>NC_142052.1:5257500-5870000 GCF_982192425.1 Myodes glareolus | reverse complement strand
GAAAGAGCAAAACACCTTCTTAACCATTATAAATCACAGTATCCTGTCCTTAAGTAAAAAAAAAAAAAATTAACACTGGCCAAGGTGTTAAGTACAAAGCAGTAAAGATGAAGATTTGTTGAGATGTTGCCTTTTGAAAGTTATGTTGTGATAAAAATGAAAAGAAGAAAAGAGAAAGGAAGGAAAAGGAGGACAGGGACCTGGCCATGGAAGAACAGAAAGACGGAGATCTTACATCATACACAGCGTCTGCGAATCTTCAACCCCTTCCATAGATACTAGATTCTGTTGCTGATGTTTAGTTTGTTCAGCCTGATAGGTAATAGTGTGAAATTAAAGAATAAGTTACAGAATAAAGTAAGAGGTGATGGGACATTTCTATTAAAACTTAATCTGGCTTATTAAGGAGATGAGACCTGGACTAAAATGAGATTAAACACTAAATCAAAATATTGTCTCCTCTTTCGGGAATTTTTAAATAAAATAGTACTACTATTTTACTTCACCTATGTGTTAATTACATACACCATACAACTATTTATAAATAAAATATAGTAGTACTTATTTTAATAAATGCAACCTCTTAAATAAATTATGTGGTAATGTTTTAATAGATGTGTTACTTAAACATCTATTAACAATTAACCTCCTTCATAATTTTTATATATAAATTTATAAAAACTAAATTGGAAATTGAATCTCTAAATACAGCACAGTGAAGATGACATAATTCACTTCTAAAATACTGTTTGTGAATGAACAGGGAAGGGTGCAACAGTCCCTGTGGGGCCCAGTGAGTCATCTCAGAGGTCTCCATGCTAACCTTCCAGGACCCAGGGGGCACCTGCCTTTCTTTTGAGGTTCGTGAGGCAATTTACTTATTTTCTTTCTTTTACTAAAGTTAGAAGAAAAGATACAAGATCCAGTACTACTTAAGCAGATGCAAAGAGGGAAGATTTGCTAATTAGGACCCCAGCAGCACAGACAATAAGAGAAACAATGAATAAATGGGACCTGCTGAAACTGAGAAGCTTCTGTAAAGCAAAGGACACTGTCAGTAAGACAAAAAGGCTGCCTTCTGACTGGGAGAAGATCTTCACCAACCCCTCATCAGACAAAGGTCTGATCTCCAGAATATACAAAGAACTCAAGAAACTAGACACTAAAACTCTAATTAACCCAATTAAAAAATGGGGTACTGATCTGAACAGAGAATTCACAACAGATGAACTTCGAATGGCCAGAAGACACTTAAGGTCATGCTCAACCTCCTTAGCGATCAGGGAAATGCAAATCAAAACCACTTTGAGATACCATCTTACACCTGTCAGAATAGCTAAAGTTAAAAACACCAATGATAACCTATGCTGGAGGGGATGTGGAATGAGGGGAACACTCATCCATTGTTGGTGGGAATGCAAACTTGTGCAGCCACTTTGGAAATCAGTGTGGAGGTTTCTCAGGAAACTGGGAGTCAACCTCCCTCAGGACCCAGCAATTCCTCTCTTGGGAATATACCCTAGAGATGCCCAAACATACTACAAAAGCGTTTGTTCAACTATGTTCATAGCTGCACTATTTGTAATAGCCAGAACCTGGAAACAGCCTAGGTGCCCCTCAATAGAAGAATGGTTAAAAAAGGTGTGGAACATATACACATTAGAGTTTTACTCAGCGGTAAAAAATAATGACATCTTGAATTTTGCATGCAAATGGATGGACATAGAAAACGCTTTACTGAGTGAGGTAAGCCAGACCCAAAAAGAGGAATATGGTATGTATTCACTCATAAGTGGATTCTAACCATAATTAAAGGTCTTTGAGCCTATTATTCGTGATCCTAGAGAAGCTAAATAAGAAGACGAACCTGATGAAGATTATTTAGCTATCCGGCAGGAGGTAGGAAATAGTCAAGAGTCCGAGGTAACCTTGGGTGCATGGGGGGGGGGGGGTGGGAGGGTTGATGGAAGGGGAGAGGGTTAGAGAGAAGGGAGTAGAGGAGGAATGGAGAAAGCTCGGTTGACCGGGATGGGGGGAAGGGAGGAAGGATGAATGTGGGATCAGGGAAGAATATATTTCAACTAAGGGAGTCATATTAGAGTTTACAGGAAACTTGATTATATATGGGATCCCAGGTCCAAGGAGAGATCCCCAGATTGTTCTCTGGACAGAGGAGGGGGTGCCTGAACCGGCCTTGGCCCATAACCATACTGATGAACATTTTGCTTATCACCATAGATCCCTCATCTGGCGTTGGATGACGATACAGATGGAGGCCCGCGTTGGAGCACCGAACTGAGCCCCCCAAGATCCAAACGAGGAGCAAAAGGAGGAAGAAAATGACGAAGGACTGCGAGGGATACTATCACCCACTGATACAAGGGGTCGGATCTAATGAGAGTTTACCAAGGCCAGATGGACCGTGACTGAACGAGCATGTGATCCAACCAGATTCTCTGAATGTGGCCGGATTTTCTGAATGTGGCTGGCCTGCAGTCTTTCCGAGAAGCCATTGACAATGACACTGGGACTGGTTTCCTCTGCATATACTGGATTTTTGGGATCCAGTCTGTTTGGATGCTCACCTTCCTGGACCTGGAGGGAGGGGGGAGGAACTTGGACTTCCCACAGGGCAGGAGACCCTGACTTCCCTAGGGGACAAAGAGGGAGGAGGAGAGGGAGGGGGGGAGTGGGAGGGCGTTGGGAGGAGGGGCGTAAATGAAAACTCTTTATAATTTAATAAAATTACTTTCAAAAAAAAAAAAAGAAAACTGAGAAACCTGCTTTTTTAGTCAGTATTTAAAATGCAAATTTAAACCAATACAACAGGAATTCAGAACATGTTCGAGATTCTCTGGAAATGAGAGCTTAAATAGCTTTAGTATGCGTGTATGAAAATTTTCAGAATGAGATAACTACATATATGCCAATGTTAGAAAATAAAACTTTCAAAATACCCCAAATCATGCAAAGATAAATATTATAAGTTTAATATTTCTTCTTTTATCACTTTTAGATGTATTGTTTTTACAAAAGGTATTTTGCATGTTTCATGTAAAATTAAATCTTGTACAAAGAGGACTTTTACTATCTATAGCTAGATATGACTTCAGGATGGCATGTGTCTTTAAAATACATCATATTTATAACTTGGCAACTCACACTCTTAAATCTGGTTCTATATAAAAATATGTTCATAAACATCAAGCCAGAATCAAAAGCCATGAGACTCTTCCAACATGGATTTAGCTGCTCTTCAGTCTTGCCTATATGTTAGGTCTTTCATTGCTAATACTTTTATTTTCTCCTCCAAGTATTCAATGATGAACATGCAGTTTTAATAAACGGCATCTGTTTTACTTTTGATTTCTTCAGCTTCTCAGTCATCCAAGCCTAAGAATTACATGAATACCTAGGAGTTGGAGATCAAAACATAGAACAATGTTGTCCTGATACTAGGTTTAAATTTTTTAATAATCATTTTAGTCTAATTTACAAAAAAGATTCAATGTTAGCGAAATATGCTTCCAGGGAAAAATAGAACCTTGATGAAATTACATTTCTGCTGTGAGCTTCAAATTTATGGAATAACATTTGTAAATTTAGACAAAATGCCATAGGGACTTGCTTCTGGCATCCATATGACCCTTCATGCTCTCTTTTTTAAGTTTGCCACATGAAAGAAAGGTTAATAAATTATTTTTTTCAATCTAGTTAATATGTATGTATTTTTTGACAAAATGAACATGAATTAATGTATAAAACAGATGCAAATGGTAGATAGGATAACTAAATGATGTGTTTTCATGCTTTTAGTGATTTTTTTTTAACTGTGGTTTAATGGTTTCATTGAAACTCAGGTGCATATTTTTCCACATTTTCATACTTCTTAAGCCAATATGTGTAAAAACACGGCTCCTAATAAACCTTGCCTGGGTGTGTGAATCAGAAAAATTAGAAAGAATCTGAGAACTTGAACAATATTTCAGTGTCCAGAGAGATGGCACATCAGGTGAAAGCACTCTTGCACAAACTTGACGTCTTGAGTTTGAGCCCTAAAACTCACTTAGAAAAGCAAGGTCAGTTGTCAGAGGACTCCCACTGTGAGACAGGGAAGCTCCTGGGCCAGCTAACCAGGAGCAGCCCGAGAGAAACCCTGATCAACCAGGTGGAAGTGAACAACTGATTTCTGAAAGCTGTCCTTTGACCTCCAAGCAAGGTAGATATGTGTGCCTAGAATATCGCATACAGAACACATGGAAATAATAACCAATAACAACAGTATCAATAATAATGACTATATGTTTTAACAAAAAAAGGTCAGAGACCATCATGGAGCACCTTTATAAGAAATACTGTGCTAGGATTAAAGGCAAGGGCCACCACCGCCCGGTGGTTCAACCATTAAAGGCTAGGCTCACAACCAAAATACAAGAGTTCGATTCCCAGCACCCAAGGCTGTCTCTCCAGTCACTAAATAAAAAATTTTGAAAAAGAAATACTGTAAGTCTAGTAACCTTAGGTTATACCACACAATTTGTGTAGAAAGCAAAACTCACTGACAAGTGTCAGACAGAATTCTATTGAGAATTATTGCTTCTCTCTATATAATATATATATTTGAGGTTTTTGATGCATTTGGAGTTGAGTTTTGTTCATGGCAATAGATATGAACTTATTTTCTTCCTTGTACATCTAGATATCCAGTTATACCAGCATTTGTTGAATATGCTTTCCTTTTCTCATTTCCTATTATTTTGCTTCTTTGCGAAAAATCAGGTGTTCATAGGTGTGTGGACTGATATCAGGGTAGTTGATTCATTTCCATTGGCCCTCCTCTCTATTTTTATGACAATACCAGGCTGTTTTCAGTACTTTAGCTCTGAAGTAGACTTTAAGTCAAAGATTGTGATGCCTCCAGAAGTTTTTTGTTGTAAAGGACTGTTTTGGCTATCCTGGTTTTGTTTGTTTGTTTGTTTGTTTGTTTGTTTTTTGCTTTTCCATATGAAGTTGAGTATTGTTCTTTCAAGGTCTGTGAATAATTTTGCTGGGATTTTGATTGGCATTGCATTAAATTTGTAGATTGCTTTTGGTAAGATTGCCATTTTTACTATGTTAATTCTGCCTACCCAAGAGCATGGGAGATTTTGCCATTTTCTGGTGTCTTCAATTTCTTTCTTCAAAGATTTAAAGTTCTTGTCATACAGGTCTTCCACTTGTTTGGTTATAGTTACCCCAAGATATTTTATGTAATTTGTGGCTGTTGTGAAGGGTGATGTGTCTCTGATTTTTTTCTCAGACCATTTATTATCTATATAAAGGAGGGCCACTGATTTTGTTTTTTTACTTAATCTTGTAACAACATATTACTGAAGGTGTTTATAAGTTGTTAGAGTTTCTTGGTAGAATTTTTAGGGTCATTTATGTAAACTATCACATCATCAGCAAATAGTGAGAATTTTACATCTTCTTTTCTGATTTGTTTCCCCTTGGTCTCCTTTTCTTCTCTTCTTGCTCTAGCTAGAACCTCAAATACTATATAGAATACATATGGAGAGAGTAGGCAACCTTGTATTGTGCCTGATTTCTGCAGGGTAGCTTTGAGTTTCTCTCAATTCAGCTTGGCGTTGGCTGTTAGCTTGTTGTTTATTGCCTTTATTATATTTAGGTATGTTCCTTATATCCCTGTTCTTTCCAAGACGTTTGCCATTAAAGGGTGTTGTATTTGTCGAAGGCTATTTCAACATCTAATGAGATGATTATGTGCATTGTTTTTCAGTTTGTTTATATGATGGATTACATTGACAGATTTTCATATGTTGAACCATCCCTGCATCTCTGAGATGAAGCCGACTTGGTCATAGTGCATGAGTTTTCTGTTGTGTCCTCGGATTCGGTTTGCCAATATTTTATTGAGTATTGTTGTATCAATGTTCATGAGTGAAATTCATTTGTAATTTTTTTTCTTAGTAATGTCTGTGTGGTTTGGGTATCAGGGTAATTGTAGCCTTGTAAAAAGAGTTTGGCAGTGTCCTCCTGTTTCTATAGTTTGGAACATTTTGAGAAGTATTGGTATTAGTTCTTCTTTGAAAATCTTGTAAAATTTTGTTCTGAAACCATCTGGTACTGGTCATTTTTGATGACCATTTCTATTTCTTTAGCAGTTTTGGGTCTATTTAATTTGCTTATCTGGTCTTTAATTTTGGTAAGTGATAGTTACCCAGAAAGTTGTTCATTTCTCTTACGTTTTCCAATTTTGTGGAGTATTGGGTTTCAATTCTCTGGATTTCTTCCATGCCTGTTGTTATGTCCCCCTTTTCATTTTTTATTTTGTTAATTTAGAATTCTCTCTCTGCCTTTCAATTAGTTTGAATAAAAGCTTGTCTATTTTGTTGATTTTCTCAAAGAACCAACTGTTTGTCTCACTGATTCTCTGTATTGTTTTCTTTGTTTCTATTTTGTTGATTTCAGCTCTCAATTTGATTATTTACTGCCATATAATCCTCCTGGGTGAGTTTGCTTCCTTTTGTTCTAGAGTTTTCATGTGTTCTGTTAACTCACTAGTGTGGGATTTTTCTCACTTGTTTATATAGACATTTATCACTATGAACTTTCCTCTTAACATTGCTTTCATTGTGTCCCACAAATTTGGGTATGTTGTGTGATCATTTTTGTTCAGTTTTAGGAACTCTTTAATTTCTTTCTTTATTTCCTCCTTGACACATTGGTGACTCTGGTGAGCATTGTTAAATTTCCAAGTGTTTGTGGGCTTTCTAAAATTAGTGTTGCTGTTGAATTCTAATTTAAGCCATGGTGATCTGATAAGATACATGGGGTTATTACAATTTTTTGTATCTGTTGAGGTTTGATTTGTTACCTAGCATGTGGTCAATTTTTGAGAAGATTTCATGAGGTCTGAGCATGTAACATGTAGGGGCCTGCTTGTTGGGGGTTTTTGTCCTGCCCAGTTCCCCACAGCCGGCAAGCCCAAAGAAAAATCACACAAAAGATCTCTATAAGTTATAAAGCTGATTGGCCCATTAGGTCAGGCTTTTTACTGGCTAGCTCTCACATCTTGATTAACCCATTTTTCTAATATATTTTAGCCATGTGGCTCAGTATCTTTTTCAGTGGGGCAGATCACATCCTGCTGCTTAAGTGACCTGGGCAGGAGTGGGAGGAATCAACTTCCTCCTCCCCAGAGTTCTTCTGCTCTCCTTGCATCATTTCCACTTCCTGTCTGGTTTTCCCGCCTACACATCCTGCCTGGCCAATCAGCGTTTTATTTAAAACATGATTGACAGAATAAGACAATTCTCCCACACCATGAGCAGAAGATATTTTCTTTTATGTTTGCATGGAATATTCTATAGATGTATGTCAATTCCATTTGAGTCATAATATCTGTTAGTTCCCTTATTTCTCTGTTAAGTTTCTGTCAGGTAGATCTGTGCAGTGGTAAGAGTGGAGTGTTGAAATTTCCCACTATTAGTATGTAGGGTTAAATGTGTGATTTAAGCTTAGTAGTGTTTCTTTTACATATGAGGACGTTTTTGTATTTGTGGCACAGATGTTCAGTACTGAGATTTATTCTTGATGAATTTTTTCCTGTGGTGAATATGAAATGTTCCTCTTTGACTCTTTTGATTGATTTTTAGTTTGAAGTCTATTTTGTTAGATGTTGGGAAAGTTACACCAGCTTGGTTCTTATGTCCATTTGATTGGAAAATATTTTCCAACCTTTAACTCTGAGGTAATGTCTGTCTTTGAAGTTGAAGTCTGTTTCCTCTGTGCAGAAGAAGGATAGATTCTGTTTTTCATCTAATCTGTTAGTCTGTGTATTTTTATAGGTGAGTTGGGAGCATTTATATTAAGGAATATTAATGACCAGTGATTGTTAGTTTCTGTTATTTTAGTTTTCACTGTTGGTAATGGTATTGTGTGCTTTTCCCCCTTCTTTGGGATTTTTCCTCTGTGAGACCATCAATTGTCTGTGTTTTTGTTGATATAGACAACTTCCTTGGGTTGAAATTATCCTTCTAGTACTTTGTGTAGGGATGAGTTTGTGGCTAGGTATTGGTTAAATTTGGTTCTGTCATGGAATAGCTTGCTTTTTCTGTCTATAGTGATTGAATGTTTTTCTGGGTATAGTAGTCTGGGCTGGCATACATGGTCTCTTAATGTCTGCATAACGTTTGACCAGGACCTTCTGGCTTTCATTGTTTCCATTGAGAAGCCAAGTATAATTCTGATAGGTCTTCCTTTATATGTTATTTGACTTTTTCCTTTGCAGTTCTTAATATTTTTCTTTATTCTGTATGTTTACCATTTTGATTATAGTGTAGTAAGGGAATTTTTTTCTGGTCCAGTATATTTGGTGTTCTGTAAGCTTCTTTTATCTTTATATGCAGGTATTTCTTTAAGTTTGGAAAGTTTTCTTCTAAAATTTTGTTGAGTATATTTTTTGTGTTTTTGAGTTGAACTTCTCCTTTTATCCTTATTATTCTTAGCTGTGGTCTTTTCATGGTGTTTTGTATATCTTGGATAATTTTTGTTAAGCTTTTATTAGATTTAATGTTTTCTTTGCTTGATGTGTCTATTTCCTCTATTGTATCAGTACTTGAGATTCTCTCTTCCATCTCTTGTATTCTATTATTTATGCTTACATATGTGTTTCCTGATCATTTTCCCATATTTTCTGTTTCTATGATTCCCTTGGTTTTCCTTATTGTTTCTATTCAGTTTTCAAGTCTTGAATTGTTTCCTTAATCTGTTTGATCGCTTTTCCTTGTTTTTTTTTTTTAAAGGAATTTGTTGATATCTTCCAACTTTCTGTTTTTCTTTTCCTCAAATTCCCTGAAAGAATTTTTCATTGCCTCTTTCTAGGCCTCAAACATTCTCCTAAAATTATTTTTTAGGTCATTTGCTTTTAAGGGTGTTCAAGTCTTGCTGTTGTAGAATCAATAGTTTTTGGTGGTGCCTCATTACTCTTTGTGGTATTGAGTGTGCTCTTATCTTGTCTACCCATCTTTTCCTCTTATTTGTGTAGTTGGGCCCTTGTCTCTGGTGATAATGCTTCCCTACTCTCTCTCTCTGTCTCTCCTTTTTTCTTTCCCCTTCTCTCCTTTCCCTTTCCTCTCCATAATTCACTAAATAAACTCACCTCTCTGTGTGATATATCTGTCTGTTTCTTACCCACCGAGGTCTCCCACCTGCCAAGGTGACAAATCAAGGCCTCAGGGAACTTGCCACAACCCCTTGTGGGACTGGCCTTCTCCCCACCACCCTTACATCTTTAAAAAGGATAACAATACCCTCTGAAAAACCCCCTCCACTTATTGCTGTATCCTAGCTCCCAACTCCAGCAGGTGCCCCCTCCTAAAGCACAGGCCATGCCTTCCAGAAAATCAACAAGGCTACCTACAGAATCTCTTCTCCCTCTGTTGCCCTAGAACCAATCCCACAGTCTCATCTTCAGATTTGTGCAGAGGAGCATTTGTGGCAGCCCGCCCCATACCCTGTAGATCCCATAGACCTTCCGCTTCTAACCTTCCTCCCTTCACTTGTTGCTTTGCACCAGCCCCCAAATCCAGCAGACACCTCTGCTAACCCAAGAGCCACCCCTGCCATGGGAACAAGTAGTCTGACAGCAGAACCGTACCTCTGCATCTGTTCCTTCAGAGCCAGTCCCCACTTTTCTGCCAATTTCATCCCAAGCCCTAAAGCAGACACCCTGCTGTTGTCTTTTTTTCCTCTCTGACACCACCCCTATTGGATCCCAAAGATCCTCTCCTCAAACTTTCCTTCCCCTAACTCACCACGTTACCCAATCCTCCAACCACAGCAGAAATTCCCTGGGAAAACACTAGCTGAGTAGGGCAGTGAAACAGGTGCACAGAAAATTTTTTACCTGGAAGCTCACAGGCATCACAGTATCCTAATGGCCAGAGAACAAGTCGAAACCAAGGGATTAAACACTCACCCAACAGAGACAAAACCAAAAGTCATCACTGAAACCTATAATAATCCCAATCTCAGATGCCTAGAAGACAGCATAAATACAAAATCAGTAAGAGCCATGACAATATGTCTCCACTAAAGTCCAGAAGCTCTAGCATAGCAGGCAATATTTATTTCAACATAGCTGAGGCCCCCAAAAAGACCAAAAAAAAAGATGATAGAGACCCTTAAAGAAAAAATTAATAAACCTCTTAAATAAATCCAGTGTGGAGGCCTGAAAATGTGAACCTGTTTTCCCGTTGACCAAAAGTCAGAGAGCTGGAACTTGCCTCTAGTTCTTCAAGGTTCTTGGGTGCCTACCTCAAACAAAGATTCCCACCTAGGTGTTGGTCAGAGAAGTCTGCTCTCTCAAGATAATTGTCTACAGGTGTGGCTAATAGCCAGACCTTGTTCTCCAGGAATAGAGAAGTGGATTGTTCCTACCTCAAACAAGATCTAAGGATCCAACTAAGTTCCAGATCCCTTCGTGGAGATAACTTGGGATTCCACGCAGGGAGTGGTTTGCCTACAGAATGTTTTGGGCTAGGATGTAAGTGGGAGTTGTTTTGTTCTAGCAACAGAATGTTTAACTATGAATGTATCCCACGACTTAATCTTCATTTCCTTGTATCATGTTCATGCATTCTTTTGTCTTCTTCCTACCTTTTAGGGTCAGGGATATTTTCAGCAGTTGGAAATTAAACGCCAGCAAATTTTCAGTACTTATTGAAATTCTCTCCTGATACTATCCTATATGTTTCTCCATTTTATTATTTTCATTGTATCTTCACATTCTTCACTATATTTCTGAATTCTCATGTCTCTACTCTAGAGAAAGGTATTTTTTGTCGAGGCTGGTCCCTGACAGTCCAGAAGTGGCAGTAGGTCCATGATCTATCCCTGTGCATGAGCTAGCTTGTGGGAACACATTCCTGATGGTGGCACACTATGCTCAGCCTTAATTCAGCGGAGAGGGGCTTGGTCCTCTCTCAACTTAATGGTCCAGGCTTCTTTGCCTCCCACTACAAACCCTTACCCTTTAAGAGGAGTAGATAGAGGATGCGCTGAGGAAGAGACAAGAGGGGTGGGAGAAGAGGTAGAAGGGAGAACAGAGGTTGAAATGTAAAATGAAATTTTAAAAAATCATTAAAAATTCTTAAAGGAAAAAAATTACCAAAGAAAATTAAATAGAAATACATTAATTGCCTAAAAAAAAAAGAAAAGAAATCCAGGAGAACACAAAGAAATACTTCAAGGAAGTGAGTAAAACTGTTAAGTATATGAAGGTCGGAGTAGAACTGATGAAGAAACACAAACTGAGCAAGTGCAGGAATCAAAGTTTGGTAATTCATACAGGAGAACTTCACAATAGACACAAGAGATGGAAGAAATAATCCCAGGAGCTGAAGATATGATAGAAAAAAAGGATACATACATCAATGAAAATGTTAAATCTAAATATTTCCTTACACAAACTATCAAGGAAATCTAGAACAATGCAAAAAGATGATATCAATGAAGAAGAGAAGTAAAAGAATGATAAGACACCCAACTCAGAGGTTCAGAAAATATTTTCAACAAAATCATAGAAAAAAAATCTTAACTTTTTAAAAAGATGCCTCTAAAGATACAAGAAGCATACATAACTCCAAATAGATTGCATGAGAAAAGAAAGTCCCTTCCACAAATAATGTTAAAAACAGGAAACATATAGAACAAAGAAAGAATATTAAATGCTGCAAGGGAAAGACGAAGTAACAAACAAAAGCAGATCTATTAGAATTATACCTTTCTTCTCAATGGAGTCTCTACAAGCCAGAAGGGCATGAACAGATGTGCTACTCATTCTAAGGGACCACAGATGCCAAACCAAAATAATACACCGAGCAAAACTTTTTGTCACCATAATGGAGAAAATAAGACATCCCACGATAAAAACAAATTTAAGCAGCATTCAACTGCAAATTCAGCCCTGCAGAAAGTGATTAAAAGAAATGCAAAATTTATGAAGTTAATTATATCTTTGAAAACACAGAGAGTAAATAATCGCAGAACACCAAAGTCAAAAGAAGTGATGTCTGGTCCCATAAGCATGTGCGTATGTATGTGCACTCACCATTGCCACCACAATAAATGACAAAATGAAAAAGGAATCAGCAGTCATTGGCCATCAATATTCCTCTATATCAATGATCTCAAATCCCTAATAAAAGATAAAAACTAACAGCATGTATATAAAAATAGATCATTCCTTCTGTGTGTCCAAAAATTATACCTCAGCATTAAGGATAGAAAATATCTCAGGATAAAGGGTTAGAAAAAGATGCTCTAAGCAAGTGGAAAGAAGCAAGTTGGTATAGTTATTTAATATCTATTAAAATAGATTACCAAAACAGTCTTCCAATTAGTCAGAAGAGATAGCAAAGAATACTACATACTCATTAAAGGAAAAACCCTGCAAGAAGACATTTCAATTCTTAACATCTGTGTTCTAAACACAAGGGTACCGAAGTTAACGAAAATACTATATTTTAAATCACATATTGATTCTCATACACTGTTAGTGGTAGAGTTCAATACTTCACTCCCATAAATAGTCATTGAGACAAAAACTAAACAGAAAAATATTAGAGCTAAAACCAAATGGAACTAACTGATGTTTACTCTAAAGACAAAAGAATATAACCTCTTGAAGCTCATAGAATTTTCTCCAAAATTCACCACATATTCAGACACAATGCAAGTCTTAAGAGATACAAGAAAGTTCCAGTAACTTCCTGTATGCTTTCAGATCACCACAGATTCAAGTTGGATGTTGAAACACTAGAAACAACACAAAACTTACAAACTCCCAGAAACTAAACTCAACTGACTGAAAAATGAGTCAAGACACAATAAGAAAGACTTTGTAGAATTCAATGAAAGCAGATACATAACATACACAAACTTGTAGTACAAAATGAAGGTGTCATTAGGAGGCAAGGTCATAGCACTAAGTGCCTACATAAAATAATTGAAGAGATTTCATACTAGCAACTGAATAGCACACCTAAATTCACTGGAACAGAAAGAAGAAATTATACTCAAGGGGAGTGGAAAGCAAAAAATAAACTCTGGGCTGAAGGAAATAAAATAGAAATAAAGGGACCAATAAATCAGTAAGATTGACAAACCCTAATCCAAATTAACAAAGGCAAAGAAAGAATATTCAAATTGATTAATTGGAAAGAAAAAAGTCAAAGTGTCTTTATTTGTAAATGTTATGATACTATACATAAGTGACTTCAAAAAAAATCCACCAGGGAATTCATATAGTTGATAAACACTTTCAGCAAAGTAATTGGATACAAAATTAACTCATAAAAATACATAGCCCTTCTATATACAAATAACAAGGAGACAAAGAATTTATGGAAAAAATATAGGTCACCATAGCTCCAAATAATATAAAATATCCTGTGGTAACTTTAACCAAAGTAGTAAAAGACTTGTGTGATAAAACTTTCAAGTCTTTGAAGAAAAGACATTGAGGAAGATATCAGAAGGTAGGAAGACTTCCCATGCTTATGGATTGGTGGGATTAACATAGTAAAGGTGACTCTCCTACCAAAAGCAATGTAATGATTCAATGAAATCTCCATTAAAACTGCAACACAATTCTTCACAAATGTTGAGCGGATAAATCTCAACTTCATTTGGAAACACAAAATACCCAGGATAGCCAAAACAATCCTGAACAATAAACGAACTATGAGAAGTCTCACCAATTATGTTCTCAAGTTATACTACAAGGCTATATTAATAAAAATAGCATTGGGTTGGCATAAGAACAGACCATTTGAATAATGTAATCAAAATGAAAATCCAAATATTACCCACACACCTATGGACACCAGACTTTTTTTATAAAAAAAAAAAGTCAGAAAAGCACACTGGAAAAGAGACAGCATCTTCAACAAAGAATACTAGTCAAAGTGGATGTCTTCATGTAGAAAAGCATAAATAAACCCACCCTGCACAAATCTCAACTCTAAATAGAACAAAGACTGCAATGTAGAACTAGGTACCCTGACCCTGACAGAAGAGTAAGTGAACAATAGCCTTGATGCATCAGCAAAGAAGACAAATTCTCCAACATAATACTGAAAACACATGGACTAAGATCCACAATTAATAAATGGGACTCTTTGAAACTGAAAAGCTTCTATAACTGAAAGGATACAGTCAATCGAACAAAGCAGCAACCTACAGAATGGAAAAAGATTCTTATCAACTCCACATGTGAAAGAGGACTAATATTCAATCTATAAAGAACTCAAGAAACTACATTTAAAAGACCAAATAATCCAATCTTAAAATGAAATATAAGTCTAAAATGGTATTCTAAACAGAGGAAACTCAAAGGCATGAAAAACACTAAGAAACATTCAACATTCTTAGCCATCAGGGAGATGCAAATCCAAACTACTTCGAGATTTTTCTCTTACACCTGTCAAAATGGCTAAGATCAATAACACGAGTGAGGATGTGGAGCAAGGGAAACACTCCTCCATTGGTGATGGGAACACAAACTTGTATAACCACTTAGAAAATCAGTATTGTGTTTCCTCAGAAAGATGGGAAGTGACCTACCTCAAGACTCAGCTACACCACCCTTGGGCAGCAAAAGAGAATAAATACAGGGATCCATGTGTCCACACCAGACATTTCACAGAGAGAGGAACCTTGGAACACACAACTCTAAGTGCGATGTCTCCAACAAATCCCTTCACTCAAGCTCAGAGAGCCTCATGGAAGAGGAGACATAAGGAGTCAGGGAGACAGAGAGGACAGAGTATGTCAGAACAGGCCCTCTATAGCAACTAATCAACACTCATCTGGACTCACAATGACTGAGACAGCACTGAGAGCTGTACCAGCTCCTCTGTATGCATGATAACTTTTACTTTAGTACTGCTTGGGGACTCCTGGGTGGGTAACGAGTGGGTTTCTGATTCTTGTGCCTTCTCTTGAGGCTCTTGGATGTTTTTCTATTGACTTTATTTGTCCAACTCTGATATGATGGTTTTTGCTTTATCTTATGCATTTTATTTTGCTATATTTTGTTACTGCCTAGGAATCTATTCTTTTCTAAGGAGAGACAGAAATGGAATAGATCTGCATGGAAGAGGATATGGGGAGCAACTGGTAGAAGTAGAGGGAAAAGAAGCTGTGTTTGACTAAAAACTATAAGTAAATGCTCCCTCCATTTTCATAGGCTCTAAAAATATTTTTCTATGTTGCTTCATCTATCACTAATCACCTGGAAAATGCTTCAAGGACAAAATTAAGTGCCAATTGTCACACTATTCCTCCATGTCTTACTATGAAATTTTGGCTCCAAGTTGGAGTGACTTGGCATTGCTCTACTGTCAAAAAAAATTGGCATTGAAAATATATAGCAAGCATCGTTTTGCGTATTATTTGGTGAAAATTTTGGTTCTATAAAAACTATCTCATTAAAACAGAATTAGCGCACTTATCCCTTCACTTATAAATACTTTCCAAGAGTGTTTACCCATGACAGTCACCATGAGCAACTATAGGTATCAGGCATTTGTAGCAGCTTCATTTCTTGAGAAAAGATCAAAATTTCTTAATGTGTTTACATGAGTTATATCAACTTTCCTGACATAATTCTAGACCTATCCCCTGTTACCATCTCAACCTGCTCATTGAGGGGTAAAAACTCTTATTTCTCAGAATACTAAAGTCATGTCTAAACTGATGCTGGTTTTAAGGCGCAGAATGGTATATAATTGAAAATAAAGAAAAATTTTCTCCTTTATTTAAGAAAAGAGGTACTTAAGCATTTCCTTAGCACCAAAACACTAGAAAGGCACTGTATTTTTTTGTTTATATTTTCTTTTTGTAAAACAAAATGGACTACCACTAGAAAATAGTGACTTAATGTAATAAACATGCGAACAACATCTGAATAATGATTTTTTCTTTTTTATAAAAATTAATTAAAACATGAAATTTAATTATAAAACATTTAAATATAATTAAATGTATTATATATTTTTAAGTACAAAACCTTTACTTTGACTACAGAAAAAAATACTCAATAAAATATAATAGCAAAATGTTGGATTTAAAATTTAAGAATCTAGATTATTATGTAAAAATTTCAAGAGATAGCTTTTAGTTATGGATAACATGTGTATCAGAATCTTTAAATCCCTTCTGTCACCTAGAAAATCATCTCATGTTTTCCAAATTATGTGGTGCTCAAGAGCCATGGTTTATTCATCAGGTAGAAAAAACACTTCATAAGATCTACATAAGAATTATGAATAATTCACAGATATTACTAAGCAAATATTTGGTACAAACTGCACAAGGGATATCAGCTACATTTTTATGAGTGTGCCTGCTTTGCATTTATACATAGCTCACAGAAGAAAAAGCCAGAGGATCATGTGACAGATAATAAAAATTGCTCTTTTATTGTCATATTAATCTTAAAATGCATTTTATTTTTATGTTTATAAAAATAATGTTTGGCAATATTTTCTACAAAAAGCCAGGTGGCCTATATTTTCTACTTCAGATGCAGTAAAGACTATTGCAGATTCTCAGTTCTGTTATGGTAGCACAGGAGCAGAAATTCATAGCCTTAAAATGCCTGGGTTTGGTAGATTAGCAGTAAATTTTATTTCTAGAAGTAGGTGGTGAGTGAGAGTGAGCCACAAGTGCTCTGTGCTCATCTCCCACATGAAACATCATCTCGAAAGGTGCATAATTATAATATTTAATGCTTAAGTTAATATATAATCCTTAGTCATGCCATGCAGTTCTTCTTTAAATTTTTCTTTTATGCATGCCTATGCACATAATTGATATGTTTTTAGGTGAACTGCTGAACACATATGAAAGCTTTTATAGGCCATGCTGTTCCTTCTAGAAAATCTATTCTAAAGTCTAAATGTTACCAGTGTTTGAAAATATCACTTCTGACACCCTTGCCTAAAGGGGGTATTTATTTTTGTAGGATTTTCTTTGAAGCATATACTTGCTATGTTACCTATATTATTAAGAATAAAAATAATAAGTGATACTAGTCATTTGAAATTTAAGTACAATTTATAGACTATATCATTTCTGTTTAATTCTATTCTAACAGACTTACTTTAAATTGATATTGTTCTCACTAAAGCATACGTTTAAAAGAGAAAAAAAGGAAATTATCTGACGTGCAAATGACCTATGAAAAATTTTGATCTTCAAGAAAGAATGTATTTTTTGTTCTCATTAATAATAAAGTAATTTCTAGAAAAGTTCCTAAAACCCAATCTCTAAAGGCAACTACTAAAAATTTAGTTGCTTTATTCTAACTAAATGAAATAATATTGACTAAACAAAGCAATTTGGGGTGTATCCATAAATATACAGCAATACCAGGACCTATCCCAGGTGCATGAATTGACTTTTGGTAAGATACCATGTTAAGCCTTGATGCAGAAGGGAGGGGCTCGGTCCTGCAGCAATCTGGTAAGCCAGACTCTGTTGACTCCCCAAGGAAGGCCTTACCCTCTCTGAGGGAGAGAGTGGGAGGTGGGAAGGGTTAAGGAGGGGGCCAGAGACGGGGAGGGAGGAGGAACTGGGTTGATATGGAAAATGAAAAGCAATATTTTTTAATAAAATTATGAAAAAATACTTGCTAGGATGATATTAATCCCCTGGACATTGGTTCTATTTCCTTCAGCACCTAACAGACTTTGCTCTCTAGGTCTCATTTGAGAGTCTGGTTGTATCAGACGTTTTCCAGCATACAGTCTTGCCTTTCTGCATAACTCGCTCTATCCTATAAGAATCCCAAATCCATTAATGAGGGTAGAATCTTCCTGGTGTAATCTTTTCCTATTGGGAACTTGCTTCTGGCAGTGGGGTTTACATCTGGAGCCTGTGAGCTTGGAAAGCATAATCAAAGCGCAGTGGAGGGCAGGATAAGGAACAGAGAGGAGAGATGAGCCGTTTCCGCGTGCTTCCTTGTTGCTGTGATAAACACCATAACCAGAGCCAGCTTGTGGAGAGAAGCATTTGTTTACCTTTCACTGCTTTGTCTCAGTTCATCATTAAGACAATCTGGGAAGGGATCTGGAGGCAGGAACTGAAGCAGAGACGGTGGATGAAGGCTGTTTATGGGTTTGCTGTTATACAACTCTGCACAACCTAGCCAGAGATAGCACTGCCCACACTGGGCAGGGCCTTTCCACATCGATGATAAATAAAGAAAATACTTCACAGACATGCCGGGAGACCAATCTGATAGAGACAATTCCTTAGTTTAATTTTCTCTTTCCAGGTGATTCTGTTTGAGTCAAGCATCCACACAAGAGAGGAGGTGATAGAGATTTGAGGTTTTCTCTAAATGTGCACTTTTAAACATTAAAATATAATAGATTTCTAAATCATAGACATCATGAAGCCAGAAAGCTTCAGGATAAATTGAAGCTCAGATTTAAAACCAGCACCAACACAACAAACACTTTTTTGTTTGGGAACATTTAAATAAAGTTTACCACTCAGAGACTCAAGAAGGGAAGTTAGAAGTTAAGACATATATGTATATAAAATAGGCCGTAAATTTGATGAAGAGAGGAGTAGGGTATATGGGAGGGATTGGAGGGAGAAAGGGAAAAGAAAAATGTAATTAAATTATAATTTTAAAATAAAAAGAAGAAAAAAAGAGCATGAAGCTGAAGTTGAGTGGGAGTGATGAGGTAAAGTGGGGAGGAAGCGGGAGGAGTTCGGGAGGGAAAAATATGATTAAAAAATGAAACCTGTTGGAAAGATTCTCCGCTGAATAAACTACCACTCCAAAGAATAAGGGTGGGTCCTGCCAACACAATCCAGTTCTCTGTTCATACCGTGCTTCATGTGGGTAGTGCAAGGTGGCGGTACGCAGAATTGGGATGATGAAAGATAGCTCTCACCACCCATCATTGAAGGCTGTGATGATACCATATAAACCCTTTATTCCCCTGCCTTTTAAGTTTCTGCTGTGGGAGATGCCCTCTGTGTTGAACTTCTCCTCACATTCAGACCAACACGAAATAGATTAATGTTCATTCTGTATTCCCCAGTCTGTGGTGGTCTATTTTACAATTTTAAGAGGAAACAGAACACCTCTTTATTTTATTGCTTAAAATCAATAGATTTGGTTTTGTATTTCTCAGGGTTTTTTTTTCTGCTGAGATTTATTTGTTACATATAGGTAAAAGATTCTTTTTCATTCATAAACTTACATTACACTTATCAGTATTTATTTAGAGTGTGTTTGTACATATCCTACACTAGGAACATTTTCTCATGCACTTTGTGAAACCAAGAGTAACCTATACAGTTGCTAGAAATTCCTTTCAGTTCATCTCTATTGTTCAAGCGTAGCAGTAAAATTTATAATCTTCTGCATGTGTTTATTATATTTATCTTCCATACTCTACTTTTAGTTTAACAACAATAATCAAATGTCACTAATTTGATTTGCATCATCAACGTGTTTTGTGAGTATCATAACTGTTTGCATTTTCACCCAAAGACATTCTTTGGAATTCAGTCATGTTGCTAAATATAAATCTTATTTATTCATTTTAATTGTACTTCTACTACACAAATACACTATATATTATATGTTCACTTCTCTATCACTGATGACATCTGAAATGTTTATCATTCTTCACCATTAAGCACAGTGAGCTTGTGATAAATCACCATACCCACCTATGCCAGAATTTCTGTTGGACGTAAGTCAAATGGAGATTGTTGGATCAAAGAGTACATATATTTTTAACTTCTTTAGGCATTGCCAAAATATTGCTTATGGAATTAACTAACTCAATTCCTGAAAATGCCATGAATATAAAACAATCTGCTGTGCATCATTGATGGTCATTGTCATTCGAGTTTTGATTTTTCTCTCTTCTGCCAACTTTCTAATAATAACTAGTAATGAGCTTGGGATTTCTTAATTATTTCCTTGGTTCATTTATGCATTTGCAATATTATAATCTAAAGAGAGGGAAATATGAATTCACTATGGAGTTATTCTCATATTATCATAGCCAAAGATTTCTAATATGAAAAGTCAAAAAGTAATAACAATAAGATTACACTATTAAATTAACGCAAGTCACAGAGGAAAACAATTTTACCGTTGAGAAACTCTTACTACACAGTGAGTGAGACATATTTCTCAGATTTTTAGTTTGCTTCGGGTAGTGTTAGTGCTATCCGTGACAACAGGATAAATATTCCTTTTCAGTTTTTAATTTTGCCAAAATGTCTTTCCTGTATACATGTGCATGTCATCCACGTTATAAAGTAAATATTGTGTTCAATGAAACTTGCTAGCTAGAATGGTAGCTCTCTCAGGAAAAGTGCCTTTCCTCTTTTACCTTTTCTCCCCTCAGGATAAGCATCCCATTTCACTATGGAGAAGATGGTTTTTTGATCTGAACTTCTCATCCGGTCGTGTAGACATGAACCCCAGGGCAAGATTCTGTGAGGCTAATATCATGTACTGCCTCATGAAATATTTTTAACTGAAAGTGTTCCTTTTCACGTGCATCTTTGACGCTGGCAAAAACAAGCTTGTGGTCTAGGAAAGGATATACTCCATGTTCAAATGCAAGAAAAGTGAACACAAACTCAGCTGCATGGCCCTGCATTATACAGACCTTGAATATCAACATCTCAGAGAGCGACAGAGAAAGAGGCAAGTAATGTATTTACACAATTGTGAAAATAAATGAATTTAATGGATTTTGTGTTTGTAGCCAGGTTTGCTATCAACTTTCTGTAATAGCAAATAGACCTTAGGTAATTGACTATCAGGAAAAATACTTTATCTGGTTTCACACTTGGTATGGGAGATCCTGTATATGTGTTGCTTTTATTGGTTAATGAATAAAGAAACTGGTTTGGCCTGTGACAGGGCAGAATAAAGCTATGTGGGGAAAACTAAACTGAATGTTAGGAGAAAGAGGGCTGGTCAAGGAGACACCACGGAGCCTCCAGAGGAGAAAGATGCAAACCCCCAGTGGGAACCTTGCTGGTAGGCCACAAGCCTTATGGTAAAATATAAAATAATAGAAATGGGTACATTTCAGAAATAAGAGTGATCTAGAGATGTGCATAAGCTAAAAGGCCAAGCAGTGTTGTAATTTATGCAGTTACTGTGTGATTATATTGGTTCTGAGCAGCCTGGAGCAAACAAGTGGGCTCCTAACAACACACATTTGGGAAAGCAGCAGTGGATACTCAGAGCACCACTTTGATCTGTTGCTTTGGTGATGCTTTGGTGATGCTGCACCCTGCAGAGAAGGGAAAAAGGCTGTGGGAAGAGCTTCCCCACAGGGGGTTGGGGAAAGCAGGGCTCCATTCAGCACACAGTTCCAGGAACCTAACAGTTTACTAGGCCCAATTTCTGACTGTTTAAAGTTTCTTCCACTTCTTGAAAGCAGCACGCCTGTGGGCCAAATACTTACCATGCTAAACATTGAGGTTGAGCCTCTGGGGAGTCATTCTAGAGCTAGAGAAGGGAGCGCCAGGACCTCAGAGGACTGTGACTCCTATTGTATTGGACTGCTGCATTACTGACTGGTTCTTTTATATATAGAATCATACATTTTGATCTACTTTTCCAGGTTTTGAGATAACTGAGTTAAGTGACATTTCACAGGAAATACAAGTTGCAAATTATCTAATTTGCCATGACCTTTTCTTCTTAAAGGTAATGCTTATAACTTAAATGTCTTGTTTCTAAAGGCTATTTGGTTTAAAGTGTTCTTTATTTCTGTGCTAGGCCTAAAAGAATCTTGGCAATAAAAATGAACACCCTTCTTGAAGATTTTAAAGAGGTTTCTGCTAGCTCATCATGTTGTCATGGGCGTCCCTTACGTGTTTCTGGAAAGTTCTGTGACTTTCTTTTCCAAAATTTGCGAAAGAAAAAACAAATGATCTCATAAATCCGAGGGATTTATAAAGTCTTATTTATAAAGATCTTAAAGTCAAGGGACTTTAAACAGGCATCTTTAACTCTTCTTCAGTAGGCCATGTTTTGACAAACGCTTCAGCTAACCATTCAAACACACTTTTGATAACTTTTTTTTAACTGTACAATCTTCAATATTAAATGCAGAATCTTCAGTCAGTAGACTTATAGACTTATATCAATAAACTCAGCCTGATCCGGTTTTATATTCCTTCCACAATTATTCCACACCCTTAAAATTCATTCTCACACATATTCCCTGGACTTATTCTTGAACAAATTAGTCAAAAAAAAATTTAAGCTCTTACTTGGGTGGTGTACCTCCTCATGCACTCACTGCTACCTTCCCTCTAGAGGCCTGTTTCACCTTGAGTCTAGTTATAGGTCTAGAGACAACTGTTGCTGGTCCATGAGGCACATCAGTGTTGTCTTGCCTGGCATTTTCTTCAGAGAAAGTCATTGTTGGTTCAGAAGACAATGAAGAATTAATTTTCCCAGTCAAAGGTGAAGGAAATATTTCAGGGGAATGGGGGTGCTGGGAGCTGAAGGTAGAGTTACTACTTTAGGTGATGTAGATCATTGAGAATACAATGGTTCAAAGTTCTCAACTTCAATGGGTTTCTCTCACACATTCCCAGCAAGAGTCATAAGATCCATTCTTTACCAATGACTATTCTTACTTTAATGGTCAACACCCTCCTAGGCTAGGACTTTAACTTTTACTGTAATCTAGCCAACCTTATAAGGAGGTTTTGGTTTGATTTTCCAGAACCTGAGCTTTGTAGCTTCTGGAAAACAGGGTTGCTTTCATGGCATGCTTAGACACCTTCAGACTTTTCATGCACATCTGGAAAAGGTCAGGTTTGTCATGAAGTTCACTGTTGTACTTCACAGTATTCTGAGATACTAGAAGTTGCTTAATTTTATCATGAATCATTCCTATCCTTTGTCAATTTATCCAGAGATGCCAAGAGCAACTGACCGACATCATCATTTTCCTTATTTTTCCCTGCATGGTCAAAAGTTCATATACAAGAACACCAAATCCACTGCATATTTATAAACCAACTACATTTCTCTCCTTTAGTTTGTAATATGCTTCACTAACAATGGTCTTTCTGGACTCTCAAGCTCCTAGGAGAGACTTTAGTAACTGTAGGTGTTGGTGAGTTGAAAGGTCTATTCCAAATATGTAAAAGACTCATTCTAATACTTTTGCTGCTTTAGAACCTCTTCTAGCACTAAAATCTGTAGTAGTCGGGGTTCTCCAGAATAGCAGAATTTATAGAATGAATCTCTTTATATAGAATGGAGATTTATTAGAATGACTTGCAGACAGCTGCCCAGCTAGTTCAGCAATGACTGGTCAGGAACAGAAAGTTCAAGAATCCAGGAGTTGCCCAGTCTCCAAGGCCGGGTGTCTCAGCTGCTCTTCAGTATGCACTGGATGTATACACTCTAATATCAGAGAAGGAATTAACTTCTGGCAAAGGCGGGCAAGCAGGCCAAGAGCAAAGGCTTCCATCTTTATATAGCCTTCCAGCAGAAAGCAGAGCCAATATTAGATTTAGATTAAGGCATATTTTTCCACCTCAAAAAAATCTGGATTTGAAGTAGATCTTCCCACTTAATTAAGCAGAAATACCTCACTGCCATGCCCTCTACTTTTAGATAATTCCAGATATAGTCAAGTTAACAACCAAGAATAACCATACCAAATTCTTTACCACATCAGGGAAAATGTAATTTTCTAGTGTTTGTGTGGAAGATTTATCTTGATCTTGTTTATAAGAGGTTAGTTTTAAAAGAGAAGGAGTCATTTTAATCATTCCATTTGCTGAAGCAAGGACTCAGAAAAATACGGGTGCTCCTCTACGTGCTTCTTAGGAATGTTCATGCACTTCATACAGTCACCATTTTATGATATTGCAATTTAGACTGTAACAGAAACAACTGAGTATCATGTGGCTTGTGAATTGCAATATGGAAGATCTGAATCTGGGGGAGAAATCTTAAACTACACCTGTTCCTGAAGTTTGTTGCCACTATGTTTAAACACAGAATTTCTTGTCCCCTCACAGTGGGATATTCTAAAATAACAGAATTTTATAGAGATGTTAAGCTTTTTATTCAAGAGTAATAATTTTTAATAACTAAATTTGGCTAATGTTTTACTTTTTCATAAATATCCCATAGTCTGAGAAAGACACGCACAATGTATCATATAGGCTTTCCAACATTACAGTTTGTTGCCTTAGGGTTGATTCTTGTATTTGAATTACTGTGAGAATTATAGATAGTAATACTGGGTTAGGGTGTGACTGGGTGAAAGGTCATCCACAATTTGGGGACTTATCTAAACTGAATAAGTCAGTTTCTGATTATTTTCAGGTGAATGAAGCTTAAACAACTCAACAGCGAGCATCCTCTCAAGGACTGTATAGAAACTATATGTTTATTCCTTGCTTATACTGCTGCAATAAGGTCTTCAAAGAGCAGGAATATTGTTTCATTATTGTTCTAACAGGCTTCTACGCTGGAATTACTATCACCATTTTCTTGAACACTGATCTTCAGGACTCTTCTCTCAGGCTAAACATTAGTGGTTATTCAGCTAACTGTGTGTGTTTATATGAGAATGTAAAGCAGTTGTTTTCTCTGTGAGCAGAGACATGAGATGAACATTCTGTGTGTGGAAAAGCATCTTCTCTACATATAAAAGCATACGAGGTTGGGACCTATCCGTGAAATTGTTAGTAGAATCTCATTACTCTTTATATAGAAAATGGAAGGGCTTGGCTAATACTTGTCTAGTATGTACAAGGCCTTGAGCTAAATAAACAAGTAAATCTTAAAAGGTCATAAGGAAAAGGAGTAGTGTAATTATGTGAGAGCAGTGCCTGTGTAAATGAGACATTTTTTAAAGGTTCTTCAGATTACGCTTGTGTGTGCACACATGGATGATTGAACACCTGAATGTGAGCTATTGGAGGATATAAAATAATTATATAATGAGGCATAGCTTTTGAAAATATTTCAAAATGCCTTTCCCCAAGGGTCACTTAGTAATACTTTTGTATATCCATAAATAATACAAACCATCATTATCCAAGAATGAAGAGCCCATCTTCATTTCATTTTTAATAATAATTGTATTATTTTATTACTGTGTATCTATTAAAGTGGTACCCATCTGTACCAAGGGGCACATGTGGAGTTTGGAGGACAACCTGTGGGATTAGTCAGTGCCTTTCTTCACCATATAGGTCATGGGGATCACACTCCGGCAAACAGGTTCCAGAGTGAGTGCCGTGACAGGAGAGCCAACTCACTAGACTCAAATCTTTCCATCACTGTGTTTGTCTCCTACACAGAGTCAGATCAAGGATGTGGACTCATTGCCTGACATCATTCCTCTTCACTGGAGATTAAAGAACAAAATCCACTCCACAAGTATGGCGTAAACCCAAGCCACGTGTCAAGAGCAGATAATGCAAAACAAAATGATAAATAAATAAATAAAAAGCGTCAAAAAAAGAGAAAGACTATAGAGTGTAGATTTATGGACAGAGTTCAAAAAGCAAAGAAAAGAGTAAATAAAAGACCTAAGAGCTATGAGTTACGCTTGTCTTGGCCAGCTCCGTGGATGATTAATTGGAGAGCTCTTTAGCCTCTCCACTCCTTTATGCAGTCATTCACTGAACAAATGGTTACTGATCTCATAATTCCTGCCCTGGCACATATACACAATGCAGTTCACATTGATGAATAATGCAGAAATAATTGCTGTTTACACAGAGACGATGTTTATTATACTATAGAAGCTACAGACATTGAACAACTGAAAAAGCAAATAATTACAAATGATGCCACGAAGGAAAACAAACTAAGAAATCAGTGGGAACAATGGGCTTTATATTGTTCATCATGCCTGGATTTTCTGCGGAAATATTTATGCCAGACATTCAATCTAGGTAAACTCAACCTTGAAAACACATGGATAGTCAAGGTAAAGGAAAGAGTACTGGCAGGGCTTCTGAGGAAGCGATACAATCATACTGTTTTTAATCTTGCGGCAAAATAAAAAAAGGAAGGAAATGGACTGGGTATCTGGAACTTAGTGTAAGTGAAGAGGGAAAGATGAAGGGTATGGTCTGCTGTGACCTTAAGTATTTAGCAAGTTTTTACTTAGTACAAGGCTGTTTTATGTAAATCGATTTAAAAGTGAGTCAGAGATCAGGCTCTCTGACTTCTCCACTGTATACAGACTTAAAAGAGAAACAAAATAAGAAATAAATCATGATTTCAGAGGCTAATCATTGAATAGAAGAAAATAAAGCATGTTCAAAACCAGAGGAGATTGGGGCTTTTACTTACGAACCTGTATATGAGACAAGCTTTTGGGAGGAATAAAAAAGTTTGAAATGAAGTATGACTAAAGCAATTATAGATAAAAACATTCTAAGAAGAAGCTCTAGGGCAGAGGGCATACATGTCAATCAAGGGAAATGAGGAAGGCTTTGTTTAATAAGCAGCAAGGATGGTGTGATGAGAATTCAAGAAATAGGCAGAGCCATTTCAAGCACGACCTTGCAAACAATAGCCAAACCTGGATTTTTGTCATCTGTTTTCCTGATGTACCTGGTGGGTTTGAAGAAGCAGAGTGAACGGACCGGCTTATATTCTGAAAGGACAGTCATGGTGTCATGGTGAAGATGAAATGAAATAAGTGCACGTCCCATAAAGTCATGATGGCAACATAGACCTGGGTGGTAATCCCAGATTAGCAGAAGAACATAGGTAGGATTTATGTTTTAGAGACAGTGGTATAGTAGGAGGAGCGGCGGCCTGCTTCTCACAGCCTGGCTCCCAGCCACCTGGCTAGCTAGCTTATACCCCGAAATAACAACACACAAATTGTATTCATTTAAACACTGCCTGGCCCATTATATCTACCCTCTTCTTGGCTAACTCTCACATCTTGCTTTAATCTATATCTAGTAATCTGTGTATCACCATGGGGTTGTGGCTTACTGGGAAGATTCTAACCTATGTCCATCTCGGGCCTGAACTTCATGGCATCTGCCTGACTCTGCTTTCTTTCTCCCAGAATTCTGTTCTGTCTACTCCACCCACCTAAGGACTGGCCTATCAAAAAGCCAAGGCAGCATTGATTTATTTAACCAATGAAAGTAACACATAGACAGAAGGCCCACCTACTCCACGGTGGAAATAATAGTCTACTATATTGAGACGGAGGCATTTAGATTGGAAAAACAAAAGCCTTTTCCCATTTTTGTTAATTTTACTATTTGAGAATTTTGTGTATGTATATAATGTAGTGTAATTACTCTTTCACCTACACACTGTTCCCTGTTTCCAAATTATCCAAATCATCCTGATCAGTTCCTCCCCTTATCCCTAGAAGTCCTCTTCCAACATGTGTGCCCACTGCATTGAATTACCTAGTAGAGCCTGGTGGCATCATCAGTGGGTGTATAAATGAAGACCAAGATGCCTCCATTCTGTGACTTTATTATCTTCAAGTAGTTCAATAATAAAATGTTGGGTCCCTGGGCTCCTATTCGCTCCTTTTCAATCCATGATTGACTATTTTTTATCCTATTCACTTTCTTTTCCTTTGGTTCTGGGAACAGAACCCAAAAGCTGTGCAAAGTAGGCAAGTTTTCTACCCCTGAGTCACATCCTCAGAGCAATATGGTTCCTTCTCATGCAAACCCAGTTCAGGCATCCACAGCTGCTCTGAGTTCCAGACGCAATGTCTGGTCATTGAGAATGACCTTTGATGTTCTTTCTTTCTATCTTACTCCTCTTACATACTCTCCGGCTCCTTTTCTGCCATGTGCCCTGAGATGTAGAGGGGTTGTATAAATGATGTGTTTAGTGTTAATCATTCATCCATCACTTTTTCTCAGCAACATGAGCAGCCATGAGTCTCAGAATTCATCATTGTTCACTTGGAAAAGTTTCTCTGGTTGAGCCTGAGAGTTTGGTTTCTCTGTGGGCACACATATAAACATTAAGAAGGCAGTATGAAGCCATGTCAGTTTGGCTAAAATGCAAAAATTAATTTTATTCTAGGGCCTGTGGTTCCACTCCATGCATAGGTCTACAGTATTAGACTTGGATTGTGGTCTGTGGAATATGTCTGAAATCCAGTCAGAGAACGATTAGTTTTCTCCAGAAGTATAAGGCCACTACAGCACAACGGAGTGTAGTGCCAGCATTGCACAAGGGCACATACGTTGTCTGGCAAGTTTTTTTTTTAATAGATTGAATGTCTGAGTAAGACCACTGATGCTTTATTTCCCTTCTTAACCTGCATAATATTTTCTAGGACTATGAGAAGTAATCTGGATGGAGGAAGTTTCTATTCCAAATGCAGCTTCATTTCTCCATATCCTGCATGCATGTTTTGTGCTACTTTTATCTAGGTTCTTATTATATGGTTCTGGTAGGCAACCAGGAAGAATAGTAAAAGCCTCTTATAATTTTGAGAGCCTCATGACACCTTCAAGTCCAAAAATTCAAGGACGTGTACACTTCTGTTGCTGGGTTTTTTGTTTAATAACCCATCGTTACTGGGAAAAGTTTTCCTAGCCTTGCAGGGTTATCGAAATTCAACCTCCTTTTTTTTTCTGAAAATAAATAGCCTAGATTTTAACAATTGGTGTGTAATAGCTGGGTCATATGGTAACTCGAATTGCAGCGTTTTGATTATCTCCACATAAGTTTTCACAGTAACTGGTCCAGTTGGCACTTCCACCAAGAGTGAGTGATGATTCCTCTTTCCCTACATTCTAGATAACTGCTTGTCCTTTAGTTTATTGATGGTAGCCATACCAATTAAGGCAAGATGTAATCTCAATGTATTTTTAACTTGCAATTCCCTGTTGTCGATTGATTTTGCACAATTTTCATTGCTTAGCAGTCATTCGTATTTCCTCATTTGAAAATTCTTTGTTTGTATAAATATATATATATATGTATATATAGCTATTTGTTTTTATTTTTCTTGATATTCTTTTGATTGCTTTTACATATTCTATCTATTAATCTTCTGTCAGATTTATATTGAGATTTATTGGATAGGAAGACCAGAATTCAAGTCTAAGACTCCAAGAACTTAAAATAGTGACAGGAAAATTATTTAGAAACTCAGAGTAAAAAGGCAAAATGCATCTATAACACTGGATAAGCCGAGCATGAGAAGCTGGAAAGGTGGTGGAGGCTGAAGTCAAGGAGAATTGGGAAGCATCCGGGGGGGCGGTTGAAAAGGGCTGAGGATGAGGATCTAATTTGGTGAGTAGTCAGGAAGATGTGACATCAATGAATAAGAAGGTTTTTTGGAAGATAAATTTGACTGCTTAAGGCTTAAGTAGTTACACTAGTAAACCAGCAATTGCAGGTAAAGCAACGTCATTGTTAACAGGGAAGAAGTTCACTTGCTATTTCAGAGTCATGGTTTGTTACCAATAGACTGTCATAAGGTGAAAATAGAGGTTATTTAAATGCTTTGTGATGCAGAGGTACACTGTATAAGTATAGCCATCTAGGAGAAGATGATCAGAGAGAGTAAATGATGCATACTGATAGAGATTACATAACTTATGTAGTTACAATTCTGAATGAGCAAGAAAGCTGTAGAGAAGCCCGGCAGTGGTGGTGCATGCCCTTAATCCCAGCACTTGGGAGGCAGAGGCAGGCGAATCTCTGAGTTTGAGGCCAGCTTAGTCTATAAGAGCTAGTTCTACAACAGGTTCCAAAGCTACAGAGAAAATCTGTCTCAAAAAGGGGTGGGGGTAATTAGAGAACAATGAGCAAAAATCTTGTCTGTAATTCTTACCAGTTTCAGAATTTATGCCTGTCTGCAAAAACATTGACACCATTATTTTACTTGAAAGTCCACTGTCTTCTTTAAAAAGACAATCAAAAAATAAAGTTTATGATGTGAAAGTACAAAACCTATACAATCAGTTTAAATTTTCTATGAAGAAATATAGGCTATAGTTTGGTCATACTTTTTCCTTCATCTGCTCTCACCAGGTGTAGTGAGGAGCAACAGCATTGTCTTCATCCAGCGCTGTATGATTCTAATCAAGCTTCCTTGGCACGATGGTAGCTGGCCTGTTTATGGCTTCCATCTCAATGTTCTGGTCAAAGATTAATTCATATCACAGAACTCACAGACCACTTTCCACAGGAGAGGCTTCAGTCGAGTGGTAAAGATAAAAGCTTTACTTTAGAGAGATCAAAAGAAATTGCAGAAGAGAGTCAATGATTAGACACGTCCTCTGAAGAATTTTATTTTCTTTCATAAAGAACACAGAGTAAGTGGAAACAAGAGGGATTTCTGTTCTTATTTTTATTTTACCTTTTATTTGCTTTTTAAGACGGAAATATAATGGCATGTTCGTGGAAATGATTATGTAGGTGGGGAGATTTGGTACAGAACAGTGTGTCTCAGTGCTGTAAAGTCCCTGGGTAGTAAGACTGTGAGCATTCCCATGGGCCAGGAATGAGTTTAAACTTAGCGCACTAGTTAATCTTTGATCAAACAAGACTCCATAGAACAGAAAAACAAGTTTGAATTTCATGGATCAGAAATCAGGATAAAAGTTAAAACTAATCAGAAAATGTGATGTTGCTTTTTTGAAACTATGTTAATATTTAATTTCTGCTTTTCTGATGACTAGGGTTTCAGAAGACATCAATAACAATGTTCTGTTATTGTTACAGAACAACAAACAAACACAAGCATCCAAAACAAAACAAAAAAATCTATATTTGAAACAGAAAAGGATTGAAAGGATTGGTGCTTAGATTGGTCATCCCTATAAAGGCTGATAGTTTCAAAGTTGAAAACTCAATCCAGTAAGCTACCACCATGCTTATAAAAGACAAAAGTCAAATAATGAGTGGCGTAGGCAGGAAGACTGGGATGTTGGCAAGGTTAGTCCCCTATTAATTTGACCCCCGTGAGACGTTTTAACATGTGAAAGATCCCTCCACATACTTGTGTCAAAGATTAAATTTAGAAAAAGATAGAGAGTTTGATAGTGCCAAACATTTGCAGTATTGGTTGGTGTTTAGAGTATGTGTGTCCCCCAGTTGAAGATCCAGAACCACAGTGGTACGTGCTCATAAGTGGAATAGAGATCATGGCACCTTCTCACGTCTGATGTATGGTTTTAATAATTAATGAGCAGAAAGTGAGATTTAAAGTTTAAGATAGAGTAGTGAGTCCAATTGTGGCATGGGAAGTCCTCCTGTATATGTGCTGCTTTTATTGGTTAATGAATAAAGAAGCTGCTCTTGGCCAATGACTTAGCAGAACATACTCAGGCGGGAAGAGATAAATACAGAGAGAGGATGCAGACTCAGGGATTCCATGTAGCCACCAGAGGGGAAAGATATGAACTGCTAGCTGGAACCTTGCAGATAGGCCACAAGTTTCATGGTAAAATATAAAATAATAGAAATGGGATAAAGCTGGATGTAAGAGCTAGCTAGCAATATGCTTAAGTGATTGGCTAAGCAATGATTTAAATAATATAGTTTCTGAGTGATTATTTTGGGTCTGGGCAGCCGGGAACAAACAAGCAGCCTCCCTACTACACAACAGTGGGTTTTTTGGATAAAAGGAAAACTTCAAGGGAGAGTCACTACAGATTCCAAATATAGATCAAATGGATCTATATTTCTACCACAAATTTTATAACATCAGAGTTCTTCTATCATAAATAAGTATATCCACAGTTGTTATCTAAAACATCTACAATGATCAGTAACCCTAGATTAGACATATCTTGATCACAAGTATCAGTGATATGCAGAGGCAAAAATACCCAAATACTCACAGCTAACCTGACATGCTATTCATTATTTCTTTCATGTTTATTAATTTAACAAAGTATAAAAACACTCAAATAGATGCATTTTAATATCTTTCAATATCTGAGGCATGAATTCAGACCAAGGGTTACTAAGAATACTTGCAATTTTCATTTTATGGACATTCTCTTAGTATATTTTGAGAAGTATGCATTAATTTTCTGGGACCTATTGTTTTCAGTTCCAGAAAAGAATGGTTGTTCTCTTTTGTTTTCAGTTTTCTCCATTATTCATTTCTGGACGCATTATTGTTTTATAATAAGTAACACTGTGGTTTGAAAGTGAGCACAGGCTCATTATTGGCCTGGAGTGATGTAACTAAATTTAAAATTTGAGTTTGACCCCTTCCCTACCCTGGAGTAAAGTCTCTTTTAAACTTTCTTGATTCTGATGTGAGATTTTAACGCCGAGTTCACGTTACATGTGGGTATCTCTGAGGTCTGCATTTTAAACTTCCTAAGGAAACCTTGCTTGCTGACTCTTTGCCTTGCATCATGTCATTGGTGACAGTTCATGGATGAAACCAAGCAGAAGAGCAGGACTGAAGACCCACTGCAGGATTATCGTTGATTTGGGGTGCAGATCTTGCCTCTTCAAACAAAGGTTTTCACCTTGTTTTCTTCTTTTGGAATTGGTAAACACTATTGTTTCAACTCATCGTCTTATTTTTCTACACATTGAGAATACTTTGCATATTTCAAGAGACCACTTCTCCGTGACTAAAAATGCAGCAAATACTTGCTGTAACTCCTCTTTTGTTGTTCCAATAAATCTTCTCATTAGAGCATCTAATTTAGAAACCTAGAAGGCAGCAGGGCACTGGGGACTGGAGAGCTGGCATGCTGGCATGCATCCCCTGGGGCCTTTGGAGAGCTGGCATGCATTACCTAGGGACTCAACAGAGCTATCATGTGAGTATGCATCCCACTTAGTTTCTTCCCTGACATGCTGTCTTTTCTTTTTTTCTTTTTTTTTTTTTTTTTTTTTTTTTTTTTTTTTTTTTTTTTTTTTTTTACATTTTAGTATCTGGCCCATGATTCCTAACCCAGATGGAGCTTTTGTTCCTCTTGTCAGACATAATTTGTCTGCTGGTTTCCTGCTGTTCTATTGCTTAGCCTTGTGTTTGATATTATCCAGTTTTGCTCCCTGGTTCACCCACTTGGATAGACTCTAATGTGCTGATATTTTAGATCCTCAAACTCTCCCCGTTCCCCTATAGCCTGCCTTTCTTGGCAATAGCTCATTTGGAGCGATAATGACTTTCCTCTTGGCCTCTTTGCTTGGCAAACTTGTGTTTCCCTTTTTCCATAGATGGCTTTACTGAAATATGACCCTGGCTGGAGTTGGAGACATTGTGTTTGCAATTATCTGGTTTGCCATTGGTAGTGAGGTATGCTATGGTCAACCACACAGCAGTAGAACTGTCTTTTTGAGTCCCCTGAATGCCTCTCCAGCTGACATTGCCTGTTCCTTGGCCAGACACGTCAGGATACGATCCAATGCCTGCCATCCAAAGTGTGTAAAGAATAACTCCACACCATTGTACAAATGTGCACAAGTGTGCACAAGTGTGTGTGTGTGTGTGTGTGTGTGTCTAGGAATATAATTAAGAATTTATACAAGGCCTGAAGGAAAACAAGAATTCTTTAAATGGTTAAAATATGAGAAGCATTTCCACTTACAGCTTCCTTCTTTTCTCTACACTTACCCTTCAAACCTGAAGCCCACCCTTCAGTGAAATAAAACCTTCCTAAAAGCCTCAAAAAATACAAAGTCTCAGAAAATACTGTTCACCAGTTACAACCTCATACAACCTGATATGGCAAATCAGCAAAACCAGTTTATCCTCTCCGTAGCCCTTCATTATCTGACTATTTCCAGGTTCTTCTAGAAGCTCTATGTTCGAACTTTATACACATTCTCTGAACAATCTCATTGGTGCCCTTCGTTCAATTATAGCTTGCTATAGTTGGAATATAAAATGGCTTTCCAAAAGATTTAGACTTGCTTCCCAACTGGTGGAACAATTTTGAGAAGTCACAGAAACTTTTGGAATTAGAGCCTAGTCAAAGGAAGTTGGTAAGGAGGAGTATATCGTTGATGTTTTGTCTTGTCCCTGTCACTTTCTGTGCTTCCTGAACACCATAATGTGACCTGTTCAGCCCCATCTTCATAATGGACCCAAATCTCATGAGTCAAAATACCCCATAAATTGTTCATGTCAGAATGTTTGTCACTGGGACACAAGCCTAATAAGGCATGCCTTTCCTGATGTATATCATTCCCAAGACATTTTCTGTCCTTAGGAACCCATGCACCCACATTACCAAAAGCAATCTACAGATTCAATGCAATGCCCATCAAAATCCCAGCAAAAATTCTTCACAGACCTCGAAAGAACAATACTCAGTTTCATATGGAAAAGCAAGAAACCCAGGATAGCCGAAACAATCCTGTACAATAAAGAAACTTCTGGAGGCATCACAACCCCTGACTTTAAACTCTACTACATAACTAGAGTACTTTAACCAGACTGGTATTGGCATAAAAACAGACAGGAGGACAAATGGAACTAAATCAAAGACCCAGATATCAATCTACACACCGGTGTACATGTGATTTTTGACCAAAAGCTAAAAATATTAAATGGAAGCAAAGAAAGCTTATTCAACAAATTGTGCTGGCATAACTGGATATCAACATGTAGAAGAATGAAAATAGATCCATATCTATCACCAGGCACAAAATTCAAGTCCAAATGGATCAAAGACCTCAACATAAAGCCAACCATATTGAACCTCAAAGAAGAGAAAGTGGAAAGTACACTTGAATGCATTGGCACAGGAGACCATTTCCTAAATAGAACCCCAGGAGCACAGACACTGAGAGAAACAATTAATAAATTGGACCTCCTGAAACTGAGAAGCTTCTGTAAAGCAAAGGACATGGTCAACAAGACAAAGCGGCAGCCTACAAAATGGGAAAAGATCTTCACCAACCCCACATTGGACAGAGGGCTGATCTCCAAAATATACAAAGAACTTAAGAAATTGGTCATCAAAAGAACAAATAATCCAATCAAAAAATGTGGTACAGACCTAAACAGAGAAATCTCTCAACAGAGGAATCTAAAATGGCCTAAAGACACTTAAGGAAATGCTCAACATCTTTACAGAGAAATGCAAATCAAAACAACTCTGAGGTTCCATCTTACCCCTGTCAGAATGGTCGAGATCAAAAACACTGATGACTGCTTATGCTGGAGAGAATGTGGGGTAAAAGGAACACTCCTGCATTGCTGGTGGGAGTGCAAACTGGTACAGTTCCTTTGAATATCAGTATGGCAATTTCTCAGAAAATTAGGAAATAATCTTCTTCAAGACCCAGTAATACCACTTTAGAGTTACGTATACCCAAATAATGTTCAATTGTACCACAAGGGCATTGCTTAATTATGCATATAGCAGCATTGTTTGTCATAGTCAGAACCTAGAAACAACCTAAATGCCCCCTCGACCAAAGAATGAATAAGGAAAATGGAGTACTATACAGCAGAAAACATAATGGCATCTCGAAATTTGTGGGCAAATGGATGCAGCTAAGAAAACATCATATTGAGTGAGGCAACCCAGACCCAGAAAGACAATTATCATATGCATTTACTAATAAGTGGCTTTTAGACATTAAGTAAAGGAAAAACCAGCCTATAATTCACAATGCCAGAGAACCTAGACAACAATGAGGACCCCAAGAGAGACATACATGGATCTAAACTACATGGGAAGTAGAAAAAGACAAGATATCCTGAGTAAATTGGGATCATGGGAACCATGGGAAAGAGTAGAAGGAGAGGAAGAGGAAGGTAGGCGAGTAGAGAAAATTATATAGATCAATAAAAAAAAGAATCCATGCATACTACTGAATTCTGAATGTTCCCACCTGAGTATTATTAAGGCACTGAGGAATTAGCTGCTCTTAACTAGACGCTCTTCCTCAGTGATTTCCAACTCTGAACCATCGTAAGTTAATTTCCCAAACTAGACATCAGTCATTTTTCTCCATAAAGAACTCAGGTCATTAGTCTCTTTGTTGTGCTTTCTCAGAAGCCACCGACACTACCCTTGCTCACCTTTCACTCATTTCCAACTCCAGGGATCCATCTGAATGATCATAGCATTTTATAACTGTTTACTCTTTTGGCCCATTATGGAGTCAAATTATTCTTCCAAAATGACAATAGAAGCAATCACTATTCTGTTAATAATTGTTTGCCTTTACCATAGGATCTAGCATTTAATCTGTGAGTGAAAGGCCCTCCGTGTTCTACACAGACTTATACTTTCCACCAGATACTTTTACCCTCCAATTTCTTCTTTTTTTCTTGTTATTTATTCTATGTGCTTTTTACATCATGTGTCTTGACCTGATTTATTTTCCCATCCCTGCCCATCTTACCTCAGCTACTGCACTCCCCTCAAAGCAAAACAAAGTTTAAGACAAAAAAGGGGGAAAAAGAAAGATGAAAACAAACCTGGTCATCTGTAGTCCTCTCTGAAATGTACACAGCCTCCTGTACACGCCTTTCCCTGTGCGACAACCTTTATCTGCCACACAGTTTTGACTTCAGTGTTGGTGTTTTACTTTGGAAGATACACATACACACATGCACAAACACATGCACACACATATGCACACATGCACAAGCCTTGTTCCTTGCCTCTGACTGGGCTTGGTTATACTCCACACCTCAAGTTGGATGTGACTTTGTTAGTGTACACTTGCTTTATTTACTCCAGGCCTCCAGGATATGCGAAGGAAGGAAACATATCTCTTCATAAACTTTTAAAAAACTTTTATTTATTTGACTTATTTATTTTACATCCCCACCAAAGGTCTCCTCCTTCCTTTCCTCCCATTCTCTCCCCAATCCCCTCCCTTAGTCCACTCCTCCTTTATTTTAGTTCAGAAAGAGGTAGGCCTCCCATGGATATCAATAAACTATGGTATATCAAATTGAGATAAGGTTAAGCACCTCCCTTCACATTTAGGATGGGCAAAACAATACAGTCCAGGAATAGGTTTCCTGGAGTCAGCCAATAAGATTTTGAAAATAACCATGGCCTATTCAACTGGTGCTGTTCCCACCCCAATATCAGCTCAGCTGGGAAAACTGCTCCTTCATGTTCTCACTTCCATTTGTGGTTTCTCACTCAATTTCAGGCTCTCTTAGTACTTATATGAAGACATAACTACTATTGCTTTTTCTTCTAAGTAGAAAAATAATACTTTGTTAATAATCGGGATGGACACCTAAGTTGAACCCATACGTTATTACTTTGAATACTATTTGATAACCATGGTTGCACAAGTATTTCTTGTAAATACTGACTTAGTTTTCTTCATATACCTATCCAAAAGATGTCTAGCAGGGTGAAAAAAAATGTGGTGTTTAGTTGTTGAAAGTTAGTCTCTTAGCAGACAGAGTAAGTGATATTCCCACCAAGAGTGTCTGGGTGTTCAGCGTTCACCCTGTGTGTTCACTCACGTATTGTTTGGTTGGTTGAAGAGTAAGACAGAGCCCGAATCTAGTTTTTACATTGCAGTGCCCTATTTTTTTAAGCTTAATGCAATTCTATTTGCCAAGTTTTGCTATTATTAATTGTAATAAAGTAATACATTTTCAAGTTCCTTCTTCATAGGGTTTAGATTCAGTCTTCTTCCAGTTTCCAAAGGCCTTTGTAAAGAGGCCATCTTTTGTTCAACCTGTATTTTGGCACATTTATCGAGAACCAAGTGACTATTGATAGTTTGGTTTATTGCTGAGTCTCCTTTTCCATACCTCTGGTCTGGCCTCTGTCTTGTCAGTATATATCCTTCTGTCTTGTTATCATCCTCTGGACGTAACTAGGAAACCTGATGTGAAGGTGCCTCTGCGGTTGCTCTTTCTACTCGAGATTCTTGGGCTATGAACGGCCTTTTTATACTTTTGCATAAATTTAAAACTCTTTATTTCTTGGAAGCATGGTATTAGAACTAAATCTTTAAATCTTTAAATTAAATCTTTAGTTTGGTTTTTTCCCTAATAAGTGATGTTCACAATATTAATACTTTGACTCACGAACATAGGAAATCATTCTGTGTTCTATTATGTTTAATTTCCTTCTTTGGAATTTTAAAAGGTTTATTTTTTGAGGTCTATAACCTCAAGAATTTAAGTTTATTTCTAGGCATTTGCTAGACTATTTTAGATAGGATTTTTTTTACGAGTTTCTTTCTTAGGTGGTACATTATTGGTAGCTATTGATTTTTGTATTGTGCTATTTTTCTGATAGTGTTTATCTGTCTAAATATCTGATAATGTTTATCTGTCTAATAGCTTTCTACTTTGAGCCTTTAGGATCTTTAAAATTTAGAATCATATGATCTTCCAACAGGGATAATTTTACTTCTTCTTTCCTATTGAAATCATTTCATTTTTTTCATGAAATGCATTATTAGTATTATTCTAAATTTGCTTTGTAGTGTTGCTGCCCTTATTTGAATATAAAGTTTTGATATATCGTTTCCTGTTAAAAGAGGTTTTATGAAAAAGATTTACAAAATGCAAAGAATACAATTTATACCGATGCTGGGCCCATTTTTTTTTCACTTATCTGCATGTTGTTGCATTACTTCAAATAGAACAGACTATTCAGGAACTGGCTTTATTTTTGCAGTCTGCAATTATCAGACCATGTCTGTTGCTGTTTTTATCAGAGTGGTGTCTGAATGACTTCGTTTTCTTTTACACGTTCAGCATGTGATGTTCAGATTTCTCTTGTAGAACTCTTGTATATCAGCAAACCAACATAACGGGGGTCAAAGGTGCTCATTTGATTTCAGTGTTACCAATCCTGCTTTTTGTTTGTTCCAGAAAAATCAAGTAAACAGAGCAGTAAGGTTTCTAGATCTTAAGAATCCTAAGTTAGCTGAATAATAGCTGTCTGAACCAGTGTTTATACCACGTGACAAAAAATTGGCAGCCCTTGTATCTGCACAACTATAGAATTTCCCCGAGGAAGAGTAAATAACACGCAGTATTTCAAAAGGCTAGTACTTGAAAGCTTCTTGGTGGCCTAATAAGTTCCTTCATATCATTTGAAACTTTGTGATTCGGAATTGTTTTGGTGTTGGAGGCCAGCAAGGCTGTTCTGCCACATCTGCTTAGCTGCTGTTGCCATCAGCATTCCACAGGAGTCAGAGCAGCCTCTGGACAGATGTGTGTCAAGCCCCAGCACAGCAGGTGTGTTCTACTTGACTGCTACCATAACATTCATCAAGAGTTGAATGATTAATGATTGAGTTCCCAAATGACTTAAATATGTCTTTTAAATACACATGTCTTTTAATTTTGGCCCTGAGGCCTTATGGGACTATAGCATTTTAATCAACATTCATGAAGACTTAGTGCTTGGGTCTGCTATATACTACCTAGTTGCATAGTATCGAAACACGTAACATGTGTAATTTCCTTCACAGGCCAAAATCAAATACTTATAATCATGCCCACATATGTTAACATTTGCAATGCAAGAACAACTTTGTAGGGTTTCTTTGTACTTGGCAGAATCTATATAGACAGTAATATTTCTGTGTGTTCCTTAGCTGCCCATGCCAGGAAAACATCACAGAGTTGAGATTGCTTCATCACACTCTTTCTCGAAGTGTGGTCTATAGGCCAGTGCATCAAAACCACCCAGTGTATGCCATAAAATTCAAATTTCTGTAACCCACTCAATACTTATTAAATCTCAGGTTAGATCTTGAAAGGCAGCATTTCTTCCCTTGTCAGATTACATGTTGAGAGGAGTGCTCTTTAAGAAACCTTGAAGTGGATGCTTAGTTAAAATTAGATTTATTTTACACAAGATAAAGGAGGTCACAATTTGTAAATTTTATTTCTGGCGTCAGACATTGTAGAGTACAGCAGAAAGAATTCCAAATGCCACATACATCACTGTTTTGCTTAAGAACAGTGTAACCATCTGGAGAACATTGAACCAATAAAGAAAAATTACCTAATGACCCTTACAATGTGATAAGTGTTATTATTAGTTTCTGGAAAAAAGCGGGGGGAGGGGAGGAGCAAGTTGATACTTAACTCTCATCCTGTTACTCAGCCTGTCCTTAAACTCTCAGCAATGTTCTTGCTTATCCTACAGAGCGCGAAGATTACACAGTGAGCTCATTGACGCTTCAATGGCTACAACTGGATTTTAATGTTGTTTTCTCCTATAAATATCAGCCTCTCCTGCTCAAGTTCACACATGCAAATGATTTGAAAGCATAGACATGTGCACTCATGTCGACTAATATTTTTTCTTATTTTTGTGTTTACATAATCAAACACACTGACATGTAGATATCTAGATCACATTGATGTGAACATTTACATTGAAATGGTGGATATGTTTACATATGCATGAAGGCCTCAACAGAGATAAATCCACACACATGCAGAAAATACATAAATCCCAGACATATGTGGATATTCTTTTGTATAATCCTGGGAATATACATATATATTTTCTGATACCCATAATTTTCATAGGAAGCTATTATACAAATTGAAAACTATATTTGGTTATCACTCACCTTTTTCTTTCTGTGGTAACATGATTTTCCTCACAAGTCTAGAAAAATTTATACTGTTAATGTCACTACTCATAACTTCCCACTTCTGTTTTTCTGAAACATACAATAATGATAGACTATATATGTAACACACAATATATACATATATGTACAATGCATTATAATTTTAGGCTATACAGTAAAATAAATAACCTACATACACAAATACGTGTGTAATATATTATATATATTGTAGACTATCTATAATACATATAATATAATATACATATATAATATAAATGTATATATAGCAAATATATTATTTGGCTACCCTGATAACAGAGTTAATGGATGTCTGCACATAGAAATATCAAAATAGAATAACAAAGGTAGCCAGTGAGTTGGAGGAATAAAGAGATGGACGATCAGAAAAGTGAATAATATCATAATGGACAGACTTACAAAGCAAAGCCATCAACGTACTCTGTGAAAACCTCATGGAGAACACTTTTAGTGGAAGCTTGCAGAGTCTGAATTACACAGTTGCATATAACCGTGGTTTCGGTTGGAATTCATTTCCTTTACTTTGGATAATGATGTATAAAATCTGTCATTTTCATAAGTAAATAAGCCTCTAAAAAAGATTGTGACAAACTCTCTTCCTTCAAGCTGTGTTTATTTATACATGGAACTAGGAAACTCTTTACAAGTGTATTATACTGAGTGAATTTATTTTTCTTTCCTGAACTCTCCCAAACTAGAGCAGGGTAAAGGAAGGAAAAGAATTCCTAGTCCTTCAGCTATTGCTTTATGTGGATTCTTAAAATTACTGAGGAATGCTCCCATAAAATGCTTGAAATCCTAGATATTAAACTTTGAAATTAGAATTTAAGGATTACCTGAAATCATAACATATGAAAAGCTTAGACAGGAGGATTGCAGTCACGAAGCCTGCCTTGGATATGTAATGTGCTATGGGCTAGCCTGTGATACATACTTGGATATATAATGTGCTATGGGCTAGCCTGCGATACATAGTTGCTCCACTTGGAGAACTTGTGTTAAAAATAAAACCAAATACAAAAACAAACAAAAACAAATAATATAAAGTAAATCTCATTTTTGTGTGATAACATAATAAAAATCTTGATTTGGTTAAAGCAATCAAAATCCTTAATTTACAATTATTATGTTGAAAATTCTTTTATTACCAAAAATTCAAAAAATTTTTCATATACATGTGATTTTGTACTGTTATTTAGAATATTTGAAGAAATCCTACATGCATAAAAGTTTATAACAAAGTATAAAACAACAGAAATAAATGTTACTATTATTGTATCACTATGATATAATTTTGATTTTAGTATTCTAAATTAATCAAACTGAGACAGCTTAAAAGAAGTTATTCTTATTTCCTGCAGCATGTCTTTAAAATCATGGCAGCACACACATGCAAATTAATGAATGCAAAGGAAATTTTTATCCATTTATTTCTGTTTGTAAATTACAATTTGACATTTACATAGTTGGAAGCCTTTTACATGAATACTTTCAGAAGCAAAACTGAACAAACTATTGATAAAATTAATAATATTTTATTGTAGCAGTTAATGTATAAAATTTTCTTAAAGATAAAATATATTATTTTTAAGTAAATTCGGTCTTCAAATTAATAAAAAAACTAAAAAATCTTTAGTTAGCTGATTTTGCCTTTTTCTTTCACTGAAAAGTAGATGTATATACAATATTTAAATTGTTTTGTTTGTCCCAACTTTATTTTGAGTTCATGGTTGCAAATTTGTTTTAATTTTTTTTCTTCTTAATATCCCCTTTACTGATTAGATGCTACATTACTCTTCAGTTTATTTTGAGAAAGGACGCTATCATTTTATTCCAGAGTACTGAGGAATCGTATGCTCCCCAAGATTTATAAGATCACTTATAAGTTAAATTTAAGAAAAAAAAAAGATAATGAAGTTCCATCTTTACTTAAGAGCTAATATTACAAGTCTTATCCCTAGAGCTACAGCAGAGCACCAGCTGCAGTCTTCCACTCCTGTCCACATCCCCTGTGGACTCCACACACCAGCCCCTCCTACTCTCAACTTGTTGCTGGGTCTCGGTCCCTAACTCCAGCAGGCACCCCTACTAAATCACAGCCACACCTGCCAGAACCAAGTTGGCTCTTATACACCTTCTCCTCTCTCTGTTCCCCCCTTGCAATCCCTCAGTCTCCTCCCCAGCTCCGCAGCAGAACACCAATGAAGCATTCCTTCCCCTCAGCCAACATCTCCTGTGCATCACCACAGTGACTATCGCCCCATCATCCCTTCCTCCCCTTGTTGCTTTGTTCTGCATCCCAATCCCAGCAGACATCCCCTGTCTCATCCCCAGCTCTGTAATTATAAACCTGCAATAGTCTCCCTTTCCTCTCTATTCTCAAGTGATCACAAAGAACTTCTCCTCCAACCTTCCTTACCCCAGTATCTCAGTCTTCAACATCAGCAAGTGATCCATGTGAGCGCATGAACTGAACAGGCCAGGAAAACAGGCAGCATAATGTTTAAGTGGAAACTTCACCTTGCCCCCACTCCTCCCATTCCACACCTGACCCTGAGAAGTCCTACCAAGGGCCAGCCCTCCTCCTGAGATACTCAAAACACAAAGACCTGCCACATGGTTCCTCCTCCCCTCCCCCAGACTACCTGGGAGTTGTTTTGCTCAAATTAAACCTGGTTTTATTAATTTGGCCTGATCTGATTTATTGCATTGGTGGAGAGATTTGATATCAAGGTATAGAAAGCATTTTACAGACAGCCATCACACTTTCCAACTATCTAGACAAGAAACAGAAACCAAAGAACAAAACACTCTTCCAACAGATAAATCCAGAAATTATCCCAAAGTCAGATGCACGATACCAGCACACAAACACAATCACCAACAGACAGGATAATATTTCTCCACTAGAGCCCAGCAATCATATCACAGCAGGTCCTGAATATTCCAACATAGCTGAAAGAAAGAAAAGAAAAAAACAATTTAAAACAGCCTTTATGAATATGATAGAAGTCCTTAAAGAGAAAACTAATCTTTAATCCTGAAGGAAATCCAGAAAAACACAGTGTAAATAAGTAGAACTGTTCAATACCTGAAATTAAAAATAGACTACCTTAGTTGTCATTATAGAACCTTCATCCAGTAACTGATGGAAGTAGATGCACAGCTAAGCACAGAGATCCACAGCTGAGATCCTGGAGTCCAGCCATAGAGAAGGAGTATCTGTATTACAAGCAAAGGGACCAAGACCACAATGGTGACACCCACAGAAATGGCTGTCCCAAGCTAGTGAGAGTTCACTGACTTCAGACTGACTGAGGAGAAATCTGTATATGATTGAACTAGGCCCTCTGAATGTGTGTAACAGTTGTGTGGCTTGCGCCTTTGGGGGGACACTAGTTGTGTGTAAGGCCCCGCCTTTTCTGTGGATACCCACACCCGATCCAGGCGCATGCTTTCCCGAACTCGGGCCCACGAGAATGGACGATTGTCCTGAGGGTTTAAATAGACACACACAAAAGAGACCTTGCTCACTTACCAAAGAGTAAATGGCCACTTTATTAAACTCAAGTAGGGTATTTATACCAGTGGGCAAGAGGGTTCAAAAGGGCAAGGCCTCCTCCCATCAGGGGCAGGAGAAGGAGATTACAGGTGCCCTGCGCCTCAGGCAGAATCAGCTGGGAGGGGCCAGGCGTGTGGGGCCCACTGCTAGAACCTTGATTGCAGGTGGAATCACCATAACAAAAGAGAGCCAAGTTCTTCCTAAGCTATCCCCTCAAGCCAGTGCTAGTGCAGAATCTCCAGGGAGCCAGAGGTCAAATGGCCCTGCGAATCGCCAAGGAAGAAAAGGGGAAAAGACCTGGGTACCTACAGTTGTGGAACCCGCATTTATCCCTAGTGTGTGAATTGGCTCTTTGGAGCCCATTCCCTGTGGAAAGATACCTCATTCAGCCTAATTACAAGGTGGAGGGCCTTAGTCCTGCCTCAAGTGATGTGACAGACTTTGTTGACTTCCTATGGGAGGTCTCATTTTCTACGTGTTGTGAATGAAGGTGTGGTAGGGAAAAGATAGGGGTAATGGAAGGACAGCAGGGAGTGGGAACTGGGATTGGTATGCAAAATAAGATTGTTTTAAAAATAAATAAACTGAGGGAATTCTGGAAAAGAAAAAATAAGGAATTCAAACAGCAGCTACAGAGGCAATCTTCACAAATAGAATATAAGTGGCTGACAATGGGGGCTGACTGAGAAGCCATTGATAAAGACACTGGGACTTGTTTCTACTGCATGTTCTGGCTTTTTGGGACCCTACTCTATTTGGATGCACACCTTCCAAGGCCTGAATGAAGTGGGGAGGGCCTTGGACTTCCCACAGGGCAGGGTTCCCTGCTCTCTCTTAAGGAGGGAAGGGGGAGGGAGGCGAGGGGGATGGGGGAGTGGGAGGGGAATGGGAGGAGGGGAGGAAGTATAAATTTTTGAGTGGAAAAAAGAAAAAAAATGACAAAAAGTTAAAAAAAAAACTAGAAAAAAAGGAGATAGAAAAGAGAATCTCAGATAATACAAAAAAGTTGATACATTATTAGCCAAAGAAAACTAAAAATCAAAAAACTGAACAAAAAGTTGCATCCCAGCCCCTGGCATCCATATACCCAAAGAGTCTGGAGTGTTCAGGTGGAAACTCCACCCCAATACTCCTCATCTCTCTCCAAACCCTGCTGCATCTTAGAAAGCCCACCAAACGAGGACCTCTACCCCAGATCTGTTCAAGACCACTCCCACAGGGTATTCAAACTGCCCCCAGAGACCAAACGCGTGGATTTCCAGTCTTCTCTCATTTCCTCTGAGAGGCTGGAAAACCATTCATGAGTATGGTTTCCATTAAACCTGGTCTTTTTCTAATTCAGTTTTATTTGGTTTGATTTGGATTATGGCATTGGCGGAGAGACTTATCAGTGTGCAGAAACTTTTCATCTGGAGGTCTCATCAAAGGTTTTTTGTTTCTCCTACTGGCCCAGGGCTACATGGTGGGAAAACACCCTTTCCCCCTAGACCTGCTCTCTACCAGGCTAAGATTGGCTTTCAAGTGGGTAAGCTGTCCTTTCCAAGTCATTACCATAGAGGCCCAAGGTCTCCTGGGATTTTCAGGATATTCTGCCTGCCAAAGATGTGGCCATGCCAGGCCCCTGACCTGTTATGGGGACAAGGACCTGCCTCGTCCCATGGGACCCCCTTTTTCAGAAGATGTTCTGTTCAAGAGACTATCCCCCCACACCCCTGATGTTTGACACAAACCTACCACAGTGAATGCATTTTGTGTAGCAATGAGGAGCAGCGGGCCACTTCCTGCCATCCAGCTCCTGGCTAGCTTTACCCAAAATAATTACACAGAAACTGTATTCATTTAAACACCGCCCCATTAGTTTTAGCCTCTTATTGGCTAACTCTCACATCTTGATTCAACCCATTTCTAATAATTTGTATGTCACCACAAGCTCATGGCTTACCGGGAAAGATTCAGCATGTCTGACCTGGCAGCTTCATGGCGGGTGTAGGATCCCAGGTTTTCCCCCTGCTCCTTGAGGTGCAAATCGCAAGGACTGTTTTGGCTAGCCAACTAAGCTTCCTGCTAATTTCTGGGCTCATTCCACTTTAGCCTGGTGATTTAGCCTAGGGCTTTGTTTTATCTTTGGTATGGCAATTTCCCACCTGCCCGGGAGAGTTCCTACAGGCACCAGTTTCTCTCTCCGCTTGGCCCACTGTCTGTCGCTGGCTGCTCGCTCTGCCCCCCCCCCCCCCCCCCCCCCCCCCGATTCCCTGCATGGGAAGGAATTTCCACATAGGTTTCTCGCGTGCTGTGCTTTCCGGTCTGGCTGCGAGGGAATTCCTTTACTGGGGCAAAGGTATATTAACTTTGCAGAAAGCTAAATAAAGTGGCATTCGGCTATCTCTTGACAAATGACCCAGGTCTCTTTGTGTGTGTGTATTTTATTTCAATCTCCAGACCTTTGCCCCAAGCTCGTGGCCGGTATGGAGGCGCACGGACCATACCGGGAGGGTGTTACAGAATCGGGTGGGACAGGGCAGCTCTCTGTCTCTGCCTCTTTTCTCCCAGCATTCTGTTCTGTCTACTCTGCCTATCTAAGCTGCTGTCCTAAGAAAAGGCCAAAGAAAGCAACACATAGAAAGAAGACCCTCCTACACCAATTTTTCTAGGTTTCAGGTCTCAGCACAGACGTGCAGAATACGCACCTACAATTTGAAGTCAGATCCCCAAATACCCTTTGGCTGCCTTTTACAAAATCGTATTAAATTGGGGCTGTCTAACACCGTATATCCTAAATGCCTAAACATTTTTGCTGGCATGGGGAAAAGTGAACAAAACTCCCATATGTCCATGGTTTCTGGTATTACACTCCCATCCTTCCCTCAGTTGCCAGTGTCTCACAGCACTGGTCTTGTTGTCTAGGGTCATGGTACCTCCAGATTCCCAACTATCTAGAGATTGGAACCCCAATAAAAAATTCCACCCTGATCATCCTGCCAGAGACACTGGCCACTGTAGCCCCTGCCTCACCTCTCTTGCTGTTTGTTGTTCGTCTGCCTCTCTGGACTCCTGTCTGGCATGTGATCTGGTCATGCTGGGATTCTCCCTGCAATGACTCTATTCCCCCTTCCCTCCTGCTCTGAGCTGCATAGGTGTTCTGGCCTTTGGTTTCTGTTCTCTCTTACAGCATCTGCTGACCTGGGCCTCAGTGGGACACCTGTGTGCTCACCTGGCTCCCGAAGACTACGCCAGGATTTTTAAGTTGGTCAGCTCACACAGTTTCCTGGGAAAAGTTTAGTTCGTCTGTTTGTTGAAATGCACACAAATGGATAGGTCATCAAGACAAACAAAACAAAACAAATTGGACCTCAGAGACATAATAAACCAAATGGACCTAACATATTTACAGAACATTTCACAAAACCAAAAAAATATAAATTCTTCTCTGCATTTTGTGGAATATTGTCTATAGGTTGACCATATAATATACTCAGAAATGAAACAAAATTTTTTCTTTTCTTTTTTTTTATTTTGTTTTTTTTTCAAGACATGGTTTCTTTCTGTAGCCTTGACTGTCCTAGACCTAGCTCTGTAGACCAGACTGGCCTCAAATACCCAGAGATCTGCCTAACTCTGCCTGCAGAGAGCTGGGATCAAAGGTGTGCACTACCACTGTCCAGTTCAAAGTAAGTCTTAACAGACAGATTTCGGCATCATATCTGACTACCTCAGATTACAGCTGGATTTTAAACACAGAAAGTTTACAAACTTATAGAAAATGGTCAAGACAGAAATGAAGAAAAAAACTAAAACATTCTAGAATCTTCTGAAATGAATACATATCCTACCTAAACTTATGGGACACAGTGATAGTGGTGTTAAGGAACAAATTAATAGCACCATGTATCAAAGAACCTACATTAAAAAACAAATCTGGAGATATCTTATGTTAGCAACTTATCATCACTCCTGAAAAATCTTGACTAGGAGGAGTAGAAGGCAAGAAATAATCAAACCTGGGGCTGAAATAAATAAAATAGAAACAGAGAAAGCAATGCAAAGAATCAGAAAACCAAAGATTGGTTCTTTGACAAAATAAGTAAGATTGACAAACCTTACCCAAAATTAAGACCAAGAGAGAATATCCAAATTAGTAAAATCAAAAATGAAGAAGTGGACATAACCACTTTGACTTCAATGAGCATCTAACCTGATCAGTACTTTGGTATGCAACTTGGAATGTTTTGCAATTGAAGGTACTGAGAGAATTTTGACAGCTACTGGAAATACCTCCATTTTTATATTGATAGCTTTTCGAGAACTACTTCGATGACATTATGTAATAGGTGAGAATTTTATAAAAATAAGTACAAGAGAAAAAGTGGGAATGCTGATGAGCAGCCAGGGGGAAGTAAAATGAGGAATGGAAAACTACTATCATGAACATTTAAAGAAGAAATAAATTGAAGAAGACATAAGGAAGTGAAGAGATCTTTCATGGTCGTAGAATATCTGGATTAATATTGTGAATTGATAGTAACACTGAGAGTCATCTATACAAATTTAATAGCATCCCAATCAAAATTTCAATGACATTCCTCGTAGAACTTGAATTATTTTCAGTATTTGACAGCATTTTGCGACCTTTAGGATACTAGGGCAGTTCTAAGCAGTATTTTGTTGGCGGAGGCCACTTGTTCATCCTGGCTGCCCAGAACCAAAATAATCACACAGAAACTATACTATTTAAAACACTGCCGGATCTATTAGCTCTAGTTTCTTGCTGGCTAGCTCTTACATCTTAATTTAACCCATTTTGATTAATCTGTGTATCTCCATGTGGCTGTGGTTTACCGCCTAAAGTTCCATCCAACTTGGCAGGTATATATGGCTTTTCACAAACTCTACCTCCTTTCTCCCAGCATTCAGCTTAATTTTCTACACCTACTTCTGTTCCCCTATATCTCTGCTATAGGCCCAAAGCTGTTCCTTTATTAACCAATGATATTCACAGCATACAGAGGGAAATCCCACATCAGTATTTATCTCATTCCTACTTTGGGGGGTGATGTTCTGGAGTCCTGAAACAGTATTTTACTCATTGATGAGATTCCACTGAATGTCCAGAGCTTCAGCATCTCTCAGTTTTGTTTGATAGTTGAGAAGAGATTGACTCATTTAGTATTTCCTTTGAAAATAGTCTTTGTCTTTTGGTGTTGCATTTTCATTTTCACAGACTAGAATTCCATTGACACATCACAACTTTTAAGATTACTAAGACTGTTTTGTTATATAATTCTGTCACCTTATTTTTCTGACCCTCAAATTCTCACATTGTCAGCATTCTAAAAAGTCAATCCTCATGCAGTCAGAAGAGCAAAGCACATATTTCTGTTTGGATTCTTTCTTTTTATACTACAGTGAAGAAACTGTCTCCTAGCCCAAAGCTAATATGAATTGTTTTCCTTATCCCACATTAATATTCTATCACTGCCTGTGGCCTAAAAGCTAAAACTATTAATTTAATGTAATTTAGAGCAGTTCTTGGCTCTCTGGGGATAGAGAGTAAGGCTAAGTCCTATTTTCTGTGTGTTTCATAATCATTGAAAAGTTTTGCACAAAAAGTGATAAAGATTATGCCTTTCGATTTTTCCCTTCAAAATTACCTCTTACACACCTGGATCAAATGATTTCAGCACCCACTCTTCTGATGATGTTCAATGTCACCCATGGCTCTTCTTGTCCTGTCATCTAGCATTGCTTGGAGAACCGATGCCCTTTTGTTCTATTTTTTTCATAGTACTTATAGCAAATTCATACAATATAAAAGTGAGCAACACTTTTAAAAGACTACAGGATCCCATTAAAATAGTTCTTTCTCCACTTTCATTATGTTTACATGAAAAAACTAAGGTGAAAATACTTAATATCAATCAGGCCATGAAATCATGAGCCTGGTGGTGTGTGGGGCTATCACCTTTAAGCTATAAAACAGAAGAATGCATTAAAGTCTGTTATCTTTGTAGGTAACTGTCCTTAGTCATATAGTATAATAATTTTCTCTGAATTAAAAATGAACTGATATTAATACTATATATCTTATATATTATGTTGTCATATCTGACTATAGAATATATCAGAGGTAGAATAGTTCTGATGTGTGGCAAAGATGCTGTTCACCCACAAATATGCTGCGGTGCTGTATTACAATCGTTACTCAGAGAGATGAAAGCTAGATTGTCGGGAAGAGAAGGAGAAAGAAGAAGATGACGTAGAAAAGACATAAATAGTTTTTAGATTAAAATGGAGAATATTAACTTTGATCTTATTTTTTAAAAGCATTTTATATTATAACATTATGTGAAATATACATATTTTTGTGAAATGCACATAGTGAACAAATGTGTGTGTAGGTGTGAAAACTATATACCACTATCTGTGCCTCAGAAACAATAATCTTTGTCATCTCAAGAACTAACTTTTAAGCACTGACATCTGTCTTTGTTAGTTGAGATGATCATATAATTACAGTTTGCCGTATGAATGAATAGATGCATTCTGATGTGCAACTCATAAAGTAGTGGGTATGTACGTAGACCATTTACACTCCTGTACTTATCTGGATTGTAATTCAGCCAGTTACAATTCATAGATTTTAAAAACTTTTTTGAATGATGAGTATGTTCAGCACTCATAATTAACTCATAATTATTTTAACATAATTAACAACTGATTCTAGACATTTATGTATTGACCTTCTTGAATTTTTGATTATATTTTAAATTCTAGCCTACATTACTATTTTGTCTCCATGTAATCAAATATCCAAAGGTAATACACATGTAGACTGCATACATGGAACATGATCTTACCATATATCGAGTTATATGCAAATAGAAAATATTTTTCTTAGTGTCATCAAAATTAAGGTGTTAGAAAGCAGCTTATTGTATAAACTACATCTATGACATTCTTGGTTCCAAATTTATGTTATCACATTATTTAGTAGCTTAACATACTGCATATATTTTTCATAACACCAACTTCCAATGAGAGATATATCTACACATGACACATATAGATGCATGTACATATCTTACTGTCATTAAAAATTCAAAATCCTGGAGGTTTTGGTGGTATTAATTGCATAGATTACTTAGTTTGAACTCTTAGATTACTAAGATACAAATTCCATATCTGCCATTGTGGAAGGTGACAATATAAAAAGCTATTATATAGCTTTATACTAGATGCTTTATGTGTCTGAATTCATCCTCATCTATGAAAGCCCTGGAAAGTACTATTATTGCTAAGGTGATTTTTAGTATATTTACATAATTTATAAATAGAGAAAGTGATGCACAGAGTGGTTGTCCATTTGGCCACATTCATGAGTTACTGATGAGCTAGACTGGCCATTCACACATAGCAGTACAGGTCTTGGACAGATCTGAGAGTCTCTGCACCTGTGATCTGCAACCTCTCACTCTTCGATATTGTGCTGATGTCGTCACCCTTTGTTTCAAAACAAGTTGCACTTTGTTGGATCTGAAATGCCCACGGCGTATTTCATAGTGGCGTTCTCCTCGTTGACTCTCCAGTTAGCTTTCTAGCATATAATTGTGTCAGTTAAAGCAAGTCAGGAAAAACAGAAAATTTTGATTGCTCAGTCCAAGGACAACTGGGGCTCCTAGGAGTTCCAAGCCTGAAATCCAGTACACAGCAATTTTATATTTTCAAAAATATAGTTTAAGAAATTTACTGAGTAATTTTAGCATTCCAAGCAGAAGTATAGTTTTGCCAATTTCTGCCCAGGGTGTATCCAAAGTAATTTTATCTAAGAAGTCACTGGCTGGTAGGTGCTTATTTCATTTTCTTCTCATACTCCTTAAGATTTATTAAGTGAGGAAAATCTCATCCTCAGAAAATACGTATATTTCTGTATTAGTTTTTAGTACAGAACTTTTAATTCATAAAACCTTCTTATGTAAACTCAAGGCATTTGTCACAAGACTATTTTGTCTTTCAAATTCAAATTCAAATATTTATTTTGGATCAGTATCTGTATCATCATCTATATATGTATAACCTATCTAACTATTTATATTTTATAAAATGAATCACTATGCTCTCAAGATGGATTCTGTCTCTAGAGCTGAGACACTTTTCCCACACAATACTATAGAATTTCTCCTGAGAACTATGCATCTCTCAAGCTAAATTATAGTGAAAGCTTTCTTTTTTATTTTGAGTGTCATATTTTTTAATTCTTCTTTCATTCATTATATCCCTTTCCCTCCACTTCTCCCAATCCCTCCCTCCATCATCCTTTTACTCCAGATCCATTCCCCTTCAAAAAACAAAAACAAACAATCAACAACAGCAAAAACAGACTCCCAGGGTTGTCAACCAAGGATTGGATCCCTATAGTGAAACTTTCAATGTATGTAATAAAAAGGGAACCGACTCTTATACACTGTTGGTGGGAATAAAATTATTTAAGCCACTATAGAAATAATGTTGGAAAACTTTTAAAACTATAGGTAGAATTATCATAGAATACATGAGTTTTACTACAGGTACATAGTATAGTATAAACAAAGAAATAAAATCTGCATGTTGAAAAGATATCTGCATAATCATGCTTGTTGTTTAACTCATTATACATAAGAGCAAAGATATGGAATTGATCCACATGCGCATCATTAGAAAAAAGAATAAAGGAAATGCAATATATACTCTTCACTTGATCTTATTCAAAAGATAAAAAAATGAGGTGTGTAATCTAAAAGAAATGCTATTTAGCTTTTAAAAGATGAAGTTATGTCATTTGTAGTAAAATAATTAAACCTGGAGGGCATTGGATTAAATGAAACAAGCCAGTCCCATGAAGACAAAATGGATTCATAATTTCATTCATATGTCTGGTGTGGGAAGTCCTTCTGTATATGTGTTAGTCTTATGGTTAGTGAATAAATTTGTTTCAGCCAGTAGCTTAGCAGAATATGGCAAGGCAGAAATTCCAAGCAGATAGAGGAGGAGAGAGTAGGCAGAGTCAAGGAGAAGCCATTTAACTGCCACAGGAGACAGATGCATCCACTAGAGCCCACCAAAACTTTGCCAGTAGGCTACTTCCTTGTGGTGATGCACAGATTAATGAAGATGGGTTAGTTTAAGATATAAGAGCTAGCTAGAAATATGCTTAAGCTATTGACCAAACAGTATTGCAAATAAATAGTTTCTGAGTGATTATTTCAGGTCTGAGCAGCAGGGAATGAACAAGCAAGCTCTGACAACAAATTGGTACAAATGTGGGTAACTATATCCATAAAACCCATGAGAGCTTGAAAAGTAACTCTAGGCACAAAAGAACAGAGTTAAGCATGGCTTCTTGGTAGCCTGAATTTTTTTTTTTTCAGATAGGCTCTTTCTTGAGTAGGGATGCAGTTAAAACTGAGTGGCTTCCTTAAAAGTAGTGGCTTCCTAGTTTGCCAGCACAAATGTCTCTGACTCTTTTGGGAGGTCTAGCTATTGAAGCAGTTAAATGAGGTTTGTGAGCAGAGTGCTACAACTTGTTTAATGGTAATATACAATCACTGTGTGCCTGAAAATGAGGCTGTCAGCATGGTTCACACTGAAAAGTCCTCTGCCATGTTGGACTGGGTGGAACCAACAGACAAGACCCCAGAGTTTGTCCTAGCCATGGCTGCTAATATTTTTTTTTTAAAAAATGCTCCTCATTAGAAAATATTTACAGATATGTAATAAAGACAGATTCAGACAAAAATAAACCTCTAAATGGGTCACAGTGTGTTAAAAAATTGTACATAGGCTTGAAAGAGAGAGAAGACAAAGAGTATAGACAGTTATTAATGGAAATAAATAGTTAAAAATTAAAACAAAAACTTTAAAGAGACAGAGTACAGACAGTCATAGATTAAAGGAGTAAAGAAAAAATAAGTCACATAAAGATGGAATATATACAGAGTCTGGATCATGTATATTATTGTGTTTACTTTGAATTTTTGACTGTGAATGAGCTAAGTATAGAGAGACATGTCATTGTGTGGGCTGCTAAGTTAAAACAACACATATACTTTAAAGGTGTCTTGACTTCAAAATTTGGGTCTAAGGGTTTGTTGCCTTGGAAAAGAGATTCTTTTGTTTCTGCAGAGAATGAGAAACTGTGGATTCCTTCCAGACTAATGTGGTTGGATCAAATAAGATCCCCTGAAACAATGACTCAGATGGTCCAACATCCCTGACAGTTTCAGGACTGCTGGCTGAGATGGACCTACCATACAGGATACCCCACGACAGAACTGATGAATAATGCTCCTAATCAGCAGGAAGTAGTTCAGACAGCATCACCAAATTCCCCAAATGATTGTTTGTAAATGTTTGTTTACATTTAAAGGGCAATAGGCTATAGATATGAATACTTTTCATTGTTAGAAATCTTGGTCTATTGATGGAAATTTTAGGGCAATTTTGTCATATGTATATTTATCTGCTTGGTTAAGGTATTGTGTTTATGCAGCTCATTTAAAAATGTATAATTAAGAAATACAGGTTGAAAGTTAGTCATCTATAATAGTCAAGCTTGCAGTCATGTTAGTTAGGTTTTTTAGATGTATAGAGATGTTTTTCAGTTAGATAGATAATCTTCAAATCTTTCAGAGACCTTCAGAATATGACATTTAAAATGCATTAATAACTTAAGACTTTTCATGACATGAGACACATATGCTCTTGGCATCAATCTACTTCAAGATGATGATGGGCATAAAAGAGGCTCCTTGTGGAGTTTGTTAGCCATTTAGGCAAGAAACTACTCTTGCTTAGACTACTTGACGTTATACTGAATGAACTGGACATGCAGGACCCACAGGAAAAATGACTGCTAAACTTGCATAAAGGTGAGACAGCACTTCAGGGTTGCTGCTTCATGAAAGGATCTGCCAGACATTTCACAGGACACAGAAAAAAGTGTGCTAATATAGGCAGAACTGTCTTTGAAATTTCCTGCTTCAAGGGAAAGTCTGATAGATACTATGGGCCTATAGGCTGAAGATGGATGTCTTAACAGTACAGAACTTTGGATAACTGTCCAGGCAGTGAGATGTCTCTGTCAGTTACAAAGTTTTGGAAGTTCCTTACAATGCACTTCTTGTTTACTTAAGTAATATTATATTCTATTGGGGTCTTTGATGGAGTTGAAGAATAGATAGTTATAATTAAGTTTTCCTTCATTATGCTAAAATGTAAAGTATATATAAATATTGTAACTGTAATTCTTGCTTGATACCTGTTTTGCTATATGTAATTGTACTATATTAAAGTTAAAACTTTCCTTTTTATTTAAACAGAAAAGGGAAAATGGAGTGGGAAGTTCTTCTGTATCTGTGTTGCTTTTATATGGATAATGAAAAAGCGGCTTTTAGCCAATGGTTTAACAGAGTAAAGCTAGGTAGGAAATCCAAACAGAGATGGAGAGAGAGAGAAAGGGGGGGGGGAAGAAAGGGAGAGAGAGAGAAGATGCCCAGGAACCTTACAGGTAAAACATGAGCCTCGTGGTAAGATATAAAATGATAGTAATTGGTTCATTTAAGCTGTAAGAGCCAGCTAGATATTTAATTTAATATTAATTTAATATTTAAGCTATTGATCAAACAGTATTTCAAATAATATAGTTTCTGTGTGATTGTTTCAGGTCTGAGCAGCCAGGAACAAACAAATAGCCTTTGCCAACATATGCCTATCTGGAGAAACAAATCTTACAGAAGTACTGTGAATAGTGCTTAACTGTTTTAGTCACTTTCATACCACTGTACAAAATAACTGGTAAAAATAAAGGGGGAAAGGTTTATGCAGTGAGGGTTGGACAGAAGGGTAGTGGATACCATGCAATTGTGGGGTGTCATGCATGGTGGCAGGCCCAGAGCAAATGCTGGAAACATCTAGAGGTAATAATCTAGAAGGTTTCAATATCATTGACCTTCTAAAACGGACTCTATAAGACTTCTGCAACCCTCTTAAAATAACTCCACCAGCTGGGGCTGAGCATTAAATGTATAGTGATGGAGAGCTTTTCCACTCAAAGATCAACAGTATCAGAAGCTGGAGAGGTTAAACGAGTACACATGGAGGATTCTTGGAAAAAAAGTGTGAGCTTATAGTTACATAAGAATGTGTTCTGCTGTTCTCTAGTCAGCTAGAACAGTGGTTCTCTCCTTCCTAATGTTGTGACTTTAGTACAGTTCCTTATGTTGTGAGGAACCCCAATCAATTGTTTTTTCCATTCCTACATTGTAAGTGTAATTTTGGTACTGTAATGAGTTCACTGCCAGCTTGGGCTATATAGTAAGTTCAAACCTGAGTTTTACAGTGAGACATCTTTCTAAAAAGTAAAATCAAAACAATAAAAACCATAGACGATTCTTATATGCTAACACAAAGTAAAGTTTTTGAAGATGGAAATATGGTTTAGTGGTATAATATTTGTCTAGTGTATGTAATGGCCTAAGTTCTAACACCCCCAAGCACTAGACATTAATAATAATAAGTATAAGCAAAATTCTAGGAGAAATATGATGCAAAACACAGAACCCAAGTCTTGATTTTTTTTCTTATATTTTATTGTGTCTTCTTTTTTGGAGGGATAGTAATTTAAAATACTGTCACTTTCTTTGAATAGGGAAAAGGCTCATGGGCAAATTATATATAAACTTATTAATATACAAAATATTGCTTTATGGCTTCAAAGATAACTGCTCAGCAATTTAAGAATTAATTGTTCTTAGCCTCACCAGACATCTACAAAAGCCACTTAACTTTCTCTAGCAAATTTGTGGTCATTCATTTAATATCTATTTATTTATATTTTATGTGTGTGAATATTCCTCCTATAAGTGAATTGCTTATGTGCCTGGCGTTTGAAGGTACCAGAAGGGGAAGCTGAACTCCCTAGAATGGGGGTTACTAACACCTGTAGTCCCCTAAGTGAGTAATGGGAACTGGAAACAGGTCCTCTGCAGGACCACAAATCTGCTCTTCACTGCTGAGCTGTATCTCTAACCCCCAAATCTGTGGCCTTTGGACAAAGTCCCAGATGCTCAAAGAATTACCATCTTCACTCTCCCTTTGAGGATATGGGAGGAAATAGGAAAATGCTCAGAAGGAGCAGAAGCCTGTGGTTTGAACCCCGACTCTGCCAATGATTAAATGTGTAACCAAGGATGGCTCACTCAAGTCTACGTGTTTATCATAACCACTTAACGTTTCTGAAGAATCATTTATGTGTCAAATTCATGCATATATGCATACATACCTGCATATATACATTCTATTTGTTTGATCATTACTTTAATCACTCTAGCAAATATAAAAAGAATAAAGCTGGTAAAGAAAGGCTTCATTAAGGGTGAGGAGAGATCCACACAGCTGGACTCAGAGGAAGTAAGACCCTCTGCAAACAGAAGGGGGCTTTGGAAGCTAAAGCTGTTTCTACTAGAAAATTAGGGGTTTTAAGAGACTTTGATTTTCTTCAGGTTCACCTTCTTATTTAGCTTCTCTAGGATCACGAATAATAGGCTCAAAGACCTTTAATTGAGCCCCCCAAGGTCCAAATGAGGAGCAGAAGGAGGAAGAGCATGAAAAAGGAAATCAGGACCGCGAGGGGTCCGATCACCCACTGATACAAGGGGATTGATCTAATGAGAGTTCACCAAGGCCAGTTGGACTGGGACTGAACGAGCTTGTGATCCAATCAGATTCTCTGAATGTGGCTGGCCCGGAGTCTTTCTGAAAAGCCATTGACAATGACACTGGGACTTGTTTCCTCTGCATAAACTGAATTTTTGGGATCCAGTCTGTTTGGATACTCACCTTCCTGGACCTGGAGGGAGCGGGTAGGAACTTGAACTTCCCACAGGGCAGGAAACCCTGACTGCTCTTAGGGATGGAGAGGGAGAAGAAGGGGGAGTGGGGGGAGTGGGAGGATGTTGGGAGGAGGGGCGGAAATGGAAACTTTAATAATTTAATAAATTTCAGACAGTTGAAAAAAAAAGAGACTTTGAGGGGGTTCTTCTTCCCCAGTTTAGGGTTGGTCAGTGCACTGGTTGATTTTGTGTCAACTTGCCACAAGCTAGAGCCATCAAAGAGGAAGGAGTCTCAGTTGAAGAAATCCCTCAATGAGAAACAACTGTAAGGCCCTTTCTCATTTAGTGATCAAGGGGGAGGGCCTGGCCCATGGTGTGTGGTGTCATCCCTGAGCTGTTGGTCCTGGGCTCTATAAGAAGGTGGGTTGAGCAAACCATGGGAAGCAAATCAGTAGGCAGCTCCCCTCCACAGCCTCTGCATCAGTTCCCGCCTCCAGGATCCGGCCCTATTTGAGTTCCTGTCCTGAATTTCTTCAGTTTTCAGTAACAATGTTGAAGTGTAAGCCAACAAAATCCTTTTCTTCCCAACTTGCTTTCTGGTCACGGTGTTTGATGAAACAATAAAAATCCTGACTTAGACAGTCAGTTTGAACAAAGATAAGGAGGCTAATAGACTCTGAGGTTTGGGTAAATACATCTTGGGCAGACTTTGAACTTGTCAGGCTGACCCACAGACTGGGCAGGGGAGTCACTGCTGGGAGAAAAAACCTACCAGGCCTTTGTTCTAAGCTTCACGGCTTTGGTCTCAGGTGAGAAGGATGAAGAAGAAGCCAATCATCTTGGAAATTCACCATCTTTATTACCCAGTCATAGCCTCTCTACCTATCTGTCTTTCTAACAGGGATTCAAACGATTAGTCCCTGGCTCCCCACTGTCAGAGGTCACCCAGCCTGCATTTTGGGCTTTCAGGCTACAGATGGCTCTAACTCCTTCCAAAGCTGGCACAAGTGGCGATGCAGATGGGGCAGCAGTTAGAGTGCTCAGAGGAGGGTCGATGTACAGGGCCAAGATACAATTTAACCGATGGCAGAGCTCCAGAATCTAAGATCGTCATTCGATGGCAGCGCACCCATGGAGCATGCAGTGTAAGATAGCATCTCTAACATAACATTCAGAAAGTCAGATTGTTAGTACTAAAACAATTCCTGCTAAGAGTGCAATTAAGAAAAGAGGAGAACGATAGGCAAGAAAAACATACAAAGAACCATTGGCAGACTTTGTGGCATGCATTAGCAAGACTTATGATTTATTTGCCTCTGTTCACTAGATAGTGTTCACCCTGGAGGAGGCTGTCAATTGACATAAGAACTCGAGATGCTTTTCACTGCCCATTGTTAAGTTTGGAAGTCAGTCTTTGGGTCTCCTTGGTTACAACCTCCTGGGTAATATAAAGAGATGATGTTAAGGAGAAAAAAAGTCTTAACATTATAATCAACATGTCTTATTTGTTAAGGTGAAGCATAATTGCACAGCTGACTGAACTGTGTCCCAGAGACCTGAAAACAAGTCAGAGAAATTGTTTTCTTTATACCTAGATTGGCATATGTTTTGTTTGACAGATCAAAGTTTAACTATGCAATTAACTGCTTGCTATACTAAATTCTTGCTTAAGGGTCAAAGCCTGGAAATTGCTGATGCTATTTTGATGCTATTATGTGCTGTGGTATTAAAAATCCAAGTAAGCTGTTAGGATGTAAAAATCGAGATTTTTTTTAGTGAGAGAATAAATTAGCTAAATATCTTTCCAAAGTAGTGGCCAGAAAGGTTACACAAATTGTGGGGCAGAATACATTATTTAGTGTATGTAAAAGATGAAGCTTGGGTAGGTACTGACTTAATAATGTATGACCAATTATGGTTTATTTTTAAATGTTTCATTTTTGCAAAAGCATTATCTAAGAATTCTACAGTCATTTAAAATAGTAAACTAGTGCAAACTGACCCTTTGGGTGTTCATTCAATAACCATACATGGAGGCCTGTGCTATTTTCCATCTTGCCCTCCAAGGCCCACGAGAATGTGGGGTATCTCTCTGAATGTATTGTAACTTCGAAGAGTCATATGTCCTGTTACTCACAGAGACCTTTGAGATGCCACTGAGTGGAATGTAACCACTGTCTAGTCTACCAAAGGGAATATCAACACAGAGGGAAAAACTCTTCCACACTTCCATGGGAAACAAGGGTCTTGCATGGTCATGGCTTGTAACATCTCCACATAAAGATAAAAAGGAGAGACTCTTCTTGGGCTCAAGAGATCCTGAGAACCACATCTTCAAATGCCTTGACAATAGAAAGAAATATTTGCTACCTGCAAATCACACCAGCAAGAAAGTATATGGAGGATTTAATTAAATGGTGTGTTTCTTTAACATGCCAAGGGGCTGCATGATAATTAACAATAGGAGAAGGTATTTGAAAACTAATTCCCACTATATATTTGTGTAAATATATATACATATATATGTATATATATGTGTGTGTGTACGTATATGTGTGTGTATACATGTATGGGAATGATATATATCACAAATTATTAAATTGTGTTGTGTCCTGCAGCCTCACAACCTATGCTTGCTGTTTAAAAGAGGCTGCCAATATGTTTCTTTCAAACACACTGGTTTAGGGAAATCATTCAGGTTACCAAATTAGTACCCCTTGAACATTGCTGGACAATCCTATTAAACAGACAGATAAAACCTGAGATTCTATTTCTATTTTAGATTACCAATTAGATGCTGGTATCTAGTTGTAACCTAAGCAAATAGAGTCTAGATTTCACTCAAGTTTGACTCATAGTGTCCACTACTACTGAACATTGCCTATGGTATATGGGGAAGTGCATTAATTTCTGAAAAGGCACTGTCAATGGCACAACTACTCTGACTTACCTTGCATAACAAAAAGTGATTCATTTATTACATTATAAAATTATCACAAAACTAAAATTACATTTAACTAATATTACAGAACTAAAATTAAGGAAATGTATAATATTATCATTTGCCTAAAAATACCATCAGAGTCAAAACATTCTATAATTATGAGTGTGAGTTCGTATGAAAAGTTTAAATATGATGGGAAGAATTTAACATATTTTTCCTTGGATATGTTACAAATTATAATCTGTGGATATTATTGCTGAAGGCCTGCTAGCTAGTCTTCTTTATTGGAAGTTTGTCTCCTTCATATCCCTTAATTGCAGGCTGCATGTCTGCTTTAGCATATCTTGAAAAATTCTCCAAAGGCTGCTCAATCGTGCTGCAAGGACATGTGCTCATCTATGTTCATAGTAGCATTGTTTGTCATAGCCAGATCCTGGAAACAACCTAAATGCCCTTTGACCGAAGAATGGTTAAGGAAAATGTGGTACATTTACGCAATGGAGTACCACACAGCAGAAAAAAGAATAACAACATCTTGAATTTTGCAGGAAAATGGATGGAGCTAGAAAATATTATTCTGAGTGAGGTAACCCAGACACAGAAAGACAATTATCACATGTACTCACTCATAGGTGGTTTTTAAACATAAAGCAAAGAAAGCCAGCCTACAAACCACAATCCCAGAGAACTTAGACAACAATGAGGACACCTAGAGAGACTTACAAAGATCTAATGTACATGGGAAGTAGAAAAAGACAAGATCTCCTGAGTAAATTGGAAGAATGGGGACTTTGGGGGGTAGTGGAAGAGGCGAGGGGAGAAGCATTTAGGGGAGCAGAGAAAAATGTAGAGCTCAATAAAAGTCAATTTTAAAAAAAGAAAAGAACAATTTTCACACATGACTGCTTAAGTTCTCCAAAATTTCTGAAGCATCCTCACCTTTCTTGTGGTGGTTACCATGATCCCAAATTGAGGAATTAATCTGTAGTTACTTCCTCTGAAGCACGAATTCTCATTAGGAAGTTTGAGCATTTTCTCTGTAGATATTATGTCATGCTAATATTAAGAGTGAAATATCTGACTAATATTTCACTAATATTAAGAGTGAAATAGCATACTAACATGAGCTAACATTAACGCTATAAAAATGTCATCGTACAAATGACTGTCTACAATGGTAAGCGGTATTTAGGACAGGCTTGGAAATAAATGACAATGACTTCCCCATTTCCTTCAAAGGATATATAGAGGGAAGTTTGCTCCAGAGTGGTGTAGTGAATTGCAGACTTGAAAGAACTCTCTTCCAGAAGTTTTGAATGACGTCTTGGCTAACCAACAGCTAGAGAAAGTTGCACACCTTCTCTTACAAGTCACAGCTAGAGCTTCGGTCTTCGGCCCCTGGGGACTGAGACTTTTCCCTATTCAATTCACAGAGGAGTACTTTTGCTTACAGGAGCTGGCGAAACAAGATTGATGAGTCTTCTACCTTATGATTTAACTTTTCAGACTCATCTTAACTCTTTTTGTGAGGGGGTTTTATGTAATATTTATACTGCTTTATGTATGTGTGTAGACACGTGTGGAGGGCAGAGGACCAAACCTCTTTTTTCTGTCTTGTTTTGTCTTGTTTTGTGAATCAGGGTCTCTCCTAGTCTTGAGCTCACCAATTTTCCAGACTGGCTAGCCAGAGAGCCCCAGGAATCTGAAATACTTAACGTCCTAACTTAGGATTTCAACATGAGCTACCATGCCTGGTTTTTTCATTTTGCTCCTGGAGATCAAATACCATCCCCTGTGCTTGTGAAGCAAGCACTTGAGCAACCAAGCTGTCGTTACAACCTACATTTTCATTCATTTAATCAATATATTTCTTTTTTTTCTATAATTGTTGATACAACCTGGAAAACAACACAAAAAGAGTCATGGATCTAGAGAAACATTGGAGATTCTATTTCTATTTCCTTTTTATTTTCTATGTATAAATTTTGGAATTATTATTATTAGTAGTAGTAGCAGTAGTTTTAGTATTATTATTTGGAATTATTAGTAGCAGCATAATCATCTTCTAGTTCAAAATAAATTTGCTACTACATTGAAGAGAGTTTTGAAAGATGCTAGCTTCCTATTTCACAAGAGCAGCATCTCCAGTATTCCTTCCGCCTTCTCAAACCGGATGCATTATGAAATCACCTCGGGGATTTAAAATGAAGAACTGTGTAATCAGAGAGTCGTACAGGCTAGGACACTACCTGGAACTAGATCACTGAATGTTCCCTAGCTGACAATAACATACAGCTAAAGTGAAGAACCACATTGTGAACTTCTAATAAATTCTCCTGATTCTCTGTGATGGAAAGAGGGTACCAGACACTCCATTTTAAAACTCATGACCTTAGGGAAATTGCTCAGGTTGTAAAGTGACATCCCAGAGACTTTGCTAGACAATACTATAAAAAGATCCATTGAGATTTTATTTCTCTTTTATACTATCAATTAGATGCCGATGTCTGGTTGTGACCTCTGCAAATGGGATCTGGGTTTCACTCAGGTTTGGCCTGTAGTGACTCTTCCCACCAGATACTACAGCTACTAAATGGGCAGAGCAATCTTTGGTAGGATAGTTACCCTTTTAACTAAGCAGGTAAGCAGCACCCTTTGGAAAAAGCAAAAGTACTTTTGCCCATGCTTTCTAGCTTGGCATTTCACTATCTTATTGATTTCAAACACAATCTGGGTGCTGTTCTCAAGACAGTGTTATTCTGCTCTGGGAAAATTATTTCAGATTTTCTCTGAAAGATATGAATCATGCTATCGTTGGTATTATCATGTCAGATTTTACTCTGCCCTGGCTTGTGAATGGGTCTATTGCTGTTGACAGTTCTCCTATTCTCTTGTTGGTGTTGATTTCCAATAGTCACCTTTGTGAGGTCACTAGAATAACACTTGTCCATTACTTTGTATGTTTCTCTTCAAAAAAAAAAACTATGTCAGTTAATTTGCTGATTTAGTGACACTTCCTGCCTGAACTATGCATGTGGGTAGAAGACTTTTTCTAGATATTGGTTTGGCAGCAGAAAAGACTTTAGCTATTCTTTTCCTTATATCAATGGTAAGGCTATCGGAGCCATTGACCAGATTTTATTCACAGCATGGCTGTCAGTTACTTTGATCTGAAGCCCAGAAAGAAATATTTAGTGAGAATAACAACATCTCTTCCTAGCCTTTGAAGGTGATTACAAGCAAAAATAACAGAGACCGTGTAGAAGGCTTTCTTTAGGACCACATGCCTGGAATGAAAGAAAGGTAAAATTCTGAGGCAAAACGTAGATGAAAACAAATAGGTTAAGTTATAAGCGCTAGCAGGACAAGCATAAGATAAGGTGGAGCATTCACAATTGATAATAAGTCACCATGCCATGGCTTTCATTCCACATGCCCTACTTTTCCTACTTCTGTGTCTGGTTGGCTGGTGACTACCTGGATGGCTGGCCCTGGGTGTCTTCCACTCTTTCTCCTGAATTCTCTCCTCTTGAGAGGATTCCTCCTCCTCTTTTTATATCCACTTCCCAGTACTTCTTATCCCTCTACTGTCTAGCTATTGGCTGCTCAGCTGATTATTAGAACAATCAGGTGCCTTAGTCAGGTAAGGCAACACACCTTTTCATTGTTAAAGAAATGCGGCATAAACACATGTGCAAATCTGCGCATGGTTAAAGAAATATTCCCGAACAAGAGTGAGTCAGGAAACAGAGAGGAAGTGGAAAACAAGTCTGCTGTCTGGGGGCTTGTAAAACTCTTTAATGGAAAGTATTTGTTAGCTGATTGACGACTGTATCTACTGTGAAGTAAAAGAAGTTGGAACCAATCCTACATTCTAAGGAAGGCATCTTTGCCCTCTTAACTTCCCAGACACCAATGTGGCAAGGTTGTGTAAAACAAAAAGATAATAACAATAAGATAAATGAATAGACTATTAACAAGCAGGATTGCCTAAACTTCTCAGAGTTCTTTGGAGACATGGACTTTCGGCTGAAACTCAAGAACTCTTTTACAGCCTCCAAGGGAGAGAGTGAGATGATCTCACAGCCGAGGGTGGGGATGGGCAGTTGGCAGGAACTGAGCGAAAAACATGAGACCTCCTTGTGCCATTGCCTTAGCCTTGGAGTACGCGATGACTCATGCTCTGCACAGTCTGCACACTGGTGGCAGAAGGGAAACAGCTTAGAGCTCAGATGCCCAGGAAACACCACCTTGCTGTACTCTGTGAGGACAGCAGAGACCTTTCCTTCCCTCAGGACCTGACTCAGATATCATTGACTCATTTCATAGAAGATAAACTCATGGGATTTTTGAAATTTTCGATTTTGGCCAAGCCTTCACAGAATTAGGGAGTTTATTTATTATTTATTCAGGTAGCACCTGCATGTGCCTTTCGAAGATCAACTTAACAGAAAATAAAAAAAAAGGAAAACCTACTTTATCGGGTAAGTCACAATGTAGAGCGACAGTGCCGTACTGAGAAGGTCACTATTGCAGAGTAGCTGCTTTCTCCTCAGACAGCGCTGCCCTTCTCAGCCATGGCCCCTTCTCATCACAGACGGCTGACAGCCGGAGAGCCAGCTTCAGTCTTGATCCCAGGTTCACGGTCACCCCCAGATTCCAACCCTTGCCTTCTGTCTCCAGCGTCTTCAACCTAAACTTTACTGCTGATGCTTTTAAACAGTTTCAAAGACATGAACTTTTGAATCTCAACAGACAAACTTTAAGCAAAATTAGTAACAAAAATAAATCACTCAACCTTTCGGTGTACTTATGCATATAATATATCCATATTTTCTTATGTATCTATCTATTGTATACACACGCATACATGTCCATATTACCTTTTATAGCTATTTTGTATCTATGCATATGATATATATCCATATTATCTTATATATCTATCAATTGTATACATATGTATATATTGCATGTAAGCAAACTATTTTATAGAACTTGTTATAAGAAACAATCTTTATTCATTCAATGCTATTGAATAAGTACATACATATAATATATAATAAAGTTTACAATGTTACTAAAGTTAATCCATTTGAGTGTAGGCTATACTATAAACTTTTATAGGACATGTCATAAGTAGTAAATGCAACTGTTCTTTGAAATCTTATTTATTTATTTATACAATGTTCTGCCTGCATGTATGCCTGCAGGCCAGAGGAGGGCACCAGATCTCATTATAGATGGTTGTGAGACACCATGTTGTTGTTGGGAATTGAACCCTCCACCTTTGGAAGAACAGCCAGTGCTCTTAACCTCTGAGCCATCTACCCAGGCCCTCTTTGAAATCTTTAACAAAATAGTTTATGTCCCTAAGTATCCTTTTCATCGATGAGAACACTCCTTAATATTAATCCTAAAAATATTTTGACAAAAATGCTTTCAACAATTTTACTTCTGGCAGACCAATTCCATAATTTCAAAATTCACTTCTGGCAGTTTACTCCTCCACTCACCACCTAACCATGAAAATTTATATTTAACTTTTGATCATGTTTAATAGATCCAAATTTTATAACCCAGTTTTCAGGTGATTGGTTCTAAAACATCCTGTAATTCTTTACTGAACCAGTAAGTAATGACAGAGATGGATAGAAAACTTGCCCATTTATTGTGCTTTAATCCTGCTTAATCTCCATTACTGTTCTCCTTCCTGGTATCAAAAGAAATGAAGAAGAGGAAGAAGAAGAAGAAGAAGAAGAAGAAGAAGAAGAAGAGGAAGAGGAAGAGGAAGAGGAAGAGGAAGAGGAAGAGGAAGAGGAAGAGGAAGAAGAAGAAGAAGAAGAAGAAGAAGAAGAAGAAGAAGAAGAAGAAGAAGAAGAAGAAGAAGAAGAAGAAATAAATTCAATTTCCAATAGGAATGTAGACTGGGAAAGAGAGTGGGCATCTAGTATTTTCAGTTCTCATAAGATAGGCTCATTAAGTTTGTGAATGCTACAGAATATATGTGAAAGAACGTATAACCATTAAAATTCTGTTTCTATTAACGGAGATAAAGAGTATGAGAGACATTGTCTTAAAATGACATTGACCAAAGCGTCCAGATCTGCTGCAGACGCCAAGATAATCTTTACCATGTGTTAAGTCTGTCTTTGCTTCTGCCTTTCACCTATTTTTACAAAGATCTACATTCCGTTTTTAAAGTTAACTTGTAAATTATTAACTATATAAAAAACCTGTTAGCATGCCTCTTCATGAAATCTTCATGAAACATTCAAAATGTGTAGCACTCTCAATCCTGAAGTGCAAGTTAACTGCTGTTAAACAGTATGCTGCTTGCTGGCTCTTCTGCCGTAAGATGTTCCAGAAATAGTTCATATCCCGATAAACATTCTAAATAGCCATTTCCCCCTCATTTTACTAGGAATATGTTGTAATAAAAATTTAAACAATCCATGTAATAAGCTATTCACTTCCCAGAAACAGTTATAGGACTTGCATTTTATTTTGATGAAGGTTTTTGTGCTTCTCTGATTCTCTCTGAAAAGGAACACAGCACCGAAGCTCGCCTGCAGCTCACAACTTTCCTGTGTTATTATTTGAGTTGCCTCCTAACTTCTTCCTGTCGGAAACATCTTTCCTATTATTCTAAAAATTTCTATAATTCAAATAAGGTCACTGAGATACTTTATCTGCCTGTAGTTAAATCATCTTCATATTGACATTATTGAAACATATTGAACATATTGAAACAACTTTTGTGTTTGTTGGATGTAACATCTTTGTATCCACTATCAAATCATACACAAGGCCAGGCACACTAGCAAACCTTATGGATGAGAGATTTTTTTTTAAAGAATATTAAGAAAATGTACTGAGTTCTACATCTGTGTCCACATAAGGTCAAACAGGGAAAGCACACAAGGATAACAAGATAATCTTAATATATGTCAATTAAGTATAAGCAGAAAAAAGACCAGAAGGGACCATTATGATTCAATGTCCTCTTGGGATCTTTTCAGAAATGTGGAAAAATAACGATCCAGACTGTGAACTAAGTCTTTGGGGACCAGGGTGCAAGTTAATTTCTAGATGACATGCTCACATTTGTATTCACAGTCTGTTGTCAACAAGGACAAAGTGTGACATGAAAACCTTATGTGAAATCAAATATTCATATATATTCAGTATCTGTGCAAATAAACAGAAGGAAAAGATGAAACTCAGTATGGAGAAATGAATGAAAATAATTTTTTCATGATGCCTAGAGTTTATATGATAAAACATGATACCATTCACAAAAGCAGTTGCCAAAAATAGTCCTCGGAGTCAAATCACTTGGCCTCAATCATATTTCCTACTTGGATTTGCATAAATTAAGTTACTTGAGCCTAATGTACAAAAGAATATGTAAAATACTACAGAATGTTCCAAGTGAATAGATTTTGAACTGAGTACACCTAGAAATTAATCAACTTGAATTAATTTTCCTTAAATTTTACGAGTGTATCATAATTTCATGAATTTTTCATACAAATGGTGAATGCAAATTTAATAAAGTGGCATGTATTGTGTTTCTGAAATTTCGTATCAAAATTACATCAATATGCAACATGCTAAGGGAGTAAAGTTATGAAAAAAGAAAGCTAGCTTTTCCATCCTTTTTTGTTCCTGGTTGTTATGAGAAATCCACATGCATCTATTTGAGGGGTATCAAGGATTTATTAAGATATAAAAGGAGGACATACCCTCACAAATACAGGATGATAAATCCATTTGCAGAGTGTTTGCAAAGCTGGGGACCACAAACTCTTTCATGCTGTCTAACTCAGTCTTCACTACACAAAAGAGTGAGTGACTCCCACAGTCCTTCCTTTTGGGAGGTCACATGGAAGACTAGAAGCACCACCTCCATTGTCATCTTGCCTGAGAGCCCAAGGTCATGGGTGAAGCGAATATCCACATTACTCCACCTTTTGGTCTAAAAGAGGGTTCTAAACCTAAAAAAAAAAAATGTACAATAAGAACAATTATCAAGTGTTGTCCAGTAGAAAGAAAGGTTAATAACATATGCAAAATAGAACTACAATCAACAAGAGCAACATTAAAGAAACATGTACCAAATATCCAGATCATAGAGAAATGACAAATGACAGAGATTACTCCAATAGCTCTCCTATCCTGAAGAATCTGAATCTAGTAACTGATATGCTCTTAACTAAGATAGGACAGGACTATCTAGTTTTCAACCCCAACAAAGACCAGAGAAGGAAGATAATATTACCTGAGAAACCAGTAAGTGCAAGCAAGCAACTTCCATGTGACCCAATCACATGGCAAGGACCATGGAAATGTTGTCAACCAGATTTGGTGTGGGAAGTACTTCTGTATGTTGTGAAGTCCATTGATTAAAAAAGAAAGTGCTTGGGCCTAGGACAGGGCAGAAAAGAGCTAGGTGGGGAAGCTAAACTGAATGCTGGGAGAAAGAAAGCGGAGTCAGGGAGGCGCCATGTAGCCACCAGAGGAGAAAGACCCGAGCAGTCAACTGTAACCTTGCCAGTAGGCCACAAGCCTCATGTTAAATATAAAGTAATGGGAATTGGTTAATTTAAGATATAAGAGCTAGCTAGAAATGTGCTAAAGCTATTGGCCAAACAGTATTGCAATTAATACAGATTTCTGTATGATTATTTCAGGAGTCTGGGCAGCTGAGAAATGAACAAGCAGTCTCACCCAACACAGATTCTGAGTTATTTGTGGAGTTTGCCAACAATAGGCACATTTTGTGTAACTAAGGACACCATTTTTACTTCTCCAGTTCCAGAGACACCTCCATGGTCATTCTGGAGTTTGGTGTGCTTTCAAAAATCTCATTGAGGTACCTTTGTGTTAGTTTTGGGCTTTCAAAACTTCCAGCACACTTAAGGTTTATTTTCTTGTTCTTGCAGAATTTCCTACCAGCTCAAAGTAGTAAAGATTTAGTAGAACATCTTACCAGTTCAAACAATAGCTACACTATTCAGAATGAAGCACAAAGTAACTCATCATAAGCTCCTGCTCCTCTGTCATGTAATCTTGCTCTATAATTTATGTCTGAGAACCAGGAAGGCTGGGTAGAACTGCCTCTGTAAACCATTTTTGTTATCCACATCCTAGCACTGGAGGGGTGGCCACAGGAAGATGATGGGCATACAACTGGCTGCTTAGCTCTGATGAGTTTAATGTCAATGAAAGGCTCTGTGTTGGACAATAAAATAGCAAACATCAAGCTCTATTCTCCATGCCACACACAGAGAAATGTTCACATAGACAAATAAAAGAGAGACTCACTAGAACTACACACTTACTATATAAAATTAAACTATATGAGAGAGGAAGGGGTGCCCACATTAGCATAGAGTTATATTGGCCTTAGGAACCCTGGAAAGAACATTGAGCATTACCTCGCTGAATTTGTATTGTGATTATACACCTATTCCTTGATGGGTTTCACTTAGTGGATCAGCCTCAGACAATCGATTTCCTCCACATTATATAGCTTCTCCACTCTTCACTTGATATGTGTTAACTTACCGATATTGGAAATTCCACTTTCGTGGCTTCTAATTCTCTGTTTACTTAGAAAACTCTCGAGAGTTAACTCAGTTATTCTCATGCAAGAATCTGTTGAAAATAGCAAAAAATGTGAACTGAATGAAATAAATACAAGAACTACAATGTATGACTTCAACCACCAGTACCCATTGGAAGAAAATTACGGTTTTTCGAAGAAATAAAATAGAATAACACATCTGAAGTTTCACACAAGAGCTAGAAGACTAAAATAAGGGGATTGTTACTCTTAACCTTTGAGGGTCAAATCCAGTGCTTCTTTTTTGAATTGTATTACTCTTCTCTTTCAAAATCTAACTGCAACTTACAATCTTCGACTTTGGATTTTGTCTTGTGACTTTAAGCTGACAGGATCATTGTATTTCTGGCAAAAGTCTGAATAGATCTCTGTTAAGACTGGTATCAGTTACTTTAATTGAAACTGAGTTGTATAATGTAGCTTGTATTTTGACATGATGCAAGACTGAGTCTTGTCATTAACAACATTCTAAACAATATATAATAGGGATTAAATTTTCTTGTTAATCTTACATTGTGAGATATTTGTACATTGTGAAGATATATTTACTATAATTGGTATAATAAAGGCTGAATTGCCAAATGCTAGGCAGAAGATATAGGCATTTCTAGGAAAAGAAGAGAAAGAGAAATGTAGACACACTGGGAGATACCAGGAGACATAGAGAGGACACAGGAGGTGCAAGATGGAAGAGAGGTAATGCCACTTGATAGACAATAGATTAATATAAATGGGCTATTTTAAGTTATAAGTGCTAGTTAGGAATAAGCCAAAGCTATAGGCTGAGCTTTTACAATTAATAAGTTTCTGTGTCATTATTTGGGAGCTTGCTGATGAGACAGAAAAAGACATGTTACATTATTTTAAACACAACTTTCAAATTCTGTGCCATTATACACAGGAGATTACATCTAGAAATCTGCATCTTTGTGACACAGGACAAAATTACGCCCTAATCACTTGTTTTTTTCTGTCCCCATTTTCATATGAAGATATCAAATGCATGTTCAAAGGCCAGCAATGCCTGTTTATAATATTTGGCATAGGAAAATTTCTATCAGTTTCGATCTTCAGATTGATGTAATCTAATCTATCTGCTACAAAGCCTACAAGTTTTGTATTTGGTATTTAATAAGAATTTAATAAGAATATTTGCAAATATTCAGCCACTTAATTTTCTAAAATCACTTAGCCTTCATGACTTTCTTCCCAGCTTCATTTCGAGAAAAATGTAATTCCATTGTATCAGGGGAGTTGAATTATACAATAACATTAGCTGGATAATAGTTGAGGGGAAAGAGCCTTTGCTATTGATCATTTATTCTTCCCTATTTATGATGAACAGACAGCCGATTAAACAGAACAGTCTTTATGTATTTAGCCAGGTCAGTTCTTCAATTCTCATATGTAGTAAATGAGCACACTGTCTATTCCTTACTGGAAGATGGCATGTTCTTTAAGTTATTTTGTCAGAGAAAATTGGCATTGTCTCCTAGGGTCACTTATGAATGGAGCTGCAATACAATCTAACAAATCAGATTGTTTCAAACAACAGCCAGAATTTTTTCCTCTGATATTTAACTAAAATATTTCTTTTCTGACAGGACCCTTTAGAGAGGGAAAGAGAAGTAAGTAAAGAAGGAGTGAGGAGGGTAAACCCAAATAGCATAATACTAGTGATTTGATAAAGGGGGTAAGAAAACAGGGGTCTTTGGTGAATACGAAATAAGGTACATATGAGGAAAGGGAGAGGTGGATAAAATAACAATAATGATGTCTGAAAACGCCTCAAGAAATTGTACTATTAACTATTTAATAAAATAGTTAACTATATATAAATATACATATATAGTTTTAATGAACTTTTCTCATCATTGCCAAATGGTAAGCTCTGAAAACAAACATGCAGATAGCATTATGTAGACTGAACAGAATATATATATATATATATATATATATATATGTATGTATACATACATGTGTTATATATAGCATATATTATATATATGCAATAGAAATTAGTTTTATGTATATATTGCATATCTATATGCAATAACAGTTAGTAAAACTGAGGCAATGGATCTCAAGAACAAGGTGGGGTATTTTGAAAGGTTTAGATGGGAGGGGACAGAGAGATATTGTGACTAAACTATAATCTAAAAATATTCCTTTTCCCATGATCACTGTTCAAGGTGAGAGAGAAGCAAAAAAGGTTCACAAAGTAGGTGATTTCAGATTGGGTCACTTCTTTGCACGGTGTATTTATATCCTCTAGATTAGACATCAAGGGCTTTAGATTTGTAGAATTATTTCCATCGTTAACATAAATTATTTCTGTATAGTGACCTAAGAGACTCTTCATAGAATTCCTGCCTATTTATTTTTACTGATTAAGACTGGATGAATTAGGTTCTCCTAGAACTTCAAAGTGGAAGAGAGGGTTAAACTGCAGCCTGTTCTTATTATAGAAAGAGCTCTTATTTAGTTTTACTTAAAATAGTAGGCAAATCTAAGAGTAATATAATAACTAAAGGGATTTGTTTCAATCATGGAAAATACTTGAAAATTTAAGTCCGATTGAAGAGGGTTCACCATGTCTCATTCCTAGAGGCAGAAATTTCAAACATCGATAACATTTCTTTTAGCTTTGTATTTTCAGGTCATTTGATCCATAAAAATAAAAAGATGTTTCAAGTTCCTGGGTCTTTTTAGGGTTATCTCCTGTGTTTGGGTATTATCTGACTAGTGTACCTGGATTGTTGAGAACATTTTATTTGCCATATTAAGTTAGTCTACTGTTATTAGTCAAATTGTTCAGCATAACATTCTGCCAAACAAAAACATTTCATTTTTGCATCATATAGTTACATGGAGGACAATGGATAGTTCAAGTCTTGTAAATGAGGACTTGCAAACGGACACTATGCTTTCATTCCTGGCCACACAGACCCAAATAACCACACAGAAACTGTATTAATTACAGCACTGTTTGACCTATTAGCTCAATATTACTTATTAACTAGCACTTACATCTTAAATTAACCCTTTTCTCTTAATCTGTGTTTTGCCACAGGCTGCGTCCTACAGGTAAGATTCTAGCATGTGCTTCTCTTTAGCAGCTACATGGCATTGGCCTCATTTAGGAGCCACATGGTGTTTCCCTAACTTCACCTACTCTCTCTCTATATCTCTTCCAGCCTGGCTATATTCTGCCCTGCCATAGGCCAAAGCAGCTTTATTTATTAACCAATAAAAGTAACACATACAGAAGGCCATCCCATATCCTCTCCCCTTTTCCATATAATTAAGACATAAGGTTTTAACTTTAACATAGTAAAATTACATATGACAAAACAGATATCAAGCAAAAATTACAGTTATAATATTTCTTTATGAGTCTAAAGTTTCATATCTATACATTCTTTTATTCATAACTAAGAAAACTATAACTATAATGTACATGTTTTCTTTGAATTTTTTTGACTTCAGAGAGACATTAGATTCTGGGGATGGCTAAACTAAACCAACACATATATTTTAAATATACCTCAACTTCACAATTTGAGTCTAAGGATGTGTGGCTTTGGAAAAGAGGTTCTCTGTAAACCCTAAAAAAATTCACCAAAAAAAAAAATCTGCAGGAAGCAGTTTGAAGAAATAAGCCTTGAACCATATGGCAAAACACGGATAGAAATATGGGTTAATGTAAATGTAAGAGTTAGCTAGTAATAAGCCTGTGCCTTTGGTTGAGCATTAAAATAATATTAAGCCTCTGTGTAATTATTTAGGAGTGGCAGCAGGACAGGCAAAACAGAGAAACCATCATTTAACCTAATTAGTTTTAATAATAATAGAGATCTCTCTTGATTTTGGGTAGAATCATGTGGTCATTAGCGAGATAAAGACAATTTTAAACCTACTCAGGAGTTAACTTTGCCAGTAATACCAATTTCTACAACTTCTCATGGAATGTAGTTTTAATTCTGACTTATTATATTGATACAAGTATGAAAAATTAATATTTTAAGGTTTTTAAGTTTAATATTTTAGTTTCCTAATGATTATAGGTGGGAGATGCAATATGAAGGCATAAAAAGCTGCTTACCATAACTCCTCCAGTTATGGTTTTGCTTTGAAATATGAACAAGGAGAATGCCACACTTTATTAATGGGACTTGGAGAAGAACTACAAGCAATTTCTGGTGTCGATAATTCCCTACTTTATCATGGAATGCATAGACATAAGTCAAGTACAGAATAGTTTCAGTTCAATCTATGGACTGCTGCAAACCTGAAAACCTGAATATGGGTTTTTGCTGCTGTTGTTCACTTGTTTGAATTTAAAGCAGAATTTCCTTATTTTGCCTTAGGACTACATCTTGTGGTCCTGTTAATTTATGTTCTCGGGTTCTGAATTTATAGGCACACACTAACACAATGAATAACACACCACTATAAGCAAGAAAAGAAAGGAACAACTCAGTTCCAAACTCTTAAGAGTATATATACGTTCTTAGTCACTTAGAGGAGGTGTTTGGATAATGTTGACTGTGCTTACAGTAAGGTTGCTGGAGAAATTCTTCAAATAAATCTGTAGTCCTGTTAGAGTAATAAGATCTTAGCTTTCACTTGGCTCCAGTGTCAGCATTTGGCAGGTTATTAAGAATCTCTGTTCAGACAGTGCTAAACATTTAAAAAGTAATATTTTTCTGGTTGCACAAGATTTTTAGTTTTTCTATGGTTATGCAAGTCACACAAGACCGTAGTTGGCCATCCTTCTCTGTCACTACTGGGAGTAACATCATATAGTATTCTTCAGCACAGATTCTTGAGAACTGAAGGAAAAATATGACCTAATTTTAGCAGTATGTTAATTTTATTTCCTTGATCTTTGACCGTGTTGATTAAATAACAGTCTCCCTTTGACAGAAGCACATCTGCCCCACGGATAATAAGAAGACTAACTGAAAGACAGCTTTTCTTACTGTTTGAACGTCCAGCTTCACAGTGGGGTCAGTATACCTAGTGCATTCACAGCCATTGTAGAAAGACGTGAGTTTTGAGTCATCTACGGTGCAGAGTCTTTTGTAAGACTCATAGTAAGCACATTCCAGCATGGCTCATTTCCTAAGCCTCTGACATCCGCAGGAACTCTCTGATAGTGATAACCACCTCACTTCCACTCTCCTGTCATTGTCGCCAAATTTCAAAAATCCCTTCCAGTGAAAGTGTGGTTTGTTGATATCAATATTCCACAGTACTACCTAGGGGACTTTTGAAATAACATATTTTGGACCCAAACTTTCAAACATCTGTTCCATGAGCACAATAAATGACATGAGAATTCGTGGCTGTCCTTGGCTCCTGTATGAGGCTGCTGCTCCTCCAGATTTCAATTGGAAAACACCTCTCCTTAGATTTCCTTCTTCCTTCTGTGTTGCATCCCAGCATGGTCCCAGGACAAGGGACATCACTTTTAAGTATGTTACTGTGTTTAATCTTCTTACAGGTAAGTGATAAATTTCCAGAATCCCAACCAAACATGCTGATGTCTAGCTTCCACTAACAAGAGCTCTGATTTGGGTTCTCCTTGCAAACCAATTGGGCCTTGGATTATGTAGGAGCAGAAACTTTCTAGGAAAGGCAAAGAAGTTATGAAAATCAGGCTAAGGAAAAGCAAAGCAGTAGTGGGTTTAGTTGTGACAGGGCTGTTGCTACAATGAACCTTCTGTTTTTAACCCTCTAGTGAGCCTCTGAGTTATCATTCGGAATGTGATTCGGAAATATTCCAGCAGAGGGTGAGGTGTTGGACAACCATATCCCCAATCATGTCCTGAAGTGCCTGAAATTTGTCAAAAACAGAGTAGCAAGAAGTAGAACATGGATAATATGTGTATCTGGCTCTCGTGTCCCCCAGTCTGTGACACGGCACCTCACAATTGCTGACACAGTAACTGTGCAGATGTTCAGAAGGGAAGAGTTTAAACCCTCGGGTTTTAGAAGTGATGTGGACAGAGCTGGGCAGGGATGATTACATTGTTGATATTAACAGACCGGTTTCTTTTAGCTCTAGACAGCAACACGACTTCTAGAAGTATGGATGTGTGCTACTTCGGTTAAATTCTGAGTTCCACATATGCATGAACTGTGAATAGACAGGGCAGTCTGGGAATTCCTAATTGAAAAGTTAAGCTGCTGTGGTTTTGATTTCTTAATTTATCTTGAATATTCTTTGTTTTTTTCTTTCATTGCTTAAGACGATACATAATAATCTAGAAAATTACATTTTTTATTCGTTTACTTTAACAGATGTCTTTGGCTTGATTTGCCAGGTCCACCCAGGAATCCTGACTCACTGCAGATGGGTGGAGATCTTCTCAGCTAAGGGAAACCTTTCCTCAGAGGCCATAATTCCTGCAGTTAATAACCAAGATCACAATCGTGTTACATTTGCTATGTCCAGAAGCATGGAGGTCATGACATCCAGTATTTTATTATTAATTAACAAGAAGAGTTCATTACTGACTATATTTTAATTATAACTACCCAGAATTGTTGTCTTTACTTTTAAATGAAATTCCAAGTCTATGTTCTAAAAATCATATTCTTGGAAAAAGGTGCTGTTAAATGTGGCTTTCTCCAGCACTTGCATTGTGAGAACTTCAAGCCTTTTGTGCATCTGGAGAGATGGAAGGAAGAAGGCTATCTTGAACTTCTCAGAACTGTGTCCCTCCTCTCCAGTCAGTTCCCAGAGGGTGTGCTGCCATCCCCTAACTGATGACTCTGCTCTCTAATGGACCACTTGTGTGCGGTTGTATTCTTAAAAATACTCTGCACCATCAATCTTAATATATCCTGGAAAACAGAGTCAATTTTCAGTTTGGTAAACACCTGCTGTGGGTGTCACGTTCACAGAATGGGTGGATTGACAAGAAATTTAAGACCCATTAAATCTAACCATTTACCCTTTAAGTTAGATAACCATAGACCTTTCAGGATAACAAAGTAAATCTTCCAAGTAAACAAAGGGAACCAGGGTCAGAATTGGTACTGAAATGCATCCCCTGTTTTTTTCTGCCTTTTCTCATGACACTCACCACCCTCACAAACATTTTTTTTCTGAGATTTAGCCAAAAAGCCCATTCTCTGTTGATAAATTTGACATCAAAGTAGAATCAGTGATCTGTGAATTCTATTACCCATTTATGACATAAACTTCAGATGTCAGTTCTTGTTGCTGGAAAAAAAAACTCAAAGTACTGGAAATATAATAGTGGATAATCTCCAAAGAAAGCCAGCAATTACTGAATAAAAGCAATGGCAAGGAAATAAAATATGGCTGTTTTTCATAGGAATAAAGAATAAAACAACAATATCTCCATTATATTCACAAGACTGTAATTGAAAATATTTTTAAAAGAACATGCGGAAGGTATCGTCTCCCCAAGTCTCCCAAAACCAGTGAATATTTGTGCAATGATAAACAACCTACAATGGACATTCAATAAGATTTATACACTTAACCTTTAAAGACTGGGACTATTATTGTTACAATTCATTGTCACCTAAACATCATATAATTTTCAGAGGCATAGGATGATTTAAACTAAGGCCAGCAGCATCTGAATAAAAGGGGAAAATTAAAGGCACGTGCTTCAGGCATGAATTATTTTGTTTAAATATTATTGATTTAATGTTGCTTTATTTTTAAGCTGTTTCCCACCAGCCAAATATTTATTTTCATCCTAAGTATTTCTTTATTTTGAGAAATAAGATCAAGAAGAAAGAGAGTCAAAATGGAAAGTTCTTAAAGAGAACAAAATTTTCAACATTAATAAACAATAACTTGGCTAACTATAGACTGGTGTTTGAGTCCCAGCATCCATATAGCGAGCCAGGCTTGATGGCAGTTGAAATCCTGGTGCTGCTAACACTTTGACAGACAAATGCCCGGTCAGCCTAGAGGGACCAATGAGCTCCTAGACCCAAGGAGAAATGCTGTTTCTGAAAAAGATGATTGACAGCTCCCGTGGAACCAAGGCAGAGGCTGACCTCTGACCTCTGACCTCTGTACTATCCTTCCCAAACTCTATATGCACAAGTAACTCTCCTTCACAGAAGTGTTCACCTACTGCTGCATACACGTACACACACATACACACACACTCACATACACACACTCAAATACAGTTACACACTCTGATCATAGCTTCTGTCAATATGATCTGTATTTTAAAAATTGTTCAAGGTAAACTATTTAGAAATCCTATAGCAAGTACCCTTGTAGGCTCTGTTTAATTACTTTCAACTTCTGTTTAAAAATAGCTTTATTGCATTTCTTTATTTACTTTCTCTATTTCATGTGCTTGCACACCCATGCTCCTATGTGCTCATGCATGCACCTGGGGTTTGTGGGCTAACACAGGGTCAGAGCCACAGCTTTCAGGAGTTGGTTGTCTCCTTCTGTGGGGATGGAACTCACGTCTTCAGCTTGCCCGTGAGTTTCTTTTCCTGCTGTGTCATCTTTCCCACCTCATTTAGTTCTCATCAAAGTAACGGATCTTTCCAAAAGGCCGTGATGTGATTCATAAATATATTCACCTAAATTAAGGTCTGATTTATAACACAACGTAGCTTATCCACGTTATGTGATACTGCAGAACTGCTGGGATTATTCATTGAATGATAAGATCCCTTTCTCAGCTTTCGTTGGTAAACAGCAAAGAGAATGATTTAAAACAAGCACGGAGCAGATAGTAAAGTGCAGACAAGATAAGTGCTTATGCAGATAAGAACACCAGCACACACTGCATGCCTGCAGGAGTCTAGGTGTGCGTCCGATTTACTGCAAGCAACAGAAGTAAATCCAGCAACTTAAGAAAGCGGGAGATGCATTGGACAGACATCAAAAAATTCTCAGAATTGAGGAAGACTTGACAGTTTGAACCAACAGGCCAATAAAAGGGAAAGATAAAAGAGAAGCCGGCCAAGGCCTGGGCCTGGAAGTCTGTCTCACACATCAGGAGCTACAAAGGTGGCAGTTGAGCTGTAAACATGCCCTGGCGTGGCTGAGTTCACAAGGCCACTTTCCGCGCTGATGTGTCTGTGGAAGGATTTATGACTCTTCAACCTATTGGGAACATTTAATTTCTTCACTGAGAATCTGATTGGCTAAATCTAAGGCATTGTCCTAGGTTCTTCCCAGGGGCAGAAAGACATATTTTATCCTTTTAGTATCCCTTTTTGGATGAAAAGCATGTCTTTCCCATGAGACACACATTCTCTCTAAATAAAAACAAAATACACTAAGATGCTAATGTCAACAAAATGCCAAAACCTAGAAAGAACAACCAAATTAAAGAACAACACAAACCTCAGCAATCTCCATGAAAACATTGTGTTCAAGTGTGCCATGAGTGAGCTATCTTTATTTGAACAAGCAATAATTCTGGAAGCATCAAATTTCTGATATCCGTTTTTCAAAACTATTTGTATATGCATTTGTATGGTGGTATGCACACAGCCTAAGGAGGTCAGAGGAATTAGATTCCCCTGCAGCTGGGTTATAAGTGGCTGTGAGCCACCCATTGGAGGTACTGGGACCCATACCTGAATCCTTGGCCAGATCAGCAGTGGTTAACAGAAATCTTGGGAGCTCCTAATACTGCTTTTTTAATGAAAAATAAATAAAAAGTAAAATGTTTAATGAATGAATGAGAAATTACTATACTAACCCATTTTCTATATTTTAATAATGAACCTACTATATCTGTGGAAAACAGAATCATCAATGAAGTCGTTATGCCCTCTTTCTAATATATTTATGGATTTAATACTTCTATTTTCTAACATATTCATAGCACTTTTATCATATTTTAGACTCACAAAGTGGGTTTATTTTCATTATTTCTACCCTTGAAACAAACAAGAAAAGGTTCTGAGGGAAGTGACATCAGAAATTAAGATTAAGGCTTAGACAACAAGAGTACTGTGATGTTCAGACATACCTTGCAGTACAGCAGGGCTCAAATGCACCAAATGCAACCCCATTACCATGCAATCCACCCTAGTCCTCCGAGGACTGCAGAGCCCCCCTCCCCTGAACAGTCCAGAGTCAGAAACTGACAGCGGCTTCTCCTGGAATTTAGAAACCCCATGCTACTGGGAGCCACTGTTCTACTTCCAGAGTCGTGGTTTGGCCGTTTCCGATGAGACCCCAGTCTCTTCCTTTTATCAACTCCTGCTCAGATGGAAGCCTGTAGCTTTATTTAAAGCTATGGTATCCATGGCGGGTCTTTAAATGTTATTTAAATGTACCAGTCTCTAAAATTTACAGGTACACACAGAGAGAAAGGAATAATAAATGAAATTCCCAGGTATCGAAAGGGCAGGTGGGTTTACCCGTCCGCTGCTGGTCATTACCGGTTCAGACAGCTACTGTATCAAGGAGCGACTTGACTCACTGTCTCAATGATGTGGAGGTTTTCATCTGTAACAAACACTGAGTTAACTGAATCCGGTTCCCAACCTAGCTTCACACTAGCCTCTCAGCCAGAAATAGCCATGTGATATGATCATAAATCAGATGTCAGGGTGAAGAAAGAAGGGTGGGGAGCAGATATCTGCCTGAGAGTGAAGGCTAGGTAGACGATATAAGGAAAAAACAGTTAGATCTTCATGTGTCGTTTGAAATGGACATACCTCTCCAATGTATTCTTAACGGAAACTGATACCATATCCGTCTGTAAGTGCACAATCTTTAGAGGCGAGGGATGAACAGTAAGCATATCTTGAGTGACAACAGAACTGGCAGGCAAATATTGTAGTAAATCATCTGAACACCCTAGAGTAAGACAGCTAACCAGTCAGGAATCCATGAGTTGTGAGGATCTGATGTATTGTTGAGCTTCGAAGACCTCTGCAAAAAGTAAGCCTCCAAAAGGAAGACATAATATTGTTACCAACTTTTCTTCAATTGGTCCTCAACTTCTCACACTTCATCGGCTGAATCTACTTTCACTACCAGGGATTCTGGATAAACACTAACGTTATTGATTTTGCCCTCGTAAAATTGACTTGATTTTGCCCTCGTAAAATTGACTTGCTCTGCGTCCGGAGCAAGTCAATGACTCTATTTCCCTAGCTCTATCTAAACAACATCTTGGCAAACTTTCCGGGTCAGATTTGCGAGGGTGGGCTCTGAACACCTGTGCTTTCTCAAATCATTATGTGGTAAATCATTAGCTGGGTTGTTTAAAGGTTTGGCTTAATATGACTTTAAGCCGTGACCTTTTCCAAAGAAGCAGCATCTGGGAGAGTATAAATGGTGACTGACTGATAAGTGGTCAGTAATCCCTTCAAATGCACCAGCGGCTAACAACCAGCCTGGATGTGCCTCCCGCAGCCAGTCCTGCCTGTTGGGCAACCCCGTTCAGGCGCGCTTTTCAACACCCCCATCGAAATTTCGCATTCACGGACACAGTTCCACGCTGTTTACAGTTCCTCTAAGAAGGAAGCACTCTGTGAACTTCAGAGATTTAAATTTACCATTAAAATAAGGTTTTCATTTTTCCCACCCTTGCTGCCAATTATTTCATAGCGGCAAGCTTGGCCCGTGGGCCAGCTTGCCCACAAGGCGTCCAAATGGGTTCTCCACGGACATGAACTTCTTCATTTTTGCCATTCCAAAAATGTCTGCGTGAAAGGACGCGCTGTGCTTTGCAAACACCTCTTTGACCCGTGCACGTTTGTGTCTTTGCCTCTAGAGTTGGAACACTGGTCTTTATTTTCGTCCCTGTAGATAGGTACACACAACATGATCTCCAGCACAGTAAGAAACTCCCCAACATGTCTGTTGCAGACACAGATGAACTGGCCTTTATTATTTTTCTCCCCTTTAATGATACTTCAACAGCTGGTCTGCTAAAGGGCCAGGCAAAGCAAGTAATAACTTGAGCCAAATACCTTTTCAAAAATTTTGTCCAGCATTAGACCAAATGTTAAAACTTCTATTTCTTTAAATTCTCGCATATGAAGAAAATATTTCATCCACATGTTTCTGCCTAGCTTGACATTGGAAAAACACTTCTGAGTATAAACTCGAATCCCAATAAGCATATGTATTTTCTGCATTATTTTGTAAAGTAAATATGAGCTTTCTGGAATAAAAGTTAATGAGACTCAAATTGTACTTGCTGTCAGGAAATCCCAAGAAGACAGTAATGCAGTGGTCTGAATGAAACATGTTTTTATTCTGTGGGAAGGAAAAGTGATATGACGCATACATATATGTAGAATATAGACTTGCTTTTCTTTACTTTTACTTCATGAAAGTGGTATTTCTGTTAATTAATGGATTGCAGTGCTGTAATGCAGTTTCAGAAAAAGCGATCCACCTTTTTTTTTTCTAAGAACTTGCCACCTGACTCCTGGGCCAAATGAGAAGCAAGCCGCAGACAGGTGAACCGATTCTTACTCTGTTAGTGAAAATAATAATGAATTTATGTTTAAGTCTTTCATATTAAATAATGAAATCATTGAGTAAATTGATACAGCATCGACAACTTCTTCCAGACAGGTCACATTTTGTGAGTGTCCATCCCAGTTAATCAGAAAGCAAACCAACTCAGCCAGAATGACAGTGTAGCATCCCTGTCGCTTGACCTCTTGGGAAGAATATACAGGAAAAGCACACCAGAGGAATTATACTTCTTCTGGAGCATAATTCTTTTTGTTTGAGAAAAATGTTTTTTTTATTTTATTAAAAATATTGAAATATGTCTATATTATTTGAGTGATGTAGGAAAAGAATTCAACATCTTTCCAAAGAAAAACATTTCAGGGATGAATTGATCTTTGACATCCCTGCCCCCAACACACTTACACACACACACACACACACACACACTGCGCAAAACGCTGCTATTCACTGCTCTCTAGGAATGAGAGAACAGAATTTTGGGTCAGCTACAGTTGCATCACACAACTTTCTTTCCCTTGGTTTTGTTTCCTTTGGCTGGGAATGCACAGCCTCTAGTGAGAAACAAATCCCCTGGTAGTGTTTGTATTTCTTGCATGTGTGTGAGACTACTATTTGGCTCGAAATTAAGTTCAGACAAAGTCAAGTGATCCAGTGTGTGAGGAGCCTCACTTGCCTTTGGACGCAGGCGCCAGGGCCGGCTGTTCAGCTGAGCCTTCCTGTGCCTGCCTGGTGATGTTTGCAAAGCTCCATCCTAGGGGAGGGCATCACTCTCTTTGTCAGAGTTTGGAGCTTCCATAAAACTCACTTTTCACTCAGAAACGTGTCTGGTGAGACATGGCTCTTTGTGAATATAAGAGGAAATCAGAAGAGGTGCCCTAACTAGAAGTGTCTTCACGGCCTAGCTCTGATTTTACGCTTCTCCGTTGATTCCATACTTGTCTAAAGTATTAAAATTCGCAACCACTAGGAACCGACACAGAAAAGTAAACATGACTCTTAGTGTTGTATGACTTTAGGAAGTTTCTTTCAACATTTACTAAATAGTTCCATGGAAACATGGTAACAAAGGCTCCAGTTTGGCAATGATCAATGAAAACCTTTTGCATTGCATAAATGCCTTATCAATATGAATGCAAAACAGGCTTGCCGATGTCATAATAAAATATTTTGTTTTATATACATGCTTCATAAACATAAATGCAAAATGTGAATGTGTTATAAATTCTGACTATAAGGAAGAAAACATTTTGAGTACAAATCCACATGGAGAATTTTGTGCATGATTATACATAAAGATAAAAATGAGAAATGAGACAAAGTCAAATTATTTTAAGATGATTTGTCCAAAGATATCTAAAAAAGAAATAACATAATAAATGTTTTGTGTGACATTTTCCTTTCATTCAGTAAATATTATTCTTATCTTGAAAATTAGTTTTTGCAATGCATGTCACATCATAAGGTTGGGATGAAATGAACAATGTATTTTGGCACTCTCACACCTCCAGTGTATACACATCTCTCTGTCTCTGTGTCTCTCTGTCTTCCTCTCTCTCACACATGCACAAACATACACACACAATAATAATAATTCAAATAAGAACACATATCACATAATAGGCTAGGAGTGGTTGTGGTCACCTTCAAGTGAGGCAGAAAGATGCCTGAGTTGAAGGTTGGTGTGGGAGACAGTCACCCTGAGTCAAAAGCATACAAGCAAACAAAATGTCATGCAGACAGACGTAAGAAGGAAAATGAAAGAACCCAATGGATTTTAAACAAGGTACTCTTGGGCTTCTAAGGAGGATCTTAAGATGCTGTCTCCCAGGGAATGGAGAGATGGCTCAGCAGTTAGAAGCAAGCCTTGGCTGCCTCTCCTGAGCACCCAGATTCAATTCCCAGCACCCACATGATGACTCACAGCCATCTGCAGCTCCCGCCCCAAAGTTGTTCTTTGGCTTCCTTAGACCCCAGGAACATTTGTAGGACACAGATTTATAATCAGGCAAAACCATACACCGTGAAAAAAAAATCTGTCTCCTGTGTGCAGTGTTTATGTGAGCTCCGTTTAACTTGGTATAGTATTGAATCTGTACTGAAGCAAACTCTAGTGATACTGGGTGAAATGTGATTCCTAAATTATGGTCTCAGGCTGGTTCTCATTAGCCTGCCCGCTTTCATCTTTGCCCAGGTAGAAAGTATCAGTGAGCTCTTTCAGAGTTTACATTCTTACAGGTAAGAGTTTACACTCTTACCTCCAAATCTACAATAGAAGCACACTGAAAAGAGCTTAGTTTTCACAAAGGAACAAAGTTATAATTTCAGTATCTTAATTGCCTTTATTCTTATTGTTAGAATGAGATAACACTTGGCTCCACTAAGTGAGTATCTCAAGAAACTGAGCAGAGAAGTTCAGCTAGTTTTAGAGGTAAAAAGGGGTTTTTCAGAGGGCAGGTCAGTATTGTACTTACTGAAGCTGTTTGTTTGTTGGAGAAATTTGGCTTCTGATTTCTCGAGTGAGAAGAACAGCTCAATTTCAGCTTGGTAACATGGAATGAGATTGTGTATGAGCGATTCCATTTTTGCTTTTGCCTAATTTGTAGGGGTCCAATGTAAGCGCTTCATTCAAAGCAACTTCCTGTAAATTTATTTCACACTTGTTTACATAGCATTTAAAAGTTAGGGTGTCGTAGAGCTGTCTTTGGTGAAAGAGCCCTTACTTCCTGCTTTCGAACTTTGAATCTTTAGAAAACAGCTTGCTATTTATTTCCCAGTGTTCTCTTGCACCGTGTCATTAGTCATTTATAGAATATTAACAACCGGTAGAAGTTAAGGCATAAGAATATTGACTGATGAGAAAATAAGTTGTTTGCTATAATCTGATCACTGTATTAGTATGAGCAATAGAGTAGTCTAGTTTGAGCACCTTGGTTATAATAACAAATTCCCATTATTAAGGAAATTTTCTTCTTTCAAATCATAATGATGCTTATCAAGATGTGAACATATTAATGCTTCTGAATCTGCAAATGTTTTCAAGATTTGAACTTTCAACGTGTTGGACGGAAAGAAACAATAAATCACACTTGGGATGATTTGTAATTTTTCTCTGTGGCGCCAGGGATGATCTTTGAGATTGAGCTGTGAATGATCCAGATATCACCACCAGCTTGGTTCTTTACAAATAGAATCTCGGGGTTGCAGACTGGGTGGGTAGGGATCACAGAACACAGATGTAGGAAAATTTGGCACTGGGATTGAGCTACAAATAGGTAAGACAGTTCCAACGCCCAGCCTTCTGTAGACACAGCTACTCGATACCTTTTCATTAGTGAATGCTGTGCTTTTGTTAATGGTAAAGTTTGTTTAGATGACCATGGAAGCTTATTTGTAGTTCCAAATTATCCTAAAGAGTTGGCTGCTTCAGCAGCTAGATAGCACATTAGAAATGTTTTCCAAAGACCAAGCGCTACGTGTAACTGTAACATGAATTCTTATTTCTTTATCTTATTTTCTCTTTGATTTGGAAAGTAACTCAAACTCTCTGGTTTCCTTTTATAAACCAGTATACTAATAATGTGAACTTTCCTGTGAGCATTGTGAGATGTCCCTGTTTTTTTTTTAAATAATCATTAATGAGTTTTGATACATAGGATATATCCAATTTATGTCAAACATGGTAATTATTTATATTTGAGTTTTGAAAATTTGTTCATGTCCTTTATATTCCCTGTGGACTTACTTGGAAGAATGAGACAGTGTCAAGCTCATCTAGAACTTAGCAATATCTCTCTTTCCTCGTGCTCTCAAATGCTGAGATAGACAGATATGCCACCACACCTACCTTACGTCATCCAGCCTACATCTTCTAGTTGTATTTCCTAGATTCACTGCCTCTTTTAATGTGAAAGTGATCTCTATATGTGCCCTTCATGGCTGAGGAGACACCCTGAAAGCTCAGCTCAAGTAGCATATTCTTGGCCTTTATTTCCCATAGTCACAGTGCGGGGTTAGCTGCTCCTCCCAGCACAAGTCTGCTCTATGCAGCCTTGATAGGTGAGTAGAGACGGTCTTTACCAGCTTTCCTCTGGTGCCATGAACGGCAAGGTCTTTATCCCAGAGAGAATGTATGGTAGATTAGAGTGAGTTCATGATGCTCATGAGCAAATAAATTGCGATAAGAGGGCTTTAGCCACTGTTTACTGCTGGAGGATTTCTGGTTCTCTTTGCATCTGCCTCTTTGCAATTCTTTCCCGGTCATTTGTCTCCATTTCTTCACTCTCTTCCTTGGTGACCTCTGCATGCACTTTTCTAATATGGAATTAGAAAACATTTGAAAGCTATTTGTCACCCAGTTCAATAGTCTTTTATTTTCTAATCTGAAAAACAATCAATGTTTCATACATTTGAACTGAATTGTGGTTATTTTGTTTTCTTCATTTTACGTCAAAAGTTTGAGAAAAAGTTTTCATAAGTATATAGCATAAGTTTTAAACTAAGATGCTACTGATATGCGTACTTCCTTGTCTTTATTTGTAAATGGGGACTTCTGCCTGTCATGTGTGAGGCCTTGGACTCATTACAAACACTAGCACACACACACACACAAACCCTTTCATTAAATTGAACATGTGTATTTGTTGTAAATAGAAGTCTGCCCATGTTCTCACAGTCTGATTCAAGTGCAAAGGAAAATGATTATTACCATTTTATCATTTTCTGTTTTTTATAAAGCATTATAGTTTCAAGACAATTTCCAAAATGAAATATTCTCATTGATGTATATAATGAAAAGACTTACAAGCAAACATTCTGCAGGAGGATTTTACGACAGGTATTGTTTTTTGGTAGCTGAACTTTGTGATCTTTACTAGTTACACAGTTGAGAAGGTGCTTGAAAAATCATGTTTCTAGTCTATTGAACATCATTCAAATAAACTCACCATGCTGCATTACCTTTTTGGTGCATTCATGCCTTTGAACAATTCTTGTCTGAAATGGGGATAAGAAAGCAGACACTGTAAAATAAAACACATCCTCTTCGGTGATCTCTGTGTCCTGATTCTTCTCCAGTGTATTTGGACTTTGGAGTTTTGTTCTGTAATCTTCAGCTGTCGTGATGCAATACAAGATGACCCAGGAGCAGATGACTAACACAATGTGGAAAACCACAGAAACCGGGCAAGCTTTTAAGGCAAAGTGAGGAAATCCAGGTTTGATGGATCACCAGTAGTTCCAAAGTGATTTGAAAGAATTGCTCCTGGCCAAAGACCCTCGCTTTGACGACATGTTCAAGACCAGTTGTAGATGTACGTATTTTAAATGGGGATTTGTTGTTTCAAAAACCGGGAGTTCCTTTGTGAACTGTGTAAACATTTTTGTTTGAGCTAGATACCTAAGTGTAAAGAGTAAGATGTGTGCATAAAGAAGAATATGTCTTGAGTGAGACACACACACACACACACACACACACACACACACACACACACACCACACATACAAACATGCAAGGACTCGTTTTTTTTTTTAAATTTTAATTCTTCAGTTATATATCCTGTTTTTTTTTAATCTTCCTAAATTTTTCTTTAATTTATTTTCCATGTCAAACCACAGTTTCCCTTCCCTCCTCTCCTCCGGTACCCTCCCTCCACCTCTCTTCTACCACCCCATCCCCCTATCCACTTTTCCTCTTTCTCCATCCCCTGCCCTGCATCAATCCTGGACCAATAGGCCCCAGTGAGCCAGCTCATGCATCAGGGACAGGTCCTGATCCCATTGCTAGGGGCCTTATAGAAGAATGAGCTACACAGCTTTCATCCAGATGCAGGGTCAGTTCCATTCAACTCACTAACTGTCCATCCAGAGTCCTTGAGCTTCCACAAGCTCAGGTCAGCTGTCTCTGTGGGTTTTCCCATCATGATTTTGACTGCCCTCCTTGCTCATATAATACCTCCTCCTTCTCTTCAACTGTACTCCCGGAGCTTAGCCTGATACTTGGCTGTGGAGCTCTCCAATCTGCTTCCAACAGGTATGGGATGAAGGCTCAATGATGACAATTAGAGTAGTTACCAACATGTTTGCAAGGGACAGCCAGTTCAGACCCCTTCTCCAATACTGCTAGAAGTCTTTGCTGGGGTCACACTTGTGGATTCCTGGGAGTTTCCCTGGCACTGGTTTTCTCCCTAACCCAATAATGACTCACTCTATCAAGATATCTATTTCATTGCTCTCCCTCTCCAACCTGACCCCAACTCGACCATCTTGATCCTTGGAGTTCCCATGCCCTCATTCTTCCAAGTCACCCTTCTGCCCCCAGGTTTTCTATTTCCTCTTCCCAGGGAAATCGTGTGTGCCTCTTAAAGTCATTCTTGTTACCTAGTTTGTTTGGACCTGAGGATTATAGACTGGGTATCCTTTCCTTGACATCTATTATCTACTTATCAGTGAGTCCATACCGTGTTTGTCTTTCTGGATTTGGGTTACCTCACTCAGGAGGATTTTTTTCTAGTTCCATCCATTTGCCTATAAATTTCATGGTGTCACTGTTTGTTTTTTTTTTTTTCCTTCTGCTGAGTTATACTCCATTGTACAGATAGATCACGTTTTCTTTATCCATTCTTCAGCTGTGTGGCCTCTAGGCTGTCTCCTGGTTCTGGCTGTTATAAATAATACTGCTATGAGCATTGTTGAGCAAGTGTCCTTGTGTTATGATTAAATATCCTTTGGGTATACACCCAAGACTGGTCATGCTGGTTCTTGAGATAGATTGATTCCGAGTTTTCAGAGAAACTGCCATACTGGTTTCCAAAGTAGCTGTGAAAGTTTGCACCCAACAGCCATGGGGCAGTGTTGCTCTTACTCCACATTCTCTACAACATAGACTGTCAATACAATTTTGATCTTTGATATTCTGAAATGTGTAAGATGGTATCCCAGAATAAGTTTTATTTGCATTTTTTGATAACTAAGGATGTTGAACACCTTTTAAAGTGTATCTCACCCATTAGAGATTCTTCTGTTGAGAAATCTCTGCTTGGATATGCACCCCAATTCATAATGGGATTATTTGGCATTTTGATGTCTAGTTTCTTGAGTTCTTTATTTATTTTGGAGATCAGTCCTCTGTCAGATGTGGGGTTGGTAAAGATCTTTTTCCATTCTGTAGGCTGCTGTTTTGTCTTATTGACACTGTTCTTTGCCTTACAGAAGCTTTTTAGTTTCAGGATGTTGTATTTATTATTTTTCGATTCAGTGTCTGTGCTGCTGGTGTTATAATCAGGAAGTAGTCTCTCGCACCAATGTGTTCAAGGCTACTTCCTACTTTCTCTTCTAGCAGCTAAAGTGTACCTGGATTTCTGTCGAGTACTTTGTTCTACTTGGACTTCAGTTTTGTGCAGGGTGACAGATATGGGTCTGTTTGTACTCTTCTACAGGAAACTATCCAGCTGTGCCAGCACCATTTGTTGAAAATGTTATTTTCCTTCCATTTTATATCTTGGCTTCTTTGCAAAAAATCAGGTTTTCATAGGCGTGTGGATTTATGTCAGGGTCTTTGATTTGATTCCATTGATCCACATGTCTGTCTTTATGCCAATATCAAACTTTTTTTTAAAAAAATTTATAGCTCTATAGTAATAAAATCTTGAAGTCAGGGATGGTTATACCTTGAGAATTTCCTTTATTTTACAGGATTGTTTGAGCTATCCTGGGTTTTTTGTTTATCCATATGAAGTTGTTATCTCAATGCCTGTGAAGAGCTGTTTTGAGAATTTGATGGTGATTGCATTGAATCTGTAGATTGCTTTTGGTAAGATTACCAGTTTATTATATTAATCCTACCGATTCATGACTATGGGAGATCTTTTAATTTTCTGAACTCTTACCCAATTTCTTTCTCCAAAGATTTAAAATTCTTGTCATATATGTCTTTAATTTGTTTGGTTAGTGTTCACCAGGAGATACTTTGTATTATTTGCAGCTATTGTAAAGGGTGTTGCTTCTCTGATTCTTTTCTCAGCCCATTTATCATTTGTATATAGGAAGGTTACTGATTTTTTCTTTTTTTTTAAAGTTTATTAAATTATGAAAGTTTTCATTTCCGCCCCTCCTCCCAAAACCCTCCCCCTCCCCCCTCCCCCTCCTCCTCCCTCTTCATCCCTAAGAGCAATCAGGGCTTCCAGCCCTGTGGGAAGTTCAAGTTCCTCCCCACTCCTTCCAGGTCCCTGAAGGTGAGCATCCGAACAGACTGGATCCCAAAAATCCAGCACATGCAGAGGAAACAAGTCCCAGTGTAATTGTCAGTGGCTTTTCAGAAAGGCTCCGGACCAGCCACACTCAGAGATCCGGCCACATTCAGAAAATCTGGTTGGATCACATGCTCGTTCAGTCCCAGTCCAACTGGCCTTGGTGAACTCTCATTAGATCAGTCCCCTTGTATCAGTGGGTGATCGCACCCCTCGCGGTCCTGAGTTTTTTTCATGTTCTTCCTTTTTCTGCCCCTCATTTGGACCATGGGGGGCTCAGTCTGGTGCTCCAATGTGGGTCTCCATCTGTATCGCCATCCATCGTCAGATGAAGGATCTATGGTGATAAGCAAAATCTTCATCAGTATGGTTATAGGCCAAGGCCGGTTCAGGCACCTTCTCCTCTGTCTAGAGAACAGTCTGGGGATCTCTCCTTGGACCTGGGATCCCATTTATAATCAAGTCTCCTGTAAACCCTAAAATGACTCCTTTAGTTGAGATATATTCTTCCCTGATCTCATATCCATCCTTCCTCCCTCCCCCCATCCCAGTCCACCTGGCTTTCCCCATTCCTCCCCTACTCCCTTCTCTCTAACCCTCTCCCCTTCCAACAACCCTCCCACCCCCCCATGCACCCGAGGTTACCTGGAACTCTTATCTATTTCCATTCTCCAGGCAAATAGCTACATGATTTTCAACAGGTTCACCTTCTTATTTAGCTTCTCTAGGATCACGAATAATAGGCTCAAAGACCTTTAATTATGGTTAGAATCCACATATGAGTGAATACATACCATATTCCTCTTTTTGGGTCTGGCTTACCTCACTCAGTAAGGCATTTTCTATTTCCATCCATTTGCATGCAAAATTCAAGATGTCATTGATTTTTACCGCTGAGTAGAACTCTGATGTGTATATGTTCCACACCTTTATTAACCATTCTTCTATTGAGGGGCACCTAGGTTGTTTCCAGGTTCTGGCTATTACAAACAGTGCTGCTATGAACATAGTTGAACAAATGCTTTTGTGGTATGATAGGGCATCTCTTGGTATATTCCCAAGAGTGGAATTGCTGGGTCCTGAGGGAGGTTGACTCCCAGTTTCCTGAGAAACCGCCACACTGATTTCCGCAGTGGCTGCACAAGTTTGCATTCCCACCAACAATGGATGAGTGTTCCCCTCATTCCACATCCTCTCCAGCATAGGCTATCATTGGTGTTTTTGAGTATGGCTATTCTGACAGGTGTAAGATGATATCTCAAAGTGGTTTTGATTTGCATTTCCCTGATCGCTAAGGAGGTTGAGCATGACCTTAAGTGCCTTTTGGCCATTTGAAGTTCATCTGTTGTGAATTCTCTGTTCAGTTCAGTACCCCAATTTTTAATTGGGTTAGTTAGAGTTTTAGTGTCTAGTTTCTTGAGTTCTTTGTATATTTTGGAGGTCAGACCTTTGTCTGATGAGGGATTTGTGAAGATCTTCTCCCAGTCGGAAGGTAGCCTTTTGGTCTTACTGACAGTGTCCTTTGCTTTACAGAAGCTTCTCAGTTTCAGGAGGTCCCATTTATTCATTGCTTCTCTTATTGTCTGAGCTCCTGGGGTTCTGCTTAGGAACTGGTCTCCTGTGCCTATATCTTGTAGACTACTTCCCACTTTCTCTTCTATCAGGATCAAAGTGGTCAGATTAATGTTGAGGTCTTTAATCCATTTGGACTTGAGTTTTGTGCATGGTGATAGATATGGATCTATTTTCATTCTTCTACATGTTGACATTCAGTTATGCCAGCACCATTTGTTAAAGATGCTTTCCTTCTTCCATTGTATGCCTTTAGCTCCCTTGTCAAATAACAGGTGTTCATATGTTTATGGGTTAATACCCGGGTCTTCTATTCGATTCCATAGGTCGACTTCTCTGTTGTTATGCCAATACCAAGCTGTTTTCAATACTGTTGCTCTGTAATAGAGTTTGAAGTCAGGGATGGTAATGCCTCCAGAAGTTCCTTTATTGTATAAGATTGTTTTGGCTATCCTGGGTTTTTTGTTTTGCCATATAAACTTGATTATTGTTCTCTCAAGGTCTGTGAAGAAGTTTGATGGAATTTTGATGGGAATTGCGTTGAATCTATAGATTGCTTTTGGTAGAATTGCCATTTTTACTATGTTGATTCTCCCAATCCAAGAACGGGGGAGATCTCTCCATTTTCTGGTATCCTCCTCAATTTCTTTCTTCAAGGACTTAAAGTTCTTGTCAAATAGGTCTTTCACTTCCTTGGTTAGAGTAACCCCAAGATATTTTATGCTATTTGTGGCTATCATGAAAGGTGATGTTTCTCTGATTTCCCTCTCTGCTTCTTTATCCTTTGTGTATAGGAGGGCAACCGATTTTTTGGAGTTGATCTTGTATCCTGCCACATTACTAAAGGTGTTTATCAGCTGTAGGAGTTCTTTGGTAGAGTTTTTGGGGTCGCTTATGTACACTATCATATCGTCTGCAAATAACAAAAGTTTAACTTCATCCTTTCCAATTCGAATCCCCTTGATCCCCTTATGTTGTCTTATTGCTATTGCTAGGACTTCAAGCACTATATTGAAGAGGTATGGAAAGAGTGGACAGCCTTGTCGTGTTCCTGATTTTAGTGGAATGGCTTTGAGTTTCTCTCCGTTCAATTTGATGTTAGCTGTCGGCTTACTATATATTGCTTTTATTATATTTAGGTATGATCCTCGTATACCCAATCTCTCCAACACCTTTATCATAAAGGGGTGTTGAATTTTGTCAAATGCTTTTTCAGCATCCAATGAAATGATCATATGGTTTTTTTCCTTCAATTTATTTATATGATGGATTACATTGATAGATTTGCGTATGTTGAACCAGCCCTGCATCTCTGGAATGAAGCCCACTTGATCATAATGGATAATTTTTCTAATGTATTCTTGGATTCGGTTTGCCAGTATTTTATTGAGTATTTTGGCGTCAATGTTCATGAGTGAGATTGGTCTGTAATTCTCTTTCTTGGTTGTGTCTTTGTGTGGTTTTGGTATCAGGGTAACTGTAGCGTCATAAAAAGAGTTTGGCAATGATTCTTCTGTTTCTATATTGTGAAATACATTAAGGAGTATAGGTATTAGCTCTTCCTGAAAGTTCTGGTAGAATTCTGCATTGAAACCATCTGGGCCTGGGCTTTTTTTGGTGGGGAGGTTTTTGATAACAGCTTCTAATTCTTCGCGACTAACAGGTCTATTTAGATTGTTCACTTGCTCTTGTTTTAACTTTGGTAAATGGTATTTATCTAAAAACCAATCCATTTCTTGTACATTTTCCAACTTTGTGGCATATAAACTCTCGTAGTAAGATCTTATGATTCTCTGAATTTCCACTGTGTCTGTTGTTATGTCCCCCTTTTCATTTCTGATCTTATTAATTTGAGTGATCTCTCTCTGCCGTTTGATTAGTTTGGCTAGGGGTTTGTCAATCTTGTTGATTTTCTCCAAGAACCAACTTTTTGTTTTGTTGATTTTTTGGATTGTTTTCTGTGTTTCTAATTTGTTGATTTCAGCACTCAGTTTGATTATTTCCAATCTTCTATTCCTCCTGGGAGAGTCTGCTTCTTTTTTTTCCAAAGCTTTTAGGTGTGCTGTTAAGTCTCCAATATATGCTTTCTCCGTTTTCTTTAATTGGGCACTTAGCGCTATGAACGTTCCTCTTAGCACTGCTTTCATAGTGTCCCATAGGTTTGAGTATGTTGTGTCTTTATTTTCATTAAATTCAAGGAAGACTTTAATTTCTTTCTTTATTTCTTCCTTGACCCAAGGATGATTCAGTAGTTGACTGTTCAACTTCCACACATTTGTAGGCTTTCTGGAATTCGAATTGTTATTGAGTTCTAACTTTATTCCGTGGTGATCCGACAAGACACAGGTGATTACTAATATTTTTTTGTATCTGTGTAAGTTTGCTTTGTTACCGAGTATGTGGTCAATTTTCGAGAAGGTTCCATGAGCTGCAGAGAAGAAGGTATATTCTTTCCTTTTTGGGTAGAATGTTCTATAGATATCTGTTAAGTCCATTTGATTCATTACCTCTAGCAATTCTCTTATTTCTCTGTTGAGTTTCTGTTTGATTGATCTGTCCATTGGTGAGAGAGGTGTGTTGAAATCTCCTACTATTAGTGTGTGTGGTTTGATGACTGCCTTGAGTTCTAAAAGTTTTTCTTTTACATAAGTGGGTGCTTTTATATTAGGGGCATAGATATTCAGGATTGAGACTTTCTCCTGATTAATTGTTCCTGTTAAGAGTATGAAATGTTCATCTCCATCTCTTCTGATTGATTTTAGTTTGAAGTCAATTTTGTTAGAAATTAGAATGGCCACACCAGCTTGTTTCTTAGGTCCGTTTGCTTGGAAAACCTTATCCCAACCCTTTACTCTGAGTAGATGTCTATCTCTGTGGTTGAGGTGTGTTTCTTGTAAACAGCAGAATGTTGGATCCTGTTTTCTTATCCAGTCTCTAAGTCTGTGCCTTTTTATAGGTGAGTTGAGTCCATTAATATTAAGTGATATTAATGACCAGTGGTTGTTGATTCCATTTATTATTTGTGTGTGTGTGTGTGTGTGTGTGTAGTAGAGTTTGTGTGTTTCTCTTCTTTGAGTTGTGGTTGTGAAGGGTCGCTAGATGTCTGGGTTATTGTAGGCAGTGATGGCAATGTTGGATTCCTTGGGTTGCGATTTTCCTTCTATTACTTTCTGTAGTGATGGATTTGTGGCTAGGAATTTTTTAAATTTATATTTATCCTGGAATATTTTGTTTTCTCCATTGATAGTGAACGATAGCTTGGCTGGGTATAGTAGTCTGAGTTTGCATCCATGGTCTCTTAGTTTCTGCAGTACCTCTATCCAGGATCTTCTGGCTTTCATGGTTTCCATAGAGAAGTCTGGTGTAAGCCTGATAGGTTTACCTTTATAAGTCACTTGACCTTTTTCCTTTGCAGCTCTTAATATTCTTTCTTTAATCTGGATGTTTTGTGTTTTGATTATTATATGGCAAGGGGATGGTTTTTTTTGATCCAGTCTATTTGGCGTTCTGTATGCTTCTTGAACCTTCATAGGAATATCGTTCTTTAGGTTAGGAAAATTTTCTTCTATAATTTTGTTGAATATATTTTCTGGGCCTTTGATCTGCAGTTCTTCTCCTTCTTCAATCCCTATTATTCTTAGATTTGTTTTTTTTTATTGTGTCCCAGATTTCCTGAACGTTTTGTGAAGAGAATTTGTTGAATTTGCTGTTTTCTTTGACCAGAGCATTTATTTTCTCTATGGTATCTTCAGAATCTGAGATTCGTTCTTCTATCTCTTGTATTCTATTGGTTATGCTTGATTCTGTAGTCTCCGCTCATTTACCTAGGTTTTCCATATCCAGCCGGTTCTCGTTTTGTGTTTTCTTCATTGCCTCCATTCCAGTTTTCAATTCTTGGACTGTTTCCTTTACTTGTTTGATTGTTTTTTCTTGGTTTCTCAGGGTATCATTCACGGATTTACTTATTTCTTCAAACTTTTTGTTATATTTCTCATCCAATTCTATACTCATTTCTTCAAACTTTTTGTTATACTTCTCGACCAGTTCCTTAAGGGAGTTATTCATATCCTGTTTAAGGGACTCTATTGCTTTCATAATGGCACTTTTTTCCACTTCATCTGAGTTAGAGTGATCAAATACTTCTGTTGTAGGGTCGTTGGGATCTGGTGTTTTCATGTTGTTTTTCAGATTGTTGGAGGAGGTCTTGCCTTGGCGTCTGCCCATCTCTTCGTTCAAATGCTCTCTATTGGAACTTCTGGTATCTGGTCAGGTTCCCTTGTTGAGCAGGGAGTTCACTGATAGAATGCCTACCTTTCCTCAGGCAGGCTATTGAAGTACATGCACTCCCTCTTTCCGGGATGGGCCTGCAGAGCAGGCCCAGTGTGCAAGGCAGCTGAGCTGGGGAAATTTTATGGACCCAGTGGGAGGGGAGAAATATAGAAATTTGTACCTGGATTGAAGCTGGGATGGCAGGCGGGAGAGCTAGCAGGCTAGAGCCAGCACTGCAGGTTGACCTGGGAGTCTATGGGGTCGGGGAAGTCCGAGCTCCTCCTCTCCAGGCCCCTGCCGCTGGCCTGAAGCAAACTCACCCCTCCGATGGCCCACTGGCTGGAGGCTGGGATGGCTGGCGGGGCGCTAGCAGGGTGGGGCCAGCAGCACAGGCTGACCTGGGAGTCTATGGGGTTGGGGAAAGACCGAGCTCCTCTTCGCAGGGCCCCTGCCGCAGGCCCAAAGCAAACTCACCCCTCCGATGGCCCTCTGGATGGAAGCTGGGATGGCTGGCGGGACGCTAGCAGGGTGGAGCCAGCAGTGCAGGCTGGCCTGGGAGCCTATGGGGTCCGGGAAAGTCCGAGCCCCTCCTCACCGGGCCCCTGCCACAGGCCCGAAGCAAACTCACCCCTCTGATGGCCCTCTGGATGGAAGCTGGGATGGCTGGCGGAGGCGCTAGCAGGGTGGAGCCAGCAGAGCAGGCTGACCTGGGAGTCTATGGGGTCGGGGAAAGTCCTAGGTCCTCCTCGCCAGGCCCCTGCTGTGGGCCGAAGCACACTCACCCCTCTGATGGCCCTCTGGATGGAAGCTGGGATGGCTGGCGGAGGCGCTAGCAGGGTGGAGCCAGCAGAGCAGGCTGACCTGGGAGTCTATAGGGTCGGGGAAAGTCCTAGCTCCTCCTTGCCAGGCCCCTGCCGTGGGCCGAAGCACACTCACCCCTCCGATGGTCCCCTAAATGGAAGCTGGGATGGCTGGCGGAGGCGTTAGCAGGGTGGAGCCACTGATTTTTTCTTTTGAGTTATTCTTGTATCCTGCCACATTACTGAAGGTGTTTATTGTCTGTAGGAGTTCCCTGGTAGAATTTTTCGGGTCACTTATACATACTATTATATCATCTATGAATGATATAATACTTCTTACTTCCTAATTTGTATCCCCTGGATTTTCTTTTGTTGCCTTATTGTTCTAGCTAGAACCTTGAGTACAATATTAAATAGACATGGAGAGAGTGGGCATCCTTATCTTGTTCCTGATTTTAGTGGAATTGCTTTGAGTTTTTCTCTGTTTGATTTCGGCTGTTGGCTTACTGTATATTGCCTTTATTGTGTTTAGGTATGCTCCATGTATTCCTGTTCTCTCCAGACCTTTATCGTGAAGGGGTGTTGGATTTTGTCCTTGTTTTTTTTTCAGCATATAACAAGATGATCTTTTTTTTTCTCTTTTAGTTTGTTTATATGGTGGATTACATTGACAGATTTTCGTATGTTGTACTATTCCTGCATCTCTGGGATCAAGCCTATTGAACATGGAGGATGATTTTTTTGATGTGTTCTTGGATTCTGTTTTCCAGCATTTTATTGTTTTTGCATCAATGTTCATGAGGGAGATTGGTCGGTAACTCTCTTTCTTTCTTGTATCTTTCTTTGGTTTAGGTATCAGGGTAACTGTGTCCTCACACACACAAAAAAAATTGGCTATATTCTTTTTATTTCTACTGTGCAAAACAATTTGAAGAATATTTGTATTAGCTATTCTTTGAAATTCTAATGGAATTCTGCTCTGCAACCATGTGCCCCTAGGCTTTTTTTAGTTGTAAAGCTTTTAATGACAGTTTCTATTTCCTTAGGGGTTATAGGTCTTTTTTAAACTGTTTATCTGGTCTTCTTGATTTAACGTTTTGGTATGTGGTACCTATCTAGAAAATTGTCCATTTCTTTTAGATTTTCCAATTTTGTGGAGTACGGGTATTTGAAGTTTATCTTAATGATTCTCTGTATTTCCTCAGAGTCTGTTGTTTTGTCCCTCTTTTTGTTTCTGATTGTGTTAATTTGTATATTCTCTCTCTATTTTTTGGTTAGTTACTTTGTCTACCTTATTGACTTTCTTAGAGAAACAACCCCATTTTATTGATTCTGTGTATTGTTCTCTTCATTTTGATTTTATTGTTTGCAGGCCTGACTTTGATTATTTCCTGCCATCTACTCTTCCTGGATGAGTTCCCTTCTTTTTGTTATAGATCTTTCAGGTATGCTGTTAAGTCACTTGGATTTCTCCAAATTCTCTATGTAGCCACTCAGTTCTATGAACTCTGCTCTTAGCACTGCTTTCATTGTGTTCCACAAGTTAGGGTATATTGTGTATTCATTTTCATTAACTTCTTGGAAGTCTTTAATTTATTTCTTCCTTGACTCAGAGGTGGTTCAGTTTCCATGAGTTTATGAGCTTTCTGTAGTTTGTATTGCTGAACTCTAATTTTCGTCCTTTGTGGTCTGATAAGACACAAGGGGTCATTCTAATTTTTTTGTATCTGTTGAGATTTGGTTTGTGCCCAAGTCTGTGATCAATTTTAGTGGATGTTCCATGAGGTTCTGAGAACAAGGTATATTCTTTTAAATCTGGGTAAAACGTTCTGTAGATGTTTATTAAGTACATTTGAGTCATAACATCTGTTAGTTACCTCATTTTTCTCTTAAGTTTCTGTCTATCAGACCTGTCTCTTGGTGAGAGTGGGGTGTTGAAGTCTCCCACTACTAACTTGTGGGGTTTGATGTGTGATTTAAATTTTAGTGATGTTTCCTTTACAAATGTGGGTGCTCTTGTATTTGGAGTACAGATGTTCAGGATTGAGACTTCACCTTGAAGGATTTTTCCATTTGTGAATGTGAAATGTCCTTCCCCATCAATGAAACATGATTAATAAAAGCTCAGGGTCAGAAATTGGGGCGCAACCTGAAGATTCCAAAAGCAAAACAGCCAGCAACTGGCTATTACCTTTACCTCAGACCAAAATGGCGATCTTATCTCTAGGAATCTTAGAATTAGACTGTGTGTTAGAGCTGTTTCCTCCTGTTTTATATTTCTCCCTAGGGCTGGGATTAAAGGCGCGCACCACTGTGATTAAAGGCATACACCACTTGATTTCTATGACAAATAGTTTGGTTACTGGGATTAAAGGTGCATGTTACCCTAATCTGCTCTGTAAGGCTGACCACAGGGACTGTTTTACTCTCAGATCTTCAGGCAGTCTTTATTTATTAAAACACAACTGAAATGCCACTACACATCACTTTTGATTAATTTTAGTTTGAAGTCTATTTTGTTAGATATTGGGATAGCTATCCCAACTTGCTTCTTAGGTCCATTTTATTGGAAAATCTTTCCCAACCCTTTACGCTAAGATAATATCTTTCTTTGAAGTTGAGTTGTGCTTCTTGTATGTAGCAGAAGGATGGAGCCTGTTTTCATATCCATGTTAGCTCATGTCTTTCTCCTCTTGTATTGAGTCCATTGATATTAAGAGATGTTATTGTCTAGTGATTGTTAATTCCTGTTATTTTTGGTTTTGTTGGTGGTGATGATAGTGTGTGTGTCTCTCTACTTTGGATTTTGCTGTTGTAAGAATATCTATTGCCTGTGTCTTTGTGGTTTAACTGAGTTTTTAGGGTTAAAGTTTTTCTTCCAGTACTTTCTGTAGTGCTGAATTTATGGATAGGTATTGTTTAAATCTTATTTTCTCTTGAAATATCTTGTTTTCTCCATCTATGTTGATTGAAAAATTTTGTTGGTATAGAGTCTGGGCTGGCATTCATGGCCTCTTAATGTCTCTAAAAAATTTGTCCAGACCTTTTTGCTTTTAGAGTCTCCATTGAGAAGTTGGGTCTAATTCTGATAAGTCTGTCTTTTTACGGTCCTTGGCCTTTTTCTCTGCAGCTGTTAAAATGCTTTCTTTATTCTGTATGTTTTAGTATTGTGGGGTTTTTTGTTTCTTATAATGTGGTCAAGGGGCTTCCCTCCTTCCTTTCTTCTTTTTTTTCTTTTCTTGTTTTTTTTTTTCCTTTGGTCCATGCTATTTGGTGTTCTGTAAGCTTCTTGTATCTTATAGTCATGCCCTTCGTTAGGATGGGAAATATTTTTTACTACAAATGTATTGTATGTTTTCTGTGCCTTTGAGTTGGCATTCTTCTCCTTCTGCTATCCCTATTTTTCTTAGGTTTGGTCTGTTCATGATGTTCCAGATTTCCTGGATGTTTTGTGTTAGGAATTTATTAGATTTAACAATTTCTTTGACTGATAAACTGTTTTCTTCTATTGTATCTCCAATGCCTGAGGTTCTCTCTTCCATTTTTTTTTTTTTTTGTATTCTGTTGTTGACGTTTGCATCTGTAGATCCTGTTCACTTCCCCAGATTTTCCATTTCCAGAATTCCCTTGTGGTGCATTTTGTCTATTGTTTCTATTTCAGCTTTCAATTCTTGAATCATTTTCTTCACCGGTTTAAATTTTTCCCCTGACTTTCTTTAAGAAATTTATTGATTTCTTCCAATGTTTTGTTTGTCTTTTCCTCGACTTTTTTAAGGGAATTTTTATTTTCTTTTTAAGAGCCTCTATCATCTTTATTTTTAAGTTTATTTTCTTGTGTTACAGTTGCATGGGGAATGTTCAGGTCTTGCTGTTGCAGGTTCACTGGGTTCTGATGGTGCCGTATTGTTCTTTCGGTTACTGAATGTGTTCTTACACAGGCTTTCACTCATCTTTCCTCCCATCTGATGTGACCTGTAGCTCTGTCTTTTCTTCCAGCTGCTGTGCTTTGTACCTGTCCCTATGTAATCTGTTGTTTTTCCAAATGGCGTGGTTTGTGTATGTACCGATGTAATCTGCTTGGGTTGCGGGGAAGGGCAGGCCATTGGGAGGATGTCCAGGTGCGTGGGATTGGGCAGCAGAGTGGGTCTTGGTGGAACAGTGAGGTTCAAAGCACAGCCTGGAGGCAGGTATCTTACTGCTTACAGGCTGGTAGGGACTGCAGCTGAGTAGTGGAATTCTACAGAGGTGGGCACAGGTTCCAGCTACCTTGCTGGTGCTTGGATAGGAGGTGTAGGGGGTAGGGACATGGGATGAACTCTGGGGTTTAGTTAAGTTCTGAACTTTGGGCCAGTCCAGCTGAGAGGCCAGTCACTGGATACTACATAGTAGGTTTTCCAACTGGTGTGGTTTGTGCCTGTGTCTATGTAGTCTGCTCTGTCTTGGTATTTTAATGCTAAATTAATAAAGAAGGGACAAACCAACTGATAAGAAATGAAATTTATCAATAATTCAATTTGGTAGAAGAAAACAATTGCAAATAACGATCATGTGTAATCAGCCTGACTTCTAAACATAGTAAGTCTCTGGTTGTTTCAAGTGAAAGCATCCTAGACATCCCCATGGTTCTTGCTAGGACTTGTGTGACTTTCCTTTTTAAAAGCAAATCAACTATTGGTGAGCAAGGTGATCTCCGGCCAATTGTCCTTGTTGACTGCAGAATGACCCCAAGAGTAAATATATCAAAATTTTGTCAAGTAAATCATTTTCAGAAGAACTCTCTGAGCCAGGACTGACCTAGCAAACCTTGGATATTCCTGACTACTATGTAGTATCCGCTGATGACTCCGAAACAGTGCAGTTTCACAAAGTGTCTTCAGGTTTATACTACCACAGGATACAACACATGCGATCCTGAACTGACATTGAGAAAACATCAGTTTATCCAAAAACAGTGGCTTAGCATGTGAATATCCTCTCAGCCACATTGGAGAACTCATTTCCTAGTTTTCTGGGTATTGGAGAATTTGCAGATCATCGGAGAACTGATGGCATGGTTATGGGTGGCCTAGAATTCAGGGCAGAATGAATGTCTCATGAAAGTGGCAACGTGTGTTTCTATACCAGGAAGTGAGTGTAATTTGCATTGGGGAACATATAATCAGAAACAAAAGACTCTTGACTCTTCAAATTGAAGCACTTCATGTTCTTTAGAAAGGACTTAGGAACAGGAAGACCAAAAATTCACCAAATTAGAAGCATTAATAATACAGCTCAGACAGGAAACAATTGATATGTTACCAACCTTGAATCTGTGATTTACAAGTAAAATCACAGATTTTGGTAAAAAGGAAAACCAGTGAATGTTTACTATGCAATTCATGTAAGCACATAAAATGCATTAAAAAACACTGTTCAGTTTATTTACAGAGAACTGAAACCCTCAGTTTGCACACAGCAGACTATGCAGTATTGAGAGAAACAAGCTTTAGGAACAAGAGAGGCCCCAGGGAAAAAAACACTAACAGATTACCCCGTGTCAAATGCTCATCCCTGAAAACACACACAGGGAAGATTATATGGCCTCAATAGGTTATGTTTGAAAATATATACATGAATAGACATGCATATATGCATGCAACAGCAATTGATGTAAAAAGAGGCCCCACGCTTGAAGGAAAGTAGGATGGCTTTACAGAAGGAAGGGAATTTAAACACAATCTCAAAAATAAACAGCAATAGAAGAACAGCAAGCTTTGTAAATTGAATACAATAAGGTATTTAGAATGATGTTTAAAATAGTTCAAAACTTTATTGTGACTTTTTATGAATATTACAATAATGTAAACGATCTCTTGTTTTGCTTTTCTTTCTTTTGTCTCTTGTTTTATTTTGGTCTTGAAACAAAGTGTCATTATAGAACCCAGGCTATCCTAGATTTATTTCCCTAAGTATCCTAGGCTGGCAGAATAGTACCAATCTTCCTGTTCCTGACTTCCAGGTGTTGGTGTGAAATCTGTTTAACACATGCAGCATACGTACCATTATTTAAGGTCATTTCAAGATATCATTGGTTTGGCAAGTTATTTTCCTGTTTACTCAAGGCTAGAAACCTTAAACAGTGAAATAAAATTTTACTTCTCCCAAAGTCTTATTAGCAGTGCAAAATGACAACCTACATACAAATGCTCTAGTTTACTGGATATCTGAGCCCAGCATTGGCCTCTCCACTGAAGAGAAGAAAATACTTAGAGGCCAAATCACAGCCAGCGTACTTCACTCTTTCTTTTACCCACCAGAGCTACATAGCTGGGATCAAATGGACCAAGACCATTGTTTAGGGACAGGGGTGTTGTAAAAATCAAACTCATGGGACCTGTCCATCAGTTGAAGAAGTTTTTTGAAAAAAAGAGAAGCAAACAGATGATGTTCAAGGAAAAAAACCAAAAGAAGGCTTTTCAGATGCATCAGCAAATACATATCCTGAGCCACAAAGGGTAAATTTTGAATCTGGAATGACTAGATTCCAAATATTTCCTTTTCTGGAGATTTCTTTTAAAGCTACTCTTTCCATTTTCCCAACAGTCTCTTCAGTTTTGAACAGAGAAATAAATGATCAAACGCACAAACAAAGGTGCTGCAACTTGTCCTCCATGTTGCGGTCTTGGTTGTATGGAAAGAAGGCAGCAATATGCTCTTCACTGGCTCATACACTTCTGGCTCATTTAAATCTCTGAGTAACATTTTTCTCATTCATGACAGAAAAGACATGTTTGTCCCCCAGCGTTGTTTCCGGGATTAAGTGTAGTAATGGAATCATGGTAAAAGAGCTTACAGTTTGGATTCAGAATTTGCCTACATGAAATGCCGACAGGGTTTTAAAGGACTGGAGAAGGCCACCTCCAGTTTCTTTAGCCAAGAAAGTAAATGGGTTTCTAAAAAGAAAATTATCCTAGAATGAGAGACAAGGACACCAAAGATGGGCGGGGGTATAGTGACAACCCTCAAATGATTTTTTTCTTTTCTTTCTTTTGTTTTCTTTCTTTCTTGTTTTTGTTTTTTGCAGGGTTTTTTTTGTTTGTTTTGTTTTATTTTCCAAGACAGAGTTTCTTTGTGTAACCCTGGCTGTCCTGGAACTCCCTCTGTAGACCAGGCTGGCCTTGATTCATAGAGATTCACCTGCCTCTGCCACCTGAGTGCTGGGATTAAAGGTGTGTGTCATCACCTGGCGCAAATAAATTTTCTTAATTATGAGCTCATGAGTAAATTCTAAGAATAGGATATGCAAAATTCAAACCAATCATTTCAAGATGCACACAACAAAGCTTAATTAATGATTTATAATTATAATTATGGCACTGGTGAACTAACCCTTTTCTTGCTCATTCCAGGCAGGTGTTTTACTTATTAGTTATAGTCCAAGCCCATAAAAGCAGTACTTTAAAATAGCTGCATTAAATAACAAATATAACAAAAAATTAAAGATATGAACAACTTCTGTTTCCGCATACATTCTAACCTATGTACATTTGAGATACAGAGAAACACAGCCGAGTTCTTTCACCTCAGAAGTGACAGGGGCTCACAAATACCTGTGATACCTGTGCTAGTCACAATGCTGATGCCTGGCACTGACAGCAGCAACTGCAAAAATGAGCCCCAAGAGTACCATTTCAGTGCTGTGAGAGCTATGGATGATGTCCATTGCTGTAGTCGGAGGATGAAGGTGAAGTCAGCTGCAATAGTGGTGTCTTAGAGAACTGCTGATTACCAGATAAGCACAGGGTGCCACACAAAAGAAGGTTCTGGGCATTGGACCTCAAGGGTCATTAAAGTTAATGGGTCAAACGGTTAGTATTTTAGATACTATAGGCCAGGAATAATATGACAAACCTTGAAAGAATAAAGTGAAAAAACTACAAACTATCACATGAAACATCCCAGTAAATATCAGCTATGTAATTATTGCTTATATACTATAATTGTATATTCATTTAAAAAGTTAACTGCCACAAAATTATATATATATATATATATATATATATATATATATATATGAGGTTAAAAGGAAAACACAGGGAATTATATATCATGAAAACAATAATAAAGTCAAAATGTTATGAGGATACATTTCCAGGCAAAATCAGAATAGAATGGAGAAAAAGAAGAATGAAATTGGCGTGATCAGGAATGTAAGAGGGAATATCACCAGGAGCACAAAGATCAAGTTCATGCTAAGGATACACTGACATTATGTTTTGGACCTGATGTAAAATATCTTAGTCTACATTCCATTATCAAAAGACACCTCTGTCACCGTAAATGAATTTCCTGGATTGAAATTTAATCAGGTTTAAAATGTTTCTTCAGATGATTTATTCTTGGAGGAGGGATATTTTTCCCTCTCTTTTTTGTTATGCATGAGTGCACTCATTTGTTTTCCCCCGAGACCACAGCGAACTCAAAGTTTTATTTTAATTTATAAACACCAGGTTGACAAGCAAAAGCAATGAACAACACAATAGCAAGAACACAATGAAACCAACAAAATTCACCGACGTTCTGAACATACGTTCAGCAAAATAGGGAACTGGACCAATTTCCTAAGACAGAAATTAGTAAAAAAAAAATCTGAAGTTGCTGAGATCATGACTACAGATCATAAAATGGAAAACAGAGGTTTGTAGATAATCAGAAGTGTGCTAAACATGTTGAGTTTAAATTTCAGTCTCCCAAACTCTGAAACTCTAGATCTCAAGGATCTTTTTTGCAGTTTCTGCTGACCACGTAAACGTATGTCAGGCTGCAATGCTGATGTGCTTTAGAGGGCCGGCCCAGTATCTATAAAGGTCTGGACTTGACCACAATAACTGTAAAACAAAAAAATGAAATGAAAATGTAATTGTATTATATTTTCAGAAATGTAAAACAAAATAATAAATAAAACTATCAAATCTAAAGCAGAACTCAACTTGTTTTATGAAGGAATTGCTGTACAGAGTAAAGTTAGGCAAAATCAATAAGAAATGTGTGTGTGTGTGTGTGCATCTGTGGATGTCTGTGTGTGTGCGCGCATGCGTGTGCATCTGTGGGTGATTGTGTGTGTGTATGTGATAGAGAGAAAAGGAAGAGAGTAGAATTCCGTAGCTCTCATGAACACAAAAATTCTCAACAAAATGATCCCTATATGAATGCGGTATCATGTAGCATTTGCCTCAAAAATGAAAGATAAGTTCCACCTTCAAAAGCAAATCAATGCAGCAAACTCCTCATGTCAACAAGTTCGCCAAGAGCAGGGGGATTTTCATCACAGGAGAAACTAATAGCATTTATTATCCACTTATGAGAAGGAAAGCAGTCTGGAAATTAGGTAAGGAAGAAAACAAAAATGCTCTTATTTTAAAATAAAAACGTTTACTTCTTTTTAAATGTAAAGATGTTTTGCCTGTATGAATGTCTGTGTACCATGTGCATGCCTGGTGCCTGCGGAGGTCTGAAGAGAGAGTCAGATCACCAGGCCTGCAGCTCCAAGCAAACATGAGCCATTATTATGTTGGTGCTGCAGCACTGAACCCAGTTTCTCTGAAAGAGGAGCCAGCGTTTGTATCACTGAGTCATCTCTCTAAACTCAGAAGAAATATTGTTTTTCTTGATTGAGTTTAGATTTTTGTACAATATATTCTGATTAAAGTTTCTTTTCCTCCAGCTCTTTTTGAAAAATTTTTATTCCAAAATGAGAATTCACCAAAAGTGGGCATTTTACCACTGAAAGGCAAATTATTGTTTTAAGAGAAAGGAATGGGGGTTTATTCTTTATATTTCTACTCACCTAATATTAGAGAACCTAGAAAGAGTGTGATAAATTAAAAAGTAACAGAAGTCTGATTTGTGAAGAAGAAATACATTTGTCACGATCTATAGAGATCATTATTTAGGCAGAAAATACTAAGAAATTCAAAGCTCCTGATGGCTAACATAAACATAAATCACAAAAATGACACTTAAACATTCATCATATATATGGATATTATTAGCACAGAAACTGTAAGGTTACAAACAATATAAATTACTCTAAAATAAGGTGCGTGATCACTCTTCTCGAAATGGCAAAAGATTAATGAAGGGCATCAAAGGGGAGCTAAGTAAACGAAATAAGCATTGTGATTACAGGCTTGAAGCATCAGGTCGGTTGTGATGTGGATTTTCCCTAGACTGGTGGGTGGAAATGACACCCTCCTGGTGCGAACGTCATCAGATACTTTGTAGGTACAAGCAGTTATTCACAAATTAACATAAAAACAAATGTATTGTAAAGAACAATTTTCTGTGCCTTAAGACTGACTGCAGACTGTAGCTATCAACAGATGACGGCATTGTTGAAAAGGTGAGCATGGAGGCCACATAACATCGAATCTGCCAGAACAGTCGAGCACACATGCGTAGGGTACCACTGACCAGAAGAGCCTTTGCCTGTCGCCCTCACTGCAGAATACTCTTCTGTCTGTGCTGAGGTAGAATGTCATGGCAACAGAACCATGAGGATGCTGTTCACATCACTGAAGACAAGAAACAGGAGAGCCTGACAGGAAAGGCTCAACAAAAAGATGCCCTCTAGAAATCACTTCGGTGGCCTGTTTTCCTATGTAGATTTCATCTCTTCAGTTTGCAGAACTCTCCTGCAAATAGGGCCACCAGGGTGGGAACCAAACATTTCACCCTGAGGGGCAGCTCATATTCAAACTGTCGTAGACAATGACCTCAACTTAAAACATGGTACTTTTGCAGTCTTTGAGAAACACAAGAGAAGTTGTTATACGCCATTAGAACGTGCAAAGAATTTCTAATAAGACACCAAAAGCAGGGCACATAAACACATATTTCATCGTTTGATGAGTCAGTATTTGAAAAGTTTGGCAAAGACTGAGCCAGTGTTTTCTTTTTGTTTTGGTACAGGATTTCCCTCTGCTAGTCTGGCTGTCCTGAAACTCATTATGTAGACCAGACTGAGTTCACACATGCAGTGATTCCCATGTTTCTACCTCCTGAGAACAGGAATGGGCAGGCATGACCATGGTCAACATGTTTTTCTTTTCCTTCCTTCTTTCCTTTCTTCCTTTCTATCTTCCTTCTTCCAAGTCTTGAGGGTTTTGTTTACGCTGAAACTAGTGTGTCATTGCAGAGGCCAGATGTACTATGAAATGTCCAGATAGCATCTTGGTGATTATTCCTCCAAAATATCAGCAATATGTTGGCTCAGACATCTAGACCTAGGAACTGAAAAAGCTTTATCATGAAGAGAAAAATAGACAAATAGCAGTATTCATAATTGCACCAGAGAGGAAACAACTCATATATGCTCAACTGTTTAATGAATAAAGAAACTGATGAACAGCTCTACGATGAAGTACTTCTCAACAAATTTATTAACCAAGAGAAATAAGTTATTTATGTATGAAAGACTGTAAAATCAGTCTGCTAAGGGATAGATGTCAAAAAATTATATCATGTATTTGTAGTGTACCTTCTTTGAGAAGGAACTATAGGGAGAGAGAAACAGAGCAGTGATTGGTAGCTAGGAAGGTGAGAGTTGGGTTAACTGTATAGAAATCATGCAAAGAAACTTGGAAAGGAAGAGGAATAGTCTTGTATGTAATATTTATTATTGTTTGTTCAGAACTATGAGTATATTCAAAGACAAGTTCATCAATAAAAGCCATTGACTATATCTAAATTTACAAATGATTCTAAAGCACACAGATATTTTTAAATATCAACAGAAAATGTAGACATCTTAGTCATGATCCCACTTACTATTTTATTCTTTGTTTTATATTTTCTCATACAATGTATTTTGAGCACATTCTTTTTCCTCCCTCAGACCCTCTCTCCAAACATTCAATTTTATGTTATCTATCTTGAAAACAAAACCAATGAACACACACACACACACACCACACCTCACCACACCACACCATACCAAGTGTAAACCCTTAATCTTTATTGCATTGATTATAAAGCCTATCCTAGGGTGTGGTTAACATGCTCAGGGTTATCCCACTGTGGGAAGGGAGTGATTGATATCTCTTCTCTCAGGAGTTATCTGTTGTCAAAAGCTTCATAATTAGTAGTGGGCTTTGCGCTTACTACTCCCTGCTGTGTTTTATCATGTGGCTTGAACTTGGTTTTGTTTACTAGGGATCGATCACCCTAGGTAGCCCAGGGGATCTTTGAATCTGTAATTCTCCAGTCTCACTTTCTGAGTGCTGAAAGTTCTTACATGTATTTCCAAACTAGCTATGATTAATCTCACCTCATAGGTGATAGTTGAATTTTTAAATAAAATAGAATGGGTGGAAAGATGTCTTACCATTAAGAGAATTTGTTGTTCTTCCAGGGGATGTGTCTGGTCCCCATAAGGCTCATAGTGCCCTATAACTCCAGGGCATCAGATACTCTTTTCTGACATCCAAGGGCAAGTGCATAGATGTGGCACTCACATACTTATATACACAAAAAGTATAATAAAGGAAATAAATTAGATCAACTAGACTATGTGGCAATGACAATTTCACCCTTAATTCAACTCTTCTTTTAACTGGCCCTTTGCTCTTCTGGACAATTAAGTTAATGTCTCTGTTAACTATGCTTCTCTGTAAAGTGGAAACAGAAATTAAAACTTCCCAGATTTACATCCTGTGTTAATATAGAACTGGATACTTTGCCTAACAGGCTACAAAAGCACTATGTATAGTGGATGTTCTTTACTGTAAATAATACAAATAACATATGTATAACAAAAAATTAAACTTTTTAAAACTAAGACTTTTAAATGCTTCTAAAAATGAATAATTTTAGTGTAATTTCTCATAGGAATCCTGTTCATGACATGAGAAATAGAAAACCACATTGAGCATCACTAAATACACTTTATCTTCCCTCATTTTGTATCTCGATCAGTTTATAATTGATAATCTTTTCATGAAATCATCAACACAACCTTTATTTTATACTTAAAGTGTCATTAATGCTTTTCCACTTCACCAAATACATAGATAAAGAATGCTTTAAAATAGCCTAGTGTGTGTGTGTGTGTGTGTGTGTGTGTGTGTGTGTGTGTGTGTGTGAAAATATGTTATGTCCTACTGTAGAGGATTGGGTCATTTTTGTTTTGTAAAATTTCATTCAGCTTTCACCCACAGAAGTTACTTTATTTTGGAAACCTAAACAGAATTACATTTATCTATAGCTTAGAACTTTCCATTATTCCTCCATCAAGACATTTTATGAACATTTCTTTCTTCAAGAAATTTATGTCCTAATTGGTGTTCAGCTGTAGGATATTAAATATACTTTAAAACAATTTCCAAATCCCAAACTAAATATGCTCTCAAAGAGAACCTGGTAGTGATAATTAATTTTTAAAATACAAATTTGTGTTTTCAAGAAATAAAGCTAAATGTTTTCCAGATAAAGCACTACATTCAGTTCTAACCTCTCTGAAGACTAAACTTGTAACTTTAGCTAAGGAAAACAATCTCAGACATTGTGCTCTGCTCAGATCCTTCTGGTTCCCAGGTCCAGGTCAGACAGAAGTGGAAGATGAGCCACCTGCTCTGAAAGCGGACTCCTCTCTCCAGGAAACAGCGTCGTTCTCTTTGTTTGCAATGCCCCAGGTCAGTCTCCACCACGGAGACTTAGAAAAGCACATGTCAAAATTATTTGTGTCACATCTTATGGGCTAAGGATATATAATCTCACGGAGTCTGAATTTTACACTTCCAGGTTGCATTTTCTGGGAACAAAGGCGAAAATCTCTCTGTGTCTCTGACAGTCAACCCTGTATTACAGTACAAGTTCTTCAAGATCGGGAAGCTTGTCTAACTGACTACGGAGAATGCTTATCAAAGGCTTATCATCAAAGCCAAGTGAAGGATTTTTATTATCAAGGTCAACTGAAGGATTCTTAGTATAGAAGCCAACTGAGGGACTTTTATTATCAAAGCCAAGTGAAGGAATTTGGGGAAGGGACATATATTCAGCTGTCAAATGCTTAGATTTCTTACTTTCGAGAAGATGCAGTGAAATCCTTCCAAACTGAAAACTTGCTTTTGCTGTATGCGATGCCACATATCTCCAGGACAACAGATATCCCAGCCTGGGACTCACTTGTGTCATTGTGGGTGACACATGTCGTTACTTCTCTGTGCTGCTTACACTGTAATACATGTCAACATTTCCTGTAGGCAGAGGCTGTTCCCAGACACAGACACTATATTATTTGCAATACTGTTTGGTCAAAAGCTTAAGTGTATTTCTGGCTAACCTTATATCTTAAATTAACCCTTTTCTATTAATCTGCATATTGCCACATGACTCTGGCTTACTGGCAAGTTTCCAGTGATCTCCCGCAGAGGCCTTCGTCTCTTGCAGGCAGCTACAAGGCGGCTTCTCTCTGACTCCACCTACTCTCTACACATCCCTTTCAGCCTAGCTTTACTCTGCTAAGCCATTGGCTGAAAGCAGCTTCTTTACTAACCAATGGCAATAAAACATATTCACAGCATCCATCACCTCCCACATCAGTTTCCCCACACAGGTACTGAAGAACAAGGTAGATGTATTCACTTCAGAAAGTTAGGCTGGTTCTTCACACTTCATGTTTTAATAGAATTCTAAGTCATTTAGACATTTGCATAAATCCTTATGTCAATTCTGTTCTCCAACATTGTTTCTTCTAAAGGTCGTGATTATCGGAACTAATTTTATTTAAACTGCTGTAAAGGAAGCTACTAAGCATAGATCGATCATTATAATATTTTGTTAGAAAAAAAATTACTGTTGAGAGCTTCCTGTAACCTTATAAAGTCCTAAATGGCAAACGCTGATTTCTGGAAAATCTGAAAAACAAAACTAAATGTCTTCAAGCCTTGATTTGATTTGGCCAGTGAGTTTTACGTTAGGCCCAGTCATGAAAGCTGAGAAGCGTTTGTTGGAAGGCATAATTAGGATAAATCTACAGCTGAGCTTAAGGTTGCTGAAATTGATGATCCACTTGTTGCTGCGGAAGGAACACACAGGGTGTATTGAGTTACCGCACTCAGGGGAGCTTGAGGCTGTGCTATGTGACAACTGTCCTGCTTGACCTTTGCTCACCGAGGCGTCACAAATGTGCGGTATTGTACTTTCTTAGAAAACAGACTCAATGCATTTCGGTCCCATGCTGGTTGCTACCCAAAGCCAGCATGGTCAGCCTGGTTAAATTATACGCATCATCTCTTGCTTTTAAAGCAAGGGGAGAATGGGGGAGGAGACACATTCTTCATGCCTTAGCATCTTATGATTGGTTCTTCCAGATAAACTAATACAAATTCGGGAGATCATATTAAAAGAAAAAATATTTCATGTTCATATTTTAATGTTTGGGAAGTCTAAAAATATTGGAGCTAAACAAATGGGGTCTTTAAATATAAGTGGGCCATAGCATACATGTCTACAAATAACGATGGTTAGAACACATCTCAGAATTTTCTTGAGCATTTCAAACCACGTCTCTCTCTCTTAAATATCTGCGATCATCTTATAACCCTTCTTACAATAATCTACACCATAGAGACAGATGAAGACAGTGTGGTCCTGCTGGCTCACAAGCATGGAAGATTATTTTGAGACCCTGTATCCATCGCTCAACATATCCTCTGTCTTGTGGTCAAACAGTAGGTTTTAGGAAATGATGACAGGGTGGTATTGGGTGTAAATATAAACAAAAGAGACAATTTTAAGTCTTCCATTTTTTATCTACTTGGTGTTTTTATTTATACTTATGAATGGCAAAACAGGAGATAAAGAAGCAATGTGGAGGAAAAGAAGGTATTTAAGTTGACACAAAAAAGATTTTAAGTATTTATGTAAATAATTAAAGGCACATACTGCATTTCAATAACAAGAGAAACTTTAGGTTTTCTCATAAATTGTAATCTTATTTTAAAAAATAGTGACTACTAAAAATCAGTATTTATGAGTATTATCCATAAGTAACTACAATTTATTCTGGAAATACGAGGGATATTAAAAACTTATCTAGATATTTCCTGCAAAACAAAACAAACAAACAAACAAAACATAGCAGCAGAGGACGAGGAGAAATTACGGTCGTTGTAGAAGCTGCTAAGTCAACACTAAGCAACAGGTGTTTGCACCAAGCAAGAGCTTTCCTGCACTATGCACAGTGAAGGAGGCCTGGCGCTTCACCTCAGATACGGCTCCTGAATTTGCTGAGGAGAGCAGAGGAGTTGTCTGTTCACTGGAACCAACCTTCTTCACAGCTCAAATGCCTCTTTAGGGACCAGATCTGCCCTACACGGGAACTGTGAAATGTCCTTCAATGGACTCCTGACTTTTGTTTAGGTTGTGTCTTACGAAGCCAGTTCCAACAATAAGAACCAGTAGAGACAGGCCTGGAAGGATTTTCTAGAGGAACATTTAAGCCAAGGAAGTTATGACCAGGGAGTGTAGGTTGTAACTGATTTCAATGTAATGTGATACCTAGAAACGTACCATGACAGGGCATTTGCATTTCTGCAGCGCTTTAAAAATTCATGGGTTTTTATCTGTTTTGCTCTTTTTCAAGGTTAAAATATGTCATTGGGACTGAAATTATTATTCATGAGGTCTGATTAAAAATGTTTTATTCTCTTGGATAAATTTATTTCAAGGTTGGAGACATGCAAAACCCTTCCCAGCTTGAGTTCTTAATACTGAACTGTCTTCAGTCTGACAGATTAAACATTCAGACTTAAGTGATCTCTGTTTCTTGGAAGGCAGTTGAAATTGTTATTCATATGAAGCATTCAATATGTCTAATAATTTAAATGTAAATATGTTGGGCAATTCTGCTCCATAAAACTGTGAAGTGCAAAAGTTGAGTTGGACTTTTTAATATATATATATAGTAAAAGATATATATATATGTAGATATAGATATATACATATATATATCTTTAACTTGAGAGTTTTTAGGACACTGATATTGGCTAAGGAAAAATCAATAAATAAAAGCAACAATGAAAATACTCACTCAATGATATCTCTACAAAATAGATTATTTACTTAGCAGATTATTAGCTAAAATGGAATATTTTATAGAAACCTGTGAGTTTCTGAGTGAGTTTTCAGGGGAATTTTGTAATACAATGTTTCAAAAAGTAGTAAATAAATTGAGAGAAAAGCTGAGGAAGAAGAAAATGAATGAAACCAGGAAAGTGGGAGCTGGCAATAGTGCCAACGGGAAAAAGTTCAAAAATAAAAAAAAAAATGCTCCCCCAAAATAAAAATTACGACAAAAAAAATGGAGGCATGGAAAATTTATTTTGGAATTTGTTTCTGAGTAAAAGCTTGGCACTAGAGTAGTGATTGCAATGCTGCGTTGTTAAAAACAGATAATGAGAATCTCAGTGGTTTAATCCCCCCCCATTTTGCCAATGAAAGCAACTAAGAATGATATTCATCAAAAGATCTATTTTTTAAATTCTTGGTAACCAAGACTTAAAACAAAAAAGAAACAACTGTTGTTGCTTGGAGTTGTGCTGTTAAGAAGGGAATGACCTGTTTTTCCGTGAAGACGAACATGGCAGGCTTCAAGTTTTACTGTTGGGCTTAATGAAGTGAACCACACGTTTCTCCACAGCAAATCGGGGCATCCCACACTTCCGTTTCTCTCTTTTTCTTGGCACTGAACTGTTTCCTCTGTGGTCGTCTTTACACTGGCCCTCTTTCCTCCCTTTCCTTTGCCTCTGACTTGGTTACCCAAGCATGCCTCCCTGTTACACTTCGGGTTAATATGAAATATTTGGTCAATGTGTAACCTTTGAGTGCAAAATGTAACTAATAGCAGAATAGCCCTTTGTTTGCCTTCATGGCCCTTGCTCAATAGTGGTTATTCATTAACAAGTCCGCCAACAGTGCTAAAGCCTTGGAAGGAACTGCCTGAGAATGTAGCCTTTGTCTTCAAGTGTGCCTTTTATCTTGACTTGTTCCCTATGCCTTCATGCCTGAAGCGGTCCCTCTCTGCTCTGGTGTGTCAGATTGCTACAATTACCTTCACATTCTGCTGCAAAAGTCATCACTCATGGACCCTCTCCCGCTCAGCATTTCTGCAGCACTCAGGATGAAGCCTGGTGGATGGGGTTTACCACCCGCTCCACACTGATGTCAGAAATAAAATGAATGCCAAAACATAAAAGAATAAAAATGTCAAGACTTGAAAGATGCAAGCATAAAGGCTGAATGCATGTGTAGTAATTTTGAAAACATATAATGACCCCTAGGATTTAAACAAATGGACCTAGACACACACTCATCATAAAAATAAAGAAAATAAAACTAGCCTGCATGAGGAATCTGGAAGAAATCCCCTATGGATGCTGCTGCACACATTTCTTTCCCTGAAGACTAACAAATATGTAGGTAACATTCAATTAACTTGAAGATATACACAATATCCTGTAAGTATAATAAGCACACAAAGTATTCATAAGTTTTATTTATATGCTTTAAAACTGACTAAAGCAATCATGTGTAGTTGGAGGTTTCTGTGCCACCCGGTCCCGTAATAAACACACAAAAACTATATTATTTGTAATACTGTTTGGCCAATAGCTTAAGCACATTGATAATAAACTCTTATATCTTTGGTTATCCCATTTTTATTATTTTATATTTTACCACAAGCTTGTGGCCTACCAGCAAGGCTCTGGCTGGTGGCTCGCGTTGTTCTCCTCTGGCAGCTACATGGCATCCCTTGACTTGGCCTTCTTTCTCCCAGCATTCAGTTTAGTTTTCCCTGCCTATCTCTGTTCTGTCCTGCTATAGGTCCAAAGCAGTTTCTTTATTTATTAACCAATAAAAGCAACACATATACGGAAGGGCTTCTCACATCAACCACTAAATAATATACTATTTGAAAGGGAAACAAAAATTGAACAGTTAACCATACTTTTATTACCTAAGTTGTACTCCTTACAAATCTGTAAGTTTGGATCCAAACCTGTAGAAAATTTGGAAATGAATTCACTGTAATATGGATTAGTTAGGTAAGATGAAGTCATCATGGTGGGTTCTGTCCACAGCAATGAGTATTGGTAACAGGGGAACACAGAAGCAAGCCCTCAGGGAGAAAGCATGAACATACAGAAGAAGCCATTCTACAAGCCAATGAAAGAACTCTGAAACAAAATCTTTCTTTATAGCTCTCAAACTAGAGCCTATACTGCTGACACCCTGATCTAGGACTTTAAGCATCAGAAACTGAGGAACAATTCTTATGGCTCTGGACACCGTAACACAGTTCTTTGCTGCGGTAGCTCTACAAAACTACAACACCTTTGTTATGCAAAGATGCAATATGTAAACTTCCATTAGAGTTTCTTTAACATGAGACCCCCATTTAATTTATTTGACTATTTTAGTGTTTATTTATTCATATTCACACAACAGTAAATTATGAGGAATTAAGCAGCTGATGTAATGCCTTGTACCTCATCCTGACATCCATTCATCCTTACTCTTAGAAACAATACTCTGATTATTGTGAAAATGTGTAATTGATGAAACATTTCACAGCATGCTTGAGGATTCGGGGTGCCTATTTACCTAAATTCTGGACAAAGGAGTATTACCTGAAATAATGTACAGTCGCATGCAAGTTCACAGATGCATATGCTCTCTGGATCAAAGATAAAGGACTTTCACTTCATGCTAGCGAGAGTTTGAAAATCAATGTTTTCTTCTCCCATGTTTCTGAACTTCTGGTCTCACAGGGTGGTGATAAAGGAATGAAACAACACGTGCTGTCCAGAATCTGAAGCTTGCACACAGGCTACCTAGGAAGTGAATGCAGGGTTACTTACTATAAAATACTAATGAAAAGAAACACCAGCTATGTTTTGAAACTGCAATCATGTTCACTTCTTTTTTAATATTAATTTCTAATGGTATATATTCATTGTATAAAGCAATAGATTTCATAAGAAAAAATTCAGTCCCTGTTCTTCCCACTCTACCTTCTTCCCTTTCTTTTTAGTCTTTTATCATCTTAAAAATACTTAAAAATCTTAAAAGATACTTAAAAATCTAGTATCTACAAGTGAGAGAGAATATGCAATATTGACTTTCTAGGACTGACATAGTTCACTTCAGGCAAAAAGCTCCAGCTTTATCTATGTTGCAGCAAAGAACAAAATTTCACTTATTTCTGTGTGCCTTTAAAAATCTATTGTGTATATATATATATACATACATACATATATGTGCATATATATTCACATCATGCACTTTTATTGAAAATAAATTTTTTTCATACAATATATCCTGATAATTGTTTCCCCTCCCTCCACTCCTCCCTGTTCCCCCCACCTCTCCTCCTCTCCAGACCTACTTCCTTTCTGTCTCGTTAGAAAATGACATGCTTCTAGGAAATAACAACCAAATATGACAAAATAAAATACAATACAAAATTTTTCATATCAAAGCCGGACACCGCAACCTAGGACGAGGAGGGAAAGAGTCCCAAGGTCAGGCAGGAGAGCCAGTGATCCACTGGTTCTCAAAGTCAGGAGTTCCTTAACTATTAAGCTGATAGTTCTGATAGATATGCAGAGGATCTGTTGTAGACTCATGTCATCCCTGTGCTTGCTGCTTCAGGCTCTGTGCGCTCACATGTCCTTTGCATGGTTGGATCAGTGGCCTGAGTCATGTTCCCCTAATGTCCTCCACCCCCTCTGACTCTTAAAATATTTCTGTCCCCTCTTTGGCTTTGGTGGGGCTTCTGTGAGGTCTGAGGGGAGGAATTTGATGGAGACATCAAATTTAGACTTCCTCTCTGAATGATGTCTGATTGTGAGTCTCTGCGTCTGTTCCCATCTGCTGCTGGAGGAAGCCTCTCTGATGATGACTGGATAAGGCACTGATCTATAAGTATAGCAGAGTATCATTAGAAATCATTTTATTATTTTTTGGGGGTTATTTTCCAGTCATGTTTGGTTTTATCTTAGGGTTATGGGCTATCTAGTCTCTTCTTGGTTACCTAAGCAATGTTGGGCATGGATGCCTCTTTGAGGAATGGACTGAAGTCAAATCAGACATTGGTTGGCTACTCCCCAAGTTCTGCGCTTCCATTGCCCCAGTACATCTTGCAGGCAGGACAGATAGTAAATCAAATGTTTAGTAGCTGGGTTGGTGTCCGCATTTCTCTTTTTGTTGCCTGTAGAACCAAAGACAGTAGAATATAGGAGTGAAGGCTCCAAGTAGGCACCAACTTGACTTCTCCATGTTCGGTGAATTGTGTGTATGTTGTCTTTGGCAATGCACTCTTGATGTCAACTAGCAGAGAAAAATTTTGTCTTATCATTGACATGGTTTGTTTAGACATCTTCATGGGACACTCTTGGCCAACAACTCAATTGAATGCAAACCACACTTGCCAATGGAAGTTTTGCCTGGCTGCAAGAGATGGCCTGTTGAGACTCTATTGATACGGGAGAATTGTCTGTATTCTGTCAATCATTTTAATAAAACGCTGATTGGCCAGGCAGGCAGTATAGGCGGAAAAGCCAGACAGGAAGTAGGGGTGGAGCAAAGAGACTGGGAGTATTCTGGAAGCAGAGCTCCCTCACCATTCCTGGGCAGACCACCGAAGAGGCAACATGTAAGCTGTCACACTGAGAAAGGTACTGAGCCCATGTGGCTAACATAGATAAGGATAATGGGGTAACATAAGTTATAAGAATTAACAAGAAGCCTGACCTAATGCGCCATTCAGTTTATAACCTTATGGAGTCCTGTGTGTAATTTCTCTTTGGGATTTGCCGGCTGTTGGGGTACCGGGCGGGACAGAAGCCCCAACAAGCCGGCCCCCGTCATGTTACATATGGCGCCCAGACGTGGATAACTGAATCCACAGAAAGCTTGAAAAAGTTTGGGAAAGAATAGAGTAAAGCATGTTTTGTTGGTAGCAGCAATTTTTTGGGTCTGCTCTGCTTGCTAGAGGCAAGCAAATGCTCTCATCTAAGAGAGGCTTCCTGACTCAGCTTTAGCTGCAAAACTTTGCAGCTCATTAAGAGGAAACACTTAAACGGTGTTGATGAAAAGCTGAAGGCATGCTTTTCGGTTTTCAGCTATAGCAGGAAAAAAGCTGTGCCGTTTTAAAATGCCGGCTTTCTGGGCTGTCCTGCCAGGACAAACTCGGACTCTTGCAGGCAGGCAGTCCGACTGAGTGTGGTCTGTGAGCAGAATGATGCAGCTTGCTTGCTAGCAAGGACCTTGAAACACGACAAGTTGTGGCAGTGAACACAGCTGTGGCTGGTATCTCAGCTATGAGTCTGGAAAGCTAAGGAATGAGCTGGATCTAGCTGTCAAAGTCACGGCTTCCCATATTGCTTTGTAAATTAAAGGCTCATGTGGTCAGAAAAAGAGAGATAAACAGTAAAGAGAGATTCAAAGATGAAGAAAACCTCTAAATGGTTTACAGTGTGTATATGCAGGCTAAAAGTTAAAGTTCTTAAAGTTAAAAGGAAAGAAAGAGAGTAGTTGGGTGTGGTGGTACACACCTTTAATCCCAATGCCTGGAAGGCAGAGGCATATTGACCTCTGTGACTTCAAGGGGTAGAGGTAGATTGACCTCTGTGGTCTCAAGGTGTGGTAGTACACGCCTTTAATCCCAATGCCTGGGAGGCAGAGACAGATCTCTGTGAGTTCAAGGTGTGGTAGCATACACCTTTAATCCCAGCACTGGGGAGGCAGAGACAGGAGGATCTCTGTGAGTTCAAAGACAGCCTGGTCTACAGTGTTATTCCAGGACAAAGATATACAAAGATCCTGTCTCAAAAAGTAAAAGTAAAAATAAAAGAAATAGAGGTTAAAATAAAGCCACATAAAGATGGAAAATGCACAGAGAATCTTCATACTGTATGCTATTATGCTCTCTTTAAATTGTTTGATTGCTGAGGAAGGAGCAACAACTGCTAAAAGACTTTTGTTTATAAATGCTGCAGAATTAATCCAAGATAGACATTTTGAAAATACCTTGGCTTCAAAACTGAAGTCAAAAGGTTTGTTACTTTGGAGAAGAGATTTTGCTTGTGTTTCCACAGAAAATGAGAGCCTCTGGATTTATTCAGAGTTAAGAAAATTCATCTTTGGCCAAGGGAGACCACCTGAGCAATCTCTGGTAGGAACAGATGGCCCAGATGTCTGAGTTCTACATACAGAACGGATTCAAGACTGCTGCCTGAGATGATCAAGACTCACAGGATACTCCAGTCATGACTTGATTATAACTCTAAGTTTTCTTTAGGTCCCCATAAGATTATCAGCGCCCCCAACCAGCAGGAAGTAGCCTGAAATACTACGCCCACATTCCCAACAAATGGACTATGGGTATTTTCCTTTGTTTAAAAAAAAAAAAAGAGGGAAATGATACGGGAGAATTGTCTGTATTCTGTCAATCATTTTAATAAAACGCTGATTGGCCAGGCAGGCAGTATAGGCGGAAAAGCCAGACAGGAAGTAGGGGTGGAGCAAAGAGACTGGGAGTATTCTGGAAGCAGAGCTCCCTCACCATTCCTGGGCAGACCACCGAAGAGGCAACATGTAAGCTGTCACACTGAGAAAGGTACTGAGCCCATGTGGCTAACATAGATAAGGATAATGGGGTAACATAAGTTATAAGAATTAACAAGAAGCCTGACCTAATGCGCCATTCAGTTTATAACCTTATGGAGTCCTGTGTGTAATTTCTCTTTGGGATTTGCCGGCTGTTGGGGTACCGGGCGGGACAGAAGCCCCAACAAGCCGGCCCCCGTCATGTTACACTCTATATCTTCCATTACTAGAAGTCCTCAGTAATAACAGCTTCATAGGTTCTAGAAAGTCTCCACTGGACTAGGTTTCCTTACCACCACCACGAATGCCCCTTAATTCTAGGTGTCTCTCTCCCCATACTCTGTCTCTCTCTCCACCACCATTGCCACTAGATCACTTTGCTTCTTTCCCCACCCACTTGCAAGTCTACCCATAAAAATCCATTCCATTTCTCATTTTCAGGTAGATCCATATGTTTCCTTTAGAACCCTCCTCTTTACCTAAACTCTGTGGGTCTAAGATTTGTAATTTGGCTATCATTTGCTTAATGACTACATAGTGCATTTGTCTTTCTGGGTCTGGATTACCTCAATTGGGATTATTTATTATTACTATTATTGATTATTGTTATAGTTCCATTGATCTGTGTGCAAATTTCATAGTGTCTTTTTTTTTAAAACATCTAAGTACTCTTCCATTGTGCACCACATTTTGTTTTCCCTTTCTTCCATTGAGGAATATCGAGGTTGTTTCTTGTTTCTGGCTATTATAAATAAAGCCACAAGGAATATGGTTGAGCAAGTGTCCCTGCAGTAGGATAAAGCTTTTTTTGGGTAAAATCTTCTTTTGGATAAATCCTAAAAGTGGTTTGCTGTCTTGCTATACCCTTAGAGTGACAGACAAAAGGAAACCAAGGAGAGTCTTACCTGTGCTCTTCCAACTGTTTTTCTGTCTTGAAAAATTAAATTTGCAAACATAAATCACTATTCATTTTACTTTCATATTATAATTTTATTTCTAATAATAATTCTATTAATTCATGCAGACAATAAGGTTTCTGCTCAAAACACCAGTTTGCATGACAGCAAACAACACTTGACTTTAAGTTGCACCACTGTGTGACACTATGCTCTCACACCTCTTACACTTTTCTTTTTTTTTAAAAAAAGTTTAACACGTTAGGATATATCTGCATAGTTTTGTTCACTAAATTTACTTATTCAATGTTGCTAGTTCTTTTCTTTATCCACGTAGGTCTTGTTTAGTATATTTGTATTTTATGTAATAGGTATGCTTATCAAAGCACCAAGGACATCTTAAAATAATAGGATAAATTTTAGCACTGCAGTTGCATGCAAAAGACAAGCAAAAGCAGAAGCCAGTCAGTACCCTCCACGGAGTAGGAAATATTTCTTGAGCCCCTACCCTTGACTGGGGGCCGAGTTAAGGCTCCTAGGGGAGGGATAATCAGTTGTCTTTAAAGATGTGGTTCCTCGTAGGTCAACACACTCTACTGAATAGGCTCATTCCAATGAGAACAAGGACAGAAGAAACTAGTCAAGGAAGGAAGCTCAGTTTAAGAGAATTGGGGAGTAGAGATGTAAGGATAAACCAAGTGGTAGTGGTACATACCTCTAATCCACCCTGGTCTGCACAAGTTCCAGGATAGCCAAGGCTACACAAAGACACCCTGTCTTGAAAACAAAACCAAAAGAAAAAGAAAAAAAGAGAGAGGCAAAGGTGAATTTTGGTGAAATTGGAATGGATTTAATCCAAATACTTTGTATTAAAATATTAAAGAATTGATTAAAATGTTTAAAATATTTTCATGTTATCTTTTCCCTCTCTTTTTAAGCATATAAGGAAAAATATGAGCTCAAAATTTCAGTCTTAAAAAGTAATAACACTTGAAGTTTTCTACTCAAATTCTTCTTTGTCAAAATAGCATAGCTATAATTTATTAAGATAAGCCTAACTCATATCAGGCTGTTAAATGAATTTAAAGTCATTAAAATGTTAAAGTAACTCTTCTTTCTACAATTTTATTTACCAATATAAAAAGTATTCCCTTGATTACAATTGTTGAAGTCTCATTAACCTAATTTGTTTCATTTGCCCAATAAATATTCTTTTCTATTAATTGGTGCCTTAATCAACCGAGGAGTAACTAAGTCTGCTTGGATTGAATCAATTAATATGAATAGCATAATTTTATTATTCAAGTTTAATAATAGAACTGAATTTATTAATTTTCATGCTCAGTGCATTTTGTAATGCAGTCACGACCCGTTCACATCCTTGGAATTGCTTCCATCCCAGGAATTCTCAATGTTTCTAGATAACAGTAAATGACTGACATTGCCTACTGGCTAACTAGGAAGACCTTGACATTTCTGACATACAGAAGGCAGGGAAAATTCATTTGAAAGGTTTATATTCTTAAACATAATTCATGCCCTGCTTTTCATAGATATATACATTAAATTTTGTTTTCGTGTGTGATATAGTAGGCTTGTCTCCACTGTCGTTTTGGTTTCTCTGCACACAAGTTTGTGAAATCAAAGATGAGTGGCAAGAAGAGCCACTGTGAGTCTCTCTCTCTCTCTCTCTCTCTCTCTCTCTCTCTCTCTCTGTGTGTGTGTGTGTGTGTGTGTGTGTATGTGTGTGTGTGTGCGCGCGTGTGTGTATGTGTGTGCCTCTCTTTCTGTCTCTGTATGTGTCTCTCTCTGTCTCTCTAGCTCTCTGTGTATATCAATCTTTGTCTCTTTCTTTCTCTGCCTCTCCCTGTTTCTCTGACTCCAGTGTGAGTGTATGTGTGTGTGCCTGTCTGTCTGTCTATCTGTCTGTCTCTCTCTGACTGTTCACATATGTCTGTACCATGCCTGCATCAACACCTATGCAACTCTGTCCCCACTCCACTCCTCTGTTTCTGTTCAGAATGGGCAGGCCTCCCATGGGTATCAACAAAGCATGGTGTATCGAGTTGAGGAAAGATTAAGCTCCTCACCTTGTATTAAGGCTGAGTAAGGCAGCCCAGTATGAGCAAGAGGTTCTCAAAAGCCTGCCAAAGCATTAGCGACAAGTCCTGCTCACACTGCTATGAATCCCACAAGTAGACCGAGCTACACAACTGTAATACAACTGTAGAGGGCCTAGGTAGATCCCATGTAGGCTCTCTGGCTGTTGGTCTAGACTCTGTGAACTCCTATGATTCCTGGATTAGTTGGTTTCGTGGGTTTTCTTTTGGTGTCCTTGACACCTACTAACTCACCCCAGTTCCCACGAGGACACCTCCAACATCCCCACCCTCACCTATAGCCCCATCTTATATAACCCTTCAGCAGGATTCTTTGAGCTCAGTCCAGTGCTTGGCTGTGGGTCTCTGTATCTGTTTCCATCAGCTGCTGGATGAAGACTCTCTGATGACAATTGGGCTAGCCACCAATCTATTGGGTATAGCAGAATATCATTAGGCATCATTACATTCACATTTATTTTTCACAAGTTGTGTTTGCCTCTATCCTAGGTCTCTGAGCCATCTGGCCTGTTACTCTTACTGTAATGTATCTACTAATAAGAACGTAGAATACTAAAGGGGTTCTGGTTGATTCAGTGTTTCTTTCTCATCTAATACAACTGAAGAACATTATTACTCTCATTTCTAAGTATACTAGAACGGAGAACAAGAACATGTATAAAGAAATTCAGAATGAAGAAGTTGGGGAGGGCAAAAGAACTTCTCTGACAGGAAAGAGGAAAAAATCCTTGAGTAGAGGAATTGCGTGAGGGTGGAGGAATGAGAGAAGAGCAGAATGTATTGAAGCACAACTTGGTAGAAAATACCATACTGTTCTCCAATGCCTTGAATGTTAATTGAAAATAAGTAAGTAACATATTCTTAAATGTCTGACTGAAAGTAAAACTTTGTTTTGGTATGATTAATATGAATCAGGATTAAACCAGATTCTGAAATTTCTAGTAGTAGAATACTGTATGGATAGACATTCTGTGTTTGCTTTGAGTTTAGGTCTGTATTTCCTAACCTAATTCCTAACTGAGGTCATCTGACCTTCAAATTGTCTGTGATGCCTAGAATCTGTAACCAGGGCTGAGGCTAGAGATTCCCTTATGATTAAGGGAGTAACAAGAAATGTATGTTCTGTTGCACACATTATTTAACACTCTTAAAACTGAACATTAGTTTATCTTTGTGTTGAAGGAAAATGACTGTTAACATGTCAGTGTGGTGTATACTCTGACTAAATTGTCAAAACCAGAAAAAGGGAGCCAAGCAAATCCATTCTGCTATGTTAGCATTTTAGCAGTTGATGGGTTCGTTCTTATTCACAGAACTTTGATAAAACATTCCAAGGACAGATAAGAACTATAGTGATAGGGAGGCAGCTCTTAGCAATGTGTGTGTGTGTGTGTGTTGTGCGTGTGCCTTTGTTGTATGTCAATTTATGAAATATCTCTATATAAAGGAGCTTGAGTGGTGATGATTATAATTTTAAATTGCTTTATACAGTTTGTTTCCATATGGAATTCTGTTTTCTTGAAACATATATGGCTGTTGCTAATACATACCAACTTGATCATAAAAGAAATATGCTTATCCAGAAGGAACTCAGAGTAAAAGATCTCAAGATGTTTTCTTTCATGGAGTATAGAATACAGAGCAAGTACATGCACATCTGGAGAGCCCCTCTGAATCACCACGAGCGAGTTGTCAAAGGGTGGAGATACAAATGCTAAAGGCTGCGGTCAGCCCAGCTTCCTGGAAGAAATTTGGCCAAGAAGCTGTAACGCTCTGAAGAGACAGATTAACATTAGCAGACCTCACTGACATCATCTGGGAATGAGGAGCTTGCTCTACAGAGCTTCAGCCTGCATTCGGATCTCAGGGTCCATGAAGTCATGTTTCTCAGCGTCATTCCATGGAAGTAAGAATTGTGTTGGCAAAGACAAGAAGTACACCTTCTTCCGAGGCAGGCACAAGACTTATTACTGAAGTACTCGCTCAACAGTCAGAACACAGCCCCTTTCAGAGGAGGCTTCAGGCAATAGGCTGCCCAGATGTCAGGAAAGGAGTCCATGGAGTGCACTTCCCATACTTACGCACCTCTGCTAATACCTCTGCTAATATCAGCTGCTGCTTGGGATGTAGTTTTCTCTTGCCTTTCAATCCACTTATTATATCACTTATTCTTATCATATCTCAGTGATATGCACCACTTACAGATGGAAAAACTGAGGCTCAGAAATTTTAATGTGAGCAAAACTGCAAAACAGGGTTTCAGCGCAAACCCAGCTGTTTCTGGTATGATTATCTTTTCTCTGATTATAGACAGGAATTGATAACATTTGGTGAGAGCCCATTGGGAGGGATAATGAAGCTATCTACTTATATAACTATTTAATTATATATATGCTGTGCAGAGTATAGTGGGACTATTTATTTCACATAACTCTCAAACAGTCGTCCCATGACAGATGTAATCCCCGTTTTCTAGAAGAAGAATCTGAAAACCTTTCCTGAGAGACTACACAATTACATGAAATGGACCTGGGAAAACATTGATGTAGGGGTGTCTAAAAATGTCTCAGCAGGGCTGGCTAAGTAGGAAAGCATTATTATTAGTGTTATAACAACTCAAGGCCTCTTGGCTAGCTTAATTATTCCCTGAGTGATGGGTGATGAAGTAACGGTTAAAAGTTTGATTAAGTATTATGTATATTACTGTATCTACACATAGTGGAAGAATTCTTTTCTTTTAAATTTTAACAATAATTCAAGGAATTTTTAAAAAATATTTATTTATTATGTATACAATGTTCTGTCTGTGTGTATACCTGCAGGCCAGAAGAGGGCACCAGAACCCATTACAGATGTTTGTGAGCCACCATGTGGTTGCTGGGAATTGAACTCAGGACCTTTGGAAGAGCAGGCAACGCTCTTAACCTCTGAGCCATCTCTCCAGTCCCTCAAGAAATTTTTTTAATGTGACTGATAAGGTTGCCAATTAACTTTGGAAGATACTATTTACAGCTATAATATAGTTCAAGGTTACAGATGAATTTACATGTTAGCTGTGATTTCACATCAACTAGCAGGGGAAATTTAGGCAAATAAATTGCAGGTTTTTAGATACTATTGTTACATACGTAGATTATCAAAGAAAAATTCTCGTTTATCATGTTAATGCACAGAAAAACTGAGAAGTAGTTTGGAAGCTCTTAGAAAAGAATGTAAAAAAAATTGTACATCTAAAAATCATGTCCTTATTGCTAAGTCTTGTTTTAAATAAGGCAATAAAAAATGAAATGCATCAACAATATGAATAGAAAGTTTCTCTTTCAAAAGATATAAAACAAAAAGAGTTAATGGATCCTTATCTAGTAGAATTTCTGTTTCACTCAGCTCCATGAAACAGAAGGAATACCTCCTGTCCATATCCAGCATACAAACCAGAATCATGACAGCCTCTACAATTAAAAGCACTACCATGTCTTTACTGTAATGTCTATGGTGGGTAAATTTACAAAAATATTTAAGATTCTATGTTGTTGTTTTTATTATACAATAAATAAGAAGTTCCTCAAGAGTTTTTATTCAAGTTTAGCACAAGTAAGAACATAAGATTAAAATGACTTAAAAGAGGAGGGATGAAGGACAAAAGACAAAAGGAGGCGAAGGCTTATACCTCTTCTGTAAGACTGACAGTTCTATCTGAAAATCATGAGAGCTGCCAGGTGTTTAGGAGGGAGGTTTTAAGTCAGAAATTGTCACTTTTTTGGTAAACAACCAACTATCAAAGATATAAGGTTTTATATGTCATAAGATTCCCTAGCATCTGTGAAATTCTGCTATCACAAAAAGAAATGAACCCAAAATATCACATAGCAAAGTGACTGGTGGTTGTGGTCTAATCAAAGTTGACTAAACTATATCCATGTTATCAAACCAGTCACTAGTGACATATAGGCATTCAGCAGTTGAGATGAGAATAAGAATGAAGAACTTTCAATTTCCTATTTATTTTAATTATTTTACATTTAAATATTCACATGGCAATAGTGACCATATAATATATAGAGTACACTTAACTTCTGATTTTTAAGCCTGAGATTCAATTTATTTACTGCTTTTGAAAATAGAGATGTCTTTTTATGCTTTGAAGGTTGCTAAAGTACAAAATTTGAAGAGGTAAAAAGACTTTGTTCCCTCAAGTCAAGACACAATTGAACTGAAGCACACATGAACTCATCAGCATGCAAAGGTTCAAGCATGCAAAGCTTCCACATTTAAAACAAACAAACTTAGAAGACTTAGAAAACACAGAAGGCCCTGAATCTTAATGTTACACGCACCCTCATAAGGACTGAAGAGCCCAGAGCTCTTTCCCTTCATGAGTGAGGACACAGCAAGAGATTCAAGTTGTGAAGGAGATCCTCGATAGACGCTCTCCCTAATATTACCTCGCTCTTGGATTCTCAGACTACAAAACTGTAAGAAATAGTTTTTTCTCTTATTTTGCCTCAATGGAACCATGTTTTGCTGTAGGCCACGAAACAGATTAAAGCATGAGATATAAAGAGGCAAGGTCGTTCCAGCATCACTGTGAAAAATATCTCTTCAAAGTAAGAAGAAAGAACATTATATTTGGCTCTTGGTTTAAAGGATTTCAGTCTGGGGTCACTCGGCAAAATTGTTTTGGACCTATGAGGAGGAAGAACATGATAGTAAAACCATGGCTGATGACACTGCTCAGTTCATGGTGAAGCTGAGAGAGAGAGAGAGAGAGAGAGAGAGAGAGAGAGAGAGAGAGAGAGAGAGAGGCTGAGGACAAAATATAAGCTGCAAGTGTATCCCCCAATGTCCTTTTTCCTCCAATGTTTTCCCATCTCCTAATGTTTTCACCAGCTCTCAATTGCCTATTAAAGGCTAGCGCTCTCTCCCTCCCTTCCTCTCTCTCTCTCTCTCTCTCTCATTCATTCACACACATGTTCTGTGTCACTGAGAGAAACTTTTATTTTTCATGTATCTGACATCATTGTCAGAAATGCCAGCTGGACAAGCCATCCAGAAAGTATCTTTTGTACACTAGACATTCTATAGGTGACATCTGAATCAATCAGTGCAATAAAACACCAGGATATTTTCCTAGAATTATTGCTTCATAATTACCAAGAGGAGGGATTGAATGCTACATGGAGAATTACTTGTTTGTGCTAGTTGATGCCATGTTCCATCTAGCAAAGCATTTGGGGTTTGTTTGTTTCTTCAGGTCCTCTAGGCTGAAGGATCCACGCTACGGTGCCTGTCCAGACATCACAATATGTCTTCCTAAAGGGAAACTGGCAACACTGGAGACTAGAGGAGTGAGAACTCTGCATTCCAGCAGAACAGTAGAAACGCTCTCAGCAGAGAGCAGGAGAATGCTGTAGCCTCAATGTTTGGAAGCCGACACGTGTGGGCGTGAGAAAAAGATTATGCAAATTAGCTGTCTGAAGAGGTGGTGGGAGGATGTTTGTTTCCAAGGTCAAAAGCCGCAGCTGTCAGAGGATCCTTCCTGTGAGGTCACTGCTCTGCTGAGACTTACCCACAGCTTACAGACTTTGGTCTCCCTAAATCTGACTGCTGTTCCACTCGAGGCTATCCTGATTGTACTGCTTGTCTGAGAGTCCAGAGCAGACCTGTGACCGTTAAGCAGATTGAACTGGAGTCACCCTGCTGGCAAATATTCCAACCCGTTATTTGTCACACCAAGCATCCCCTACAGAGCTAAATTTACACTAGCACAGCTGGGTCTTGCTTTTTCTGGCTTCACAGCAATCACAGACGCAGGCTTTCCCAGGGAGATTCTAGGTCGGCACATCTCTCCATTACTGGTCTGGATCTTCGGGCTTTTCCTAGAGAGTTACCTCTCTAGAGAATGAACTCTGATGCACCTTTCATCCCAAAGAATTTAAGAAGGACATCTGCTTATCTAAAATGACCCAATTACATCAACAACAAAATTTAAGATATAAAAATGGGAGCGGTTCTTTTGCTCACAACCTGGTGCTGGGTTACCCTTACCTTCAAATACCCAGGCAGCTCTGCTGTGCCCACTTTCCTGAGTGCTATAGCTGGTAATAGGGAGGGTCAGCTCTCTCATCTGCTGCAGGAGGTAAGGGATGAAGGGCAAGGGGGCTTCTCTCCTCCTTCCACGCTGCCGCATGACAGATGAATAATGGGGGCAGCTCTCCTATGTTTACAACTTTGGGGATGGCTTACCCATACCTTCACTAACATGGTTGACATTACCATGTTACCCCAGTGAGGTGCAGGACCTGCTCTGCCAAAAGCTGCCACTACTGGGGCAGGGATTGGGGTAGGGTAGGGAGGGTGGGGTGGTCAGGAACAGTTCTTCTACTCGTTTGACCTCCTGGCTAGTTCTTAACATGGTACCCTGGGCAGAGGAGTGATAGCCTCTCATCCCCTACCCATCAATGCCTGAGACAAAGGAGGAGCAGGGGAGCTGCCGCTGACCCTTGCCAGCTGTAGCACTCAGGACAGTGGCCCTTATACCACTCAGGGCTAACACAAGAGAGCTATCATCAATGGTGTATGTGTGGGAGAGCCAACCCCAAGAGCATAAAACTGTCCCTAACCCTAGCTCATTGCTGTAAGAGGTGAAGTAACCGGGGCAATGCTGGAGAGCTCCCCCTGGTGGTCAAGGCAGGCTGAACTGGAGAGCAGTACAATGGTGCAGCTGCCCAGGCCCAGAACTCATCCTAACATCCCCCATCTAGGATCTGCTGGAGCATGTGATGGAACCTGACCCCCGACCCAACGCTGCAGGAACTCCACAACACAGGGCAACAACAGGATATCCAAGAAGAGTCCCTGCGAGGACCCAGCATCGATAGTGTAATAGAAACCAGAGGCCTCGAACCAGACCGATGGCTCTTTGCAATGAACACTTACAAATAAAGACACACAAGAGGGTTTACTGCGTGGTTCACTGTGTCACACTTCAATGTCTATGATGAGATTTTAATTTTTTCCTTATCTTTTCAGTTTCTTCTCTTAAATTTTGTTTTATTTGCGGGAGTAGGGGAGGTGGCAGGGGCAGGGGGTGAATGATAAGCGGAGGGGAAATGAATGGGATCAAGATATATGATATGTAAGACACATATAATGCATGAAAATAAAGAGAAAAGGGGAAAACAAAATTTAAAAACTACCCCCAAAACTAAAAATAAATGAATAAAACTATATAGACATAGCTTTGCTCTCTAAAATTACAACATATCCCAACTTATTGAATCTTTTTAAAGAACTTTGTTTCATGTGAAGAGTGTGAGAGTTGTTGAACGTTCTTAACAAGCCAACAGTTTGCTTTTTATACAAAAATAAACTAGGCAATTCAGGCAGGGGATATTAAAAGAAAAGAATATCACTTCATTGAAAGGAGTTTTTATGCAAATATATGGCATTCTTCTTTTCAGATTTATTTTAAAGAATCTTTCCATGAGGACATTTTAATCTAGATTTGACTACTGAGAATATAATTTCTTGGTAATGGATATAATTAAGTCCTATTATATCAAAGAATGTAGCTATCCTGTAGAGAGTTTTTCAATAGTGGTCTTTTTTTGTACATCCAACTGTTTATAACAAGTGGGTGCCATATTTGGAATCTATGAATATAGTTCATGGCATGTACCACATGCAGTGAGCATATTTTTTTATTGTGTGACTGCTCGGCACAAATGGTAAGTGTCAAAGCAACGCCTTCACAAAGAATAGAAATCTACAGAGAATAATCTTATAAAGTAAAAACATTTCAGAATTTTGAAGATTTACTGACTCTAAATCAAATTTCTGAAAGGATGACCCAAGCATGAGGAATTGAAAAGCATAACATGTTTTTTTCTCTCCATCTTTTTGGGCTATATACACTTATTCTCTGCCTCTCAATGATATTCACTTATCAAAACATTAGCATTCTCATCTTATTCATGGATTATCATCCCCAATGATCAGTATTAGTTTAGTTTTGCTTCTCTGAGTTCTAACCAATGTTCAAGACTTTCCAAGGTCTGAGATCATCAACTTATTGGAAACCAAAAGCTCTTTTAAAAGAAACAACTGGTGCTCTCATGATTTAATGACCATTTGCTGTGGTCAGGTACTCGTTCTGACCTCCAATCAGGCCTGAAGAACAAACAAAAACCCTTGATTTATCAATTGAATTTTGTAGACTCACTCCGTAGGTTATCTGGGTAGGTCTGAAGAAACACACTACAAATAGTGTGGATATAGTACTCACTCCTCATTCCTCAATAATTTCTAGAAGATGAGCAGTCATACATACATACGTACATACATACATATATACATACATACATATATACACATACATACATATGTATACATATATACATACATACATATACATACATACATACACATACACATATATACACATACACACATACATACATACATATATATACATACATATACATACATACATATACACACATACATATATATACATACACACATATACATACATACACATATATACATACATATATACACATATATACATACATACATATACATATACATACATGCATGCATATATACATATGCATACATACATACATATATACATACATGCATACATATATACACACATACATGTGTATACATACACACATATACATACATACATGCATGCATGCATACATACATGCATACATACATATATATATATATATATTGCATGAATGATTTTAGAGAGAAGACTTTCTCTTTCTGTTATGAATTCCAATGAAAATTCACTGCAAAACATCAGAATAAGAATCACCAATAATATTTTGTTCATCATTCTAAAAAATGCATTCATCAGCATGTCATAATCACTTCAAGGGTGCAGTCATAGCACAGATAATTTGACAGAAATCAAAAACGCTCTACTATAAGATTCCCTCTACAAAAGGAAAACCACGACTAGGACTGAGAAATTAGCTAACTATTCAATCATGTTTGTTCTTAGATCCACAGATTAAATTTAGTCTTCATTCCTCATCAAGGAAACTCCTCTTTGCATCATACAAAGATTGCTGTAGAAAACCAAAACCATGACAAATAAAAATGCAGAGTTATGGAGCCCATTCCAAAGAGTATATCTATGAAATGTTCCTGCACATAGGCTCAGGGAACATTTTGGCATAGAGGGTAAAGACTGTAAGAGCCAGAGAATGTGGGGATTTGCTGTGAGATTGTTTCCTCCCGTAATGTCAGAAGCTATACTCATAAAGTCTCACCAACACAGCTATCCAAGTAGGAACTGAACAATGAACAAGGACACCACCAATGAACATGGCAAAGTTCCCCAAGGTCTTAACCCTACATAAAATATTGTAGACAACGGAGGAAAGCTGGGAGTGGAAGAGGTGATCCTCCCCAGGGAAGAGCACACCAATTGTTTGTCCATTAACAAAAGGTCAATCCTAAAAGCATATACACAAATCACATTAAATGAAATCAACAGATAGTCTTTGGAAGCATATACATGCATGCAAATACATATATGCATGCAATAATAATTAATGAAAAAGAGGCCAGCCATAAATTTTAAAGAAAATAAGGAAGGGTATATGGGAATATTTTGAGGGAGAAAAGGGAAGGGAAAAAAGTTGTGATTATATTATAATCTCAAAACAAGAAACACATCAAATATTGTGCTTGCAATATACACACTTCACAATGCCAAGATATGTATAGTTTGTTCTTTTGTAATATAAAATGTTATGTTTTAGTAAGAACATAAATATCCTAATACAGGAAACTCAAATAAATAAATAGAAGTAACACACACAAACACACACACACATATATATATACATATACATACATACACACATATGTGTATATTGGTATTACTTAAAATTATACATGTGTGTATATTGGTATTACTTAAAATTAAGTTTCCAAGTGAGAAATTAAACATGGAAACAGACATTATTTAAAAGCATTAATCACTGCATGCAAAGGCATGGTCACTCAATCTTACAAATATATTCTAGATTTATCGCTAAGGATTTGTATATGTATTTATTTTATGACACATCCAAACATCTGGAAAGGAATCTAGCTGTTGATTCTAAACCTCGTGCATATGGATTGTTGAAGTAACACCTTTGGGAGGCGAACAGTAATTTCTACTATGCCATGTTATAGGAGTCCTGAAAACTGCTGCATATATATGCTTCCCCAAATACTTTTTCATAAATGAGAAGCATAGATGTTGAAAGTTAAAAGCCAATATTTTCAGAAATAGCCTAAACATATAGAAAATATGGCATCTCATGAAAACAATATCATTTTAGAAAAAAACTCATGAAATGATTTAATAGATGGGAAGATCACTGACACAAAATATTTCAAAATAATATGCAAAGTCTGACACAAAATATTTTAAAATAATATGCAAGGTGAACTGTAATCTACTTTCCATGTTTATTGATTATGACATTCTTCAGAGTTTTCTTTCACTAAGAAGCATTCATAGTACGCTAAAAAATTACTTCTTGTCTGTTTGGTTTATTCCACTTATTAAACCTGTTTATAAACATTTGATTCTGCTTGCAATAAGCATTTCTATTGCTTTGTCAAACACTCACAGCACGCAAGTTGGAGCAAAGTCATGTTTCCATGACTTTGCTTTATTCCCTGCTCGACTGGGCCAGCTCCTTCTAGGTACTGACAAGGCAGAGCTTCACCAGAGGAGGGCATGGTGGTAGAGCAAGTGCGCATCTCACAGTGCCTAAGCTGCCAAGAGGGACACATGAGTAAGGACCTTGAGCAAGATGCCCTTCAATAGGCAGTTACACACTGAATCAAGTCAGAGACTGTCCTCAGTACTGCCAAATTACCCACACTAATTGAGAAACACCCCTTTAGCAAACATACCTTCAGGGGACACTCCAGATTCAAAGTATATATATATATTATATTTATACATATTTATTATATAAATATATATATATTCAAAATATTACATTAATGTCCACTTCAAAAATTTTAGAGCGTGAAGTAACCATTTGTCAAAATACACAAATAAAGTCTATTGCTCAAAGAACATGTCTAACATTGACAAAGAATGGGCATCTCCTCCATTCATTTGGTATAAAACATTACTGTTGTTCCTGAAAAGTAGGTTTATTTCCCCATGTTCTTGTAAATCATCTTACTTAGTAAAGATTATGTGGCATACTTTAAGCTATTTATCTTTTTTTTTCTCTTGATAAAAGAGGATATTCTCTCCAACCCACAAAAACAACATCAGAAGCGGGTGTTGAAGAGAGCATCCTGAACCTCAGTAACTAGATCAACTTTTAGATAAGGAAGAGTCCTTAGCTAGGCACCTATGCCTCCGACGGGGAAAAACAAAACGTGTATCTTTGCCAAGTTGTTAATTTTCACTGCCACAAACATATAAAAGACAAACAATAACAAAGAGAAGCTTATAAATGTGATGAATGTTGGAACAAAAAAACCCATATGCACATACTTTTTTTTCTTTTTTAGTTGATGTGCATGCAACTACATAGAATAAGTAACAATATTGCAATTTTCTACATATAAAAGGCTGGGTATTAAGCTTTGTAAAATATAAAGGGCTATCTCTAACCTTGGCTTTAAAGTTTAAAGAGGTATCTCGCATCTTTTATTTTCACTGACTGTAGTTCTAGGAGTGTAAAGCAGTCCTACAGAAAGAATGATAGGGAAGTGGGACAGAATAAAGTACTGAGTCCTATGGTCAGACATTTAATCTCCCCGAAAATGGAAAGCTGAGCTCGTACCCTGGGAGACACTGATGTGTTTATATGGTCCCCAGCATCCTACAGTCATTGGCAGAGACATTTGATAGAGCTCCCAGGAACACGTATTAATTGGATCTGTTGCTCATTTTGTAAATCTTTGTTAAATAGAAAAACTCTGGTGAAAGTCTTCAGTCTAAAAAGACTAATCTGTATGTGTGATTAGACTGTTGCTGTAAACAATTGAAACCTTGTAAAAAAAATTTATAGTTAAAAAAAGATGAAGGCATGTGTAAGCCCAAATAATAGATACTTTGCAGACACCCTTGACGTCACAACGTCTTTCCTTTGTCTGACCAGAAACTATACTTAGGCATGTTTGTGTGTCCGTTGTTCTAATTTGTGAATTTTGTCACTCAGTACTGAAAGAAAAAATATTTTGAAGTTTCAGAAATTAGAAAGGCATAAAGATTATACATCCTTCTAGTATTTGTGATATTTAAAGTGTTGCTGGTGAAAAACAATTCAAATATATAGTTATATTATTTTATGTGAGTGCCTGTATGGTGAAGACAGAGAATCCGGAGAACAATCGGGCCAGCCAATCTAGCCAAAATGAGCTTTAGGTTTGGTAAGAGACCCTATTTCCACACAAGAAAGTGAAGAGTTTGAGCAATATACCCACTGCCCTGCGCTAGACTCTGCATTTGTATGCATATGAAAACATCCCTATGCATCTACTACAACTAAAACCACACACACACACACACACACACACACACACACACGGGGCTAAAGTTTTAATTAATTAATTAAGTTTTAATTTTTCTGTTTTATTCTTTTTTCCCCAACATTCAAATATACTATTTTTGTTGGTTATTTGGGAGTTTTACTGTCATGGCCCAGCCTCGACAAAAATACCACTTTCCAGGGTAGGTGTTGTGGGGATTTAAATATTAGTAAAGAATACGAAGATGTGAAAATAATAAAACGGAAAGATATAGAAAAGTACTGGGAAAGAGTTCCAGTGAATCCTGAAATCATTGATGTCTAATTTTTTAATAGCTTACAAGACCCATGATCTCAAAAGGTAAGACAAAACACTGCATTAACATGATCCAGGAAACTGAACTGAACAGACCAGTTGAAGGTAGCAGGCTACATTCTTAGTTAAACATTCTGTTGCTAGAAGTCACTCTCATACCCTAGACCAAATAACATTCTGTAGCCAAACCACTCCCTGGGTGGAATCAGTGTTATCTCCTTAAAGAAAGTGGAATCTTAGTTGAATCCTTAAACTTTTGTTTGCGGTAGAAATCTGCCTGTTCCTGAAACACAAGGTCTGGCTATCAGCCACACCTGTTCACAATAGCCTTGAGCGAGCAGAACTCTCTGGTGGAAATCTAGGTGGGACCTTTGAGGTAGAAACACAATAACCTTGAAGGGATAGAGGTAAGTTCCAACTCTCTACCTTTGGTCAATGTGAAAATAGGCTCACATTTTTGGGGCCTTCACATTCCACACAATGCCTCCTGATCACATTGAGGTCCACCTTCCTTTATGACCTAAACCAAAAAAAAAAGAGAAAGAAAGAGAGAGTGGGAGGAGAAGGAAGGAAGGAAGGAAGGAAGGAAGGAAGGAAGGAAGGAAGGAAGGAAGGAAGGAAGGAAGGAAGGAAGGAAGGAAGAGAAAAAGTCCAATTTCTATTGATCATATTTTCACTAGAGCATGGTCAAACTCCCAGTGGCCAGCCTCCTAAAGAAAATTGAGTCCTTCTACTCCCATATACCTGCCAGAAGCTATCAACTGTGAAAATTTACTCTTCAGCATCCTTATCACAACTTTAAGAGTTCTCTTCAATGGTTTCTTCTCTAGACTGTCTTTATTTAGGGGGTAGTAGGGTTGGGGAGAGAGGTTCTCATAGAAGCCTTCTATGTCCTTCATTCTCAACTGTGAGTCTGCAGTCATCAATACCACTGCAAAAAAAAAAAAAAAAAAAAAAGAAGCTTTCTGTTCTTTACAGTCAGTGACAGCACAGATCATGGACTTCCAAATGGTTTCTGGAGGCAATACAGACCACAGACATCAACACAGCCCTCGGCAATGACACAGACCACAGACAACACCATGCATTCCTGCCTCAGAACATACCACCACAACAGCACAGCTTCTGCAGTAACAAAACCATGGACATCCAAATGGTCCCTAGTGACAACACAGCTCACGGACTTCAACACGGAGGCAGCAGAGACTACCGCAGGCATCCACATGGCCTTCTGTGGTAACATGGGCAACAGACATCCATACAACACCCTGATATAGCAGGACCACAGACACCAATATGGCCCTAGGCAGCATTCAGACCTTGGATCTCACCATGGCCTCAGGAAGCAGCATAGGCCACGCACATCAACATGGCTCCAGGTGGCAACATGAACCATGGCCATCCACACGGCCCCTGAGGTAGCACAGGCAACTGACATTCACCTGGTCTCCATTGGTAGCGTGGGGCATGGGCATCAACATGACTTCTGGCAGCAGCACTGAAAACAGACATGATCTTGGGCATCAACACAGCCTGGGGTAGCATCATAGACCACAGACACAGGTACCACCCCGGTTGTAGCACGGATCGCATGGACCAACATGGCTTCCAGGAGCAGCAAGGTCTCTGGAGGTCTTTTGAGTAGTACCAATCCAGAAAATAAACTGTTCTCCTTCTTGAATATCCTTTTGTTGCTCAGAGCCAAGGTGATCATTCTACTGGGCAACATGATCAGGGGCAGAATCTATACAAGCTCCCAGATGCTGCACACCAGCCTGTTAGCTCTACTCAGCAACAAGATGCTCCCCTGTCCACCAGAGTTTTCTCCTACACCCATCACCATCACTGCCATGACATCTCTATCTGTATCTGTGTCTTTCTCCACTACGTATACACCACATTGGTTCCTGCATCTTTCCCATGTCTTCATCTCAGATTTGCTTGTCGAAGTGGCACTGCAAACTGCAGTGTGTGTGTGTGTGTGTGTGTGTGTATGATTCTAACTCTGAATTCTTTCTAGAATCTTCTCCTTTTTCTCCAAAATACTCATCATCTGCTTAGTTTTGGTTTCTAGGCCCCATCTCTCTGTCTCTCAACCCCTTAAAAAAAATCTACTAACTTAAAGACAAAATCTTATGTTCTGAAATGTCCGAGACCTAAACTATTAGAATTTACAGAATGCTTAATATTAGACTGTATTTTCCCAGGCCTGATCCCCTAACTCCTAGCACCTCTTGAGACTGTGATTAGTAAGTGCATCCAGATGGCCTGATATAAGAATAGGAATGAAACAAATACAGTCTGAGTGTACAAATTGTCAAAAACACAAGCCTGTGGCTCTCAGGAATTGTGTAAAGTGAAGTCCCACCTTTCTCTGTATAAGGAAGAACTGAGAAAATAGTATGATTTAATTTTAGGTATAATCAAAATGTTAAAGGGAAGAAGAGAGAGTAGAATGGAATGCAGTCTTGGTAAAACCATGTCCTACTTTGGGATCCTCTGACCTCTAGAGTAGACAACTTCACAGTGTTGTAGAGACCACTTGGATCTTAGAACAGACAACTTCACAGTGTTGTAGAGACCACTTGGATCTTAGAACAGACAACTTCACAGTGTTGTAGAGACCACTTGGATCTTAGAACAGACAACTTCACAGTGTTGTAGAGACCACTTGGATCTTAGAACAGACAACTTCACAGTGTTGTAGAGACCACTTGGATCTTAGAACAGACAACTTCACAGTGTTGTAGAGACCACTTGGGTCTTAGAACAGACAACTTCACAGTGTTGTAGAGACCACTTGGGTCTTAGAACAGACAACTTCACAGTGTTGTAGAGACCACTTGGGTCTTAGAACAGACAACTTCACAGTGTTGTAGAGACCACTTGGGTCTTAGAACAGACAACTTCACAGTGTTGTAGAGACCACTTGGATCTTAGAACAGACAACTTCACAGTGTTGTAGAGACCACTTGGATCTTAGAACAGACAACTTCACAGTGTTGTAGAGACCACTTGGATCTTAGAACAGACAACTTCACAGTGTTGTAGAGACCACTTGGATCTTAGAACAGACAACTTCACAGTGTTGTAGAGACCACTTGGATCTTAGAACAGCTACAGTTTTTGGGCAGCTATTCAATATTTCATTCTCGTTCTTCCCTTGCAAATGGGGTACAGAGGCATGCCTGTGTGTTTAAGAGAGAGGGGGCACTTTTCAGCCTTTCTGTTATCATCCGTCACACACAGGGATTTACATTAAAGACAGTCAGCCTTTTAGTTCTCCTGTCAACACTGCTGAGTGGCTATTGTGGAGCAGCCCAAGACTACAGACTGCGGTGCATTTGTTCCCTGAGTGTTGGGCCTGGGTCTACCCTTGCTCCTGGGGTGCATCTTGAGGACAGTTTCTGATCAGCCAGCTAAACATCCTGTTTGTTCCTGTGCTCCCTCTGCCTCGCCTGGTGATTAGCTGTCGGGCATTGTTTCATCTTTGGTATGGTAATTTCCCACCTGCCTGGGAGGAAATCCTTGTGCAGCAGCCAGGTATAATAGGATTTCCCCAAAGTTGAATAAACAGCATTAGACTGATCTCCTTTCGAATGACCCAGGTCTCTTGTGTGTTCTTTCAATCTCCAGGTCCTTGCCTGGACTCACGTATGGTACAGAGGCACGTGAACTGTACTGAGGGGGTAACACAGAATCGGGTGTTACACCTGAGCGTTCCTGTTGATTCCCTTCATAAGTCATTTCGATCAAGCCCACAGTTTCTACAGATTCCCCAAGTAACTCTTAGCTTCATTTGGCGACCAGTACGATAAATGAACTGATCACTATAGGGCTTTTCCCAAGAATTTTTTCTTTACCGTTTTAAAACAGAGTTTTTTCGTAGAATATACTCTGATCATGGTTTCCCCTCCTTCAAACTTCATCTCAGTTCTCGCCTACTTCACAGCCCATCAAATTCCATGCCTTCTCTTTCTCTCTTTAGAAAACAGTCAAATAGAAACCTACAAACAAATCAGAATATAGCAAAACAAACAAGCAAAAAGAGAAAAAGAAAGAAAAAAACAAAGAAAAATTCACAAAAAGCACATACATAGGCAAACACTGGCACACACAGAAAACTCATAAGAACACAAAATCAGAAACTATAATCTGTAAGCAAAAGACCAATAAGATTTAGAAAAAAGTTATGCCCACGTAAAGCAGTATGAGATAAAAAAAAAAATTTCCCTAAATACCACCAAGTTTATTTTGAGGTACCCATCTACTGCTGGGCCTGAGATCAGCAACTGATTGTAGCTTGCATATGCAGAGAAACTCTATAGGAGAAAATTGACTTTGTCCCATTGTCCTAATTGACATGGTCAACTGGAGATATCTTCTTGCCGAGGGATGGGAAATCATATCAATCTCTCCTTCTTTGTGTCAGGATTCTGTCTAGCTTAGACATGTGCAGACCCCTTGCAGGCTGCCATTCTCTCTGTGAGTTCATACATGTCTATTCCTGATGCAGCTGGAAGGCGCTGTGTCCTTGGTTTCTTCTGTCACTACTGATTCTTATAATATTTCTGCCTACTCTTTCATGGAGTTCCCTGATATTTGAGGGGAGAAGTTTGAAAGGGACATTTCATTTAGGACATTCCATTTAGCTTCTTGCTCCCTGCAATTGTCCAGTTGTGGGTTTCTATAACTGTTTCTATTCACTGCATGTGGAAACTTTTCTGATGTCTGTTGAGCAATCTAATCTCAACAAAGATACTAATCTATGAATATAGATGATTGTTGATGTGAGACATAGTGTTGTTACATTCTTTTATCAGAGCAATAGATTTTGTTCCTCTTACTCTATTGTCATGATCTACCTAGTCCCAGGTTCATAGTCCCCCAATCAATGTCATGCTTAGATGACACTGAGCATTCAGTGGATAGGGTGCTTGGTTACTCCCACAACTTCTGTGCCATTATTGCTCCTGAATCATGTAGGTCACCACCGTAGATCACAGAGTTTGTAGTAGAGTTAGTGTTTGTGCTTCACCTCTGGTGGCATACATTGTACCCAGCGCCATGACACTACTCAGTAGGAGTGAACCTCGAATTAGGCACCAGTTCTTTCTCCTTGTTCAGTGAGGTATGTAGGTGTCGTCCTCAGCAATAGGGCTTTGCCATCAGTTTGTAGAAAACAATTGATAACCTTAGCAACAGTGTGAGCTGTTTAGAGATTTCCATGGAGTCCTTTTGGCCAACAACTCACACAGATGCAACCCATTCCTGCCACGGGAGATTTCATGTGGTGGCGAGATATGTCAACCTGGGGCAATGTCTCCCCATTATTTGGTGGTTTCACTTGGATTTCTTTCATTTATGTACCTACTGTAAGAAACGTCTACCGTTTTACGTTTCCATACAGCCCTTCAGGTAGCCTACAGTTTTCACAGTCTCCCCAAATTCTCTCCCTTCCCTGACTTTGCACGTCTTCTCTCTGTTAAGTCCTCCAATTCCATTTCCAACCCCAGTCTCTCCATAACTATGTATTACATTTCCGCTTCCTCAGGTAAATCTTCCCCCACACCTAGGCTCCTGCTCCATGCCTAAGCAGCTGAATAAGACTACATGTGTAAGTGGGCAACCTTTTCCTTCACTTCTTTTCACCGATTTTCATCACTGATACACATAAGCCATAAGTTCTCACCAAGCTTTACTAGTGTAATTGATACTAAATTATGTCGGTAAATAGCAACAACAATGAAAATAAGAATATAGTAGATTAAACCTAGGCTAAAGTTACCTAATGAATGTTCGAGTTGCACAAAAGGCAGAATATTTGCTTCTTCCCACAACTGCTTTGTTAAAAATGTGTAACACACAAAATGATGGTAGTAATAGTTGACAAACATTAGGATAAATCTGTGCCATAAGTGTGGAACACTCATAAAAGGGATTAGTATTCTTATAAACTATTTCCAGGAAGCGATGTGATTTTGTATCCTGTCATCCTGCAGGGACACAGGATCAAATGTTATGCATGAACTGAAAATGAAATCACACCACTCAATGAGCAGAGAGTTTCATCATGACCTTTCCAGACTCCAGAATAAAAAGAAATAAATTCTGTTGCTTGCAATCTACCCTAGCAATGTTCTTGTTTTTGTCACAGCTAAAAGAATGGGTTAATATATGCTTGTATACCTGATGGAGATCCGTAGAATAAGATTTAACGTGCTAGCAGGCAAGGGTCTTCTAAGTGGTTCCCCTAGTAGACTCATAAATACCACTGAAAGAATGAGTCAATATATATATATATATATATATATATATATATATATATGTATATATATGTATATATACACACACACACATATATATATGTATACATATATATACATACATATATATATATCAGAGAATCTAGAAAGACAATTAAGTTTCTCATGCAACGAAGCATCGGGGGGCACAAATATGTTTAAAAGAAGCGAAGGAGTTAATGAAATTAAAGAGAGCAGCAAAGAATTTGGCACCCTGAATCACGTTGGGGAACAAACTTCGAGGGTGTGGGGACATGGGAAAGAAAAGAAGACAGGAAGTCCTCATTCCACAGGCCAAGTAGAATGTCTGAGTCGTCAGGGCTGGAAATGCTAGTGAGATTCGGAGTGCGAACGTCACCCTGGGTGGTCATCCACAGAGAAGCTGTGTTAAAGGTCAGCATCACAGAGGATGTGAACACGAACATCTGTTCTGATAGCCAGCACATCCATTAGGAAATCCCCAAGATGAACCTCTGAAGTCTTGAAAGAGGAAAGCCAGGGGAGCGATCCTTGTGAAGAAATCCATACAGTGATAAGTAAGCTAGACAAAGGCTGATGGGCAGGAGTTGTAGACTCACAGCCTTCAAATGAAAGTGAATGGAGGCTTGGGTGCAATCTCGAAAGTGGTCTAAAACTGAACCTGTAGAACATTTTTATTATTGGAAGAAAAATAAGTAATCTATTCCAAAATTACCTTATTATCACTTATGATGAAGAAAGCTTCTCTAGAGATGAGGTGTGACAGACAGGGTAGCAGTTCAGATCTTAATGATGTTATGCAAATTAGAATAGGAATGCCACTCAATCCTCTCCTCACTTCTCACTCTGAACACCTGAATGCCCAGGTATCTCCACAGGTAACGGTTTCCAAGTTGTTCATCTTCTAATGCACCAATTTTATTATACCTATATATGTTAAATACTATATAGAATATAGACACCCATAGATTAGTCATACAGAGAAAGACAAAGATGTGTTGGAGATTTTGATGAATATTTTTAAAATGAAGAAGTGTACATTTTAAGGACACTTTTTCTATCAAATGTTGGTACAGTGTCTTTTGAGGAAAGAGATCAAAAAGATAAAACTGTTTCAACTTAAAACATTTAACCACTATTTTGTGTGTACCATTTATTTAATTATTTATTTACTTATTTATTTATATTTTTTTCAAGACAGGGTTTCTCTGTAGCTTTGGAGCCTGTCACGGAACTAGCTCTTACATTTCTTATATGTGTATTGTGCCTCACATGCATGCAGTGCCTATGGAGGCCAGCAGAGGGCGTCAGGATCCCATGACAGTGGAGTTGTGACCTGCCATGTGGGTGCTGGAAATAGAACCTGAGTCCTTTGGATGCTAAGGGCAGCTAATACTCTTAACCACTGAACCATGTCTCTAGACTCAACCTATAACTTTAAAAAGTGGTTTTAATTCAAATTTATTTTGCTCTTTTCAAGATTTCATAGACGAGAACTATACTTGCGTTACTTCTCTCCCTCTCTACTTTATAATTCCTCCCAAGAGCCCCCAACTTCCCCTCAAGATCCTGACTTCTTTGTTGTTGTTACATACTTGTAACAGTGTCTGTATGTATTCAACAATAACTAAAGATGCCACGTATACATATATTGCTACACGTGCATAATAATTATTTATTTATCTGTAAAAGTAACTGAAGACGGTGCAACAAAATATATAAAATATCTACACCAGAAGGCATTATTGCCTGCAGCTCTTCAGCTAGTGGTGAGAAGTTGTGATATATTTCCCTCTCCACACCGACTGCTTGACTGCTCAGGTAGTGTAATGCATTCTGTAGATTTCCTTCAGGCAACTATGTGGTTCAGATTTCAATGGAGCCACCTTCCTACATGGATCAGAGACATTATCACACAACAGACATCATCAGTTTTTGGCTTTTAGAAACGATATGTGTGCTTTCAAAGCCTCATGGACCGGGGTTGCGTTGTAGATGCATCAATGGTGGCTGGGCATCCTACATTCCGTTCCCTGAAGTGAACAGTTATGTATTTCTGTAATGATCCAATCTGTAAGAGAAAAAAGTAAGATAAATTTTCTTTGAGAAAAGACTTTAGTTGAGATAACTGTAGCGAGATAGCTCAGTAAAATGAGGGAGGAAAATAAAAGAGTGAGCTGTCACGCTCCTACTCCAGCATGCCATTGCAAGACCTATGGACATAGGTGAAGGACTTCAGTGGCTGCTCTTATTAGAGCCAAAGGGAAGCCATACTGAAGAAGGTAGAAAAGAGAGTTCCATATTTCACCTCTGTGCTGCAAGCAGCACAGGGGCATGGATTCTACTTTTAGACAGTAAAGCCAGCTACATAGAAATTCCACACTGGGCAATGTCCCAGGATCCCCAGGCCAATGCCCATTGAACCAACATTTGGAACGGCATTGGTCAGAGGACAATGTCTCACTAATACTTCTGCCAACGTCTGGCAGCAGATCTGGGCACAGGACTACATGCACTGGGGAGCAGGCCGTGAAAGATACCATGGGGCTGTGTCACGGAGCCCAGCGCCAAATCCACAGCTGTCAGAGAAAGCCTACAGCAGAACGTACAATCCTTGGCCTCAGGCTAGAGTCAATAAGCAGAGACATTAGGGCTATTCCAATATCACACAGATATCTGTGTACCCTGAGTCTGGACACACAGTTCCGAGCTTTGGCGTCAGCCCAAGGCACATCCACTTGGTTTCTGAGGCAATGCATGGCCCTGTCACGGGGAGGTAGATTGGGATCTAGCGTGACATCAGCCTTGCTGGCTAAGGGACTATTTCTACCACTTGTTCCCTGACCTCAGGCATCACAAATTTCACGAAGCCAGTGACCGCGGGAAGGCTCTACTCTGCCCAAGAACCAGCCAGTAACCCTTGCTCTCGTCAGATGAATCTACCAAGAGTTGCATTGTGGGGATCACTATTCCTAAGACAGCAGGGGGCCCTGAAGCTGGTGGTGGTCGCTTTCCACACCTCAAACTCCGGCAGCAAGCACAGCATAGAACGAAGCCCCACGCATGAGAGAGGGGCCAGTGCAGTAAGGTCCGACTTAGTGCCAGGTTTTGGAAAGTTAACACTAGGAGAGATTACTCAGTGGATAGGAATATTTCGTCTACAAAAATGAGGACCTGAGTTATGAACCTAACTCCAAGTAAGGCAGACACAGCTGTGTGCCTGGAACTCAGTGTGTGGAGGAGAGACAGAGAGCTCAAACCAGCCTAGCAAGAAGAGTGAGCTTCCGCTCCAGTAAGTAAGACCCTTGTCTTTGTGAAACGGGGAGACCCGGAGAAGAAGATATCCGGCACCCCTGGCTTCCTTATGTACAGGTGTGGGTGTTCTCACCCAAATACACACGTGCATGCACTAAACCCCCGGATCCATGAACACAAAATAAAATATTCATTCAGACTTCTGTTGTCTGCAGCATCGCCTCTGCTGGCTGCAGCAGCCCCAGCTTTGAGTCCCCTGCAGCATTAGCTGACCCACAGCAGCGTGGGCTGTTTTCTCCCTTCCCTTTTCCCGAGTTCTGAAGAACCATCTGTTCAAGTTGTAACACTGTAGCAGCCTTGATGTCCACAGGTGGGACGCAGGACTGTGGGGGCTGTTCATCCACGGTGATAGCGTCCACGGCCAGGCAGAATCCTGTACTAACAGAACACATGAGGGTAACTGTGGATCAGGCACTGACAAGCCAGCCACAGCGAAACTTCATGTCCCAGGAGAGAGCTGGTGGGGACGGAATCGTCAAAACGGACAAAAGGCTTAAATGCTGGAAAGGGATGTATGGGAACACTGGAAGACACCATAGCAACAGTGTCTCAGGACTCTGGGACAGGCGAGGGTCTACCTGGACAAGGCCCACGGACATCAGGTAGCAGAAGCCAAGCCCGCTAGAAGGAATTTCACCAACCACAGAATATTTGAACAGCAAAAAAAGCAGTGAGCGGACTTTAAGTGGCCCGCGGGGCAGAAGGAAATACTTGCAGAGCTGATACCTGTCATGGTGCTGGGATCAGAAACAAAAGAAGCAGAAAGCTCCAGCAGGGTGTGGACCAGCATGGGTCTCGCTGACACCTCACAGTCTCACACTAATGAGAAAGAGTAATGGAACAGAACAGACAGATGCATCTCTTAGGGAAATACAAAGCAGGGAGGAAAACAAACAAACAAACAAACAAATGGCCAATAGGTATCTGAGAAAAAGAGATGCTAAACCCCACTAACCAAGAAAATGTAAACCACACTACAATCAAAATCTCCTGATTCTGGGAAAAAAATAATGCTGTCAGAGTATCCAAATAAACGGGTCTGATATAAACATAAATTCAAAAGAATCTAAGGAATGTTTAGTCAAAAAGAAAACTTTTGTTTGTTGCAGGTTTTGGGGTAGCCTTATTGATTTGTTTGTGTTTGAAGTAGGGTCACATGAATCCCTAATAACTTGGTACGGGAACAAGGCTGGCCTTGAATTTCTGATCTTCCTGGTGCTACCTTCCAAGTGCTGAGTTTCTGCACACATAGCCCAAACCTAGCAAGCAGTAACCACATCGCAAACACACTGTAACTATGATTTTAGTCGGCATAAAGCAAACGACCCTCCGCCAGAAACCTTCTATCAGCCTTCAGCGTTGACTCCTGCTGGTATTATCTTTTGCACCTCATTTGATATTTCTAGCATCCTTTTCTTTCGTTACCTCTCAATAGAGACAAAATGACACAAAGCCTATGTAGTGTGTTTTGTTGTCAACAAGCTGCGAGATATGTTTGGCATCTAATACTGCTGTGCTCTGTGTTTTCTGGAAAAATCCTAACAATGTGTTCTGAATGAATCACAAAATTCGCATTCTCCATAGCTAATCTGAAACAAGAGTGCTGAATAATGTAACCTTTCTCTAGAAATCTAATAAGATTAACAGTTGGCTTTCTTTCGCTTTTGTTTTTGTTAAATGCCCTAAATCATTTTCTAGGAATTTGCTCCTGTTGACCTTCAGTGATTCATTCAACATAAACTCCAAATTAAATCTACACACATTCTATAATTTAGAAAGTTACACAAAACAATTTGGAAGTGACTAATTCCATTTTCTAGGTAGCATCAAAACACAAAACAAGGAAAATTATCCAAGCTGGTCTCAGACTAAACTTCTGACATTTACATCTTTGTAATAAGGATATATATCATACTTAAACTAACATGCTATGGTGGTGACGATGCAAACCAGAAGTCATTTGCTTGTCCATTCTCAGGAGGAGATATGGGCCGTGCTTAGACTGTTGTTTACTTTAGCAAATAGTTTTGAGCCTTTAATTAGACAATGTTAAAATATTTCGTCCCTTTCCAGAGGGCCAAGTGCAATTTACTTAAGTTTCCAATTGCACAAAATAAATTAAAATTTATTTTAAATTGCGAACCAGTTATACAAAGATGGAAACTCAATAGACATAGCATGGCATTGCGCATTTATGGAAAGTATTATGACTTGATAAAGGAGCTTTAATCAGCATCTGGATTTTCTGCTAAATCTACACTGAAAAGAGAAATCGTGGTATAAACAATAGCGTAGTTTCATCTTGGTCGTCACTAGAGTTACTTAGATTACATGCTTTATTTAACATTTAAATCTCAATATCAATTCATTAGGCAAATTAGAAAGACTTTTCTTTTTGAATTGGAAGAACTGAGAGTAAATATTCTACTTAAATCCAGTTGAAAAAAATAATCTGTGTAAACAACCTTCTTTCTTTTGTCACTGTTTCTGCTACTGAGATTCGGGGCCCTTCTCAGGGTTCTCTCCATGCCAGTGGCCAGAATGCCAATCAATCACAGAACACACTCCTTCTCTTTCTGAAAGTTGGAGTGCTGATGTAAAGAGTGGGGGAACTCGACAATTTCATGATTTGAACATTGGATATAACACTTACTGAAAACACACCTATGTGCACTCAAACCAACCAACCCATCAACAGTAACCAAAAGCAAGCCGGTGAATAAAATAAAATACAAAGTGTAAAAAAAAAGCGATTTTATTTAAACATGCAATTAGATTAGTAACAGGATATGAGCAGCCAATATCCAAGCAAATTTTGTGAAAAATTTAACAACTAGTTTATGTACTCTGGCATATTTACAGCACGATTTATCAACTCAAACCTGAAAATTAGTATGAAGTTGTTATACGCTTCTGGGGAGAATAGGACAAAAGGCTTAGAGGTGTGTAAGAAAGATTGGTGTTTGACCTAACTACCTCATACCTCCTGATTTTCCTTACCAGCTAATAATATTATGGATTATAAAAAGAAATTCAGTTCTCTCCTTCCTATTGGTTTCCTTTTCTGCTTTACGAAGCAAAGTCATTTTAGATCTTTCCAAAGTCCTTCTGAGATTTCTGTTTTGTATGTAACACACTACCTTGAGTTCTATTTTGAACCACTTATATTATTATCTCACTGACTTGTTCATTCATAACTCTGCATCTCCCATTGGTCTAAGACTAATGATTTTATTTCTTTTTAAAAACTCTGATTATATCATTTATAAATTGTCAACCTCAACCTAAATTCTCATGTGATGACAGTAACTGGAAATCTAAAACCTTCATGGTGCTCCCTGATAATTCAAGTGCAGCGTGTTTGCTATGACAATATTTTTTAAAAGTCTTTTGTTTTACTCTAAGTCACACAAGCATTAACGGGTGATAAACAAAAAGCAAAACTGTTAAGTACTTTTCCTGGCCAAAAAAAAAAAAAAAACCTCTCCACTGATGCAATAATCCCAATCAGACCAAATCAGACTGAATTAAAAGATGCCCAGGTTTAATGGATGGCAATACTCCCGGGTGTCCCTGGGGAAACAGGGAGAGGGAAAGAGGAAATGTGAAGATCAGGGTAACTGGGAGACCACGTGTTCATTCTCTGGGGGAGGAGTTTAAAAGCCTATGGGAGTGGTCTTGACCTTCCCTGGGGAGGGGTCACTATTTGGTGGGCTTTCTCAGAGGTGGAGCTTGGACTGAGGCAGCTCTCACGAGAGATAGCTTATGCCAGGAGCTGGGGTGAAGCCCCTCAGCTAAATAAATACAGAATCATCCTCAACCAAACCCCAGTGGCTTCTATCTCCCCCACTCTTCCCCAATCCCCCTTCTCCAAGCCTACTCATATTCTCCCTCACTCCTATCCTCCCCCACTTCCCCTATTCTCCCCCTCAACTCTCCCCCACTCCCTCCCCCCAATGGGTCTCTTGTCTTTCTTGTCCTTCCCACTCCTTTCAGGTCATTTATTTATTTTTCTCTGCACTTCGGTCTACATTTTTAATATTGCTTCTGCTTCTGGTCCTACCATACTTTATTTTGTCACCCACGTTTTTCCACAGTAAAACTTCTCAGTGACAGCTTTCTTATGCAGAAATCGGACTGGAGATGCAGCTACTATCTATGGATCAGTTAACAGACACTTTCTGTCAACCTTACAGAGAAAAAAAGTTGGAAAAAGCACCGAATACAAAAGCAGGTATGTTTTACGTTTGTGGAGGTCATGCGTGTTCTAAAGCTGATACAAACGGAATTTGTGATGGGAATGAAAACCCAATGAAGCATTGGCGAAGTCCACTGTATTCTAGAAATCATTTGGGCTACAATTTTAGTTTCAGACCTATAATATTGAGCAGGTCTTAGCTTTTGTACTTCTGTGTTCTCTAAAACTAATCTTGGTTGGTATTTGAATTTTGTCTGCTTAGTTTGGAGTCAAGGCCTTTCTCTGTAGCCCAGGTTGTCCTGGAACCTGTCACGTAGGTCAGCCAGCTTTGAGCTCCTGAAAGTACTATACTGCTTCCCTGAAAACTGTCCTGGGATCTTTGAAGGTGTCCATTGTAATGGAGTTCAGTAGTCCATGGTTCCTCCTTCAAAAAAGTCACTTTCTTTTGTGTCTGATGTTCACTTATCTCTACCCAAATATTCATCTTTCCCAAATTAGGCATATATCATTTTCATAAACAAAAGCAATTTTAAGTTCTGTATGTTTGATTTTGAGTATAATTTAGTTTGATAACTGCTCCCATACAAAGAACATGTGGAATCTACTCAATATTTTCTGCCTGAAAAACGTCTAATCATACAAGCACTTAGCTGATTGTCCAGACATTTCTGCTTCTATAAACCTACCCTAGCTTGCCCCTCCTTCTCCATCCCTATTAGACAATGTCTAGACAAGTAGCTTATTTTGCCCAGTTAGTTCCAAATGTTTGTCGAACAAATTACAAATCTTCACAGGGGAAAAGAAAGCTTAATATGTGAATGGAAAATCGTCAATGACGCCAGCCGAACTAATTCTATCTGGACGGCCCATTTGCCGCATTAATGTCCTAACTTGATGTTGATTTTTCTTTAATGTCTTCTTCCCTGCGTATAGTTTAGAGATCGTTGTATAGTCAAAGGTCTTATTTAATAGCTAGTCATTGAGCAGAAACATAAATCTTTCTGGAGTGTTTGTACCCTTCCCATCTGTGTGCTAGCAGTGGGGTTACAGGAAGAGAACAGAGCAGACTTGTGTGGCAGGAAACAGACACACACAAATACTGTGGTTAACATGATTTACAAGAAGAAAAAAAGAAACTGTGACCTTTGCTTCCTGGATCTGTGAAATAGTGGTGGTGGGGGGAATACGGAGTGGAGAACCTTGTACAAAACACAGCTCTCAAACCCAGGAAACCTGATTTCCACACGCTTATATAACTTAAAATTACCTTCATTTGATAATGCATCATTGAGACTCACATTATTTCACTTGTAGTATTATTCAAGTGAGGCATACAATTTAGATATATTCTCAATAGCTTTGCTATTTATTGTGGCTTTACTTCTATATGGATGCAATGTACTGACGCCAATGAAAATTTCTCCTTATCCAAGAATCTTGTGGAATCCACACAACTTACTGGCCAATCAAGCATAATGCAACATGCTTGAGGCTTATTTGTTGAGATTTTTCTCTTTGTCCTGTCTGTTAGATACTTAAGAACAAGTAGTGTGCATAATTTCTTCTGCTATATCAACTATTTCATGACTTTGTCCCCTAATTGCATTAAAAAATATTAAGTATCAAAAGCACAATAAAAACTACTTTTTATCTTTAAATGATCCTGAATGTTTTGTACTTTCTTCAAAGGTTTATGCTTCTGAACATTTTCAAAACAGTGTTTTTGTCTTCAGTTTCTTCTTAAGGACAGATGATAACCCCAGGTAGATTTTCCCAGAATCCTGTCCAGTCTGCACACAGTTCTTCGGAGGAAGACCAGAATGACAATACCCAGAAATGCTCAAATGTGGCGGCGCAACATTAAGCTCTAGGTCTAACAGAGAGTAATCTTGTCTTCACAGCCAAAGCGATTGTCGTGGGAGAGGTGGGACAGTGGCTTCTGATTCTACATCATCACAGTATCGTTGTCAAGCCATTTGTTGCCATTATAAATGCTCTGCATGAGAGCAGTGAGCGCTCACTGAGTAGATCAGTAATAGGATTCATCTGCTTTTCCTCATTTATAATGTCTTTCAATTTTATAGCATTCTAAAACACTCTCCACACCAGAGAAGCATCTCCTTTTTGTCGTTCTTTCCCACAGTTCTCCAGACGTCTTGGAGGTCACAGGGTAAAATCCTAACCCATGCTGTGATGTAGTAATGTCCTAACCCACACTGTTATATAGGAACGTCCTAACCCATGCTGTGATGTAGTAATGTCCTAACCCATGCTGTTATATAAGAACGTCCTAACCCACGCTGAGATATAGCAATGTCCTAGCCCACACTGTTATATAGGAACGTCCTAACCCATGCTGTGATATAGCAACGCCCTAACCCACACTGTGATATAGCAACGTCCTATCCCACGCTGTGATATAGCAATGTCCTAGCCCACACTGTGATATAGCAACGTCCTAAGTCCCTCCCATTTTTCTTTAGCATCCTCTCATTTTTGCTCTCACTGCTCCTTCACCAGGAGAAGATGAAACTTGCAGATCTGAATGGTCCTGCTCAGTTGCCACGACTCCTAGTTTATTTGGTGTCCTCTCTAAACAGGCATTTCTAGAGCCTAATGCTGGAAGTGTGAGTTCTCATGATTCACTGGAACAGAGTTCAGCACCAACAGACGGGGAAGGCAGTAAGCGGACACATGTCCATTCTCACATAAACTCTGAGTAAAATTACTAACTTTACTAGAAAACAAATAAAGCTCTTGGGTCTGTCACTTTTTGCATGCAAAAGTGAAAATTTGAAGCAAACTCCTGGGATAGCATAAACTTCTCCCAGAAAACATATGCTTCAAATGTATTAGCAGAGATTCCTAACATAGAGGAATTAGCTTATGTTATAAGCATATTTACTTGAATTGTTATATGTGTGGGTGACTAGTTTTTAAAACCCAATAATATTTCTTCTTTTGGAACAGGTAAAGGATAGGATCAGGAAAGTAAATTGATACTTTTAGACTTGTCACCAATTACAAATATCATGTATAATTTTAAACAGTATTTTATTTAAACAAAATTATACTTGATTCATTTGGCACTAAATTAAGAGTAATTTGGACATTCAGATTTTATGTTATTCTAATATTTGTTGAAAAATAATTTAAGTCAGAAATAGTGTGCTTAGGCAATTTTAAAAAGAAGTTGATTAATTCAAATGACAGGTATAAACTTTTGAATAATAACACAAGTGAAAATAGCATGAATTAATAAATTTTTAGAAACCATAAACTTCTTTTGGGCAAGAAAATTTAACAAACGAAGAAACTAGGAAATTAATGAGGGTTATAAGACATGGAAGGACGGAGAAATAGAGACGTTATGAGGTACTAAAATTTGACAGCAAGGTCTATTTACATAAACTGGTTTAGAAGTTAGAGTTTAAATATCTCAAACTTGATGAGCTAATAGCAAGGCTAAATTTGTGTCAGTAAAACATTTTCAGATTGTTGGCATACAAAAAAGTTCCCCAATAGCCCGTAATGAAAGGAATATAATAAAGGTTTATTTATTTGGGGATAAACTCACAGAAAGAGTAGCCATCTGCATTCCTCTGTGTGCACTTGGGAACTGGAACCAAATCCAGCAACCAAGAGGGCCATGCATGATTCTCATCTGCATTTATAATACATGAGATCACATCCAAAATGAGCCAGAATCTTAAAGGCTATTGGCTAAAGGAGTTCCCATAGCACTAATTTCTTAGACATTTAAAATAAAAATAAATTACAATACAAATTCCCTTGTTCTACCCACACATTTGTATTATGGAGCATATTAAAAGTTGTTTTAAAGAGGTACATGATGTTACATCAAGTATAATATCTAGGCACAGTTTTAAGAGTGTCAATAGCAAGGTGTGAAAGTTAACTAAAATACAAACATAGGCAATGTAAAAAGTTTAATAAATATGTGTATTTGTATTGTGTGATATTTCACCATTTTGATTAGCTTAAAAAGTACAGCCCCCAAAAAAGTGGAGTGGTGTGGGAGAATTGTCTGTATTCTGTCAATCATATTTTAATAAAACGCTGATTGGCCAGGCAGGCAGTATAGGCGGGAAAGCCAGACAGGAAGTAGGGGTGGAGCAAAGAGACTGGGAGTATTCTGGGAAAACAGGAAGCTCCCTCCAGCACTCCTGTGCAGACCACCGAAGAGGCAGCATGTAACTTGCCCAGCTGAGAAAAGTATGGAGCCATGTGTTAACATAGATAATGATAATGGATTAATGTAAGTTACAAGGACTAATAAGGAGCCTGACCTAATGGGCCAATCAGTTTATAACCTTATGGAGTCCTGTGTGTGATTTTCTTTGGGTTTGCCGGTTGTGGGGTACTGGGCGGGACAGATACCCCAACAAGCTAGCCCTCCCTGTTACAGTGGAGTGGCTGGCAATGCACAATTGTCATTGATATGATAATTGAAAATACAATTATAGGTGTTATTACTATATAAAATAATTAGTACTATATAAAATAGCTACTGAGTATGCAAAGGAAAACTTACCACAACTATAAGTATATAATATAAGACACATAGAAATAATACCAATTCTTCCAACTCATGTACTTATTTGATGAATTTTAAGAATGTAGCCATACTTGTTAGAAACTTTTCTTCTTACTATTCTAAAAGGAATACTTCCAGCTGATAGACTGTCATTTATGGACGCTGTCCCACACATAATGACCAATGCGTCTTGTGAACCATGCACATGTGTAATTGAGGAGAAATTATAAAACAAAAATAGAACATGGTGTTTTGAGTGCTCATACTAAGCACTACAGAAGGAGTGGAAGAACTTTGTAATTGTAAATGAAGTCACTAGTGACAATTACTAAAGTGTGTGATTCTTTAGTATTACACACTGGAAAAGTAGAATTGACATTGAGAAAAGTAAGATTTCTAAAGCTAGATAAAACGAAATCTATTTGCCTTTGTTATCTTCAATTTTAGGTGGTGCTGTAGAACAGGATTCTTCTAGACTCCACTTATTTATAGTTGGCATAATAAGGTCAATATAATATCGTGTGATTTCAGACCTTTTAAAAAATAAAATCAGTATTTCACATTACTCCTGTTTCTTCTTAGAATATATTATCCCTACCATAGGCAGTTTGTGAAAACAGGCTTAGATGAACATATGCTCTTCCACTGAAGGTGACAATTGTGTGGGGTACTGGAGAGTGGACCCATGAAATCAATCATCTCTGTGTATTTAGCTAACCAAATTTTCCTCATAACTTTCAATAGAAAATTTCCTTTTCTCCATAATTCTAACCTCAATTTAAGTGTAGCTAGCATAGATTTGTGGTTTTGCAAGTAGGTGAAATGATCATGTAGAAAATAACATGGAGAGCTTTATTTTTTATTCTCATCAGTATTTACAAAAGTAGTATCTATCTAAAAAAAAAAAACCAAAGTGAGCAAACTCATTAAAGTCTCCAAAGCAGAAATATTTCTTTCTCAGCATTTCTTAAGTAACAACTTTTGACTACTCAAGTTTTTATCTTCAAAGATGGTGCAATTACACATTTTAAAACTAAACTTTTTCTAATTGCATAATTACCCAACTGCCATTAGCATTTTAAAAATATAAACATATTTTTAAAATATAAAGTGATAAGACATTCATACTCCATAGAAAAATCTTCATTCTGTTTTTATATGGGAAAAAAATGAAAAGGTACAGTTGTACCACCCCTACTCCCAGGGAACTTGTAAGCACACTATACATATTTTTATATTCCCAAACGTCTCATTCTTTTTTTTTGATTTTTTAAAGGGATTTTTCTTTTATTTATTTATTAAAAAATTTCCACCTCCTCCCATCCTCCCATTTCCGTCCCCCTCCCTGTCTCTCCCCCTTTCCAGTCCTAAGAGAAGTCACGGTGCCCTGCCCTGTGGGAAGTCCAAGGCCCCCCTCCATCCAGGTCTAGGAAGGTGTGCATCCAAACAGACTAGGCTCCCAAAAAGCCAGTACATGCATTTTCCTATATAAAACATCACATGAACTATTCTCTCTTAGTCAGTTTTCTACCCAACAAAGAAGAGCACCTATACTCTACTTAGAGATGCTACTGAGCCCTTATGTGGCTCAGTTAAACTTTGAATACACTCAGGAAGAAGCCCTGTGGTGCCGTTGACACCAACCATGTCCAGGTGCTACCGGGAAAGTTTTACAAGATCATATTAAGTAGCACTAAGAGCAGAACTCTATGGACTGTTGCTTAATCGAAGTCTATAGGTATCCACGCAGTATAAATCTTCTTCGGTCTTTCTAGAAACTGCATAATGAAAGCCAAATAATTCCCCTGGAGAGGGATCAAGAGCCACGTTCTATATGCTTAACAAGACCAAATACTGCTAAGCCAGAAGTTGATGTAAAAATGTGCCTGTTGTGTAGAGCTAGTCAGGATACGCATCTGCCATTTTGGTTCCTCAGCAAACACCACAGGCTGGTAGTCACTAAAATCTTCCCCTCCATGGGTCATGTTGCTTTCACTGTATTTGTTTTTGGATTAAAACAGGAAACTATGAAGCAGTCTTCCCAAAATGTAGAAACATTGTGGCTCAATAAACTGTAGGTTGTATTAGTGTTCTGTAAATATATATACATATGCAGCTTGAACGTTTATAATATTTACATATTGGCTCCAGAATGTATCTGTGGAACAAGCTAATGTACAACTGTCTGGCTGGGAAGGAAGTAAAGATTTAATGATTCATGAGAACGACATGAATACCACATTTTCTGACTCATGGTATGAGAAAGATTCTTTGCATGACCAAATGTTAGTCAGGTTCCTCAACCTTCTATAAGCATTTGTGGGTTGACTTTCAAAATAGATCTACTACATCACATTACTCCTAACCTTTTACTCACCTTACCATGCTGAGTAAAAAACCACCCAATCTCAAAATCTGATCATAATGGATGTTTGACTGTGTTTAGCCCTCTATCATCATTCAGGTATTGTCCAATCACCCTGGCCTGTCTTCAAAGTTTTGTTAGACTGTTTGATTCAGAATTCTTCTCAGTCCCTGCTGTTTCCCTTAACTTAGCTTAATGTCCAGTGACCTGTACTCTATATCCACGGAGCTCCACTCGCCGTCCACGGAGCTCCACTCTCCATCCATGGAGTTCCACTCCCCAGCTACACAGCTCCACTCCCCCTCCATAGATCTCTACTCCCCATCTACTGAGCTCCCTATCCACTCAGCTCCATTCCCCATCCACTCAGCTCTACTCCCTACCCACTCAGCTCCACTCCCTATCCACTGAGCTCCCCATCCACTGATCTCCACTCCCCATCCACTGATCTCTACTCCCCATCCACTGAGCTCCCCATCCACTGAGCTCCACTCTCCATCCACGGGGCTTAACTCCCCATCCACGAAGCTCCACTCCCCACCCACTGAAATAACTTCTATGATCCTTTACACCGTGTGTGTATGTGTGTGTGTGTGTGTTGTTGTTGTTGTTGTGTAACAGTTTCCCTACTACTACATAAACTCTTCCATCTTGAAAGGAAACTTTTTTGGTGGGGTTTTCCAAAATAGTGCTTCTTCTTAGCTGTGGTTGTGATAGAACTTGCTCTGTATATCAGGCTGGCCTCGAACTCAGAAAGAACTCATATTTCTGTCTGCCTCTGCCTTCCAAGTGCTTAAAGTCCTGTGTCACTGTGTCTTTCTTTAAGGCAAGGTTTTAAAAGACAGATGAAATAATATTATGCTGTAAGGCATCAGTTCTCTTGTGTATGTCTTGTCCCCTTTGTGGATCAAACAACTTTCACAGGGGTTAGCCTAAGACCATCAGAAACAGCAGATGTTTATATTATGATTCAAGACAGTAGCAAAATTACAATGATGAAGTAGCAATGAAAATAATTTTTATGCTTTGGTGCCATTGCAACAAGAGGAAGTGTACTAAAGGGTTGCAGCATTGGGAAGGTTGAGAACCATTGTTCTAATGGGAAATGAAATACTGCAAGGAAGATTATTAAAATAGGAAGTAAATAACTCAAAAATAATTTAAAAAGTTCCCAAAACTGACCAAGATCACTCTCACTGGGCTTATCCCTCTTTGTGAGAATAAGAGCAGTAGAAACTGGTTATTCTCAGACAAGTCTAGATGCAAAGACTGTGAGAGAAGCCCAACTACCTGGAAGAAGCAGAGGTCAGTCAAACGACCTGAAGAGGAGAAAGAACAGTCAAGCTTCCTGGAAGAGTCCCAGCTGAGCAACATAAAAAGGATACTCTCCAACCCGCTGAGTTGCCAAAAGATCGTGCAGTGTGGTCCGGGTTTCCATCTTCTGTGACTGGTCACCCATACTGGGATGGGCCTTGGTGATACAGCTGTCTTTGAGTCTTTTCTGCTCACATAGGTAACTCCTTCCCATATTCCTATAAATAGTTCCAATGAGACTCAATGGTGCAGTGAGGTGAAACTTGGCATCATTGCTGCTTTTGTCTGTAGTGGGTTACATATCTGGGCTAAGTAAATGCTGGTTCACATCTCCCTGAGAACATTATCATACAATAGTTACTCATTTCACCACAGGACATTTTGGGGTACCATGTCCTACTAGCTAACCGGTGAGTTTAAGGTGAAATTCATTAAAAACATCACAGCTTGTCAACATTGGCCGATGTAGTCTAAACTTGCATCAAATACAATCCTCCTACCTCGACCTTTCTCGTAAGGAAATTAAAAGTATCTACCACCACACCTAACCAATTACTTAGTTTATCATTTAAATATCTCAAAGCTACAAAAATGGCTGGCTCAGCTATTCATTGTTCTTTCTGCTCTTTCTAAGTACACAACATCATTTTCTAAGACCCATGTCTGGCAGCTCATAGTCACTTGTAGCTCAACTCCAAATATTGATGCCCCCACAGACACCTGCACTCTCACGGACATAAGTACATACATACATACATACATACATACATGCGTATAAGTTAAAAAAGAAAATAAACATAAAACTTGTATTTCTCCTGCAAGAACGAGTTTCTGTCCACCTGTCAATGTTTTTTGGTGACTGAAATGCGAATACAATCTCTACTTTTTCTTTTTCCATTCTGACCCATGCTTCTGGGTCTCTTCACTTCTAGTAATTTTAGGAAGAGATGGAGATTGGTCCTTAATCTATTTTGTCATTATGTGATATAGACTCCAATTGCTAATTATTTCATAGATTATATTTTGACTTCTTCTCAGAATTTTGTGAGTTATTGGTTACCACATGGTTCCTTTCAGTTTCATGAACCCACTTACCCAGTGTGTTCCCTAGCTTGTCCATCAGTAACATAAGATGGATAACTGAATTCATAGGACTCAGCCTAATATTATAAAGTTATTTCAATGATACAGTGAACAGCCCATATTAGGTGGATATGATGCTTCATTGGATTAAGTACTAGCTGTAAATGTAATATTACCTACAGCTTATAAAACCATCTTTCCACAGTTAAACTTTTATAAGCAGTTTTTGACTGGAAGCCTTTTCTAGTCAGTGTAAAGTATACATTAGTCAGAGGTACCAGTAGTACCTTTGAATTAGAATTTGCCTTACAATTTGTGCCTTAGAATTTGACATACAAAATCAAACTTTATCTGGAGCTCAATAACAATAATGTGTTATTAAGGAAAGAAAATAAACTTTCTAAGATTTAAATGTATATGTTCCAATTTTCAAACAGATCGAAATAATTCAACTATCTCAAGGTACACATTAAAAGTCTAGCAATTCTAGCAAGTTTTATCACATTTACACAAATAGTGCAAGTGATTGGTAGACACTTGGTTTACAGCTATGAAGATAAATAAGGCTTAGTTTAAAGTTGAATTTACCATCAACACCTCTAAGAACAGGTCATCCCATTATAAATCCATGTTTCATTTTAAAAATTGTGATAATTCAATTCTGATAGCTGTTCCTTCAGAAGCTTATAAGAAGCGGACTTTTTATTTTTAGCTTTTATTGATGAGATTTCATGCCATTTTGAATATAAATGGGTTTTAGTATCTCTATCTTATAGGAATGAACAACAGACACTAAAGTATATTCATTTTTATTAAACATAAAATATTAATACAGTTTTAAAAACGATAAGAAAGACTTTTTATTTTAAAATTCCATCTTAATAAAGTTGCCAATGTTTGAAATTGTTTCATAGCAATCTAAGTGTTTAAATTTTAAACGTCTTTCTATAATCTAAAGCCAAGCATCTCACCAAAAGGTATGAATAAATGTAGATAATTTTTTTTCAAATTTAATTCTAACCACAGAAAGAAGTGTTTTAGAAATTGGATTACATGTATTTTATTTTATTTGAATTTGAATTTAGTTTAATGATTAGAAAGTATATGCTTTCTTTTCATTGAAAAAAAATGAAGCAAAGGTCATGCGAAGACCAGTTCTCACAACACAAAGTGATACTGTTATGTGTTAGTGCATTGGTTTCCTCTTTAAAACATAATTTGAATTCCACAGATAACATGATTAATACCAACCAGAAGCTGACTTAACAAGCATTGCAGACCCAAACTGCAGGAGCCTTCACTCACAGAATCATTACCTTACATAGTGTTTATTTTCCAGGGCACACTGTCTGATTTTCAGTCTTGCTAAAATGCAAGCACAGTAGTAGAACTATTCCTTTCTCATTGTTCTAATGCTAGAACAATCAAAGCTTTGTAAAAAGGCGTTATTAGTTTCCATATTTTTCTTTTCATATTCCTTCATAAATTGAATCTGATACAGAATTGATATACAAATATCAGGCCTAACAATCAGTAAATTTTCCAATTTAAAGATTAAAGTGAAATTTCACTATGAAGCAATGCTTATTAAAAAACCCATGTCAGACATGAGCACATTTCCCTTACTGCCAAGTCCTGAAGGAGGAAGTAAATAGAGCAGACTTTAAAATCTCTCTTAGGAGCACAGCAGGTACAGTGCTAAAGAGAGCTGTGCATGGATTCCAAATCCCATATGGAATACTCCATTAGTTTTCCTAAAGCAGTAGAATTTGTACAATTATGAAAAAAAGTCACTTTATGAGTAAATAACCAACTTCCATCTGATGCCTTCTATCTCTGGGATATTATTCTTCAAAGTTCTACCCCACAGATTTTATTAATAGCAACAGTCTCTGTGGATTTAGGTTACAGAAAGGAATTTTATTCAAATTTCTACAAACTAAATGAGTCACAACTACGTCTGTGCTTCAGTACTCTTTGTTTTTATAAAAATTTAAGTCATAAAGTTTAGCAAAATGTATTGATATAATGAAAGAATAGAAAATATCTTATAGTATAGAGAAAACAGCACAAACAGTTTTGGAGTCAAAGTTCTAATGTTACTCTGTACTCTGATATAAATATTGCCAAATCTTACTAAAACCTGTGCAATTCTGATTTAGAAAGCAACAAATCCCAGGGGAAAAAATGAGATAGATTCCTATAAAAGTATGTCGTTATTTGAGAGAAGTTTCAGCAGAGAAAGTTTATAGAGGTAGAAAGCAATTGCTTCATTTTGGGGAGTTTAGAAAAAACGGTAAGTTATCCAAACAATATCATGCTGTAGCTGTCTAGACGGGAAATAGTGAACTCAAGAACTAAATGGTTGATCTTTCATTAAATGATAAATTCTCGGAGTACACAAATTATCTTTAAGAGTTTGCACTCATATAAATGTGTCTGGACAGAGTTGGTGTAAAATATTTCCTGATTAACTAAATATCTAAAGAGTGAGATTATTAAAAAACAATCTATCTCTAGGACCGAGGGACTCATGTATGACTACTATAAAGCAGGTTATGTAAACACCGCAGAAGGCCGTAGAGTTTCTTAGAAATTGTGGAAGGAAAGAGACTAGTCACTGTCTTCCAAACTGTCCCTTTCTACTTTGAAATGACCTCAAGTATTTTGTTGTTGCTAAATGCATTTAAAAGAGTCATATTCATGAACCTTGTATTTCAACTTTCTTTGTAATTTTTGCCCATTGCCATCAAGATACAGACTCCATATATTGTTTATTCTTGTTTAAAATGATTATTAGTGATATAATATGTGTCTTTCTTTTCTTTGTTTTTGTGTTTTTCTATTTGAGATTATAATTTAATTACAACATTTTTCATTTCCTGTTTCTCCCTTAATACCCTCCCATATTTCTCCTCGTTCTTCAAATTCATGACCTCTTTTTTAAAATTTTTATTATTACATATACATATATATGCAATATAAATCTCTCTCTCTATATCACTATATATAGGTAGATGCAATATATATTATAGATCTAACATCTATATCTACATTTACCCATATCTCTCTTTAAATATATGTACATGTATGTATGTATATATATGTATGTGTGTGTATACGTAATTTAACCTTTTCAGTCCATATGACACAGTCTGTATGTATGTTCTCAGTCCTAACCAATTGGCACTGAAAAACAAATTGGTGTGCTCTTTCCTGGGCAAAACTACCTCTCCTGTTACCAGCTTTCTCCAGTTGCTTATGGTTCTTTGTCTAGGGTTGAGGTCTCATAGGCCTTTCTCTTTGCAGTCTTGTATGTTCATTGATACCCTCCTTGTTCAGCTCATATTTTGGCAGTTATGTTGTTCAAACTTTTTGGTCATAGCTTCTGGTATTACTATGATAAAAATCTCACCGCAAACTCCTTGATCTCCTGGCTCTTCCAAGCTTTCCTCCCACTCTTACACAATACTCTCGGAGTTTTAGAGCACCGAAGCATTTTGTAGACGTATTCACTGGAGCCGGCCTCCAACACTCAGCATTTCGATTGATTATGATTTTCCATAATGGTCTCTGTCCGTGGCAAAGAGAGTCTTCCTTGACGAGGGGTGAAAACTACACTTATCTGGGGGTATAAGGACAAAGGCTTATAGATTATTAGGATTTGCTGCCTGTTTAATAAATTAGTGGCTGTAGATTCTCCTCATCTAACCGTGGCTTCACAGGCACTAAGTGGCTAGCTAGGTTTCCAGTACCAGGCGTGGTTTTCTTTTTGTTGAGTGGGTTGTAAGTGCATAGAGACATGTTGGTTACCACCAAGATATGAATGCCACTGCCGCGCCTTTATATTCATCATCACATGACTGCCCATGATATGGTTCATAGATGTCACAACTGTCTAGACTGTTGATTGTCTTCCTCCTTTAGAAGGCTGCAGAGGGGGCTTTCAAGTCATTTGCAGCTCCGGATTCTCCGGTCCCTGTTTCTGAAAGGCACGGTATCTTCAGCAACAGACACTTATTTTCCACCTCTCTGGGGTAGCAAAGGACTATAGCAATAGGCTGTGTGTTTTAGGAGTGTCTTGTACAGTTCTGGTCAACAACTCAAAAGAAGACTTCTCTTGTCTGGTATTGGGGTTTCTTTTGGTTGGCATTTGGATCTTGGAGGGAACATTTGAAGAAAATTCTAATTAGGGAAATGGAAAAGGGAAGTTCCTTGGGGCTGAGGAGGAAGGTAAATACAGAAAGGAGAGAAGGGGGACCTATAGGAAAGGTGTAGGGAGATAAATACAGAAGGATGGAGATGAGCATCATCATCATCATCATCATCATCATCATCATAATAATAATGGGATGTCTGAAAAAGCCATTGGATCATACTAACTATTTAACAAAAAAAAGTAAAAACCAAAAAAAGAAAACCTCTATAATACACTATGTTCATGTATAAATATACATATACAGTTTAATGGATCTTTCCTTCTTGCTTTTCTTTATGGTGAATTAAGAAATAATAATAAGTGCCTGACTCCGAAGACCTTAGAATAACTGGAATCTAAGAGAGGACTGCAAAGAACTGGATAAAGTTATCTTAATTCTTTGAGAAAACAGATTTTCCTTCACAGAGTGAATACCAGAGACAAAAAGCAAACAGTCTAAAACCACATAAGGAAGCTTGGCAATGTCAGAAGCATGCCATGGATTTCGGCAGGCACTGAACTGTCAAATTCCTTGTGGGATAAATGTTCTGCCATTATCTTGGATGAGGATCAGAGCAAAGACCAAGGAGGAAGTGAAAGGTTGTCCAGCATCACACTCCACATCACCTTCTAAGAGTTGGCACACACAGCCTGTTTCCTCTCTCATGTGACAGAACATCCCAGCTGGTGGTGATTTACAGGATATCATTCTCAGAAACTACCAGAAAGCATACTCTGGAATAAAAGTCCTCTAATTTTGTGTGATGTCACAAAATGAAAGCCACTGATTTTTTTGAGCTCCAGTTTGTCACAATAAGGTTCAGACGCATGTGTGCAGTAAACACCACCTCAGTAGAGCAGTGCTACTGTTATACAAAACTTTTAAACACAGTCTCTCCCTAACCAGGAGTGGTAAGACATGTCTTCCAGCTCAGGATTCAGAAGGGAGATTTTGGAGGAGTGCTAGGAAATAATGAAATTTAGTCTGGAAATAAAATCAAAGCAAAAACAAAAAAAGCAAATAAACCAACATCAACCAAATCTACTGTTTAGAAGAGGAACTGACTTGAAAAAATAATATTCTAATTTGATTTTGCTAGCATACATTCAGATTCATAAGAAAAACTTGATACAAAACTACTGAATTTACTACAACATATAAAGGAGAAAAGAGATCATATAACAAATGTTTTTTGTAGACTGGATTAAAACTCTTCTCAGTTTTCAAAGACTCCAGAATAGCAGTAGCTATTTCAGAAGAAGAAAAGTCTAATCATATCCCTAAATAGAAATGTGACAGTCACTTCCGACATCCATGATTCCTCATGCTTAAGGACAAACGCTACTTTGAGAGTTTATGTAGTCAAAAGCTAGTGACTAAGAAATTCAAAGAACAAAAAAGTTAAACAAAATATAAAGCAGGCTCTAATGAAGGTGCTCTCGGAAACATGACTTAGCCATAGTTTTATAAATATTTGCTGTAGATTTTATGAATGAATTTTTAAAAAATGAATAAAAGCAGTCAAACACAAATATCTATTTGAGAATTCCTGACTTATATTCCAGATTTTTATAAATAAATGAAGTGTATATTTAATATACATTATTTTGTGAATTCAATGACATTTGAAAATTAAGTGGCATTAAGATATGATGACATGTCAAGGAACTGCAAAATTGCATAGTTAATCGAAAATGTTTCAAATTGACTTTAAATCAATATAAAATAAATTGGAACCACCAGATTGAATTCTTGAAAGAATATTTCTCTCTACATTTTGTTTAGCCATAGTATAAAAAAGGTTTATTAAATTTGATGATGAAAATAATACAAGTAGATTAAAATTAAACTTAGTTTTTGTTATACCAGCTACAGTTACTTTGTGTACAATTTTACTGAGATAAAATATACACGTTGTACTCTGCCTTTTATCATTTTACTTGAGTCTCTTTTTCTTTTTTGGTTGATAGATAAAGTGATTAATAACTGTTTACTTATTATTCTCCCATAGTTACACACTTAGGACTAAATGAAACCACATGAAACAGAATATAGATGCATGTCTGAAACATTAATTTTCATGGAGATTGATTTCTTTACTTTTATTGGAATTATCTAATCAATAAAATATTACTAGAGAACATGATATAGCACATTATGGTTTTACTTGATTCTAGAACGGTCTCATTATGTTTTATAAAATTTTCTCCATTGATTTGACAATAAAACCCATTGTAATGAAAACTAAGACTATTTTTTTTATAACTTTAGAAATACTGTGTGGTCATAAGAGTCTCTAATACGATTAAAATAACAAAAAAATGCTATTGAAATTGGTGCTGTAGGGGCTGGAGAGATGGCTCAGTGGTTAAGAGCATTGCCTGCTCTTCCAAAGGTCCTGTGTTCAATTCCCGGCACCCACATGGTGGACAGAATATTGTATACATAATAAATAAATAAATATTTAAAAAAAAAGAAATTGGTGCTGTAAATTTCCTAAGTATGAGAAGTCTGATATAAAGATGTCATATCACTGACTTTATCATTTATGCCATAAATTTACAAATTGTTTGGCTGCTGTCTTTTTGCCAGTTAACAAAATGTTGCTCAGAAAAACTTTACTTTGTGAGCTGAAGCCATGAAGAGCACACATAATGAGACCGAATCACACTGTAAAGGTGGGGAAATTGTCTGAACATGTTTTTTATGAAGAATAAACCAAAAAAAATGAGCCTGCAGTACCTCTAAGTCACTTTCAAATAGTCAAATAGCCCCTCAGGTGTCATGAAACACTTTCACCAGAACCCCAAGGATGCCTGGGTCACAGGAAGGAGGTTGCACATCACTCCACTACAGAAAGAAACCGTCTCTGATTCCATTTTTAATCAATAAAAAACATCATGACACAAAAGCCTTCATAAAGAATCCCCAAGTTATTTAAAATTTGTATTTTGGTGGTTTAATATTACACGTCCATTTCACATTCCATCCCACAATAGTAGAAGGAAATGAGTGAAACTCATCAGTGAAAACTCGAGTCCTCCGTTGAGACCCTGATCATGATGCTGCTGTATTATGTGAACATAAAACTTAGTATGCTACAGGCTGTTTGGGGGCAGCTGAGAAGTTCATCATGTTAGATCTGTATAGACACTGTTTGGTTAGTTAAGGGCATATAATACTTTTCTTTTTTAAAAAAAAATCACATTAATTTTGCTCTTTTCCCTCTGCCTCCCCAGATCCAATCCTCTACTCTCAATCCAAACTCTGCAGCAGAATAACCAAGGCAGCCTTCCCTGCCCACCTGATCGTACCTCTTCTGGATCACACAGATCTTTCACTTCTAATCTTCCGCCAAGCCAATGCTTGTTTGTATCCCAGTCCTGAACTCCTGCTGACCTAGGGCCTGATCTGCCAGGCCAATGACAAGGCTGACAATGGACCCACACCGGTTGATCCTTCTGTTCTCTCAGATCCAACCCGCAGACCCCTCCCAGCTCTATACCAGAAAGCTTGCTGTGGTCTCCTCTCCTCTCTGACCACACGCTCAATGGACCACTAACAATGTCTGTTTACTCCAACCTTTATCCCCTCACTTATCTCATTAGCCCCGCCTCAACACCAGCAGCAATAACCTGGGAACAAACCAGCTGAGCAGGCCGGGGAAACAGGTCCACAGACAATTTCCTATCCAGCATCAAATAGCCACCATACTCTCCTAAAACCCAGGGAGGAACCACAAACTAGGCAACAAATTATTCACAAATGGGAGACAATATCAGATATCATCACCGAGAGCTATAATCATTCCAATCCCAGATTATGCCTAGAAGTCAGTATAAAAACAAAATCAGTAACAATCAGAGAAGCCACTGAATATACTAATATAGCTGAAGCCCCCCCCCCAAGACTTTAAAATGGAAAATATAAAGATAATAGAGACCCCTAAAGAGGATGAATAAATCCCTTAAAGAAAACCAGGAAAACACAAACAAACAATTGAAGGATATAAATAATATGGTTCAAGACCTCAAGATGTGTGTAGAATTGAAGAAGAAGACCAAAACTGAGGGAATTCTGGAAATGAAAAGTTTGGGAATGAGAACGGGAACTACAGATACAGGCTTCACTAATAGATTACAAAATAAGAAGTCAGAATCACTGGCAATGGGTATATAATAGAAAAAAGGCATATAACAGTCAAAGAAAATGTTAAAACTAAAAGATTTCCAACACAAAACATCCAAGAAATATTGAACAATATGGAAAAGACTAAAACTAAGAATTATAAGAATAGAGAAAGTAGAAAAAAAAGCAGTTCAAAGGCCCAGAGATATTTTCATTAAAATCATTGAAAAAAATTCAAACCAAAAGGAGATGCCTATAAAGACACAGGAGACATGCAGAACACTACATAAATTTGATCAGATAAAGGCACCCTAAGTATATAAAAATCAAAACACTAAACAGGGCCAGAGAGCAATGTGGTACATAAGGGGAAAGGATTGTAAGAGCCAGAAGGAATGAATAACACCAAGAACACAGTATTTACTTGGTTGTTTTTTAATAAAGAAAACAATTTCATATACGAATGATGTATTCCATTGGCTTCATCTCCCATCGTTTTACCTTTCTTCTACCCACATCAACTATCTTCTCCTTTCTATAAGACTTTTCCCATAGTTTTGTCTTTTTACACTTTGAATTTTATATATTTACATGATCTAAAATTATTATATATCTGTCAAATCCTCCTTCCAACTCCTTCCACAGTCCCAGACCCTCTGCTCCTAACTTTACAATGCTGTTTTGTTTTATTTTTTTTTCATAATCTTCTACGTCTAGTTAGTACTGCCTACATGTGAGTGAGTGTGGAGAGTAGGAGGCCAACCATAGTCAGGTCATCTTAAAGAATAATTCCCTCTTCCCCAGAAACTACCCACTGTCAATGGCTTCTGGGTAAAGGGTGGGACCCAGAGGTCATCTAACTCATCTGTGCTGGACTTTCGGTAGGAACCCACAGCTGAAGTGAGTTCCTGAGTACAATAGCTATGCCATATCCAGAGAGCAATATTCACAACATCTCTTACAATGGTCTGACTCTGACTTTCTTTCTCCCCTCTCTTCTACAGCGTTAACTGGGCAGTGGCAGGTGATGGATGTCTCACTTAGCGTTAAGAACCTACACTCTTATTCTCAGCACTTTGCAGTTATAAATCTACACACTAGGTCATAAAACATAAAACCAGTTATGAAATTCCCTCCTGTTGGAGCAGGCTTCAAATTCAATCAGAAAATGGTTAGTTACCCCACACCAGTCATGGTCCTCCTGCACTAACTGGGGCAGATGTCTGGAAAGGCAAGCATACCTCCATATGGGGTAATAAGGTTGATGTCATTTCTCTCCTAGAAGTCTACTCAGTACCATGAAATCCTGAAAACAGGAAAGAAATTTCCTAAGTGCTTTGATATTAATTTTTTTTATGTCCTGTAACCAAAAAATGTGGTATCTTCAGCAGCAGGGGCTTACTGTGCACTGTGTTTTAAAATCAGAATAACTGAATTTTATTGTAAATTTTAGAAACCCATTAATCATATGGTCATTTTAAAAATATCTAAGAATCCAAAAAAGAGTGTGAATTGACATTGTACCACTTTGCCTATCACAAAAATATAAGACCTTTCTAGATTTTTTACAACATCCTATACTTTGTAAACTGGACTAAATCTCTTCTTCTGTTAGATTTCTTTTTTTTTCTATATACATTTTGGTATGTTGTAGACTTAAAAGATGGAATAGTTAAAAATAAAAAATGTCTTCCAAGGAAGCAATAATAAAAAGTAAGGCTCAATTAAAAAAAAAACACAGCAAATAAAATTTGACCTATCTTTATTCTTCTAATAAAAACAGATATTGCTATTATGTGGTTTGGTTGACCACCCTCCCAGTTCCTTTCCTTTAAACTGTGATATTCCTTCCTAGAAACCAGAGTGTGCAGGTCTCTTTTCGGCTTGCGATTCCAACCATGTCCCCTTTCTCTTTGCCACAAGAGCCCCAGGTTGAGGCAGGGCAGCCAATATGGGATCCGACACAAAAGAGGAATCTGACAACCACATTGAAAGCTAAATTTTAAACATTTCAACTTTTCCGAGTAGCTAATATTAAAAAAGGCAAATTTATTTCTGCCATGATGAATGATGCCTTTTTTATGACACAATAAAATATTTAGTAAGAAAATAAACAGTACCCAATGAATTGTTGACAGCTAAATGCTGCAAATGTCTCCGTTCTCTTCCAGGACACGAGGCTCCTTATGATAGGAAATTCAGTCTGGAGGTTTTATGATGAAAGAAGAGCATTGTGGCTGCCAAAAGCTCATTCTATGGTCTTCGTCACCTACCCTTCTCCTATAAATAGCACACACAGGTTAAAATTAGAATGGGAGAAGAGCTATAAAATGGATAGTAAAAAGATCTAGAGAAGTCATTTGATTAAAGCTTTACTCTGTGTTTTGCTTACTTGTTTTCTTGTTTGAATTTTGTTTTCTCCTTTGTTCTGGGCTCTATTAGAAAGCAAATTTCCCATTTTGACTACGGAAAATGTTATAGCCAGAAAAACATACAAAACAGAAGCATATAACTATACGGTCTAATTCCATTATCATCAAAGAAAGATTTTTAACAGATTGCTAAATGCTGATTTATCTTACCTATACAATGCCACTTGCCACTAACACTGATCATGGGTCATATATATCCCTCAGGATTTCAAATGAAAGGAAAAAAATGAAAGAGAAGAAAAATAAAATGTCTCAAAAAGACTGGTGAAGGATAAAACTTGATCCACAGTTCAACAAAGTTGGAGATCAAAGTCTCCAATAATTCTTTCAGGTTGGAAATGCCTAGAGGCTATTTGACTGAACTATTTAACTTTGATGTTCTATGCTAACTCAAAAGCATTGTTCTCCTTTCCTTCTGCTAAAATAATCAATACCATAAACCTTAAGTGCATATATTTCAAGAGGTCAAGAATTCTCTACAGTTTAAATCTAAGTATAAATGAGTTTTTATTTTAAAAATACAGAACTTGACAGGATATTCCCCCATCGAGTTAGGCACAATAAGCTTGACCATGTGTCATTTGAAAATAAGCATCGTCTTGAGGATGCAGAATTTGACAAGCTTGAAAATACAGTCACCAAGAAGTATCACGGAGAGAGATTAACCTGGGTGTTAGGCTACAAGGAAATGCCATCTATGGGCAATGAGGTCACTAATTTTCCTCTGAATTAAAAATCAAGGTGCTGTTAAATATTTGATTCTGAACTGTTTTTCTTCAAAAGAAGAGACTCTTTTGGAATTGCATTTTAATTTCTTAAAGATTTAGAGTGACTTTTAAGTTACTATTTAAACAATTTTATATGTGTTTTCCCTATTCCAGTTTTCATTGTCTCTATGGATTTCCAATGCTTTTTTTTAGTATTCATAGGTATTAAAGTCCCTGTATATCATAAAAAAAAGTGGTTCAGTTAATACACAAGGGAGAAAGGAGTCTCCAGTAACTGTGTGGACCAAAGAGCTTATCCATGCTGATTTGCCAGAAGTAAGATGCTTTAGTGTATGGGTTTATGAAATTACTAGAAGGTGTCAACGAGGATGGACTAAGAAAGAGAGTGTAGAGGAAGTTAAGTGAGAGACAAAGAGGAAGAGGAAGAAATGGAGAAAAGAAAGGAAGAGAGGAAGAGGGAGGAGGGAGGAGAATGCGGATAAGCCTAAGGTTTTATCATATAAAAACTAACACACAAAACTAGCACAGACACAGAAATAACAGCTTTGAAGATGTGACTGTGAACACACTGTGGCTAAGTAACAAAAATATGTGAGGAACTGAAAGTATTCCTCAGGTCTTGCTAGGACTTGATAAATGAGACATAAAATTAAGCGTACGGTCAGTTGTCTAGCACCCAAAGTTCTTTCTAACTGAGTTCTGCAGGCAATCAAAGAGAGCAGCAACCTGCTTTTCCAGAAACTTGTTGAGAGCAGTAATGTCTGAGCATTCTTGCAGAGTAATGGGGCCCAGAGCTGCTCAGCCTAGTGTGGAAATTGTCTAGAAAATAAGGCAGGATAAAATGAACAGAGATTAAGGTGCCACTATCAAGCTATCATCTTTAACACACAGGGTACAAATCTCCTTCCAAAGCCACATACAGAAATTTCTTTGAGAAAGTTCATTTAGTTACATGTGACTTGGAATATTTACAACCTAACAATACATGGTATGTATTTGAGGCAAGGATTGTATTCCAATCATGGGAATGTCTACCCCCCAAGTCACCGTAGTTGTCTGCATATAAGTACATTTTCCTTTTTAATCGTGTTTGAATGTTGAGGAAGGAGAAAAAGCTTCTAAAATATATGTACTTATAAATGCTGCTGAATTAATCCAAGAAAGATATTTTGAAAATACCTTGACTTCAAAATTGAACTAAAAAGGTATGCTACTTTGGAGAAGAGATTTTGCTTTTGTTTCCACAGGAACTGAGAGGCTGTGGATTCTTTCTCAATTAAGAAAAGGGAGGTTTGATCAAGGAAGATCACCTGAGAAATCTCCGGTAGGAACAGATGGTCTGGATATCTGAGTTCTACATCCAGAACAGATTCAAGACTGCTGCCTGAGATGATCAATACTCACAGGATACTCCATACAGGACTTTATCATAGTTCTAAATTTTCTTTAGATTCCCATAAGATTATCAGTGCCTCCAACCAGCAGGATGTAGCCTGAAAAACTATGCCTACATTTTCAAAAAATGGATTATGGATATTTTCCTTTGTTTAAAAAAAAGAGGGGGAAGTGGTGTGGAAGAATTGTCTGTATTCTGTCAATTATGTTTTAAATAAATGCTGATCAGCCATGGAGGAAGCATTAGTGGGTCAACCAGACAGGAAGTAGAGGCAGGGGGATGAGAAGAGGAGAATTCTGGGAAAGAGGAAGCCCATTTCTCCCCAGTCCTGCCTAGATCACTGAAGATGTGGGATGTGACCAACCCGCTGAAAAAGGTAGCAAGTCATGTGGCTAACATATTAACTAGAATAATGAGTTAATATACGTTATAAGAGTTAAAAAGAAGCCTGAACTAATGGGTCAATCAGTTTACAATTAATGTAGACTTCTGCGTATTTTCTTTGGAATTTACCAGCTGTGTTATAAATATTGTGACTTTTATTGCACTATATGAATGTATGTATGCAGCATGCTGGGGTTGTATTTATTCCTGCACTTCCCTCTCTAGCTTCCCTCTCAAGCTGCTCTCCCTCTTCCCAAGCAAGTTAAACAAAGGGAGCAGAAGCTGAGTTTGGCTCCCGTCACATATGTCCGATTGCTCACAATTGCCTGTAACCTCTGGGGAAACTGAGGCCCTTGTCCTAATTCCAGGGCACCTGCACTCAAATGCATGTATCTCCACAGAGATACACACAGACATGCATTCAGTATCAAAACAAATCAATAAACAAACAAATGTTTTAAACAATGGAAGTTATCTCTTAGGTAATAACACTTAAATATCTCTTAGGTTTAATAACCCTCAAAGCATGAATATCATCATGTTTTCATACACTTAAAATGTGGTTTCCATTGTAGGAATCATAGCAATCTACCAACTCCAATGCCAAGCAACTTCAGTTCTTTTTTCCTGGAGCATGTGGCCAAAGGCAGAAAAAATACACAGTGGCTTGTTTCTTTGCATAGTGTTCTTTTATTTCTCAGATCCATAATGTATAGAAACATTTCCTAATATATTGACATTTATTAATCATTACTCCTAACTAAAAGAGGAAAATTGTCATCATGTTTTATGTGTCCAAATAAAATCAATAAACTCCGTCAGAATTAGACAACTTCAACTTGCGTGTATTCAAATTTTCTCTTTGTAAACTCTGTATCACACAGCAGGTCACCATCTGACACGTCATTCTGTCTTTAAAACTTCTATTTAACATGCGGAAACTCTCACAAATTTTTGTTATACACGAGTCATGACTATTTCATAAAATTTATTCACCATCTGCTTGGCTGACTTAATGCCAGCAACAAAGGATATGATCAGCTTGACCTCTCACTTTCTGTGACCGTAGTGAAGTCTGAGTGGACGTCTCCGCTACACAGTGGCTCTTTGATGGACTGGAATGCTGCTTTTACAGTGATAGTGCCATTAATTCAATAACCTCTAGAAACTCTAAAAATTTATTTTGCCTGCATGTCTATATTTTAAGAGGAAAATTTTTTTGTGTCCCTCGTTTTTTTGTTGTTGTTGTTGGTTTTTTTTTTTGTTTTTTTTTATTTATTTTTTTGTTTTTTTATTGAGACAGGGTTTCCCTGTATAAGAGCCCTACCTGACCTGGAACTAAGTTTTGTAGACCTCCAACTTTTACCCTGTAAAATATTTTTTCAGAAAACAAAATATAGAAGGTGCAAATATCACAGTATAAGTAATAACTCAAACTGTGAAAACTCCTAGAGCCATAACTGCACTTCACATGAGATTAACATCATGTAGGAGTCTTCCTAGTATGGAGGAGAGTAGGTCCTTATTATCAGACACTCATGCATGGTTTGTTGATTTATGTGGCTCACCTGTGAGGTACATAAGATTAAAGTAAAAATTAAGGAAACAGAAGATATAGGCCTTGTTTCTAAAGTGCTGATAAGTTAGAGAGAAAAAAACAACAACCAGGAACCAAACAAATAATAGAAAAAAAAAAGGTAAATGAGTGATGTCACGCCTGGAGCCCTTTACAGTTTGTATAAGTTCTTGTATGTAAGAAAGAGGATTAGAGCCAAGCAGCAATGTTATATGCCTTCAGTGCCAGCATTTAATAGCTGGCATAAGCTATTCAATAAGCAGAGATTCTGTGATTTCCAGGCTGGCCAGGTCTACAAAGTGAGTTCCAGGACAGCCTTGGCTACGCACAGAAACCCTGGCTTGATAATTGGAAGGGTAAAAAAGGGAAAGAAAATATCTTAGAGGTTTTAAAGAAATATTGCCATACATACTGAGTGTTACTGTTTTTATTATGTTTTTATTATTTTACTGACATTATTATGGTCCTTCAACCCATACATAACACTACTTTATGTATTTTCTTCTACCAGTTATGGCCAAGATAATTCAGTCCACCTCCCTTTGTTTAGCAGCATGCTCATGTTGACAGGGATACCGACATGCTAATATGATAAAAGAAACTCTAGCCATCAGCTAATTCTTTTTCTGGGGAGGTAATTTGGTTTGTGATTATTATAGGGGTTTACTATTATATTAGGGTCTTTTAAATTAGACACTTTTTAAAAAAGTGTAGTCTAATTGGTGTTTGTAGTTAACTAGACTTTTTTCCACTATCTGGTACTAGAATTCTCAAATTCTGTAAGTTGTCTTGGTGTTGTTTCAACTCTAACTTGAGATACTTGTTATAAAATGTTTGTCTCTACAAACATGACTCCCCTGGGCAGGGTAAGTAGATAAGATCTCTTTGATCAATTAGCAGCGTGGAGGAAGGAGGAAGATGGTAGGGGAATAGAGAGGTAAGAAAGGGAGTAGGAAGGAAAACATGAGGGATCAAGAAGATTGAGTTTGATCAAGGACAGAAAGGGAGATCAAGGATAGAGATATCTTGAAAGAGAGAGTCCTTGTGGGGTTAGCAAGAAACCAAGGACTAGGAAAACTCCCAGGAAACTAAAGCGATGATCCCATTTAAGACCCTGAGTGATAGTGGAGAGGATACCTAAACTGCCCTTTTACTGTAATCAGATTGAAGAGTACCTTAATTATTATCAAGAGAACCTCCATCCAGCAACTAATGTCTATAACCCCTTTTTCTTTTTCCTTTCTTTTTTCTTTTCTTTCTCTCTTTCTTTTTTGTTTATCTATTTGGATTTTCAATTCAGGTTTCTCAGTAGCTACGGAGCCCATCCTGGAACTCGCGCTATAGACCAGGCTGACCTTGAACTCATAGAGAGCCACCTGCTTCTGCCTCCAGAGTGCTGAGATTAAAGGCATGCACCACTACCGCCTGACCTGTTTCTTTCTGTCTTTTTTTTTGTTCCTTCAGAACAAGAACTTTGAATCTAATTTCCTTTGTTTATCCCTTTTACTGACCACTGACCATTATCTATAATGACTTGAAACGAACACATTAGCAAAAACAAACAACCATAATCTATTTTTGGGGGAATGTGGGCATAGTTTTCTAGGTTATTTCTTGTTGATTGGGGGTGCTGATAATCTTATGGGAACACAAAGAAAATTTAGGATTATGGTCAATTCCTTACTGGAGTATTCTGTGAGGCTGGATCATTTCAACCAGTAGTCTTGAAGCTGTTCTGGATGTAGAACTCATGGGAAACTGCAACAAATGTACTTGGAAATATTGGATCACCTGAGTCATCTGTTCCCACTGGAGATTTTTCAGGGGGGTCTTCCTTGACCAAACCTTGTTTTTCTTAATGAAGAATAAATACACAGCCTCGCACTTCCAGTGGAAAGAAAAGAAAACCTCTTCTCCAAGGTAACGTATCTTTTTACTTAAATTTTGAAGTCAAGGCATTTTCAAAATATATAGGTTGGATTAATACAGTAGCATTTATAATCAAATGTCTTTTAATAGCTTTTGCTCTTTCCTCAGCAGTCAAACAATTCTAAAACAACACAATAACATACAGTATCCAGGTTCTCTGTGTATTTTCCATCTTTACATGGAAGCTAAGCCTGATTAGATGGGAGCTGGGAGCACTAGTTTTTCTCCCAAACCCAGGTGGTTAGGTTTGGGTCCAGCTCCAAGAGTCAGAATTCCAATCCCAAGCCTGGCTTGGGCTGGTGGCTAAAAAGCATCAGGCAAATGGCTTTTTTTGTAAATTCATGCCACAAAACGTTGGTTGCCAAATAAAGCACAATTAATAAAAACTCAGAGAGAGAAATTGGAGTTCAATCTAAATATCTGAAAAGTGAAACAGCCAGCCACTGGCTCTTACCTTGTCAGTCTGAAATGGTGATCCTGCCTCCCAGAATCTCAGAATGAGACTGTCTCTGTGAACTGTCTCCCCTCGTCTTATATTTCTTTCTCAGGCTGGGATAAAGGCATGCACCACCTGGTTTCTATGGCAACTAGTGTGTTTTACCATATCCTGCTCTGTAAGGCTGACCAGTAGAACCCTTTTACTCTTGGATCTTCAGGCAGTCTTATTCATTAAAATTTAATTGAAATGCCACAACAACAGACTTTGTTGACTCCCCATGGGAGGTTTCATCCTTCCTGAGGAGAGGATGTGGGTGGGTCAGGTAGAAGACAGCAGGAGTAGGAGGGAAGGCAGAGAGGGAACTGAGATAGCATGCAAAATAAGATTGTTTTTAAAATAAATGATAAATTGATAACAATGTTCATCTCTAATAAATAAAATAATCTGCAGGAAAATGTGTCTTGCTTTCTCTTCTTTATTTCACATGGTGGTGGTGCTGTGTGCATCTGGTGTTTTTATAGCTCATGTGTCCAAGCAGTCTGTATACAAATTACTGACAGCACGCAAGGCAGGTTATTTTATTTTATATTTTCATTATTGTTACTGAAAACACAGAGATGAAATCACTGGGATTTTAGGAGTCATTTTTGATGAGGAAAAAATGGGATCTTCTGACAGGAAGGATGGCAGGCCCCTTTTCAAAAATTCATGTGTCCAGTTTGGGAGAAGAGAGGGATGAGAAAGGGAGAGAGAAGAAAAGAAAGAAGGAAGAGAGGGAAGATAATCAAGGCTGTTCCCAGGAAAGGAGCCAGTGTTGCTCTTGCTTTATGGTTTGTTTGTTTCTTTTTGTTCCTCTGTTGTGAGGTATAAAGTTTGAACCCTGGGTCTGAAGTCAGCCAGACAAGTGTTCTACCAGTGATCCATATCCTCCACAAAAATAGTTTTAAATCTCACTCCGTACCTCCATCGTAGTTTGTATCCCTGTAGACACTGAAACTCACTGTTTCTACCTCTATGTTTATGAAAAATATATTGTGAAAGGGCTGTTTTGACCCATTTATAAGAGCAAACTTTCTGGGAATGTTCCCAGCGTCATGACTCACCTCATTGCCTACAGCATTCAGATTATACAACCTCCGCTCCAGGATTTCTCTACTAAACAGAAGGTGACTGTCTCCCCTGCAAGAAGTTTATGATTTTAAGTATATATTTCCTGAATAAAAATAAATATACATCCATACTTAATAAAGATATTAAATAAACAAATATGTAAGTGAGCGTATATGATATTGAATACATATAATGGTGGCTTTGTGAAAACTCATGAGATTTTGTATGTTCCAAATAAATGAATATGGGGAATGGCTTCTCCATTCACCAGCAATCATTTTCGAACCTTTCAGTGGTATTCCAGCCCTGACAACCTTGATTTCTTTCCTCCATATGAAATATTTGACCTTTCCATGGATGGATTCTACATTCATCTTCAGAGCAGACTGTTCTCTTTATTTACTTTTTAAAATCTCAATGAATAATGAGAAAGATCTACCATTACACAAACTATTTTAAAAATAATGACTATGGTTTCTGAAAAACCTAATCTTCTAAGATTTTACTGTCCATGAACAGATGTGCAAAACAAAATGTAAGATAGTATCACATAATAAATGTCTAAGTCATCCAGGAAAAAGTCACTGTGGATTTATTTGGGAGTTTTTGGCCTGAAACATCATCTCATCCCTTTGCTCATGCAGACTCGCAGAACCCAGTGTGAGGATTATCCCCCAATGCTGGTGCCTCTGTTTCCAGACAACTCCAAACTGTAGTGGAATGTGTGAACACTGGCTACTTTATAGTGGTCCCAGTTAGCACAGGAATCCATTCCAAAGCCGCAGGTGAGGAAAACAATCACCAAATTTTATTTGTAATGTAATCAAGGGTTAAATCTGATTCATCAATAATTTTTGGCAAAATGACACTTTCACTAAAAAAACACATTTTAGAATTTGAAATCAGAAATGCTACTAACTGTAAAATTAGTATGAAAACTCTTAAACAAAAAACATTAGGAAAACTTATTCTTACGGACTGGCTATGAACAGTACATACAAATGTAAGTTTTATATATAGAATTGAAATTAATGTATATCTAATTTAAGTACAAAATTTATACATATTTTTGTTTTTTCATATCATCACAAGCAAGAGATAAATATAACCATAGTTCAGGTTCTTGTTTTTCAGGAACTCATTGGTTAGCAAAAATGTTAGTTAATGAAATTATTCTTTCACTATTGAGGCCCTAATCCCAAATACAGCCCAAAATACTGGGCCTGAACCGTCTTTCCCTTGAATCTGCAGTATTCTGCTTTACCATCATTGTACATGCTCCACAAGTATTATATATGGCAACTTCTTTTTTTTTTATAGTACAAGAGTTTGGAAGTGAAATGGAACTCGTTATATATACATATTTTTCTGTTGAGTTCACATGGAGACAAAAATGGGATATGCAGATTTATAAGTTATGTGGAGCTGACTGCCAAGGAGCCACATCCTTCTCCAGCCTCGCAGGAATTCAACAGAGAGGTAGAAACACAGCTACAGGGATACCGTAATCCATCTGTACAGCAAGAGCCAATAGAGAGAATGTTGGTGTGTCTTATGTTAACAACATCAATCTTTTGACTGTTTTCTGGGGAGAAAACATCAGCGTAGTGAGAACATTTAGCAACATCAGTTAACAGCCTAAGCCAGTCAAGACAACGCCTTCTCAGAAGGGATTCTAACTCCTGGAAATACTCCCAGCAGGACCAGGTTGACTTTTAATTGGAAACATTTTAACTTAATCCCCAGTTAAACTTCACCTTCTGCTTTGGAAAGACTTCCTGTCTTTCATTTGCTGAACTCTGTATTTTGAAAGCATCCCCTCCGGGAAGGACCCTGTACTTCAGACTTCTACCCATCTTTCCTTTTCTGTCTTTTGTGCTCAACACACAGTTCCTTGATGAGTCCAAGTAGCTAGGGGTGTCCGCTCTATATATTTTGCAACGTGATATGAGGTCAGTTCACCTCCTTATGCCTCTGCTGTCCCATTTGTTATAAGGAGATAATAATGATTGACTTTCATGACCTTGAAGAGTATTGGTAAACTCAAAGAGAAGGAAAGAGTTTTATCCATGTAAATGAAAGCATCCATTTAAATGATGAACCATGAACATTGTTGTTATCTGTTTATTTTATTTTTTAATTAATTAATTAATTTGTTTGTTTGTTTATAAAAATTTCCACTTCCTCCCCTCCTCCCCATACCCTTCCATTCTCCCTACTCCCTCTCACCCCCCCACTCCCTCTCCTCCTCCCTCTCCAGTCCAAAGAGCAGTCAGGGTTTCCTGCCCTGTGGGAAGTTCAAGTTCCTCCCCCCTCCCTCCAGGTCTAGGAAAGTGAGCATCCAAACAGACTAGGATCCCAAACAGCCAGTACATGCAGACGAAACAAGACCCAGTGCCATTGTAAATGGCTTCTCAGTCAGTCCCCATGTCAGCCACATTCAGAGAATCCGGTTTGATCACATGCTTGTTCAGTCCCAGTCCAGCTGACCTCATTCGATCAGTCCCCTTGTATCAGTGGGTGAACGCACCCCTCGCGGTCCTGATTTCCTTTTTCATGTTCTCCCTCCTTCTGCTCCTCATTTGGACCTTAGGGCGCTCTCAGGTCCAAGGAGAGGTCCCCAGATTCTTCCCTTGGCAGCAGAGGAAAGGGTGCCTGAACTGGCCTTGGCCCATAACCATACTGATGAATATTTTGCATATCACCATAGAACCTTCATCTGGCGATGGATGGAGATAGAGACAAAGACACATATTGGAACACTGGACTTAACTCCCTAGATCCAAATGAGAAGCAGAAGGAGGGAAAACGTGAGCAAGATAGGCAGGACCAGAGGGAACCTTCATCCGATGATAGATGGCGATAGAGACGGAGACCCACATTGGAGCACTGGACTGAGCCCCCCAAGGTCCAAATGAGGAGCAGAAGGAGGGAGAATATCTGTTTATTTTTACCCTTCTTCCAAGCCCGTGTAAAAGCCCTTGTCGTGGTGGATGGCTCGATCTCTGAGCTTCTAGCTGCTCTTTCAGACTGTATTGAACAGTCTCTTCTTTAATCTTGGCACATTTAGAAATCAATCACACATAATTTCAACGATTTGAACACTGGTAAGTCTTGACATTAGAAAAGGAATCAAAGCCATCTCTAAACAAAGAACTTAAAGTCCTGTGGTGGGGAGTAACTATCCCATGCCTTTGACCATAGCCTTCTAAGGTCAGACAATTAGACTGTGTCAGACTGTACAAAGGAGAGGCAAAAGGCACGTTATAAAATAGTTGTCTATACTAGTATTGACTCATCATAAAATGTAAAATACATGGCAAATTGCTTTACTTGTTTTGTATTTATCATTTCCATATGTCTTGTTATGCTTCCCTAAGGATACACTTTACTGAATAATACTCACCGAAGATATTAATAACTATTCTTTAGAACCATTAACATCATGTTATTGGGAGACTCTAGTCTTTGAAGAAGTGGTGAAATTAGGGGCCCTGAGTGTAGAAAATTATTATAGATAGTTCTGTAATCTTATAACAGAAATGCCTTGTAGTCTTATAACAGGAATATAGGAATGTAAAGGTAGATTGAACACACATCTACCTCCAAGACAATGTGCGTTGAAATCTAGAAATTGAAGGGATATGGTCACATATAAATGTCAGGAAACGTTGACGTCCTCTAGAAGCTGAAAAAAGCAAAGCACAAATTAGCGTTGCCTGGACAATAACTTTTTGTGAACTGAGGGATATTGATCTTCGATTTCTGACTTCTCGAACTGTAGAACAACAGATATCTCATGTATTAAGTCACCTGCCTATGCATCATTATGGTGACCCTAGGAAACTAATATGCACACTCCGTTTTTCAGATTCATTGGTTTTATACATGGTGATGTGAAATTGTCTGTGAGGGTGTCATGGCGGGTAGGGAAATGTATTGTGAAGAGTTAAAAATGAAAACTCACTTTCCAGTGACTTAGGCTGGATCAAACTTCTAGACAGTCTGAAGCCATGCAGTTTAGACAGCATACTTAAGCACAATAAAATTTTGGGAAAAGTTTCCATGTAACAATCATCCCAATTCCAGGTATACAATAAGCAAAAATGTGTGACTACATAGAAACTCCTTTGCAAAGTACACATGACCTTAAAGGTGGGTTCTATAGCTAAAAGACCTAGAATAATAAGATAGAGATCAGCAGACCACATACCTCCCCTAAGGGTGAGTCCCATTGACTGGGGGCTTAAGATAAAGGTCTAGGGAGAAAGTCTGGGATAAACATTCTGGGCGGGAGTGGGGGGGGTGAGGCATATGGCTCTACAGATAACCAAACTTCACCAAGTTTTTAACAATATCCACTCCAGTCTTCTGGGCAGAAGGCAGGTATCTCTTCCTTGGAGGAGACACCCCTGAGTGATTATGTTGGTTTCCTTAGCGACCTGTGGGCACAAGGACCTCTATGTCCCAAACAGTCGCTTAACTTTCTTTGCCCATGAAATATGAAGCAAGCATTGTGGGTTCCGACACTTTCAAGCAGAGTCTTCATGCATTCGCCTTTACAGGAATATTCTGGTTCGTTAGAATACATCCCAGATAACGACTCATCTTCTTGCCTCAGGGTGAAGAGAAATGCAGACAGAAACTCAACCCAGTAGAATCAAGCCCAGTCATATCCAACAAGTCAAGAAGAAGCAAGAAGTGAATTCAGTGGAACTGAAACCGACTTGCAGTGCCCAGGGAATGTGAGTAAGTGATGACTGTATTTGATAACCCAGAAGACAGAAGCCAGTGCCAGGTGTGGGCCATCCCCTTCATGTTGTTGCCTGGCATTCCAAGGTCCCCTCCCCCACACTATACAGGCTGTTATCATAACTCCTAGGGACCCACCAGAACTTGATGGTAAGAACCTAGCCTGAAAATACCATGCAGTTTGGTGTGGACAAACCAAGCTGTACCGGTGTGGATGTTTCCTCTCTTCTGGTTAGTTTCTATAGTGACAAGAGACTCTATGGAGGCTGTTGGGAAGAAATCCATCAGCCAGCATATACATTTGTGCTTTTTGAGAGGTACAGGAATGACAGGCCTGGTAAAATATTCCTAATGGTGCAGTAATAGCGTGTGTGCTACAGGGATAACTTACAGCATTCTGATTGGATTTAAGGAACATTCCACAGGGTGAAGCTCACATCTTGTATCCTAAATCTGACCAAAAGTCTGTAGCTAAGTTTGTCATAGGCTTTAGATTATTACCTACTATTTACATTTTGCTAAATGGACATAGCCTTAAACTGCCTTTTAAGTACTCATACTTACTCACATAGATTAGTCCCGCTCGCTGCTCAATAAAGAGGTTTCCCATTGCAATGGGGTTGTGAACACAAAGACTCACAACTAATCAGAATAAGGGATTGTGGAATTGCTCAGTTAAAACAAGACAGGAAACATCTTAGAAATGGGGGCAGAATGATTATAAAAGTCAAAAGTTGAGAGAAGTGCAAAACAGTGTCTCTAGGCCTCACAAAGCTGCTGTACTCACACAGTTGTGGTTGCCTCATGAGACCTTCACAAGGTCAAGACAACCAATATTGTATGTCAGGTCATACTAGTGACATGTAATGGGTAGGAGAAACATGTGACCATAGCTTTTAAGATTAACACGTTCATAGATTTCTCCCTATTTCTTCTCATCTTCACAATTATTTTTCTACCGCTAACCACTGCTGTTGTGTTTATATACTCCCTTAGAGTATCTCTCTCAATGATTACAAGGTTAGCCCCAGAATCCCTTGCTGAAATTCCCCTGACCAAAGCCACCAGACCTCATTCTCGGGTCCTCCTGTGATAGCTTAGCTACCACAGTCCTTTCTACAGGAGTGGCTGAGTTTGCCCACAGTCAGATCCTCCTCCCTTAAAGCCAAGAGCCCTCCCAACTCCTGCAGGCATGGACCACCACTTATCCCTGAAAGCATCACTTCTTCCAAGTTTAAGTCTGTGGAGGGTTGTTTGTGTGGAGCACTTGCCGTGAAACACAACAGCAAACATTGCCATCTAAGACAACACAGTCCAGGACTGTCCAACACAATAGTGAACACTTCAGTTAATTTAAATCTGATATTTTGATGACAACTGCTCAGCAGAGGTCTTACGTAATCACCATAGCAATGGCAGTGACACCGAATTAAAAACTCTCAAGGAACCAGAGAGTCAAACACTACTAGAAGTGACTTTTCCCAGACATATATGCATGTGTGTATTTTTTTGCATTTTTAAAGTATTGATTGCATTTTTTGGATTGAGATTTTGAAGTCGTGAGACAATGTGCCTATGAAGTTAGTTCAGTTTTTTACCACATAGGTCAGCCCGAGTTCAAATTAAACATAAGACCTAGAGCACAAGACAGTGGGGGATTATATTAACAAATATGATTAGTTTATACTGAATTGTTTTCAGTGTTAGCCCTCAGCCAACTACCAATGTCCAGTTATGCGTCATGGAAGCAGTTACTGTGCCCTTAAATGATTTTGTAATAAGAGAATCGCTAGGCAGAATGGGAGCTCACACAGAGCATCCCTGGGGAGCTTCATGAGATTATGAGATGGACTCATCAATGTGTTTCTGCTCTAAATTCAGTAACGTATTCACTGTGTAAAATCACTAACACAATCTTAGTCCCTGAGGGAGCCAGCGTGGGAGGGATGCATAATAACAGGTCCTTGGAAGACAAGGTGGTCATGACAGCTTTCAGCTTTCCTATGTAGTCCTACAAGGAGAGCATGCTCTGACAGACAAGGTATTGAAGGATGGGCTACAGATTCCAGACTGTAGCCATAAATGGTGAAAGGGTTCAATGAAACATTTCAGATCAGACAAAACACCCCTGTAGTGGAACAAATAATATTAGTGCTATTATTCTGTATTATATCTTACCCTGTGCAAAGATTATGTATAGGTAGAGTTTCTCTGGGTCTTGGCAGTCACTTCCAAATAACCGTTCAGAGACTTATTATTAATTATAAATGCTCAGCCAATAACTTAGACTTTCCTCCAGCCAGCTCTAATAAGTTAAAGTAACCCATTTCTCTTAATCTGTGTGCTGTTCTGAGGCTCCTTTAACCCATCTATGAACTTTCCATGTTGCTTCTTCTGCATCTGGCTGAAGACTCCTCAGACTCTGCCCTGCTGCCTCCCAGCATTCTCTCTGCCCTGAAAAATCATGCCTAGCTCTTGGCTTTGTATTAGCAATGAAAGCAACACATTTTCACACTGTGCAAAAGGATCACCCACACTAAGTATGATACAGTTTAAAATCACTGAAAATAATGAGCATTTGCTTATTATAAATTAGGGACTTGAGGATTAGACCCACAAAGGGACTTGCTTTACATAAGAGTACCTAGATAATCTGACATCTATGATTACCCCTCATTTAAACAGTCCAGGACACCAAATAAAATCAACTGAGTAACTCAAGTAAAACAGTACTTTGTGGGGATATGACTGTCATACACAACACGGAGAGAAGAGGGGACTATTTGATCTAGGTCCAGACTCTTCCCACCCAGCCCTTGTTGGTTGATTTTCCAGCCTAACCAGACTCATCATTAGTCTGTGTCCCTGTTATCAGACTTCAGGAGTTCTTTTAGGGAAAGGCAGCAACTCACCTTACTCATCTATGACATGAGTATGGAGAAAAATTAGTCCAATGCCTTTACCAAGGTCTTTTTATGGCAGTGTCCTTACCACTCAGGGCAGATCGACTTGAATGCCTCTGTTCTACTCCCTGATGTTCTGAGGTTCTGTTGTTTGGAGCAACATGTGGAAGTGACCAGGTAATATATCCTGTGAAGTTTTAAAGTGTGTTTGTTTCCTGGGTGTGTTTTAGCAAACCTGTCTTGTACACCAGTCTTATTTCTGGGGTGGGAGCTAGCTTAGGAAAGGCAAAGGAAGCCTCTTTCTTTCTTGGTAAGACATGTAGGACATGGACATCTCTGCCCTTCCAGTTCAAGTGAGGAACCTCCCTAACTCCATTTTGAAGGCCTTTGTGCTGTAATTTTATAAATAATTTTTTATTTACTATGAGAGTTGAGTTGCTCTCTGTTTTTTGGAACCTGACCTTCCCCAACCATAACCTTAATTTGTGTTTAAGAATATCCTTGCCCTCCCTGACCTCTCCCTAATCATATGGTGTGTAACTACAATGCTATTTGCTTTTTAAGGTTTTTTTGTATTTTTTCTTGTCTTTCTCTTTTTATTTGCTTTTTTAATTTAAAAAGAATCTTTTCTCATTTTTCATACCAACCCCAGTTCCCCATCACTCCCCTCTTCCCACTCCCTCACCTTCACCCCACCCCACCCCCAACCACTCCTCAGAGAGGGTCGGACCTTTCATGGCAGTCAACAAAGTCTGGCACATCACTTTGAGGCAGGCTCAACAAGGTATCCCTCCATATGGAATGGGGTCCAAAAAGGCAGTTCATTCAGTAGGGATAAATCCTGGTCCCACTGTCAGTGGCCTCACAACTGTCATACAAATTCAGAGGGCCTAATTCATTCCTATGTAGGATCTGTGACTTTAAGTCCACAGTCAGTGAGTGAGTTCCCATAAGCTCAGGTCAGCTGTCTCTGGAGGTGTCCCCAACATGACCTTGACCCCTTTGCTCATGTTTTCACTCCTCCTCCTTCCCTTTGTCTGGATTCTGGGATCTCAGTCCAGTGCTTAGCTGTGGATCTCTGCATACGCTTCCATCAGTTACTGGATGAAGATTCTATGATGACAACTAGGGTAGTCATCAATATGATTACAGGGGAAGGCCAGTTCAGGTCTGCTTTCCACTATTGCTTAGAGTCTTAGCTGGGGTCACCCTTGTGGATTCATGGGAATTTCCATAGCACCTGGCTTCTCTCTAATCCCATAATGGATACCTTTATCAAGACAGCTCTTTCCTTGTTCCCCCTCTGTCTCTCCCCCAACTTGACCATCCTATTCTCTCACATCCTCCTTCCTCCTCCACCACCCAGGTTCCTAATTTACTCAGGAGATCTTATCTATTTCCCCTTCCAAGGTGATCCATGCAAGTCTCTCTTAGGGCACTCCTTGCTACATAGCTTCTCTGGGGTTGTGGACTATAGACTGGTTATCCTTTGCTTTATGTCTAATATCCACTTATGAGTGAGTACATACTGTACTTGTCTCTCTGGGTCTGACTCACTCAGGATAATTTTTTTCTAGTTCCTTCCATTTGCCTGCAAATTTCAAGAGGTCATTGTTTTTTAACACTGAGCAATATTCCATTGTGTAAATGGCATTTTCTAAAAGCTTTACTTCTTTGAAGAAAGCAATTGAAGAAGATACCAGAAAATGGAAAGACCTCCCATGCTCTTGGATAGATAGAATTAACATAATAAAAATGGCAACCTTATCAAAAGCAATCTACACATTCAGTGTGGTCCCTATCAATATCCTAGCACAATCCTTCACAGATCTTCAAAAGAACAATATTCAACTTCATACAGAAGAACAAAAAACTCAGGACAACCAAAACAATCCTGTACCACAAAGGAGCTTTCAGAGGCAGTATCATCCCTGCCTTCAAGCTATACTATAGAGCTACAGTAATGAAACAGCTTGGCATTGTCATAAAAACAGATAGGAGGACCAATGAAACAAATAGAAGACCCCGATATTAATCCACACACCTATGAAGACCTTATTTTTGACAAAGAAGCTAAAATTACGCAAAAAATGAAAACGTGTTCAACAAGTGGTGCTCTTATAACTGGATGTTGACATGTGGAAGAGAGCAAATAGATTCACACCTATCACCCTGTACAAAACTCAAGTGCAAGTGGGTGAAAGCCCTCAACATAAATTCAGCTAGACTTAACCTGATAGAAGAAAAAGTGAGAAGTAGTCTTGAATGCATTGGCACAGGAGACCCCTTCCTAAATATAACACTGACACTGGGAGCAACAATTAATAAGTTCCTCCTGAAACTGAGAAACTTCTATAGGGCAAAGGACATGACCAACAAGACAAAACGGTAGTCTACAGAATAGAAAAAGGTCTTCACCAACTCCACATCTGACCAAGGGCTGATCTCCAAACTATACAAAGTACTCAAGAAATTAGACATCAAAATAACAAACGTCTCTATTTAAAAATGGGGTACAGATTTAAACAGAGAATTATCAACAATTGAAACTCAAGTGGCCGAAGACACTTAAGGAAGTGCTCAACATCCATCCTTAACCATCAGGGAAATATAAATTAAAACATCTCTGAGAAACCATTTACACCTGTCAGAATGCCTAAGATCAAAAACACTGATGACAGCTTATGCTGGAAAAGATATGGAGTAAGGGGAACACTCCTGCATTGCTGGTGTGAGTGCAAACTTGTACACATGGGTTTGAAGTCAGTATGGCAGTTTCTCAGAAAATTGGGAATCAATCTACCTCAAGACCCAGCAATACCACTCTTGTACATATACCCAAAGAATGCATACTTATACCACAAGGACATTTCCTCAGCTATGTTTATAGCAGTATTATTTGTAATAGTCAGAACCTTGAAACAACCTAGATGCTTCAGTTTTTTTTATTTCTTTATTGCCTTATTACCTTCTATAAAACTACTTGTGATTTTGCTTCTTTAAAGGGGCCTAAGAGATGAATTTGGAGCTGATCTTTTTTGTCCTACTTAGGAGGCAGTCAGTCACTGGCCAGCTTTTGGGTGTACCCCAATAAAAGTCAATCTTGCTTAAAAATTTGACTCCAATTGTGATTTGGTGGTGATCTTATTCTTGCCATTTGGATTAATACAACACCAGTGGGGATAAGTGTTTCCAGGCCAATGAACCCTATCTCCTAAACAAATTTATGAACATTTTCCTTCTCTAATTGAGGGCTCATAGGCAAAAGAAAAAAATATATTCTGATTCTAAGACATAACTCTTACCTTTTGTTTATTCTTGGAATGCCTCCAGAGTCTGAGATCGAACTGCACCTGTGCCTGGAATAAAGTCTCCCCAGATATGAGGGCTGGAGCTCAAAGGGGAAAGCAACCGGGCTCTCCCTGAGGCTTATGATCCTAGAAATATATATTTTTTCCAGTGTAAAAATCTTTATTGCTTTGGATAGCCTTACAAATAACTGTATGGAAATATTATACATATTTGTACTGTGCTTATACATAATAGAAAGTGTAGATAAATTGTTTTATGGAAAGAACAGTATAGAAAGTTTAAAGGTGCTAAGTTGACCAAGTAGCACCTTCAAAGGTGACAGTGTATTCATTCATACCCTGCATCTTTGTAGGTGATGGATACCTTCACTTCACCTCATTACCTCTTCAGGACTTGGGCTCTCAGCTGGACACTTACTCCTATCTGCCAGTTCTCATGTACAGGAAATTATTTTTCTTTTATAATTTCTAAATGATTTATAAACCTTCAAAGTAAGTGGTTCTAAATGTCGCTCGGTGAGATTATTGAATATTATGTGTAGATTCAGAAATTTCCAAACTTAATGACATTAAAGCTGTCAAAATCCCCAAATATTATTATTTAATGCGGCTTATATTTTACCTTTGCATATGAAACAAAGATAGAAATTTGCATACAGTTCTTTGTGCTGCCTTATTTGTTGCATTTGTAGAGTACAGAAATTTTACAGATTTTTGAAACATATATTTTATCATTGGTAGTAATCTAAGAGATGTTTATTATTTTTCTTTTTTATTTGCTTGACATATAACCCAGGCTAGCATCACACTTGAGGTCTTTTTGTCTTTGGCCTCCTAAGAACCTATATTACACACATGTCACCAAATCTACTTTTGATTATTTTATTTAAATATTTAATTTACTTGTTTTACACACTTTACATCAGCTTTGCTTCAAACAATTTGGCTTTTATTAGTTTAAGTGATTTGCACAAACGATATTAGGTAAGGAAAGTCATAATTGAAATTCCAAGACTGAGCTTCTAAGCAGATGCCAGCCACATATACAACAAAATCATTCTCAGCTTCTCAACTCATGGCAATGAGTTAGGCTTCTTCTCAGGTAAAACATAAGATGTCAAAGAAGAAGATGGATGGAAAGAGCATGAATGTTCCTTCCACCCTTACATATCATTTGACTTGTGCTTTGAATGAATTAAGACAGTGTGCTTTGTGATTCATACATACTCCTGGAGTGTCCTTTTTTTGCTAGGAAATATGAAATGTTATTAGACAAAAAGATAAATTTTTAAACAAAAAGTTTAGGAATAGGGTATAATATATAATATAATGTTTTTTTAAACATGCCAAGATGTATTCACCATTCTCATAATTAAGGATATATGAGGTATAAATGTAACAAGGCACTATAGTGATATTTAATTTATGTTTTAATAAATAAAGCTAGTGTAAAGATCAAAGGGTGAAACTAAGCCACTAGAGGCCAGGCAGTGGTGTCACACATCTTTAATGCCAGGATTTAGAAGACAGAGGCAGATGGAGCTCTGTGAGTTCAAGTCTACCCTGGGAGACACAATCTCACAGTCACCCTCAGTCTTTTAAAATATTTCTACTCCTTCTTCTGTGACATTCCCTGTCACATTTGCTGTGTGGGCGTTTGTTGTAAACATATCAGCTGGGGCTGGACACACCACAGTTTGCTCTGTGCATTTCCAGCAGTACTTGCTCTCTGTAATCATCTCTGCTTTAAAGAGAATCTTCGCTGGTGCAGGCTGAGAGCTGCACCCAACTGTGGTTAATAAAGATAACGATTCAGAATTCAGTTAGGAGTTATACTGGCTTAACAAAGCTGCCGCAGAAGGTTCTCCTGTAAGACCCATAACCTCAGTAGGCACATTTCATAGACTGGGGTTACAGTGACAGGCAGGATTATTTTCCCATTAAGTTGACTTTAAGTCAAATTAAACAGATTGGTTATCTTCAAGATATGTGCTACTGTTGCAACTTTGGGGACATCTTGTTATCTCACTGTCATTGTGGTTCATAGGCATCACAGCTGGTTAGGACTATTGATTACTTTTCTCCATGGGAAACACGTACAGACATCTTCTATTACTTTGAAAACCCTCATGGGGAGGCTCAATTCAGGTCCAAATGGACTTCTTTGAGTCCCACATCCAAAGAATGAAGACAAAACTGATATCTTCAGCATCTCAATAACAGAAGAGGGAACAAGCAAATACTTCTGTTTCTACAACTGCAAGAATAGAATAGCATGGTACATGAGTATAATAAAACATCATAGAAGTTTGCATCTATACATGTGCGATGGACATATGCGAAGCAAATGATCCGTCTTAGAGAGTCTTAAGTGAAAGGACAAAGAATTGCTCGAGTTAGTGTTATACTGTATGCATGCACAGAATACAGAATACTCCAGATACATGTTTAATAATCTTTCTCAATACTGCCTGTAAACATGGAGGATGGAGTAAAAGTCAACGCTGAGAAGACACATTTCCTCTCTTAGGATCTTGGTTTTTCATTGTACATATGGATGTACTTTAATAACAAACAAGTAGCTAATAGTGACATAATAAATTGTCACTTATTGATGCTAATAGGTAGAGATCTAAGACACCTCCAAGCTTCCGATATAACAGATGGCTCTGAAACAAGGGTTGCGCCCCATAACTTGCCTGTGATTACGTTTCATTACAAAGTAAAGGTGAAGAGATTTTTGCAGCCATAATCAAAGCCATTAATCACTTGTCCTTAATTAAAATTGATATTTCCTGTGTCTGTCTGACCAAGAGAGCCCTTTAAAATGTGGCCTAGAAGTCATAAGGATTTTCCTTTTTGCCTTGATAAAGGATATGTGTGAAAGGGGTGTGTATATCAGGGATTCGTGGGCCAGTCTTGCTGGCTGTGTATGATTCTTGGCTGACACAGTGGTTGTGCCTTTGGGAGACTCTAGCTGGAAGATACCCTTGAGATATGGCAGAATCCCAGACCCTTGAACAACCATAACAAAATAAACTGTTGTGGTGTTTGTGAGATCTGTGTTACCCTTAAAGCAATTATAGAAAACTATATAAACAAATAGGTTTAATTGTAAGATGGTAAAGAAGTTTGTTCTTGAAAAGTAGTGAGAACTGAATTGCTTAAATTCTGTTCTCTTGAAGCAACTTTCTTTTGGGAATAAAGAAACCACAGCAGTATCTGTGAACTTAGAATGCGTGTGGATCCATAAGTGGTCAATCCTGTCCTGTGTATTTTAAGAAAGGACAATGACACTATCCCTAAGAACACTAATATGTATGTAGTATGGTGTTTGTCACAGCAGCTGTACTTCCTTTTGAAAGGATCTTCACTGGTGGCTAGGGACAATAACAGGTGTGAGGCTCACTCTAATCATAGGCCATGACCTGGGCAATTGAAAAAGATCATTAGAAATAATGGCAGTTGTGAAAATTAAGTATAGATTCAAGAATTGTAGTTGCAAACTTACATACTCATGACGTGATGAATTTTCAAAAGCATTGTTTTCCAATAGGCTCTGAAAGTCTGAAAAAGTATGTCAATAACAATGTATGGGAGCCAACATTTTAAGCATCACTATTATTTTCTTTGGATGAATGGAGATAAAGACTGGTCCTGAGACACAAAATTATGCTGTGTCCTGGAGGAACAGTGACGTCATTCCACGGCTATGGCTGGAGATCTATCAGTATAGACATCCAAGATGCCCCGGTCCTTATGAAATTTAATAAAGAAAAATCAAATGATTACTTTATCATTTATTAACAAGCAAAATCCGTGCACAATTATCACAAGACAGAACGGAGACTCTGTGCCGTGTCACCAGCTGCTAGGCCTTGTCTGCTGCTGTGGCTTTCTCATTTGATGAGTGCCCCACATCCTCCTTTTTACTTGGGTCACATCCACTCCCAACAAAACTCTGCCTCTAGGACCCAATGCTCTTTCTGATAGGCTAACAAACTGGTGACAAAATTCCCATAACAGACATGAGATGGGTCACAACTGTATCTGTCTCTGGGCATATCTTTGGGTGATGGTGAAGCGTGCCATCCAAGATGTGCCAAGGTTCTTCTCTAGGGCAATGGTGAATTGACCAGGAAACAGTTATAATCCTAAAACACTTGGAAGAGGAGATTAATGTAAATTTAATATACTGGGGATAATTAATTATTTAACTGATTTTTTGGTGTCTAAAGAAATCCAATATGGAACTTATATCTAATTTTGTGTGTGTGTGTGTGTGTGTGTGTGTGTGTGTGTGTGCGTGTGCGTGTAAATGTGTGTGTGTAAAATAAACATAATCTCTGGCTCCCCAGAACAAATCCCTCAATTCTGTTCCCAGATGTGCAGGAGAATATTTTTTCACCTGTCGCCATCCCCAGCAGATCCCACAGATGAGCCACTTCTAACCACCCTCCCCCCACTCACTGCTTTGTGACAATCCTCAACTCCAGAAGGCAATCCCTGCAAACCTAACGACTGATTCTTTCATAACAGCAAGCAGGCTGATGAAGGATCCATACTTTTCCTTCTGCTCCTCTGGATCCAAACCCCCACCCACAGTTATACAGCAGAAAACCTGCTGTGTTCTCCATTCTTTTCTGACCCCACCCCTGATGGGATCTTCTCCAACAAACTTCTTTCCCACAAACCATGTCATTATTCCAGCCTACAAACCCAATAGGAATAACCTGGGAACACACTAGCTTAGTAGGCAAGGAAACAGGTCCCCTGAAACTTTCCCACCAGGGAGGAAGGAGAAATTAAGACAGGAAACACTCACCTAATGAGACGAAACGAGATATCATCATCCAGATCAATAATCATCCCAATTCTAGATGCCTAGACGACAGTGTAAAAACACAATCAATAACTGTCAGGACAATATGTGTGCAACAGAGCCCAACAGAGTAGTCACTGGACAGTACGTAGCTGAAGACCAAGGAAAACAAGACAACCTGTTTGAAGACGAGCTCTTAAAGAGGAAAGTAATAAACCTCTTAAAACCAAGGAAACACAAACTTTGCAAGGAAATGATAAAAAAAAGACAAGCAAACCAAAACAAAACATTAACAACAAAAATCTGTTGAAGACCAGAAGGTGGAAGTAGAACTCATGAAGAAAACACAAACTGAGAGGCTTCTGGAAATGAAAACATTGGAAATTTGAGCAAGAACTAGAGGCAAGCTTCACCAACAGAATAAGAAAGATGGAAGGATCTCAGGTATTGAAGATATAAAAGAAAAAAATGGATACAATAGTCAAAGAGAACATTAAATCTAAAAATTTCCTAACAAGAATCATTCAGGAAATCTGAGATATTATGAAAAGACCAAATTTAAGAATGACAGGAATAGAGGAAAGAGAATACACCGCAGGTCAAAGAAATCTAAAAAAATACATCCTAAAAAATCATAAAGGGACATTTCTTTAATTGTAAGAAGGATGTTTGTTAAGGCACAAGAAGCATAAAGAACACAAAATACACTGAACCAGAAAAGAAGTGTGCCATGACACACAATGAAGAAAATACTAGATGTACAAAAGAAAGAAAAAACAGTAAAAACCTCAAGGGAAAAGTAGTATATAAAGGCTGACCTACTAGAATAACAAATGACTTTTCAATGGAAATTCTAAAAGTCAGAAGGGTTTGGACAAAAGTTCTACAGACTCAGAGCACAGAAACCAACACACACTATTATACTCAGAAAAGCTTTCATTCACAGTAAGTGGAGAAATTAAAACATTTTCTGATAAAAGAAAATACAGACTTACAGAAGTTGTTAGAAGGAAAACTACCTAAGGAGACTGATTACAACCATGAAAACAGGGAATAAATAATTTCAGAGCAACAAAATAAAAGGAAAGGAATCACACACATACACAAACACTAAATCAATAAAATAACAGCAATCAACCATCATTGGTCATTGATAGCTGGCAGTATCAATAGTCTCAATCCCCCAATAAAAAGACAAACATTATCAGAATGAATCCAAGAAACAGGACCCATCCCTTTTCGACATCCCAGAAACACACCTCAACATCAAGTTTAGACATTGCCTCAGGGTAAAGGGTTGGAAAAAGGTATCTCAAGCAAGTAGACCTAATAAACAAGTTGGTGTATTCATTTTAATATCTAACAATGTAGGCTTCCCAACAAAACTAATCAGAAGAGAAACAGAAAGAAAAATCCACCAACGTGACATTTCAGTTCTTAACACCTTTGCCTCAAGACTGGACAGCCATATTTGTATCAGAAACACAAGTGCAGCTTAAGCCACAAATTTACCCTCTCACACCGACAGTGGGACAATGCAATACCCCATTCTCCAATACACAGGTCATCTCCAGGAAAACTGCATGAAGAAATGCTAGAGCTGGCAGACATTATCAATGAAAAAGACAAAACTGATATTTATAGAATCCTTCACCCAAACACAAAACAATGTATCTTCCCTGCACCACATGGAACATACTCCAAAAAGTTCACAAAGGACATCTCAACAGATACAAGAACATTGAAGTATTCCCTATATCCTTTCAGACAACCAGAGACTGAAGCTGCATATCAATTGTGCAAGAACGATAATAATATTTCAGAATTGTGTGTTTATTACGGTATATAATTTAAAATGTGTCATTTGTACAAATAGACCCATCATTCATCTTCATTCACAGAAATAAGTTATCATTTATATGAAAGAGATAAAATTTTAAACTCTATCAGCTTTCAATAAGTGGATTAATTGGAATAGTCATTCAGTTTATCGTAATTTATTTCTAAAAAAATGACAAGATTAGAGTATGTGCCTAGCACACAGAAATGCTTCAGAGCTGACAGTAAAGCTTTGGTGTTCCCTAACTGGGATGCATGTGGCTCTATGTTGTACCCAAAAAGGCACAACAGAGAAAGGGAAATATACAGGCAGGAAAATTAAGGAAGACTCAGAGCTCTTTTGTAAACAACAAAGGAGAAGTCTGTATTTATAAAGATTTGTTAAATTTTATCAATTATCCTTTTGGCTACAAAGACCAAAATCCCCATTTCAGAGTATATTAAATAACATGATCTGTCACCTAAAAGTATTTTTAGAGTCTGCTGTCTTCTCAAAATATAGCAGACAGTATTTAGAATACTGTTCAAGCTGATGCAAGAAGAAAGAACTCACAAGGGGAAAAAAGAACCTTGGTAGGCATCTACTAATGTCCCTAGGAACTGTAGAAGCGCATAAATAAGTGTTTTATGGAGGAGGCTAAAGGATGAGTTTTATTTTGTTAGACAAAGTGAGGGAGAAATAAAGGTTGGTAGAGAGATTGCAGAGTTTGTGAATGGAAATGAGAGTTTGTTATGTTTGAGAGCTTCAATCGACTCAATACGACAGTCTTAGAGTTGTAGAGAACTTGACTGGGCATGAGTCACGAAGAATTTTTATGTCTTATAGACAAAGAGCTTTCTAGTGATATGGTAGAATTGTGTTCTAGGAAGACCATTCTAGAAAGACTACTGTGTGTATTTATACATGAGGGAATCATGAATAGTTGAGGTGAAGAATTAGTGGACACTGATCTTAACTATATTAGGTGTACCAGTTCCAGAGATGTTGAAGTCAACTGGGTCTCAGTTGGAATTCCAAGGCAGATTGTACACATATGTCACACAACCCATTCAAGTATCATCCTGTTCCCAGTATTTTATATAGATGCTCATTGAAAATATACAATGAAAACTTAAAAGCAAAATGTTTGTATGAAGAAATGACAAATATTGATTTAATTAAGTGAAATGATTTCAAAAATGGTAATGGATAAAGGCATTTCCACTTTATGGTACAAATAAGTCACACATTTCTTAAATTCGCATGTGGATACAATTTGAAAAATAGTCTCCCCAAACTATTGATTTTTCTGCTTAGCATACTAATGTTAATATTATAGGGCAGAGATATTTTACTCCTCCTCAAAACAACTAATCTAGCATTGTTTTAAAAACACTTCTTTAAAAGATACAATTGAATTTTAAAAAGAAAGCTGATTCCATTTTCCCAAGGTTGATTTAATAATTATTTTCTCAGAAAATGCTAAATATCAAGTCCCGGTTCCCGTGACATCAACTATCTTTACAGGCAATCAGAATTCATTTGACTAGCAAAAGACTTTGGGCTGTTCACTGGAGACACGCGCAGCCTTTAGAGATCTGGATCCCTCCTGGGGGAATAGCCTCACACTCAGCAGAGAGAGGGATGCTGCTCTCAGCTCTCCCTTTGTTACCGAGCTTTCTCTTTATGAAATGATGTAAGCTAGTCTCTGACTCACGACCTTTGACTGTCTGGGAGCAAACTCCAGCCAACTGGCCTAGCAGCTGAAAGTGGAGAGAAAGAATTCCCCCATAAACCTCTGCTTTAGGATATGATCCAAAACTAAACACTCTGCCTCCTAAGGTGCCCTGCTCTCCCACCAAGGATTAATTACCTCGCAAAAACTGTTTTTGGTTTTATTTTGTTTTTGTTTGTGTGTGTGTGTGTGTGTGTGTGTGTGTGTGTGTAAATTTGCCTCCCAGAATTGGAGAAATGAAACTCTTTTCCACCAAGGCGGCTAAACAAGATCTAGGGATGGAATTCGAGATTTTTAATCAGGCAATCATCCAAACTGCTTACATAATGGTTTTCTTTATTAACTTTGCCATGTCCTTATTTTTATCTCTTTAGGGAAACGCACTTTTAAGCTCTCAATTTGCCACATTTTCTAAAATATTACGTTACTACATAAACATCACAGCAATTATTCAGATTACTCGGAACAGATTTTCTTATCAAGATGACTAGACGACTCCTCGGATTAGGGAGTGTGAACATTGTTGGGGAAGACAGCCTGCAGGGCAAACCCACACCACACCCAACTGATCTTCCAGGAAATAGTTTCCCCCAGTCCTTCCATACTCGTCTGTTTAAAGGACCCTAGAAAAGGCAGCTCAAACAACAGCAAGAAGTTCAGAGATGAGAATATGCTTCTGTGTTAAAAATGAAGACTCATCGCTACATTTTATAGCTCAGGTTGTTATAAAGCCAACCATTTGACCAGAAACAGTAGTTGTAATTGCTACCTGATGAGTTGATAATTACAATGTAACAGTTTTCATCAAAAAATCTTTAAGCTTACTGGGAAGGTGGCCTGACTGAAGAGCACTGCAAGCAGTTATGCTGAAAAGTATAGCTAAAAAATTTTTTTTTCTTCTTGAAAAACTGAGAATGAAATGTATGAATTTATTGAAAACTGTCCTAGTTTTTCCAAACTATCTGCTACACAAACTCAGTTCCATGTGAACTGGATTGATCTTTAATTGCATGCTAAATGTAATATTTACATGCAGGAATCTTCAGTTTCACCATCCAGCATTCAATAATAATGATAGCATTAGCAATAATAGTAAATAATGATAAGAGTAATAAAGTGATAGCAATTTCAACAAAATATTCTGCAAGTACAAGAAAAATCTAAATTTCCAAGTTTCATTGTACTAAAATTGGGAAGATTTCCTTCGAATTTAGAATAGCTTTTAAAACTTGAAAAATCTGTATAGTCTATAACTTTACTGAATATGATTTCATATCTTATAATAATAAAAATAATCTGCAAATTTCAGAGAGATGAACATCCTGTGTTCTGTGCCAGATTTTCAATGTTCTTTGCCTTAACCATTTTGTTAACATTATTTGAAAACTGTTCTTTCTTTGTCAGAACTACCTTTCTTTGCAAGCTCCTTGCTTTACCATTTTAAATTATAAGTAGGCACGTTTCAGGATGAGGGTATGCGCAGGCAAATGATGAACGGAAGGACAGAGGGCAGAGAAGTCCTGTCTCCAGGAGCTGGAGCTACAGCTTGTGAGTCGGAGTTATGAACCACCGGCCATAGATGCTGGGCACATGATTCTGGTCCTCTGGAGGAGCAGCAAGTCTTGATAAACACTGAGCCTGGTCTATAGCGCTGAATCTGATTATCCTGTTCCTATGTCTATGGGGATAGGGCAGGAACAAACTACTAGGGGGCACATCCCCTGACACAAAGTGACTGCCCCTTCCACAGAACCTGCCAACTGTCAAGAGCTACTGAACTCCAGATGAAAGCCCATGAGACCGGCCCCATCAGTGCTAGAATGTTTTGTCACCTGGTTTGATCTCCTGCAGGTACTGTATAGGCGACAGCTGTTGTGAGCTCTTGAGTGCAATGGCCCTTTGTGTATAAAATACAGTGTTTCACGACAATGCTCCCTGACCTCTGCCTCTACCGTCACTCACCTTCCATAACGTTCTCAGAGCCTGGGGGGTGGTTACAGATGTGACACAGATGTTACCCTGTTAAAAGCCATATGCTCCTTTTTAGTGGATGCATTCTGGCCTCCGAATGGGCATATAAATAATGCTGGATGTTGGTATGCAAACAATCTATAATGCTGTTTTAAAATCTAGTTATGCCCCGTGTTTCCCTAGAAAAACACACAGAGTTGTAGACGTTTGCAACCACAGTGTGATGTCAAGTATAATGTAAAGCCATAATCTTTCACTGACATCATTATTAAAAAAGATCCTTGAGCCCTCTGACATTTACTTCTCCATTTTTCAATTTCATTTTTGGTTACTACTTTTACATTTTGAGATTATAATGTAATTACATAAATACCTCCTTCCTTTTCCCCAATCTAAACTCTCCCCATACCCCCCGTTACTCTCTTTCAAATTCATGGGCTATTTCTAATTGTTGCTATATACATACATATATACCTATATTCTAAATACACCCTGCCCAATCTGAAACTTTCTCAAAAATCCTTTCATAGCTGAACAAAAAGGGTTAGAAAATATTTTAATTTTAAGTCCATTTGGTTTATTTATTTTACATCCCAACTCTCGATTCCCCTCCCTCCTCTCATTCCAGTCCCTTTTCCTCACCTTCCCCTGCACCCCCATCCACTCCTCCTCCGTTTTTATTCAGAAAAGTCCAAGCTTGCCATGAATATCAACAAACATGGCATATTAAGTTGTAGTAAGACTAAGCACCTCCCCTTATATTAAGGCTGGGCAAGGCAATCCAGTATTGAGGAAAAGGTCCCTAAAGTCAGTAAAAGAGTCAAACGTAGTCTCTGCTCACACTATTAGGAGTCCCACAAGAAAACCAAGCTACACTATATATATATAGTATATATATATATATACACTATATATATATATATGTGTGTGTGTGTGTGTGTGTGTGTGTGTGTGTGTGTGTGTGTGTGTATGTATACACACATGCCTTTGGCCAGTTCCATGCAAGTTCTCTGGTTGTCAGTTCACTCTCTGTGAGCTCCTGTGAGACCAGGTTAGTTGATTCTGTGATTTTTTTTGTGTGTGTGTGATATTCCTGACCTCTGTAGCATCTACAATCCTTTGTTTCTTTCTTCAGAAGCTAGCTCAGCCTAATGTTTGGCTGTGGATCTGCATTTGTTTCTATCAGTTGCTGGATGATGTCTCTCTGATGACAACTGGGCTTGGCATCCCTTGGGTATGTACCCAAGAGTTGTATAGTTGGGTCTTGGAATAGATCAATTCCCTATTTTCTGAGAAACCACCATACTGATTTCCAAACTGACTGCACAAGTTTGCACTCCCATCAGAATTGGGGGGTGTTCCACTAGATCTACATCCTCTCCAGTATGGATTGCCACTTGTGTTTTTTGTCTTAGCCTTTATGAGAGCTGTAGGGTGGAATCTCAGAGTTGTTTTGATTTACATTTTCTTGATGGCTGCATTTAATATTTCTTGAAGCATTTCTCAGCTTCAAGATTCCTCTATTAAAAATTCTTTGTTTAGATATGTTTCTCATTTTCTTCTTTTAAAAAATTATTTTCTTAAATCAATCTTTTATCATTTTACATATCAGTCCTAGTTCCCTCTCCCTTCCCCACATATCTAAATTGAGCAAAGTTTTTCTTCAGAGGGAGTGGATTACAAAAAGCTAGTTCATGAACTAGGGATAAATCCTGGTCTTACTGCCAGTGGCCCCACAGTCTGCCCCTGCCACACAACTGTCACCCACTTTCAGAGGGCCTAGTTTGGTCCTATGCAGGTTCCCCCATTGTCAGTTCAAAGTCAGTGAGCTCCCACTAGCTCAGGTGAGCTGTTTCTGTGGGTGTTCCCATCCTGGTCTTGAACCCTTTGCTCACATTATCGCTCCTCTTCTCTTTGACTAGACTCTGGGAGCTTGGCCCAGAGCTAGCTGTGGAGCTCGGCATCTGCTTCCATCAGTTGTTGGGTTAAGTTTTGTGGTTTTTTTTGGGGGGGGGGTCTGGATTATTTCACTCTGGATAGTTTTTTTCTAGTTCCATCCATTTGCCTGCAAGTTTCAAGATGTCATTCTTTTTTTTGTTTTGTTTATTATTATTATTATTAATTTATAAAAATTTCCACTTCCTCACCTTCTCCCAATACCCTCCGTCTCCCCCCACTCCCTCTCCTCCTCGCTCTCCAGTCCTAAGAGCAGTCAGGCGTTCCTGCCCTGTGGGAAGTTCAAGTTCCTCCCCCCTCCCTTCAGGTCTAGGAAGGTGAGCATCCAAACAGACTAGGATCCCAAAAAGCCAGTACATGCAGACGAAACAAGTCCCAGTGCCATTATCAATGGCTTCTCAGACAGCCCCCATGTCAGCCACATTCAGAGAATCTGGTTTGATCACATGCTCGTTCAGTGCCAGTCCAGCTGGCCTTAGTGAGCTCTCATTCGATCAGTCCCCTTGTATCAGTGGGTGAACGCACCCCTCGCGGTCCTGACTTCCTTGCTCACGTTCTTCCTCCATCTGCTTCTCATTTGGACCTAGGGAGTTAAGTCCTGTGTTCCAATGTGGGTCTCTGTCTCTATCCCCATCCATCGCCAGATGAAGGTTCTATGGTGAAATGCAAAATATTCATCAGTATGGTTATGGGCCAAGGCCAGTTCAGGCACCCACTCCTCTGTCCAGAGAACAATCTGGGGATCTCTCCTTGGACCTGGGAACCCCTCTAGAATCAAGTCTCTTGCAAACCCTAAAATGGCTCCCTTAGTTGAGATATATACTTCCCTGCTCCCATATCCATCCTTCCTCCTTCCCCTCCATCCCATTCCCCCAAGCTATCCCCGATCCTCCCCCTCTCCCTTCTCTCTAACCATCTCCCCTTACTTCCACACCCCCCCCCCGTGCACCCAAGTTTGCCTGGCAATCTTGTCTACTTCCAATATCCAGGAGGATAACTATATGATTTTCTTCGGTTTCACCTTTTTATTTAGCTTCTCTAGGATCACAAATTATAGGCTCAAAGACCTTTAACTATGGCTAGAATCCACTTATGAGTGAGTACATACCATATTCCTCTTTTTGGGTCTGGGTTACCTCACTCAGTAAAGTGTTTTCTATTTCCATCCATTTGCATGCAAAATTCAAGATGTCATTGTTTTTTACCGCTGAGTAAAACTCTAATGTGTATATGTTCGACACCTTCTTTAACCATTCTTCTATTGAGGGTCACCTAGGTTGTTTCCAGGTTCTGGCTATTACAAATAGTGCTGCTATGAACATAGTTGAACAAATGCTTTTGTAGTATGTTAGGGCATCTCTTGGGTATATTCCCAAGAGTGGAATTGCTGGGTCCTCTTTTTTATCCTACTGTGTAGTACTCCATTGTTTAAATATATCATGTTTTCTTTATTCATTTTTTGGTTGAGGGGCATCTAGGTTGCTTCCAGGTTCTGGCTATTACAAATAGTGCTGGTCCAAGTGAATCAGAGACCTGAACATAGATCCAGCCACAATGAACCTCATAGAAGAGAAAGCAGGAAGTAGCCTTGAATGTATGGACACAGGAAATCATTTCCTGTATATAACCCCAGTATCACAGACACTAAGAGCAACAATAAATAAATGGGACCTCTTGAAACTGAGAAGCTTCTGTAATCAAAGAACATAGTCAATAAGATATAATGGCAGTCAACTGAATGGGAAAAGATCTTCACCAACCCCACACTGGGCAGAGGATTGATTTCCAAAGTATATAAACAACTCAAGAAATCAGACATCAAAATAGTAAATAATCCAATTTAAAATGGGATACAGATCTAAATAGAGAATTCTCAACAGAGGAATCTCAAACGGCTGAAAGACACTAAAGGAATTGTTCAATATCCTTAGCAATGCAATTCAATATCAGGGCAATGCAAATCAAGATGACTGAGTTACCATGTTACACCTGTCAGAATGGCTAAGATCAAAAAACACTGATGGTAGCTTATGCTGGAGAGAATGTGGAGTAAGAGAATCAATCACTCCTCCATTGCTGATGTGAGCATCGCAGGTGCAAGTGTCACTTTGAAAATCAGTACCACAGTTTCTCAGAAAACTGGAATCAATCTACCATAAAATCCAGCAATACCAATCTTGGGCATATACCCAAAGGATGGAGACTCATACCATAAGGACATTTGCTCAACTATGTTCATAGCCGCATTGTATCTCCTTTTCTATATTGGATTACTTAGTTTTGTTGATTCTGGTTTCTTGAGTTCTTTATATATTTTGAAAATCAGCCCTCTGTATATGAGGTCCCATTTATTAACAGTTGATCTTGCCTATGCTACTGATGTTCTATTCAGGGAGTTGTCTCCTGTACCAATGTGTTCAAGGCTATTTTCTACTTTCTCTTCTATCGGGTACAGTGCATCTAGTTTTAGGTTGAGGTCTTTGGTCCACTTGGTCTTGAGTTTTTTTGCAGGGTGATGGATATGGATCTATTTGCATTCTTCTACATGCCAAAACCCAGTCATTCCAACACCATTTGTTGATGATGGTTTCTTTGTTTTTCCTATTGTGTAATTTTGGCCTCTTTATAGAAAATCAGGTCTTCCTTGGTGTGTGGATTTACATTTGGGTCTTCAGTTCTAGTCCATTGTTCTATCTGTCTGTTTTTAAGCCAATACTATGTGGCTTTTATTACTATAACTCTGTGGCAGAGCGGAAATCAGGGATGGTGATACCTGCAGAAGTTCTTTTATTGTAACAAATTGTTTTAGTTATCCTGCTTTTTCCCTTATGCATTTAAGTATTGTTTTTCAAGATCGGTAAAGAATTGTTTCTGGATTTTAATGGGGACTGCATTGCTTTTGATAAAAAGGCCATTTTTACTATGTCAATCCTTTCAATCCATGAACATGGGAGGTCAGTCCATCTTCTGTTATCTTTTCCAGTTTCTTTCTTCAAAGACTTGAATTTCTTGTCACGCGTGTCTTTCACTTACTTGGATAGAGTTACCCCCAAGGTATTTTATATTATTTGTGGCTATTGTGAAGGGTGTTATTTCTCTATTTCTTTCTCAGGTCATCATGTATTGTTTATATATAAGAGAGCTATTAATTTTTTTGAGTTAATCTTGCATTCATGCCCTTCGCTAAATGTACTTATCAGCTGTAGGAGTTCCCTGGTAGAATTTTTTGAGGTTACTTATGTATACTATCATATCATCTGTGAATAATGATACTTTGAATTTTTCCTTTCTAATTTGTATCCGCTTGACCTCCTTTTGTTGTCTTATTGCTCTACCTACAACTTGAAGTACTATATTGAATAGCTAGCTATCTAGAGAGTGGGCAGCATTGCCTTGTTCCTGATTTTCATGGAATTTCTTTGAGTTTCTCTTCATTTAATTTGGTCTTGGCTTGCTGCATGTAGCTTTCATTATGTTTAGGTATGTCTCTTGTATCCCTGATCTCTCCATGATTTTTATCATGAAGGGGTGTGAAATTTGCCAAAGGCTTTTTCAGCATCTAATGAGATGATAATTTTATTTCAGATAATATTTTAAATAAGTTTATCTTATGAATATTTTGTAAATATCTAAATCACGTATGCAACCACGTTTCTTAATTTCACGTGACATGAAGAGCTTGGAATCCAAATGTACGTTATACTTTCTTTTGTAAACAAACAACAGCCCCCTACACACACACACACACACACACACACACACACACACACACACACAGTTACAAGAATATGGCCGTAGCTTCTTGCATTTCTACACTGCTTACTGAGGTGATATAATAATTTTTTTAAGTTTGGATAAGAAACAAAGTAACCTTTCATATTATCCTTACAAATCCCTAAAAAATGTAATTGTCCACAGAAACTTTTGGATAAGAAACAAAGTAACCTTTTATATTATTCTTACAAATTCCTAACAAAATGTATTGTCCACAGAAAACAACCATGAAAATTTTGGAAAGTAAAGAGATTTTTATAGTGAATATTTTAGTAATTATATGAATAGCTGTAGGTACATATGGATAATAATTTCTTAAAGCAGGTGTTAAGACGAAAATCCATAAGACTTTTAATCTTGTCCAGTAAAATTTTCTCTATCATGGAAAACTACAAATTCTCAATTATTTCAATTACTCTATTCTTTGTACGAGCTATCTTGAAAAGGGATTATTCTAGAGAGAAAAGGGCATCCTTTTGCAGCTATTACTGCCACTGTAATATATTTTGAACTCTGCAGTAAATAAAACAGGATATATTTTCCAAACTTCCTTTACTTTTCATTAACATCATCCCATGTTAGACCTTCTGTTCTTTGTGTGTAATTTACTGACAGACCATCATTAAATCCTTTAAGCATTTTCTGTCATCAACTACTTTTAAAATCAGTTTGCTGTACAGAAAATGACACTAGTTAGTTGTGCTTCAATGTGTTAACATTATGAAAGACATTGTGGTGACTAATTGCTACACAACACATTTCAAATGCAGTTGTAAACATCAGATACAATATTACACAGAAAAAAATAAGCAATTTGTCACCCACAAATTGAAACAGTTCAATGCCTCTTACAAACCACTCTGAACCTCTCTGCATAACTCACAAGTTGATTTGTTTTCACTGTGATGACATTGCTCCTGTCAAACACAGAAGTCTTTGCCTAAAGTGCCATTCTGGCTGTGCTTCTGCTTCCTGGACTATATATACTTGCTGAACCTAGAGGACTTAGTTCTTATCTCATATTGAAGACCACCTCTTTACAAAGACCAAGGCTCTAGAATCCACCTATCTTCTGTCCTTCCTACTGCACCTTTCTAGCTACTACACCTAAGTTTTTTTTTGTTTTTATGTGTAATAGCTTGGAAGTGATATTAACTTACATACATGTACACTGTAAAGATTTGTCTCTCGAATTGATTTAATAAAATGCTAATTGGTCAGTAGCTAGACAAGAAGTATAAGGGGGGAGACCAAACCAAGAGCGCTGGAAAGAAGAGCAGAGTTGGGAAACACCAATCTGCTGCCAAGCAAGCAGAGTGTATAAAAAATGATGTAACAAGCCATGAGTCACATGGAATAAATAGATATATGGGTTAATTCAAGTGTAAGAGTTAGCTAGTAACAAGCCTGAGCAATCAGCCAAACCTTTATAAATACTACTAAGTCTCTGTGTAATCTTTTGGAGTTGGCCGTGGGACAGAAACTTCTGCTTACACATATATGTGATAATTGATGGTGGAATTATCCAGAGTCAGGGAACAGATAACCAGCAGAGTTCTTTGAGAGCCATGCTTCCCTGAGATACTCTCAAATACATAGGGATGTAGTGAAAGCTGCTAGGAATATCAGAGTCCAAGAAGAAAGAGGCTATGCTTCCTGGTAGTTTTCTCTTAGGTGAGGCAAATTTCTATGTAGTCAGGAAGATCTTCATCTGGTGTTGGCTTTGCACATAAATACCTAAAACTGTCCTTGCTAGAAACAAATCAACATACTTTTTTATGATCTATTAACAACCTTCAGTATGAATAAAACTCTAAACCCATGTATGCAGGGCTCATGGTAGCAGTTCCTATGTTAGAACTCATGATCTAAGCTGGATGGTGGTAGCACACATCTTTAATCCCAGCACTCCAAAAGCAGAGGCTGCCAGATCTGTGAGTTTGAGGCCAGCTTTTTCTACAGAGCGAGTTCCAGGACAGTGAGGGCTACACAGAGAAACCCTGTCTTGAAAAACAAACAGAAAGGACTCATAATGGAGAGAAAGAGGTAATCACAGAAAGATTGTCCTGGCAAAAGAATGAGCTACTCTAGGTATAGGGGTTAAAGTCTACATTAAATAAATGTTGCAGGGTTCATTTCTCTGAATAATCATAACTCATGGACAGCAAAGCAATATAGTGATATTTTATTTATGTTTTAATAAATAAAGCTTGTCTAAATATCAGAAGGGCAAAGATAAGCCACTAAAGATCAGGCAGTGGTGGCACATACCTTTAATCCCAGGATTTGGGAGACAGGCTGATGGATCTCTGTGAGTTCAAGGCTACCCTGAGCTACACAAGATTAATGTAGAAACAAATCCAGGTGGTGGTGCTTTACACCGTTAATATCAGTATTAGGGAGTCCCACGCCTTTAATCCCAGCACTAGAGGGAATAAAAAATGGGAGAAAAGAGGGGTTCAGTCTGCTTAGTGTGCTTAGTCTGAGGTCACCGAGTGTTGATAGACGTAAGATTTCTCCATTGGCTTGGCTACTCTGTTTTTCTGGTTTTCAGGTTGAACCCCTATATCTGTCTCTAGATTTTTTTTATTATTCATGCTAGAAGGCAATTTAGTAGAATAGAGTTTGAAAACCTGTCTGGAATGATTGGTTTCTGATTATACAATATTGTAAAATTAGTATAATTAAATTAGTATAATTCCAGCACTCTGTAGGCAGAGATAGGTAATCTCCAAGGTAAGCTGGCTAAACAGACTTTCAAAAATTGGTAAAACTGCAGGTTCAGTGAGGAATCCTGTCTAAATAAATAGAGAGTGAGCATAGAAGATACCCAAATGGAAAACTTGTAATAGTATACTCAAGCAAAAAAATTATTCAATAGTTATCAATAGTTGTTTTTAAAGATTATTTTTACACGTAATTTACTAATGTGTAAAAATAATCTGACATTCTGACAAGCAAACTGATGAGTAAATAAATGGGTTAAATAATGTACATCTCTCAAGGGTATGGTGGATAATGCCTGAATTCCAGAGTTTGAACGAAAGAGGTAGGAAGATCAAAAGTGAATTTAGTTCAAGACAAACCTTCGTTAAGCAATGAGTTTAAAGCCAACCATGGTACTTGAGATGCTGTCTCAAATACAGAAACAACAACTCATCAGTGCCTTTTCCTAGATTTCATCTAATGTAAAACTCTGCAGAGTCATAATAGCCATTCTAAACCTGTGGAAGTTAAAAGTTCTTTGAGTTATGTGGCAGATTTTGGGTCACCAACCAATTTCTAAATCATGACACAGAGACTTATTTTAAGTTTTGAATGCTTGGCTTTAACTTAGGTCTTTTCTTGGTAGCTCTTTTAATTAAACCTGTTTCTCTTTATCTATGTTTTGCCACAGGAGATTTTGCATTTTCTTTCTTTCTTGCTGTCTCTATGTGTGACTGCCAGTGGTTGCCTGGCTTTTGGCTGAGGTGTCTCCCTTGTTCTCTCCTCTTGAACCTAGATTTTTTTTCCCTCCTATTTAATCTCTCTCCCTGGCAGTCCTACCTATCCCCCTTTGGCCTAGTTATTGGCCATTGAGCTTTTTATTACACCAATTAGGTGTCTTAGGCAGGCAAGGTGAAACAAATGCAACACATCTTTACGTCATTACACATCCTTACATCATTAAACAAATGCAGCATAAACAAGTATACCACACCTTTACACAATTAAAGTAATATTCTGTACCATAAACAAATGTAGTTTTTCGTTGCCCACTTAAAGCAGTATTCCACAGCAGAGATACGTAGACATTGGTTTTAACTAATCTTAGTATGTATTGGTTTTTCATTAGAAAGTTCTACACAATGAAGTTTTAGTTACTTTTTATAAAGTGCCAAAACATTTTACAAAACCTTAAGAGTTATATCATCACCCAAATTCTTCTAGAGAAGAAAAATTCCTGACAATGGGAGTATATTTTAATGCATAATTTGTTTCGGTTATTTTTTTCAATGTTTGTCTCAATTAGGGTTTCTATTACTGTGAAGAGACACCATGACCATGGCAACTCATATAAATGAAAACATTTAATAGAGACTGACTTGCTTACAGGTTCAGAAGTTTATTCCATTGTCATAATGATAAAAAGTATGGCGGTGTACAGGCAGATGTGGTGCTGGAGAAGGAGCCAGAATTCTACATCTGGGTCGGCAGGGAGAGTACGTAGGCTTGAGTATTAAAACCCAAAGCCCATCCCCAGTGACACATTTCCTCCACCAAGGCCACATGGAATCCCCATCAAGGATCCTCACTTCCCAAGGAACAAGCAGGCCAATCTACAAGTCTATGGGGTCACCCTTATTAAAATCACTAGAAAGCCTTTAGCCTATAAGAATATTTGCTCATGAATCTCTAACTTGTCCAGTCTCTTCATTCCCAGTGTTTAGCTTTCTAGTCTTTCAAAAGCTCTACTAATCTAATTTCTTTCCTTAGTCTACATGCTATTTTCTGCCTTTAAGCTCTCCAGGGTTGTATTTCCAGTAAGGACCCTGGGAACTTCCTTCGCAATCATGTAGACTGCAGAAGGCAGGAAGCCCTCTGGGGAGCATGCTTTTCTTTTGGTTTGATACATGTATCAGTTAATTTTTTCTTTGCCTCTTTGATCCATTGCCTTAAAAAGCAATTTTTTTGGGGGGGAAGACTAATGTTGGTTTTGTTTCTGAGATTCAGTCCATCACAGTAGGGAAGACACCATGGCAGGTGACTCCCTGATTACTGAAGCATGCCATGCTTGGTTTCAGGACTTGGACAGCCAGGAAGCACAAATGACCTCCTCAACAGGGGGAGGGGTCGCTGTAAATCTCAAGACTTGCCCTCCAGTGACCCTCCGTCTTTAATCATGCCTCTCACCTCCCCAAACAAAACAACCTGTTTGGAACCAAGGGCAAACCTATGAACCTTTGGGTGGCATTTTACATTCAAAACACAGGAAAAGAGGTAAAGAGTCAGAGTAATTGAATTTTTGCACTTTTGTTCTAGTGAAACTGAGACCACATGTTGTTACAGGTAGAATATGTGTACATGAATCACACGCAATGCACAACTATCTTTTTCTCTGAAATGTATACAGAAAATTTCACAATGTATTTAACATATATACATACACATATATGTATCTAACTAGCTTCAAGAACTGCACATAATGACTGCCCTAAAATCTTTTATTCCTTCTGATAAAAATTTATCAAATATTTAATTGAATGATTTTCATTGATGTTTTTAGCTTTTTAGTCTTGTGCTTTTAGAAGACAAGAAAGCTATAATAATTTAAATACTTTTGTGATAACTTAAAAAGATTTACACATATAGTTTTCTCTGTAAAAATAAAATCAGTTTCCAAACCTTGTAACAGTGCAGGAAGACTATTCTCATGTATATTAGCTTTGTACAATACATCTATTCCAGTTGTACACTGAATTTATTCACATTTATGATTTTGAAGAAATGATTAGTATTTGTTTTGTGAGTTTTGTTTGTTTGATTGTTTGTAGTGTTAGAGGTTGAAGCTGACAAGCATGTCAATACTTAGCTACATTCCCAGCCTGAAGTTATTTTATGAGACACTGTCTCTTGTTTTAATTACGTTTGTCTATTAACTGCTTATGCTCACCACTGAATTTTCAGGAATCTTCCTTTGGTTGTCCTAAAAACCTGCTTTGCATCTGTCTCAAATATTTACTAGAACTTACATTAATACTCCATGGATCTATTCCCACTGCTCCGGATGTCACTGTGGCTCGATTGTATGTTGTTTTTCATTACAAACAAATGTAATTAAATGTAGTCAAACGTAATGCTTCTCTGAGAGAGCACAGCTCTCCTGGGTTCAAGCTGAAATCCCATGAAAGGCTTTTCTGCCAACACAGGCCTTGGAGGAGAGTGTTGCATTCCTCAGTCTGTCAGGGTGACAGTGTTGGCACAGGAAGTCCCAGTGCAAGCAGGATCTTGTGCAGATAAACCAGTTATGAGGATAAATGAAAAGATCAACGGATGAGAACACCTCCTTAGTGAGTCACTGCAGTCCTGGTGCCGCACGATATCTACTGACCCTCCGTGTCCTAAAATAGTGAAGAAGCCTCGGTACCAAGAACTCTAGGGTCCAGAACTCTAGAGGCCGCCAACTGAATCCCTCAACTCTACACCTACTTCAGCGCAAAAATCCCCACTGAACTGTATCACTGGCTTTGTTTTCTTTTTGTTCCCTCATCCACCTTTTCAAGGAGTCAGCTTGGTGCAAATGATTCTCCATTCGCTATCTCTGTGTACCCTAATTCTCTCTGGATGTTTTGCTTTGCTCGAATTCGTTCTTTCTGAACACAAACCTGTAATGCCTACCTCTAGTTAGGTTCCATCCCTCCTCTAGGAGTGTCCATTTCCACTCAGCATCACTGGGCTCCTTTATTCTGCTTCAGAAGTGCTTCATTTCTTCCATATTATGTTTGCTGGACTCGTGTTTGTGTGTGTGTGTGTGTCTGTGTGTGTCTGTGTGCATGTGTGTGGTGTGTTTGGTGACCTTTCTCTTACTCCAATCTCTCTTATTTATCCCACCAAACTACTCTAAAAAAATTCATTTCCCCTACTTTTTTTTTTAACCGAAACAGAAACAAATAAACAAGCAAAATCTTCTTTAATACGATCCCCCTGCTTCTATTATTTCTATTATTTTAACTCTTCCTGTGTAGCTACTCAGATGGTCTTAATCAAAATGGTTCTTTAATGACATTGACCTTATAAATAAAAGAGAATCATTGGTCCACCGTGCCAAGTTTGTACTTCCCAAAACAAGTGTGCACCATGGTCTTAATTTTGATACACCTTTAATCTATTTAAAAACTAGCCTCTCATGCACACATCCCTTGCATTCTCCCTTCCCATTCAGTACATAAATGCAGCCCAATCCCTGATGGACTCTAATCAGTTCTACTAATCCCACCCCACAACATGCAAAAAGATTTTGGTAAGACATTACATTGATCCATCAGTTGAAGATTAATAATAAAATACACTGGAAAGTGCATAAAGTTTTGGATTAACATAAATTCACCTTCCACTAAATAAAATAGTAGGGAGAAGCATGAAATTTGTGGAAATGGTTGCTAAACATTGTTACCATGAATATAGAAATAAAAAAAAATTTCTAGAAATTATTAAATATACCAACAATAAGTAATATAGGTAAAAGAACTAAAAGAAATACCATTGGGAGGCCATAAGTAACTTTTAAAAATTCAAGCCAGGTGGTGGTGGTGCACACCTTCAATCCCAGCACTTGGGAGGCAGAGGCAGGCAGATCTCTTTGAGTGTGAGGCCAGCCTGGTCTACAAGAGCTAATTTCAGGAAAGGCTCCAAAAGCTACAGAGAAACCTTGTCTCAAAAAAATAAAAAATAAAGACAAAAACCAAAAAACAAGATAAAAAATTCAAAATGGTGGCACAATGCCAACAGGAATGCGGAGTGAAAAACAACATCCAGTACTGAGTACTGAAAGAAAATGGATAAGAAAGAGGAAAGATAATGGTTCAGTAAGCAATGAAAAGAGGGAGTTGGTCCATCTTCTTGTAACCTATGTTTTTATATGCAGGAGGACAGGAGTCAACAGAAAGGGCAGGCTGAGGCTGAGGAGGCTAGCTGGTAGGGTGTGATTGATGGTAGACCAGAAGGCAGGGAATGCCTTTGGGGTGACATGACTCTTCTTTGAATTCCTAGTTCTGTTCTTATTTCTTGGCTCAAAACAGAAGTAGAATAAATAGTGTCTGAATTAATGGATGAAAGGGTAGAAGTACATCAGAAACAAAGGAAACCCCAATGCAACCACAGAAAATTACAGATGCGTGGGTGAGCTTATAGAAATGTCTTGCTGGTAACAGACAGAGTGAAGGAAAATTTTAAAGTACACTTATTCCTAGAAAAATAGGAGCTATGCTACTTGATGACAGTGAGGAATAGGCTGAGAGTGGGAGACTTATTAGAAGATAAAAGAGACTGTTACAGAAACCCTGTGAATAAATAGAAAGTAAAAAAAAAATAAGTTAAAGATGCATTGACTTTTGCAAATAAAATAAATAGCTTCAGTCAATAAATTCCTATGTAAGTTACAGCAGCCCTTGATTTCTTCCATTAATTGACTCCAGTAGACATGCTGATAGAAATTTCTCCAACTCTCAAGTGACCTGCACAAAATGACAAATCTTCAGATAATCCACATGCATCCTCCTGCATACCTCCACTCATCTCTACTTTGCCAGAAATACCAAACTTGTTGCAAAAACTAGGTGAACATTGGAGACTGCCTTTAAGGAGGTGGTACTCATTTCCTGTTAGGAGCTGACTTCTGGGTATCACTTATTCTCAGTATCTTGAGTAGTCAAGAATCTGTGCATTCAGCACAATTCACTAGAGAGAAGCTTTACTAGTTAAAGTTAAATGTAGTCTTTGTCTGCATGTATGTCTTAGTCAGGGTTCTATTGCTGTTGAAGCGACACCATGACCATAGGAACTCTTAAAAGAAACATTTGATGGGATGGCTTATTCCATTATCATCATGGGTGGGACATAGCGATGTGCAGGCAGACAAGGTGATGGGGAGGTAGTTGAGAATTCTACATCTTACCCAGGCATCAGGATGTGGCTGTGTGGTTGTCTCACCAGGAATGGCTTTATAGCCTTAAAGCCTGCCTCCACAGTGACACATTTCTGCCAAAAAGAGCACACCTACTCCACACCTCCTAATAGTGTCATGCCCTTTGAGGGTTATTTCCTTACAAATCTCTAGAATGTAGAGCATAAATATTTAGAAGGTATGTTTTAATTCCATGCTTTGTTTTGTTTTGTTAGATAAACAATGATAGTGACTTTCTTCTGTAGAGCTTGTGACCTTTCTAGTTAAGGATTTTTTTTTACTATTTTGACAGTACCAGGCATGTGTTTGGTACTGTGAAGTAGGATTCAAATATAATCTGAGAGTTGTTCATTAATCCCATAATAGTTATGCCACTGTTTCACTGGAGGGCACATCTTGAATGTCAGATTGGCATCATAGTTCATAAAATTGACAGCTTATTAAGATAGTTGTCTCCCTACCCCAATGTTTTATATAACACATTTTTACACTTTGAAATCTCAAAGGACCATAAATGCAAACACTGTTTTTCTCTGCCATATGTGGATTCTAGCTTTGAATGGCAAATGTCTTAATTGTAGTAGAATAAGACATCTGAGTAAGGATTATAGACAAGGAATTGCTAGGAATAATCTCTCCTCTGGGAATAGCAAAATTAAGAGGACTCACCTTCAGGTATATGTAGAAGATGTGGAAAAGACTGACATTGGACCAATGAATGTAAATCAACAGACGAAAGACAAGGCATCCTGATACCATTGGAAAACTCCTTAGGAGGCCTCAGGCAGGCCCCAAAGTCAAAAGTGGTGCAGTCATTCCCAGCCACTGTGGAGAACCTGTCTCACCTGAAAAAGTAAAATATCTAGAACCTTCTATAAAAGACCATACTGTTCTGGATGATGGAATAAACATGGAGGATAAATCAAAAATTCCAACAGAAAATAGGAAATGTTTATTCTGCCAGACTTCTATAAATTATTAAAGACCAAATCTAAGATTATGCAGAAATGGCATTGTAATTGTGAGTTTGATAGATACAGGTGTGGATGTGAGTATAAATACTCCAGAATTTTGGCATCTAAATTGGCTTCTTAAAGAGACAGATGTTCAATTACTTTGAATTGGAACCCTATCTCAAGTGAAACAAAGCATGAGATGGGTTAAATGCATAGGGCCAGAAGGACATAGAGGAAGACTGAGGCCATATGTAGTTTATATTGCAGTAAATTTATGGTGTCATAACCTGCTGCAGCAATACCCAGGTTAATATTCTTGCAGTCCCAGAAACTCATAATTCTGGGAAGGATATTATAAGGTACTATACACAAAGGTCACCAGCCATTCAAGCTGTAAAAGAACACAAACCAACTAGCAAACCTTTAGATGTATCAACAGCCCCAACTTTAAAATGGTTAACTGAGAAACCATAATGGAATAAACAGTGGACAGAAACAGAGAATAAACTTCAGGCTTTAGAATAGCTCATAAAGGAGCAACAAGATGCTCATCATATTCAAGAATCAATAAGCCCTTGGAATTCTCCTGTATTTATTGTTAAAAGAAAATCTGGCAAATGGAGAATGGTGACAGACTGAAGAGCTGTCAACAAGGTAATTCAACCTATGGGCCCTGTACAATCTGAAATTCCTCTGCCTCCTCTATTACCAAATGTATGGCCTATTATGCTTACTGATTTAAAAGATTGTTTCTTCACTATCCCTTTCCAAGAGAAGGATAGAGGAAAAAATGGCCTTCACACTGCCTACTTATAATAATTCTCAACCTGCTGGGAGATACCAATGAACCATCCTTCATCAAGAAATACAATCACCCCACCCTATGCCAATACTTAGTAAGTCAACCATTAGAAATAATAGGAAAAATTTCCTAAATCTAAGTTATCCCTACAAGGATGACATTTTGCTGTCTGATTCAAACAGAAACTTTGGAAAGAATGTTTGAAGAAATAAGGAACGTTTTGCCAAAATAGGGATTACAAATTGCTCCTGAAAAAATACAGAAAGGAAATTCTGTAATTTACATAGGTTATAAAATAGGTTTACAGAAAATTAGACCACAAAAGGAACAAATTAGGAGAGACTGATTGGAGACTCTTAATGATTTTCCAAGATTATTAGGTAACATTTCCAGTCTACAACCAGCTATTGGGATAACACCTGAGCTAATAGTTCATTTAAACAAAACCTTAGATGGGAACAAAGACTTAAATAGTCCCAAAGTTTTAACAGCTGTAGTGGAAAAGGTTGTTTTGATTGTTGTTGGTTGATTGATTGTTGTTGAAGAAAAATTAGAGGAGACACATGTGTATAGGGTGATTCCAAATCTTAATTGCATTTTAGTCTTATTGCCCTCCAGAATTTACCCTACAGGAATTTTAATACAAAGGGGAGATATTAACTTAGAATGAATCTTTTTACCACATAAACCAAGTGAGAAATTAAACTTATGTGGAAAAAGTCTCTGAATTAATTATAAAAGGTAAATTGAGACTTTGTTAGTTAGCAGATGTAGACCCAGCAGAGATTATAGTGTTTTTCCTTCTGATGAAATTAAAAAATTATGGAAAGACAATAAACCTTGGCCAAGAGCTTGTGCTAACATTTTTTTTAGGAGAGAATAATAGCAATTATCCCAAAAGTGATTGAATTAACCTTATAAAGAGAACTACTTGGATCCTTCCCCATATTGCATGGGACACACCAATAACTGGAGCCCATACATGCTATACTAATTCAAATAAATCAGGAAATACTGGTTACAAATCAGAAGAATTAAGTAAGGTTGAACAAAGCTCTTATAATTCTGTCCTGAAGACAGAATTATATGCTTTTTTCACGGTACTATGGAATTTTAAAGAACCTCTTACTAGAGTTACTGATTCACAATATGCAGAATTGTTTTGCATATTGAAACAACTGAATTTATACCAGATGATACAGAATTGACTTCATTATTTATACAGTTCAAGATAAAATCAGGAATAGGCTCTGACCCATATACATAACACACATTTGAACACACATTGGTCTGGCAGGTTCACTAGCACAAGGTAATGCAGAAATTGATCAATTTGGTGTGGGAGAATTGTCTGTATTCTGTCAGTCATGTTTTAAATAAATGCTGATTGGCCAGGCAGGAGGTGTAGGTGGGAAAGCCAGACAGGAAGTGGAAATGATGCAAGGAGAGCAGGAGAATTCTGGGGAGGAGGAAGTTGATTCCCCCACTCCTGCCCAGATCACCAAAGCAGCAAGATGTGAGCTGCACCACTGAAAAAGGTACTGAGCCTCATGGCTAACATAGATCAGAACAATGGGTTAATCAAGATGTGAGAGTTAGCCAGTAAGAAGCCTGACCTAACAGGCCAATCAGCTTTATAACTTAAAGAAATCTCTGTGTTATTTTCTTTGAGGCTAAACAGGTTGGGGGAACAGGGCAGGACAAAAACTCCAAACAAGCCGGCCTCTCATGTTGCATCAATTATTGATTGGAAATATGTTGAAGGCCTCAGGTTTTCATAATAAACATTGTGTCAATAGCAAAGGTTTAAACAAAGAGTTTTCCATTGTATGGCAACAAGCTAAGGAGATTATAAAGAGATGTCATGCTTGCTCTTTCTATAACCAAACACTGCTACCTGCAGAGAGTTATACAAAGGGAACTCAAAGAAATGAAATCTAACAGATGGATGTATTCTACTTTGCAGAATTTGGAAAATTAAAATTATAGTTAGACTAACCAGGTTCTTTAGCTACATAGAGATTGTATTTTGCATAGATAGGTAATCTTCAACCCCTTCAAAGAGCTGTAGAATATGACATTTAGATAATTTATGGTTCTTTTGACTGGTGTAATAGGTTCTTCTGTTTATGTGTTGCTTTTTTTGGTTAATTAATATAGAAACTGCCTTGGTCTTTTCATAGGTCAGAACTTAGGTAGGCAGAGAAGACAGAACTGAATGCTGGGAGGAAGATAGCAGAATGAGAGAGAAGGCATGGATCTTCTGTCTGGGACAGAAGCCAATTAGAATCCTGTCCAGTAAGCCACTGCCATGTGGTGATATACAAATCAATAGAAATGGGCTAAATTAAGATGCAAGAATTAGCCAATAAGGAACTACAAATAATGGGTCAAGCAGTGTTTTAATGAATTCAATTTCTGTGTGGTTATTTTAGGGCTGAGCTAGCCAGGTGGCTGGGACAAACATGCAGACCTCTCCCTACAACAGTTGACTTGAGACACGATTGCTCCTGGCAGCACCGATCTCTTCCTGAGATAATGTTGAGCACCAAAGACACTCCACTTGGAGTTTGTTTTCTTTTTGGCAAAACTGGCCTTTGGGCAAGGAACTGCCCATACATCAACCACTGACTCATTGAGTTTAACCAAAGCCATCTGTATATAACATCCCATCTTGGATTCAGGGAGTATCAATAAAGAAAATGTAGAAATAATGTGGCAGTTGGAAAGCAAGGAAAAGGGCTGCAAACCATCATCTTTGGATGAATGCAATCTTTGCCATCACAAGCTCCCGGCATCTAAGACTCCTTGTTGGGTTTGATTTGGGCCTGTCAACTGTCAATCATGAATCTTAGAGATGCCCAAGGACTCCTAACATCCCTAGAAATCTATTAGCTACTGAAATATTATGTAAGTAGGGAGTCATTGTTTTCAACTGACTATCCACCACAGAGCAAATTAAATTCCAGTGTATACTCCCAAGCACTTATACTTTAGCTAGAGGTTCATCATTATGTCGAAATGTTTATGTTCCTAGAAAGTTAAGGCATAAAGTAAATAATATTCTCTCCACAGGAAATCTTTCTTATTTATTGTTTTTTCTTAGTTTTATTTTATATTTTTTTAAAAAAATGTATTGAAACATAATTCTATCACTTCCCTTCCTTTTCCTCACTCAGTTCCCCCATCTACACTTCCCTTCAAACCTCTTCCATGCCCTCAGTTCTCAGGTTGATAGCCTCCTTTTCATTGATTACTATACACATATATTTATGAATGCATATATCCATGTTTATGTACAAATACATATTCACAAAACTTTCTGAGTATGTGTTTTTCTGATCATTTGTAAATGATTCAGGGCTGATCACACTGCAATTGGACATTCAATGAGGGGTCTCTGGAAAAGACTAATTCTCCTTCTTTCAGCAGTCATACTTGTCTGTATATTTTGCCTAAGGGTTGAGCCCAATGAGATTTCTCCCTTTCTATTTTAATATTCCACTGATATTGACATTATTGTGGTCTTGTTTACATAGTTATTTGTAGGAGAATCTGTTCCACAGAAGACTTCTTAGTAGTCTCTCTCTTCCATCTTTCTGATTCCTCTTCTACAGTGCTCCCTGAATTATAGATGCAGGAGCTGTAATGAAGATCTATCTATTGTGACTGGGCTCCCCACAATCTCTTGGTCTCTGCATTGTACTTAGTTGTGGTTTTCTGTGGTATTCTGCATTTGCTAAACAGAGAGACATCCTTGTTGGAGGGTGGTAGGTACACTTCTCTGTGGATCTAAGGACAAGATTTAGAATGCACTAAGAATTATGCTTCTCTAGCAAAGTAGTGGTGGTAGATTATTTTCCTAATGTCCATGACCTCACTAGTCCAAGGGAACTGCTGAAGTCTCCCTTAGAAGACATTATTCCTTCCCAATGAGTGGGCATCAAACTCAATTAGTTCATGGTTGCCATAGGTTTTGAGAATGTCATGTATTGCATCTTTATCCATGTGTTACCATGTTGGCAATTGTCGTAGTTAATAGGTATTGCAGCTGGGTAAAATAGTTTAATTGTCCCTCCCTTGGCAGTTTTTACACTATTTTCTCACCCCATGGAAGCTAGATACAAGAAAGAAGGTTGTGGGTCAGATCCAGATCAGATCAGCCAAATTCTGTATCCTAAATATGCAGTGTCTTCAACAACATGGGACCATTCTCAACCTTTAAGAGGCAACCAAGGACTTTATCAGTAATCACTCTCGTCTTGCAAGTCATTTGGACTACACTGAATAGCCATCAAAATGTGCGTGTGTGTGTGTGTGCGTGTGTGTGTGTTTATGTGTTGCTCATAATTTTAAGTGGTTAAAATAGTCTGATTCCTTGGGGCTTTATCAAACAACCTTGGTGCTATATGTGCCTCCATGCATCTTGCTCCTTTGGTACTGACCTCCCTTCTTCCTTGCAGTTCCCTCCATGTTTTGCCATTTACCTCTCAAATCATCAGTCCCATTTATCCCATTGCTCAAGTAGACCCTTTAAACTTCCTGGGTTCTGCCATTTCTCCATGTTGGACACTCACATCTGAGGATTTACAGCTAGGATGTGCAGATGAAAGAGAATATGTGAAGCTTTGCTTGTTTTTCTGGGGATGGAGTAACTTCCTCCTTCCTCAATAGAATTTTTCTGGGTCCATTTGTTCACCTGAATATTTTATTTCATTTTTCTTTAAAGATTAGTAGTATTTCAATGTGTATATCTACCACATTTTTCTTTACCATTCATCCACTGAAGCACACTTTGTATCCATTTCCAGCTATTATGAGCAGGGCAGGATTGAACATTGTTGAGCAAGTTGTCTGTAGAGTAGGGTGTTGAATCTCCTGGGCATGTTCCAGGGAGGGGTGTAACTGTGTCATATGGTAGATTTATTTTTTTTCTTTTTTGAGGATCCTCAGCACTAATTTCCATAGTAGCTTCACTGGCTTTTTTTCCTACCATCAGTGAGCAGTGTTCTTCTTTTTTCCAGAACCTTGCCGGCATCTGTTATCAGTTGTTCATCTTAGCTGTTCTAGCTCAGGGAAGATGAAACCTCATAGCTGTTTTAATATGCACTTCCTGAATTATTGAGGACAATGAGCACTTTTAAGTTATTTCTTACCTATTTATTTCTTACTTTATGAACTTTTTGTTTAGTTTCCTAGACCATTTTTTAACTGGGCCATTTCGCCTTGACTCTTCTTTTTGAGTTCCTTTGCTTTTGTTTGTTTGTTGTTTGTTCTTGATATTAATCCTCTCTCACAATTATAGATGGAACTTAATTCTTGTGTGTGTGTGTTTCTTCTCAAGACTTTTTTTTAAAAAAAAATCATTTTTATTATGCTATACATTTTTTAGAGGGGAGAAAGAGAGGGGAGTGGAAAATAATTCTTAACAACATCCTGTGAGTTTTCTTCTTCGTTTAATTTATTGTTTCATTTCCTTAGATGGACAGAGTTTTTGTTTTGGCCTACATGGCCACTTACTAAATGAAACAATATAATTCTTTCCCAAATCTAATTTTGACTCAATGTTTAGATAAATGGTAGCAAAGCTACCTTTTCTATAAATAGCAGTAACAAAAAATATTATTAACCTCTACAGAGTATTAGTAGAAAAGGATCTCCCTGTTTTCTCTCTCTCTCTCTCTCTCTCTCTAATTGTTTAGAGCAGCTGTCACAGGATTTCTGCTGCTTTGTAAAGGGTATCATCAGCGGGAATAGAGAAAGCAGAGGCAAGTGCCCGGGTATCTGGTGTCATCAGAACTCTTTCCTTACTTTTCCTGCCACCTTCTGACAAGGAGTCCCATTGTCTGGCAACGTTCCTAGACCATGAGCTGTCAACATTTTCTCCTCAGACTTCTCCTTTGATGTTGAATGAATGCACAATGAGGTACGAGTCTACTCTACTCTAATTTGAGGACGGTAGCACTCTGCTGGTGGGATAATATTTCTTCACTTTCTCCATCTGAACTCTGTACAACCTCACGACACCTGATGAAAGTTTGAGGAATGGACTCCGGATGAAAGGGAACGTATCCTCCAGTCGTAGCTCATTTCCGGTCTTCAGTGTGACATTAAGACTAATTCTGCTCACCATCTTCCCAATTGTTATAATGGTAAGCACATCTTAGGGCTGTTGAGAGAGACAGACAATGAAATGCGCACAGCACAGTGTCTACTACACCATCCGCACTTAATCTAAGCATGTGTAAAAATTGTCTCCTTTCCATCATTTAAAGAAAAAAGCTAAGTTTTTAAAAAATTGTTCTCGTTTAATTGTTCATTTGTTTTGCAATTTAAGGGTGTTTTTTAAAAAGGAGGAGAGGAAGAAGTGGTAGCAGCTGATTTTCTTTGAAGAAATGACAGAGATCAGAAATGCCCAGGAAAACACGCGTTCACTTTAAACTCCAGATCAGATCAGGTTTTATTTAAGGCCTCAAATTACTTTTTTTTTTTTTTTAAGGAAAGGGTTTCTTTTCTTCCGCAAGTTTTGTTTACTGCACAACTAAATAGTTTGCACCCTTTGGTTGCTAACCTTAAAGAATTCAGAGTCGGAAACATTGGCCTACTGGAAAACTCCATTTCCCCCTGCATTTTGAGACTGGGTCTCAGGATATAACCCAGGCTGGCCTGGAACTCACACTATAGACAAGACTGTTTTCAGAGTTACAGAGATCTAATGCCTCTGCCTTCCAAGGACAATAAAGTCAAGTGCCAGATGTGCCAGGACACCCAGCAGAAGTATTTTGGCTTCTGAAAGCAGGGCTTTTCTCACCAATCAGCTTTCTTACCACTCATTCAGCAGATAAAGACAATTGACTAAATTATTTTAGTAGACAGACCCATTGCACTGACAAGAGCATGCTGTTTCATTATAGGTTGTTTGAAAAAAAAGTACAAACATAATTTACATGTCCAGTATTTTTTCTTCAGGCCTGTGAATTTTGAAGAAAATATAATGTTTGTTGTTAAAACATTGATAGTAAAATGAAAAGAAAATTAACTAAACAGTACTTTCAGAAGATCTGTTAGATGTTTTAGAATCATATAAATTTAAATTTTAAGTCATATTTTGTCAATAAAGATTTTAATTTATTTCATTACTACTTTGATACTAATCATGTTAGTTTTCTTTCATGGATAATAGCTTTTATTGTAGGTTATGACTTTTAAAAAGTTATTCTTTATGCTATTTTTTATATTTCTAAAATGTCTATGTTTTCACTTTCATGTCTTAGGCATTCTTTTGTGGAAACACTATAGTTTGTTGTCTGGGTTATTCCTATCCATAAATAATAATTGAAGCATTTTGTCTTGATTACTTTAAAATCCCTGTCAGATACTTTAAAAGCCTTGCTATCTTCAGTGGGCATCTTTTGCTCTGTGAGATTGCCAATTTGAAGAGGGGAAGGATTCTCTCAGAAGACCGACCACCTTCCATTGGCACCCTGTGCTCAAGTCAAATTTCTCTGCTGGGTGAAAAATCATAAATACCTTGCCTTTAAAGCGTTCCTGAAGCTCTGGGTATCCGCCAAGTCTATGTTCCTTATTACATCTTTAAACAATGCCCCTTTACCTCCCTCTGGTGTGTTTTCTAAGGCTTTACCTGCTTAGCACTGAATCACACACAACTGACTGTTGTGTCTTCTATGTTCGACGATGGAGCTGTTGTCTTCACAGAGTGGACCGACTGTGGGGTCTTCTGTGCTTGAAGATAGAGCTAGCATCTTCATCGAATGAACTAACGGTTGAGCCTTCTGTCCTCGAAGACAGAGCTATCGTCTACACTGTGTGACCCGACTGCGTAATCTTTTGTGCTTGAAGACGGATCTGTTGTCTGCACAGAGGGAACCGACTGCGGAGTCTTCTGTGCTTGAAGACAGAGGGAGCATCTGGTCTTTATAAGTTAAACACACTTTATGAAGTCAACATACAAAAAGCACTTTCTTTGCCAGATTATTTCATCATCCCAAATTTGATCAGAATCTACCACAAGGATGAAATCCCCCGGGATTTGATCAATGTTTTGTGAAAGATAAACATGAAAAAATGCAAGGAATATGGGCCTTAGAGGAAAATCTTGTGATGGGACAACACACAGAATAGGCCGCTGTTCCAAACCTGCCTCTCATTTATATTGTACAATCAGACATGTTTCAGTTTGCCTCTATTCTTGCTTTCTTGACAAGAGATTAGAAAGCATATGTCAAAGTAGGAAATAAAGTGGGATTTCATGATGCAGGTGAGTTGTGAGGAAGTGTCAGACATGAACAAAAAGCGGTTATGAGTGTGAAACAGTTCCCTTGATCCCGTTTATTTTTTGAAATATTGTGCAGCTTAGAGCAGAGAATTGGTTTATTTACAGAGATTAGGCATTAATTAATAATATTTCTTTTTCTGTCCTGCTTCCTGAGCTCATAATCACGGGTTTATGTGGTAATCCCTAAAAGAATTTATTTGGAAAAATAGCTTTTGGTGTTCTAACACATAATATGTATTCACGTACAGCCTCATGACGTTACACATGGCAAATATTTTAAGGTCTCTCTCAAGTCTCAGACTATTCTTGCCAATGAAAAGGTCTTCTAGACCTCAGCACTCTGCTGAGTAAACAGACTGGATTAGACATCAATTTAATAACTTGCTCAGACTTGAACTTCTGTTGGATACTGGAACTGAATGTGTTTTCATCAGATTTGGGAATGTGCCTAGCAGTAGAAAATGAAACAGTAAATTCTTTTGGCTTGTACTTTAGCCTGGTCTTATTAGACAGGTTTGATAGGTTTTTCCATTGCGTGCATTAAGGTCGGTGTGTGCCATTTGTTTCAATGTATTACAAGGACTTTAATCGTAATAATACTTTATATCAAAAATAAAACTAGAAGGAAAACAGTGGTTCTTTTCAGTTAAACTTTGGCTTTTGGCAGATCTTTGCGGGAAGGACAATATTACTTAATCATCTCAATCACTGTCCATGAGATAAGGCAAAATGTAAGAAGAGCTTGCGAAAAAGTTATTTCAGGACACAGATTGTATGTAGACTCTGAAAGAGTCATGGTGAATCTTGACTTTTCAACAAGAGACAGAAGGAAGTCTGTCATTAAACAATCTGTTGGGCAATACCATGTTTAACTGTCTTCATTGTTTGATTTTAATTATATGTTTGTATCAGGAAACTGATTCACATCCTCTGTGTGTGAGCTAAAATTATAGCCTTAAATCTAGGGATATTTGTTATCAAACACTAAGTATCACGTAGCAAAAATAAAAGGTACTGGCACCCCACATATATACAATGGCTCTAAATAGCTTCTCATTTTGCTTCTTAAGAAAGTTTTTTTTTCTAAAAATTAAACAAGAAAAAATAAAGTTGCAAGTCCTAATATCAGGTGTAAATGTTTTCGTATCAGACGGCTCACTCTGATGTGACTATTTAGATCATTATATAGCCAATCTGATTCAACCTGAGAAAGAAATCTGAGTCGGGCAAAAACAGATGTTTAAAACGCTTCTCATTTTCCTTCAGTGAATTGCCCACGTTTTCTGCCTTATTTACCAGTCCTGATATTGATTAGAAATTTTATACCTGCCTTTACTGAAAGAATAATTAAGACTTTCAAAAATCCAGGGTCACTTTAAAAATTGATTTTCCAGGCAACCAGAAAGATGAGGTCAGACAAAGAGAGTAAGAAGCTCACATCTGCAAGGCATCTCGGGTGTCTCCTGTGCCAGCAGCACTTCAACCACTCAGTCGAGTGTCTGCAAATACTGGAACGTCTTAGGAGGCTATTCTTGTTGGTGAGCGACCATAAGATGCACAGAATTCTGTAACTATGGAAGTAAAGAAACATGATAATGAAGGGCGTCTAGCAGTCTGCATCGGAGCGCTCACTGTCAAGAATCCCTGCACCCTATGAGTACATGCACGGCTCTAAAACAACTCTTTGGAGCCAGGTTTTAATACATCAGTGATGGTAAGGCATTTACTTTACCTGATCATAGGGTTGAAATGCACTTGCATATACATGACTTCTCACTAGTAAAGGATTTAAAGAGCAATGCTTTCTAGTGTTAGTCAACTGCCTATTATTTGGCAATGTTAGCAAGAGCCACTATGAATTGCATATATATGTGTGTATATATATAATATTGGGCAATAAGTAAAAAATGACATTAGCTTCATAGTATAACTAATATATCTAGCCATAATCTCTAACAATTCTGGTATGTTTCTATTCAAACATCACTTAATCTCCTACCAAGGCAGCCTGTTCTTTTACTGTAGAAGCCCAATTGTGCATTTTTGGTTAAATAAAGTTTTCCCCATAAAGATTTATTTATGGGCTTTTCTTGTGTTCCCTAAAACTACGTCATCCTACATAGGTAACATTTGTCCCATGTGATTCCATCAATATGAATTTCCACTTCTTCAGACGGGCTAGTCACATACATAATAAGTGTTCAGTAACCGTATATGGACAGTGCCTATTATCCTGGACATCTTTACCTTTGCAGAAAGCTGTATTGCTCATCAAAGCAAGGGAAAAACACCAAATTTATATTTGTCAGTGCCCTTCTAATATACAAATCTTTTATCTTTTTTACTTTTAAATCAAGTAATAAATCACTTTAATTTGAAAAATTACCACCATATTTTTATATATTTTTAATTGATCTATACATTTTTTTCTCACTCCCTTTTCTCCCCTCTCATCTTCCACCTTCTCCCTTGCCCCCATGCTCCCAATTTATTAAGGGGACTTTGTCTTTTTATCCTTCCTGGGCAGATCCATGTATTTCTTTCTTAGGGTCTTCTTTGTTGTCTAGGTTCTCTGGGGATTTAGACTGTAAGATGGTTATTTTTTGCTTTATGTCTAAAAGCTACTAATGAGTGAATACATATTATATTTGTCTTTTTGATTCTTGGTTACCTCACAAAGAGTGTTTTTTTTTTCTAGTTCCATACATTTGCCTGCAATTTTCAAGATGTCTTTTTTTTAACTGCTTAGTAATACTTCATTGTGCAAATGTACCACATTTTCCTCATCGATTTTTCAGTTATGGGGCATCTAGGCTGTTTTCTAGTTCTGGCTATTACAAATAATGCTTCTATTAACATAGTTGATCAAATGTCCTCATGATATGAGTATATGCCTAAGAGTGGTATTGCTGTGTCTTGAAGTAGATTGAGTCCTAATTTTCTGAGAAAACTCCATACTGATTTCTAACCTGATTCACGTTTTACTTTGAGCCCCATGAGGCTTTCATTTAGCAAAGAGAGATTGCCAAGAAAAACCAAATTGAAGAAAAATAGTCATACTAAGTAAATAAAACTTTCTGGTTTAAATATTGATATGTATTACAGAAATGAGAAATATAAAATAATTGGATAGGTAAAAATTTTGAGTATCTAGAGTAAACATTACTGATGAGATTTTGATTGAAGATTTAAGAGTGAGGGAATTAGTCATGTTCCTTGGGAAGTGTATTTCTGTGGAAGTGAGTAGCCTAGCAGGATAAAGCACCCAAGTTGACTAGGGCAATGCAAAGAAGGGGCTGATTAGTAGGAACAAATACAATATAAGAAATGCTGGGGAGTGTGTACATTGCTTTGTAGATCCCAGTGAGGACATTGCAGGACCACTGTGTGGCCTTGACACAGAGAAATAACTTTTCTTGATTTGTTCTGTTAAAGTACTGAGACTTGGCTTTCAGCAAGCATGGGGTGAGCGTACAAGAACAAATGTGTGGAGCTGTATGGCTTGCAAAATTGCTTCCTGGCCCTTCTCATCCAGAATGTCCATTGTGTCTTCTACTTACCAATCTCCCTTATCAGTGTCCCCACTGAAATGTGGTTCCAGTAATAGAACACAATGTCCCAAAGATGTGACAGGAGATGCTCAGGAGACAATTCTTTCTCATGATCTGAATGGCATTGTTCCAGTTCCACTGGATTATTGTCAAAGTGTTTCCTAAATAATGTTAGTTATCATTGGGGAATTAAACACATATGTTTATTTTTCTAAGTTTTATCATGAATAATTTAACTTAATGTTTCGTATTTCCTTCCTTATTTAAAATATAAATGTAGCATGTTCTATTCTTTCACTCACATTATCAATCTATTTCTTCATAATGCAGGGACAAGGGCAGAGGGTTTTGAATTTAACTTCCTGGTGTCAAAATTAAGCATGGAAGAAGAGAAGTAATGTTCTTTTTCTAAGTTAATGCTAGATCATTACCTAATTCTTACTGAGGACAATTCGCTTGTAAAACCACTCATTTTATTGTTTATTCAACATGATTCCTGAACACAGGACCCAACAAATAAGTCTCACACTTGACCAACTGAACATATTAATCAACTGTCAAGAAAAATAAAATCATGAAATTTGCAGATGGAGAAACTGGAAAAAAAAATTATACTGAGGGAAGTCACCCAGGATCTCAAAGAAAACCACTGTGTTTTCTCTCTTTATGTGGCTTTGGGTCTCAAATAATTTGTGTTGTATGTTAACATGTAATGCATATGGATGGCAGGAAAGTAGAAATAAGGCATTATGGGACATGGCAAAGAAGAGGCCATGACAGAAACTGGCTAAATGATGGCAGAGAAGATTATTGGACTCAAGGAGGTTCAAGCACACAGTTGAAAGAAGAGGGGAAGGAAACAAGAGCCAAGGTAAAGATAATCAAAATTAAGTATGTATGACCATGCAAGTCAAATAAAAAATATGAGGTGATAATGGAATGCATGCAATATAAAAGAATGGGAGAAAGAGTACTAGATGCTGAAGTTTTAAGTGGTAATCGTGGAAGGGTTGAGGTTTCAGAGGAGGGAATAGGAACGAACTGAAATGAATAATGTACGAAGAATCCTTAAAAAACCCCACTCTTTCGTAAGCTAAACAAACACAATTTCAGGACAGGTGACCTTGGTTTAAGTTGCAATACAATTATAAGGTATTCATGCCCGCCTCTTCTTATGCTCAGGACATTGTTTGTGTCTTTACACATTTAGTCCCGTCTGGCTCTATTTGCAAGGAATTGGTATCCATCGATACATGTGAAGTCTGAGTCTCAGAGAAATAAAGAAACCTGTTTTGGATCACCCAGCTATGAAGGTCTGCTCTGGTTGCATGTGTGTCAGCAAAATACCATAAGACCATAAGACCGCAGGCCTGAGGAAGGCCAGCTAAACATCAATAAAATGTATATAGTTTTTTAAGGGAGGACTTTGAACTTCCCACAGGTGAACAATGTCACAGCCAAATGGCAGAGGCTATTAAATGAAAATCTCAGAGTCAGGCAAGTTTGGTTAGGGAGGCCACACAGGCATTCAAAACAATACAGTCTATGGTCTTGAACTGACCAAGAACCCTTTCAGCCACCTAGTCTTCAGAGTGCTGGAAGACACTATGCAGTTTGCTAGAGGGGAGAAAATATCAATACTCTGACCGAGTATTGGTCCTTGCCCGTTAGAGTACCCACCCACCAGGCAGCTTACTTCCACTGAGACAGCACTGAAAAGATGGTTGTAGAGTAGCCATCTGCTCTCTGATTATATTGGAGACCTGCTCTACAGCGGGGGAATTCATGCCTGATCTTGTACGAGGAAAAGAAAAAATAAAAACAAATGGTGGTTAAGGAGGTAACGGGCTCCAGGGCGATCCCACTGTTCAGTTTCGCCTAACGGTTGTGTTCTCAGTCTGCCCTCTGAATGTTTGTGTTTCTGTCCCTCGTTTTCTGCCCCTGCAGTCAAACGTGGGTAGAGGAGCTTCTTGTTCCAGTGGGAAGTGGGCAGCGGAGTTCTGGATGTTCCAGTGCTGACACCAGAAACTCTTCCTGTTCGGCCATGGAGGCGACATTGGCATCAGCCTGTTCTTCCCACACCAAACCTCGCAGAAGAGGGAACAGAAAGAATGGAAAGGCAGAGGGTGGGAGGAGTTCTGTGAAACTCTGCCTTCCAGACAGGGCATGAATTAGCTCGGGGCCTGAATTAGCAGCAGCTGTGGTTGCTTGCACAAGCCCCGAATAAGATAAGGCTAGCAGAATTCTAGCCTGAAGTGGAAAAGGGTCCCATCATAGATGAGGTCACATCATAGAGGATGTTGGTGCTTGCTAATGGAGGACTCGTCTTTCTTTGTAGAGTTTGTAGAGGTGACTCTGGTAGGTGACTCATGCCAAATGAATAATCTCATACCTATGCCCATACAAGGAAGTGATAACTGGATTCAGAGGATAAAATAAATATAAAAACACATACATGCATTCATTCATACATACATACAAATTGTGACAAACAAATAAAGTTGGGAAGAAAATATGTTGGCGATATACTGGCAGAGTTGGAGGGGAGTGTGAGGTGAAATTTATGAATACATTATACACACGCATAGAATTTTCAAATAATAAATCAACATGATATCTTTAGAAGGAAAATAATTGTGAGGAGAATTAGTAAGCTTAGAGAGCATCAGTAGCTTTACATGCTCGGACAGCTCTTTTAGCTCACTAACTTTTAACGAGAGACTAATTTAGGGCAAGGCTGGCTTCTAACTATGATACTGAATGCACATAAGAGCAGATAGACCGGGAAAAGTGCTCCTTGTGACTGTGAGTGTGTGTAAGAGGCAGAGAGACGGAAGGTGCATAGCATGATGAAAAGATGAGAATGGAGTTTACGGATGGATTCAGCTTTGTAGCCACGACTATGTGGCGTTGTTGCATGTGATAGGAAGGTCCATGTGTGTCACTAAAGTAATAAAAATGTCACTAACGGTACTGTGAAAACATGAAGACACACAGGACTTTTCAAAACCTTGAAAACCACCTCTCTACACAATCCTTCCCAACCTTTTCCACTTTGGACGTTCTCTTGCTAGCACTCTTCGTCAACAGCTGCGAAACAGGATCCCTTAGGACCTGGTGTGCCAGGCAAGCTCCCTGCTGAGGAGCCCCTGAGCCTGAAGAGGTGCTCCCAAACACACTTGTCCCTCCTTGGAGAGGTCGTCTCTCTCAGCCTTACATAATAAGTCACAAAAATTTAGGCTTTCCTCCCTCATTTCCTACTATACTATTCTTTACCTAATTTACTTTTGAAACCAAGTTATTATTTTGTCTATTTACTGTTCCTCCCTAGATCGTATGACCAAGTAAATAGAGTTTTTTGTTCATTCAGCTTATTTTTGTATTTTAAGTACTTAGAACCATTCTTTGTATAGTCCAGATTATTAGTATTTGTGGAATTCATAAATGAATTATCAAATATGTGGGAACTATTTTAAAGGAAACAGTTACTTTACTGATCACTCCATGAAGTCAGGGGATAAAATCATTTCAAATGTCATATTTTTTTATTTTTTAAAGAAAATTCCATTGTTTACTCTTCCATCTGAAAATACTTAATTCTATACATTTATGAGGCCTAAAATGATCATGATTCATGTCTACAACATAAGATGATTAAATAAGTTTAGCTAACTTACTCATCACCACAAGTACTTAGCATTTTCTTTGAGATCCTTTGAAGTTTACCACAGGGACGTTTGAAACACATAATAATCTATTATTATCTTCATCACGCTGTGAAATAGAAAAATATGTTTCTGTAGAAATAACGTGTTGCAACCTTTGGCTATTGTCTCCCTACTTCACTTCACTCCACTCTCTGTAGCCACCAATCTAACCTTTCCTTACCTGACTTCTGCTGTTTTAGGTTCCATATATAAATGAGACCATGCAACATTAGACTGCCCATATTGGTATATTCTCCAGTACCATCCATGTCTCTGCATGACACAATTTCCTTCTCTCTTGAAGCGATATAATGTTTCATTGTGGATACATTGATGCATTCATCAGTTGATGGACACTTAGGTTAGACCACTCTCTTGGCCCCTGTGAATAGTGCTTCTGTGAACACAGAAAGGCAGGCATCACTTCTAAGTATGAATTTCATTTCCTGTGCATCTACATTCATTAGTGGGAGTTTTGAGATCACATGATAGCTTCACTCTTAATTTCTGAGGAGCTTCTACTGTTCTCATAAAATCTTTGCTAAAGCAAGTGTCTTCTATGCATATCTAGGAGTTCTTTAGTCCCCACATCCTCAGTAATACTTGTCATCATTTTGTCTTTTTTTTTATTTTTTAGAACAACCATTCTGACAGGTGTGAGATAATACCTCACAGTGGCTTCATTTTCGTTTCTTACTGGTTATCCATGTTGAACTTTTTTTCATTTATTTGCCTTCTGTGTGTTACTTAGACATAGTTTTAAATTGGTTTTCTGCATTTCTGTTGAATTGTTAACACGCTTATATATTTGGGACATCAATCTCTTAATGAATATACAACTAACGAATATTTCTAACTAATCCAGAGGTTGCTGCCACTTGGAGGCTTGGTGTTTTCTGAAGGGTGCTGTAGGGGGAGTGAATCTGGGCAAGAGGAAATTGGGAGGGGAAACAGGGAGGAGGGGTAGAACTGTAGTTGGAATGTCTTGTATGAGAGGAGAATCTATTTTCAATACAAAATAAAATATAAAGTTTACATGTTATGATTTCTCTTTGAATTTAAAGAATCTACTTGGCTTCTTGCCACTAACAAAATCCATGGTAGGTGACAAAATCAATATGAGTGACGACAATGGAAAAGAAAGTATAAACCTTAATTTATCTGTCGATGTTATCGTTTTTGTACACAGACATTTTAGCAGATAGAAATCAAAGTTGTAATTACACTTGATTATTTTTTAAAGTTCTTCAGTTATTTAAGGTGAGTTTGAAGAACACTAATCTTGAGGATGAAAGTATAAATTAGAGATTTAATTGATTCCCAATTTTGGTCCAACGTTATGAAAACAAAATGAAGATAAGTAGTTTTATATCCAAGATAAATTATTCTGAAGCCTTCACTGTGAAGGACGTGTGGAGCATGAACAAATCAAAGGAAAGGTCAGGATACGTCAATGAATAAAAAGGTCAAGCAAGCCTTTGAGATAATGACCAGATCTCTGGAAAGTTAATGAGTTTCTGCCATGAAAAAAATCTCTTAGTCCTGGTCATGAGTTCTAAATGTAGTGCAAGGATCATTTGGTCAGAAAGAGATTGACATAAATTGTTATTGGCATTTAGTCATTTGCATTTGAAAATTCGGGAACAGAACTCAAAACATTTTTTAACCTGGATCTTAAGGGAAGAAAACTCTTTTCAATTATGATTTGAGTCTGTTTTGACTGCTTTGGGTAGTTAGGCCCTGCTTTCTTCTGTCAGGAAGGTTTATCTTTCTTCTCCCGTGGATCTGAAAGGACACAAACTGGCAGTGATCTAGCGAGGTTCCAAACAGAGGTGAAAATGTTGGGTGGGTTTTAGTCAGACTTGGAGTTTTTTGTTTTTATCACAGACAGTTTATTTCATTGTCAGCCACAAGAGTGAGAAGAATGGCACTGATGGGCGGAGCACAAAACTCCGTCATTTGATGACATCTGATTTGACCTCATGGTCGTTTATGCTGGCACCAGAAAAGTCTTTGTTGAATAAAGTGAATTACCAGATTAATTGGTAAATACTTTTCATGTTTATCTGATATTACAAAGATAGAGTTTCTGCTTTATACATACTCATAAATTGAGATTTTAATGAGGATAATGCAAGCCTGCTATTTTGTATGTTTCAACATATATTAATAGCATCAAAACCAAAGACTTTAAGCTGACTGAAATTGTGTGACTAGAAACAGTCAAAAGGAGATTTGAAGGTTTTGATCGTTTATCACCTTTGGCCCAGAAACTTTACAATGTGCAATTGTGTTCCTCACAAGAATATTTTTACAGTTCACTTAGACAATTTGAAGCAGATCAGAGAGTTGCATTCAAACACATTTAGCTAGATTAAAACTAAGCAAATAAACCTTCTTCTATGTCTGTGTATCTAATAAGAATGCTACCCAAATGTGCAACTTAAATAACATATCAAGCTTTTTGTGCTGAAATTTCTCTTATAAAATCACTGACATTCTGAATTATATATAATATATATACCAGGAATCATTACTATATGGTATAGAGTGGAAATTTATTTTAAGAGCATACTTTATTTTGAGTTTTACTAATTATTACTAATAGAAAGTATGATTACTGATGAATAGAATCACATAGGCTGTCTGTTTTTTAATCTACCACAATATTAATTCTCTTAAAAACAAAAGAAGGAATCTATTTACTGTAATTCCAAGGCATATCTCAAATTAACATAAAAAATATTGGACAGTGAGTATATATCTTGATGTTTATTAATGTTATGGAAAACATGTAATTCAATTTTTAATCATGAATAACAATTATAGTACTAAGTTGGAAAAAGTATCTTAATATTCAGACTTAAATCAATTAAGGTATAATTGGTGATTAGACAGAAAAAAAGATGACCATAGAAGTAATAATTATAAGTCACCAAAGTCTTCTTAATAAAATTTCTCAGAAGATGTTGGAATATCTTGATATGAATACTCATCCACAAATAGGGTGCCTGTGAGCCATGAAGAAATAAAAGAATAAGTGAGTATGTACATATGTCATGTTTAAAATAATTTGAATGTTAGTTTACAAATACTGATTATTAGTTCTCATGCATACGTGCTGAAAGAAAAAATTGTGGTATCACAAATGCTGTAAAATTCTGTTTCCATTAGTGTACACAGAAAACAGACGTGGCTCAACTGTGCATGTGAAATCCCTGGAAAGGTGAATTCACATCGTTAGGAATAAACTCTGAGCTGATGAAATAGCTATGAGGCACTCAACATAAGGATGTAGTTTACTTATTAAAAGAACATTTGTTGGATTTCTATAGTGCATTAGGAATAAGAATTTCACATAGAGAGCAAAAAAATGCCAACAATCTGTAGAAACAAAGAATCAGTTTTAGTAAGAGAACACTGAATACCTTGAACACATAATGCACAGAGAAGTGAGATTAAATTTCCTAGTTTAGATCCGCTATATGTATTTAAATACAGATTAAAAATAACAACTCTATTCTTTTTATTGAACAAATTCTAGATTTCATGAAGATGGATTACCCATATGACCTTGAGAAAACACTAGACTCTTATCAATAAATTTTACAATCATTTAAATAATGCTTTGAAAATATTTACTTTTGAAATGATTTTTGCTTTTGAAAACTATAAATTTTAAAAACATTATACAGTTGTTCTGTCTCAATGGTGTGTGTCTTGTTTATTCTAGAATGATTCTGTCTTGACTACGACAGTCCAGTAGAGAGTTCTTGGTGGGTAGTGTGTTGTTTCCCAAGATTGCCTCTCCACTTCAGGAACTTCTGATGCTCCATATAATCTTTAGGATGCTTTCTTTACTTCATTGGAAACAAACACAGAAAGGTTATAAGAGTTGTCCTAAATGGTAAAATAAGCTCCTAATGTTTGAAAGAATTTATGTCAAGAACCAGTGAATCCCTAAAAATTCAGCCATTTTAAATTATATGCATAACACATGGTATCCTTCTGCATTCTCACCCAGTATACAGTTAAGTGTACATCTAATAAACAATTAAGAATAATAGATTAACAATGATAGGAAACAGAATAATTTAAACATCATATTATCTAAATATTTGAAAGTTGCAAATGGCTTTTCCCTGTAGTTTTTCATTTAATATTCTTAGTCATTTGTAACTGAAATCACATAAATTAAATTTGTGAATCAGGAGAAAGTTTATATAAACATATTAATAGTCTGAATTTACTCCATCCATGCTGTATCCCCATGCATTTGTGCCTCTTTCAATTTTTTAAATTGATATTTTATAGTCTCACAATATAGATCTTTGGTATTCTTTCTTAAATTTATTTCTATATGTCTTATGACATTTAAAAATGAAATCATTCCTTGTTTTCCTTTTGTATAGTATGTTGTTCCTTGTCATCAGAGCAGGAGAGATAGACCACTGGCAATATTTCACCTACAATCAGAAATCAAAGTAGTGGATACTGTGGCAAAATAGTTTTTCCCCTATTTATTCAATCCATGACCCAAACATGTGGAAACAAAAGAGACCTCAAAGCCTGACCTCACATTCATGTTGTTGGGTGGCTTGAAACAAAATGACTCCCAAAGTGAATGGCAATATTAGGAGGTATGACTTTGTTGGCAGGCCTTGAGGTCTCTTGCTCAATATGACAGTCCATTTCCTGTTGCCTTCTGATTGATATGTAACCAGTACCATGTCTTCCTACATTCCACAATCCCTCTCTCCCATGATGATAATGGACTAAAACTCTAAAGCTCGCCACAATTAAACGTTTTCCCATAAGAATGGTCAAAGTTCTTTTAGACATAAAGCAAAGAAAACCAGCCTACAAGTCACAATCCCAGAGAACCTAGACAACAATGAAGACCCTAAGAGAGACATACATGGATCTAATCTACATGGGAAGTAGAAAAAGACAAGATCTCCACAGTATATTGGGAGCAGGGGGGACCATAAGGGAGGCTAGAAGGGGAGGAGTTAGAAAGAGAAGAGAACAGAAAAATATGTATAGCTCCACAAAAGCTCAATAAAATCAATAAAAAAATTTAAAAAAGAAACAGCAATAAAATACTCCTAATGCCATATTGTAAAACAAAAACAAAACAGAGTTGCCAAAGTTAAACTGTCTGTTAGAAACTCTAACTAAGGCAGAGGTTGGTATTGGGCCAGCACATTGTTGCGACTGGCCAGACTATGCTTTTGTTTGAAGGAATATGGACTTTGGGACGTTGGGTTAGGAAAGCAGTAGAATATTTTAAACACTGCTTAGTGGGTCATCTTAGTAATGGCACGGAAGACAGCGATGCTAAGAGTTATTTGAACTGTGGGGACCTGGATCAAGAGGTTGCAGAAGAGGGGAATGTTAGTATGTGACCTAGAGACCGGCCTTACAATATTTTGGTAAAAATGTTGCTGTGTTTTCTTTTGTCCTAAGTGTCTGTATGATGATAAAGTGAAGGGTTTTGGATTAATTCCATTGGCAGAAAACCTCAAAATAGCCTAGTAAAGACTATGGCGTGTGGTTATTAGTGTTAACTCTGATAAAAATTAATAATGAAAAGGAGCCAGCTGAGCAAGGAAAAAATATTTGAGGGGAAAAAAAGAGCACCAGGAAGTGGAATGGAGCTACATTCAGTGTTCAAGGAGATAAACAGATTAGGAAATATAATAAAGGGAGTGATGACCTCAGGGCAAGATCCTACCCAGCTCAGATTCCAACTTGTAAAAAGGAACAAAAAAAAAAAAAAAGAAAAGAAAGAAAGAAAAGAAAATAAAGCTGGGTGTGGTGGATTAAAGGTATGTACCACAGCACTGAGAAGGTAGAGGCTGGTGGATCTCTGATTTTGAGGCCAGTCTGGTCTACAGAGCAAGTTTCAGTACTACCGCCCCTCATGGCCCACTGTGCCCCTCAGGGACCTGTACCATTTCATCTAAACCATTACATTGTTGCTCTGTGACTCAGCCAGGCTCTCTGCATGTTCCTTCCCGTCTGCAGGTGGGTCGGCTGGGAACATGTGGAACCTGGGTCTTGGGAATCCAGTATCTGCCTGAGCGCCGACCTCTATGCACAGCAGCGGCTACGGAGGTGAGTTTCCCCTTCCAGTCAGCTCACCCATTTCTCTAAACCAGAGGAACTGACTGTTGAGCTCCTGGAAATTCTATGGTGCTCCTAGACATGGGTGCAATCACAGCCCTCATGGCGATGGTTGAGCCCTTTGTTGACATTCATCTCTGGTTACTTCCCATAGCTAAAGTACATGACCGAACTAACTGGGTTAGTCCTCCCACCCGCACGAGCACTGCGCACACAGAGTCGGGCTTACACTCTGGGTCCCGGGGTCCCTTGAATATTTCTTTCTCTTTCCTTTCTTTTTCTTTCATTAGCCTCTCTGGCTTCCGAGTTTTGAGTCTTCAGCTATGGAATATAAACCCTCAAACTCTCTGCCTATGAATGTACTGCCGATTTCCTGCCGGCCTCGCTTTTCCTTTTGCTGGGCAGCCCCTGCTCCACCCACCTAAAAATGCTCTTTTCCTCTCGCTCCCATTCCTTCTATTCCATCCCTGCCACTGCTACTACTGGTCCCACAGAAACCAACAAGGTTAGTTGAATCTGCAAGGCAGTTGCTTACAAATCCAGCCTTTGCTCCCATCTGCAGCTTGTGGCATGGTGGTTTGGTGACAGGGAAGATCGTGCATCTAGGTCTCTCTTGTTATTATGTTTAAAACTCCCATGACTCAAAAAACATGGCTTCACCATTCAACACGTGACCACCGCCAGTTTGACTGAGGTCAGGTAATTTCACCACCATCTTAACTGAGGGCCAGGTCAGGTGACTAAGACCCGCCATCTTTTCTGAGGGATACCCTGCCTGGTCCCCCAGTTTGCTAATGTTTTTGCCTCTAAATTCCTCTTGCTGACTCTGTTACATGTGTCTTTTGTGCAGTGGCATGCCTTTGGTCAGGCCCACCACTTAAATGCACCTATGTTTACTGTTAAATGTTATAATTGTCTTCCCATTATATTTCATTCCAAACTAACAAAGCAGTAAGTCTCATGTTTTAAATTGGTATGTACTTTTAAGTCTCTTACAAAAATATGGTATATTTAATCCAACTCTGCTTTAAAATATATTAAACTGTTCTCTACTGTTGTCAATTCTGCTGTTAACCTCCTATTGCAACCAGTTTTTTCTTCTTTCTGTCTTTTACAAGTGTAAATCTTACCTGTTGAAAGCCAGTACAGTCAAGTTTAAACTTAGCTCTCCAGGCAGATTTTATACTATAGTTGTAATGAATCTGTACCTGGTAAACAGCCCTCAACTGCTCAGAGATCTGGGGAATATGGTACTTAAATGCTTAATTATTAAAAAACTTTTCATAACGAAAAGAGACAGGTGGCTCCTAGCAGCAGCACTCTACTTCCTCCAAAGAAGACAGAAGACAAATGGGCACAAAATAATGTCTATCTACAATTCACTTCAACTGCCAAGCACTGACCACTGGGCAAAACTGCCTTTCATCTAAACTGAAGATCTCCTGACATGGAAAGAATCACCAGAATCGACAGTGTAGCTGCTCAGGTCAAGGTAGGCTTCTCTTCCTACAGATTTCTTAGCCCACAGGATCTTCTGGAGCCTGGCAGGCACTGCGCTAAGCAACAAAAGAAATGTACAATCCTCAACAATCATGGAAGACCCTAAGGAGTAGCTCTAGGTGCCAACCAAGTAAGTTCTCTGTCATTTTTAAAGTAATAACTCCTCACGTAAAAATTTATCCTTCTCAAAGATCTCTGATGCAGTTTGGCAGCTGAGAGGTTTCATCGTTTAAAAGGATAATCTCACCAAAAAAAAAAATCACTAAAATACAAATCTATTTCTGTTTGTCTCAAGTTATTTTTAATGTCATTTTGGTTTCTTAATTGATTTACTCCTATATTAGGAACATTTTACAAATGTTTACATATATTTGTAGAATCTCTGAAATGCTTTGTATGATGGATCTCTAGTTTGCACTTGATCCTGATTTTATTCTTTTTAAAGTTTTTGAGTATGTGCCCCAAGATATGCTCTACCTTAGACAGATATGCTTTCTGTTGAGTACAATTTCTTTAGACGTCTGTTTGTTCATTGCATAGAATCTTCATTTTCTATTTGTATGATCTCTCAATGAAAAAGAGATAATGAAACCTTCTATTGTGGTTATATTTTAGATAACTGCCCCCTCAAATCTATTTATATGTGTTTCATTTAGATTCACCAATGTTGGAGAAACACACACACATACCAGTTGTTATAACCTCTTTTGAATTGATTCTTTTATCAGAATAGTGATGATTATTTTCTGACTTTTTAAGAAAAATTTTTACTTAAAGTTGGTTTTCTATCGGTACAAAATACTTTCTTTATTGTTTGTATTTCTTTATTTCTTCTTTGCTTATTTTTGTTTGAGACAGGGTTTCTCTGTAGAGCCCCAGCTCCCCTGGAACTCCTGTTATAGACCAGGCGGGCCTAGAACTCGGAGATCTGCCTGTCTATGTCTCCTGAGTTCTGGGATGAATGACATGCACCCCCACCTCCCAGCACTCACTGTTCAACTTTTAATTTATGTATTTCTTTAACACTGAAGTGAATCATGGAGAGCTTATTTTGAATTAATTTCTCCCTGTGTAGCCAGTCTACCTCACGATCTTCCTATCTACATTTCAAGTGCTGATATAAAAGGGCCTGTACCACAGACTATTTGCATCCTCAATTAGTTTTTCAAATTAATTATTTTCATCTTGGATTTCCTAATTCCTAAATGTGTGTATCTACTATACATACATCCACACAAACATACACGCATGCACACACACACACAAAAGTCCACAGGAGATTAAATCATAGACTATCACAAATAAATGACAGTCTAATACATTGAAACATTTCAAATGAATACAACAAGAAAAAAGACAGTTTATTTTTCCTATGTAAGGATACACTCTTTTTCATGGAGGTTTTATGGACAAATGTTCATGTGTTTTAAAATAATAACTGGATCACGTAACAGTAATATCAAGTTATAAACATGAATGAATAAGCAGAAAAACAGAGCCACTACTTCAGTGCATCATGAATGTGTAAGTCAGTATTGAGTCAGCAGGCTCGAAGTCCTAAATGACACACCACTGTGATGAAAAAGGTTATGACTAGAAATGTAAGCCTCATTCCCGTCTTTCTCAATTGTTACTATTTATACATTCAGTGTCTTTTTGGGGAGAGATAGCTTATTTAGAAGTCCATTAATGCTACGAAAGCAAGAAGTTTCTAAACTTTGAGAGCTGTAGATAACATTCAATTGATAGACCATGAAGGGGCAAATAGCAAAATATAGAATTATGAAAATTTACATATAAAGGATTTTTGAAATTAAACAAGCAAACAAACAAACATCAACAACAGCAAAAACTTTACTCCAAAACTGGAAGCTTTCTTCCTGAGGACTAGCTCTCAGAAAATTGGAAGGTGCTGTGTAAGCTACCAAGAGAAAAAATCAATCAGCAGTTCTAGGTAGCCATAAAGCCTCTGAACCACAGCAATGTCCAGTTTAGTAAAATACCCACAAGGGTGTAACAGCCATACTTATGTCTAGGGGTTAAACTACAGCTGTCTTACTGGTGTTAAGGCTCACTCAATCGGATGGAATTTATGTCTTCTGCGGTAAGCCTAGCCAACTACCGGTGGCACGAGAGGTCATAAATCCTTGAGGTGAAGCTACTACTCCCATTTGCCTACATAGCTCTCCTTCATCACCAGGGAAGCTAAAGAAGTTTCCTTTCCCAGCACATGTCAGCTACTATGAATATGCACAACTGGTCAAGTGCAGAAAATAAGAGACTGTGAGGTACCTGTCTGCATCTGGGATGTCTGCACAAAACTGTGAGCCCCGAGGCTTAGGGAACACTGTGGAAGACAAAGTGGAAAGATTAAAAGCGCCAGAGAACAAGAATGCCTGCTGCAAGAGAGGGGAATGTGTGCGTGGCAGGGATGCTGCAACAGGAAACTGCAACAATTACCTAAAGAAGTCCTCCATACATGCACAGGGAAAATTTCACAAGCTTTCAAACCTGAATAAAGAGCTCTAGCCAATCAGTGATGGCTAAAGAGGAGCATCAGTCTTCCTTCGAGGATGAGACAGCTGCTAGGTTATCTAATTCTAAGTGACCAGTCCTAAACATATGTGCATGTGTTTGTATGTGGGTAACACTGAATGGGTTCAGTAACACACACATGTAAGACAGTCTGGGAACACAGGAGGAGTTAGAAGGTGGAGGAGAAGGAGTGGAAATGATGTAGAAACAGAGCTCATGTATGAAGTTCTCAAACATTATTTAAAAATTTGAATAAAAACTTAAATTTCAAAATCATATTTCCAATGGAAAACTTTTTAATTTAGACACATGACTCTTAGGAAAATGAAGCCCCTGTGCATAAAAGTACAACCACCAAGATTTCTTTTACCTTCTAACACATTATAATATTGATCTCTAAGAATAAATCCGTTACTTGGTTTATATTTACTTTGCATAAAGAGAAAATACAGGCTTGATGTATTTTGACTCTTAGTTAAAATGTAATATCGGCAAAAAGTGATTTGTAAGATTCAAAACCTTTGAACTTGTTCTTCATGATCATAACCTTTCTGGAAGCACACTAATTTTTAATGTCCTTGGCAGGATCAAAATGAAACAATCTGTCCAACTGTAACAGTTCCTGAGCCCAGGAATCTGTAATATTTCACTGCCTGGAAAGGTCTTGCTGTGGGAAAGCTTTCCGCATGCGTTTGGCCGCTCCCACCATCCTCTTTCTACCTTTGCCCTGGCTGGAAAGCGTTGCAGGTCTCCCATGGATTGCAAGGAATTCCTGAATCCTGTGATCACAATGTTCTCTCCATTATGAATACTGAGCAACTATATACTTGTAGGACGTTTGTCCATTTTCTCTTTTAATAGAGTCTGTTCCCAGAGTCAGAAAACACTGGCCTTTCCTTTTAAGTAGATTATTTATCTTTCAGAAATAAGGAAAGCCATTTATTTACACTTAGCATTGCAGACGTGGTTTTCAAGTTTTGCTTTTGTCAGACCTGGTGCAATGCTGTTAAATTACTGAGGGTTTGACATCGAAAACGATGGGAAATTTTTGACTCATCGAAACCGAGTACTCAGGCACATCTGGAGTGACTGCAGTAACGTGACTCCAGAGGAGTAGCTCTGCTGAGAACGAGGGGCACACCGAAGAAGTTACAGCGGAGGGGATTTGTCATTACAGAACTGGCTAACTGACTGGAGGTGAGTGAGTTCACATCCTGGGGAAAGCCTACACACCAGAATAACTTGCTGGCTACAGTCTGAGAAGCCCGCAGCGAGCACACACATCCAGACACACACAAACACACCCACACCCACACCCACAGACACACAGAGACTTATGGACACATATATAGACACACACACACACACACAAATACCCACACAGAGATACACATACACAGAAACACACAGAGACATACACACACACACATGTGCACACACAGGCACCATACCAGTAAATACATATTTCTTGTAAAGAAAATATGGTGCTATCATGCGAAAAGAATTACTATGATGTACATAAAACTTAAATGGTGGGAAGGAAAGGAGGCAAAGGAAGGTGGGTTGATGGTGGACAGAATTCTCCCTTGAAGCTTTTGGTCAAGTCTACACACAGAGATTATAAAATGCTAAAAAGAAAGTAGAAGCCAACTAATAGCTGAAGGTAGTATTTGGTAGTTTATTAGTACTAAGGAAATGAAAAGTGCAATCAAAAATTAGCACAAAGAGACCCGTGACGCCTTTGAATAGAAGGTCGTAACACTAGATGTAACAGACAAACGAGGCCTAAAATAATTGCAGTTCAGCACACCGATTTATTCTGCTCTTCCCCATATGGGTTCCCTAGCATAACACACAGTAAACCTTCCTAAAAACATGAGGCCACCCAGGTCCTCCACAGTGTTCTCTCTGAATTTTACTACCTTTCAGTGAGACACGGGAATAAATCAGCTGGTTATTGACGACGGTGGGGATGGGGTCTGGATTAACATAAACTGAGTTTTCTAAAAACACAAATTCAAAGTCTACATTTAAATACACAATAATAAATAATCATTAATATAATTTAAACTGCAACATTTGAATTGATTTTTTTAATACAGTGTCTCACTGTATAGCCTAGAAAGACTTCAAACATGGAACAATTCTGCCTCAACTTCTCTTGTGCGAGAATTATAGTTAAGTTGACTTTAAAATTATCTACAACAAAAGATAGTAGTTGTAAACTGATATATTGCTTTTTCAGAAAATATAAAAGAGAAAGCACGGAGATAAGAAAGACACGAAAAAGCCAGGAGAAATATGGGACATTATAAAATTAAGAACACACATATCATTACATTTCAAGTATCAAAAGCAGAGCAAAGCACTAGAAATCACAGAAACATATTTCAAAAAAACTATAAATTCCCAAAATAGCAATGTAATTAAGCCACAGATAAAATGGCAATGTAATTAAGTCACAGATAAAATATGTTCTATGGCACACAGGCCAGATACACTACATGAATAAAGTAGAAAATAACAGTATATCAAGAAGTCAAGGATGTGGTTGTAACCTTAAAAATTAAAAGAAATAGTCAAAAGATAAGTCAGCATCATGGGTAATGGAACTAAAGGAGGTGGCCAAGACAGAATTCTCCTGGACCATCAAAAGAGACCTGTGAAAAGCAATAGTAAATAGTACACTTATTCGTGATATTTTGAAAGCTTTCCCTTCAGATTAAAAATTTATCTTTTCTCTATACATTTAAGAGCTGTTTGCAGGTGTCCTGGTCAAGTGAGTTAGACAAGAAAAATGCAAAAATTGCATAGGTAGTGGAAAAAGTTTCTAACAGTTTTCTTATTACATTTTTTTAACAGAAAACAGAATATAAAAGTCATAGAATGACCACAGAGTGTGCTGACATACTCCCTATACAAAAACCATTATTTTTCACAATATTTAGTCTGAGAAGTAATATAATTTATAATAAATCAAACAGTTAAATGTCTTAGAAAACATTGATTGACAGCTATAAAATAATTTCAACAAAAATTCCAAAATACTGCTTAAAGATTAAAGAGAGGACTGAACAGAGTTCTCATACATATGTCTATCATGGTACTACATATGTCTATCAATCAAGTTACTATCTTGTAACTGGAGGTTTGTCTCCCACCTGCCAGTTCCTGAATATCCACTTTGAGGCTTCATATTAATTACAAACCATTTGACCTATTAGCTCAGGCTTATTATTAAAAAGTTCTTACAACTTAAATTAACCAGTTTCTATTATTCCATGTTTTACCACAAAGTTCATTGCTTATTGCCTCAAATCTTGCTTCATTAGAAGCTTCTGGTATCTCCAGACTCTACCTTCTTTTTCCCTGTGTCTTTGTTTAGATGTCCTGCCTGTCTCTATTCTTCCTGGTTATTGACCAAATCAGCTTCTTTATTAACCAATGGTAATAAAGCATATTCACAGCATGTATAGAGACATCCCATATCTTTTCCCCCTTTCTGTCTAATCAGACATGAAGGTTTCAACTTTAACATAGTAAAATTGTACAGAATAAATAGATATCAAGCTTATTGATATTATAACTTACAAGTCTTCAACTCCATCAAAGACCTCAGAAAGATATAATATTACCTAAATAAACAGGGAGTGCATTATAAACAACTTCCAAAAACTCTAGGAAGGACAGAGACAATACATAATTTTATATATAATATTAAGTATCAGAATCTTGGTCACCATATTCAATATTGATATTTCATTTATTTTTACATTCTAAGTACATATTAACAATCTAGTGGTGTGTTTTGCCCACAGTTGCCACTGGAAGATAGACACTTGCTGATAGAACCAAGACATCTGCTTTTGTAGCATTCCAATTCTACAGTTTAAGAGATATATCATAAAGTAGAGACACACAGTAAATAAATAATTGCAAGGTGAAGATTAATGATAGATAACTGAAATGAATATATTAGAGAGGTAGCAGGGAAACTCAATCTAAATTGGACCCTCACAGAAGATGTGAAGTCTAGACTGATACCACGTTTGAAAAAGAATGGGACTACGTTTAGATTGTTCTGACAGAGGATTGACATTAAAGCCTTTGTGGGTCTGAAACTGAAGGAGGAGTTTGGTGACAGGGTCTGGTGATACTGGCAACACGGTTGTTAATGAGATGTCTGAATTTTGCTTTTTTTAACTCTGGGAAGCATTAGGAAATTCTGAAAGAAATAGCCCATTATAAGTAAGTTTGGATATGAATCGACTGACTGGATTGTAAACAATGTGAAAGGCTTATTTGGAAAACAGAGGATTTGGGGTTCCAGTTAGGGACTATGAGTAGCAATGAGGGTGGAAAGAAATGTTCAAGCTCAGATATACTTAGGAAACAGATCATTGAAGACCTACTCTCATCAATGGCAAATAAACACAGTGATAAGCGTATTTATATGTATTACATATGTATTGATGTTAAATGATTTCTAAGTGACGAGAAAAGTCTCTTTAGCTGGGGATGTTATGATGTTCATATCATCCTGGATAGTGTCAGGAGAAGTTGGATCTACTCAGTAGTGAAGAAGCATGCTTCTGCTCCTCAGAACTCTGGTCATTGTGGTGCGCAATGTCACAAGTTTATTAGTATCTCTGTATTCTCTGCCTTTGAGAACATTTTTTAAAATCTCTCTTCACTGTGGACCCGTGGTGTGCATTGCTTATACTCCAGTTTTTAGAGATGCTAAAGAAGGCGCCTATTAGAAATTGCTGGGGCCCTCACGCAACCAGGTGCTATGATAGATATTCCACAATACTTAATATTCTTGTCTTTGGAATAATCCACCGTTTTAAGTCAAGTAGTTAATGTACTGAGAGCCACAGTTGGAATTAAATTCTAAGTCTGCATGATTTTGATGGCTACATTCTTTTCATACTTTTATCATCTCTAAGTCTTGAGATCCCTTTCCTGCGATTTGCACAATGCTGGGTTTCCCTGAGCTCTACCTCCTGGCTTTTGACTATGAATCTTACCCATGGCCAGATTCCTGTACAGTTTTATCTGCTAGCTTCATTCTCTCCTGATTTAGTTTACTTACTAGCCTCAACTGCCTCCTCCAATGCCACAAAATCTAAAGTATTTTTTTCCTTTCATATATCTTTTGCTATGGCTAACAAAATGTTGGCCCTCTGCACAATGCCTTTTGAAATCTACTCAGATATATAGTTTTTGTTTAATTATCCCTGTGTTTAGGACCACTGTGATGCATACCAGCTGTTTCTCTGTCTAGCACATACCTTCTGTTTGACAGGGCAGGGACATCCTGAAACAAGGTCACTTTTCTTGCAGAACCTGCCTTCTGCAATGAGGCTTCCTCTGAACTCCATAAAAAGACTAGTCTTTGTCTTTTAAAGGCATGAAAATGCTTTAGCTCACTTCGGTAATGAATGTGTACTCATTCTTAAAATGAAAATTAAGTGCAGAGAGATGGCCAGTACAGTTCCTTTTTTCTGGTGCCCAGATTTATGCATTTTTGACAGTAGAATAATTGCATTTATTCAACTAACTGGGTCATATTTGTGCTGCCAGGAAGGAATTTTAGCTAAGTGTTAATTTTTAAAATATGGGGAAAAAAGAAAAATCAACCTTCATCTAGAAAAAAAAAGTATTTGATTAAATGAATCAAAACCATTATAGTAAATCTGGAGAAAATATCCTCAACTCTTACTTATTCAATTTAGGAACGAGACAGTGACACTCAGAGTAACCTATCCGCACTTAATGCGTTCTGCTCTACTCAAGCTAAATCCCTCAGCCTCGCATTTGATTAGAACCATCAGGCTACTGTAAGCTAGACTAGCAAACGCATTCTTTGCTGGAAAATGGGAGGAGTGGCCACTGTCCCAGCTAGGTCAGCCAAGAGCTAAAGGGAGGAGAAGATTGGAGCGAGCATCGAAATTTATTAAACCATATTGTAAGCATTTAAAAAGCATATTTTATGTTATTTCTTTCAGGTAAAAAGAAGAAAAAAAATCTGTTAACAATTTACACTGTTTATTTTTGTTCCCCAAGAGTGTCTTTTAATTTGGAGGAATAATAAGTGCATCAAGTTTTTCATTATTTTGTAACTTTTTATGGAAAAACACACTTTTAAATTTATGTTAAAATAGGGCCCTCATTTTTTTTCTTTTCATGTGTGTGCAGGTTTCGCTGCCCAGCCACTTCAGATGAATGATATTGAGATTTTTTAAAAAGCTCTTATATTTCAAGACTCTAAGTCACTTTCCAGTCTGACTTTCCCCTGTGGAGCCATGGAGTGAGAACCTGTATAACCTGAGCAAAATATGGAGACAGAGAGAGGACTGTGTTCAGGGAGTCCTCAGAAGAGCATCTGGGGTTAGTAAAATAAGAAAAACATTAGCTGGCTTTCTACTTTTGTGAAATAAAAAACAGCATTATTTTTCTTATTGTGCCCCTTTGGGTAGACCAATAAAGATTGCTCAAATGGAAAAAATATCACAGGCATTCTCAAACTACTCTTTGGAGCTTGGCTTGGGTGTCTGATTCAGAACTTGGCAGTGTCTGGTCTTCTTAAGATCAGTGCCTTTGATTAGGCTCTGGTAGAGTTGGAGATAAACTGACCCCATGCAGATCAGGAGAGCACTTTGTCTGTACCATGAAGTTTATGAGCAATATTTCTTCCCAAGAAGGTGACAATGTCATTCCCCAATCAACCTGGTCAATCAACAGGATTTCAACACAAAGTTGCTTCCATTCCATAAAGAACTGATCCAGAAGCAATCATTGAAATTCTGAACAGAACCTGCTCTCTAGCATCAAAAGAAGATGTCAAGGCAATTCTTTGAGAATTCGAATATCTCATGGACATACATTTGGGCTTCTCAGCTGCACCAGCTTTCCCTGGTTCATCACCTGGCCTACCAGCCTGATCCTGTCCTTTTTCTTCGCTTGGAAACCCTTTTCTTGATTCAGGCCATGCAAACTCCACAGAAAATGAAACCAGTCCACGGAAGCACTGGGACTTGTTTGCACCTTGGCTAGGTTAGGCGATATATAAAAGCACTACCAGACCCAATATAAACTAATGGTGTAAAGCGACAAGGTGTTGGAGCACCTGATTGTATCGATTAGAGTACATAGCTGGGTGCTATGAAGTTTGAAAAGATATGATAGCAATGCTAGTGATAGATGAAGAGACATCAGAGAGCAAGCATAATAATAATATGGAGGTGTTACATAATAATTATAATTAATAATTAATTACATAATTAATATTACATAATAATAATATGGAGGTGTTACATCCATATCCATGTCACTAAAATATGTAAGGAAACACACAGACACATAGGATACTATTTTACAATATCAGCTACCAGTAAACAATTACAGAAATAGAGTGTGCCGAGATGTATAGTTTAACAAAGCACTCTGGATTCCTAGCCTCATGACTTAATAGATAATACTCTTTCAGATCGCCTCTTTCTAATTGTTATATTTCTTTTTTTGTTTGTTTTGTTTTTTGTTTTTTTTTAAGTAAATTTTATTAAATTATAAAAGTTTCCATTTCCGCCCCCACTCCCAACACCCTCCCACTCCCCCCACTCCCCCTCCTCCTCCCTCTTCATCCCCCAGGGCAGTCAGGGTTTCCTGCCCTGTGGGAAGTTCCAGTTCCTTCCCCCTCCCTCCAGGTCCAGGAAGGTGAGAGTCCAAACAGACTGGATCCCCAAAATCCAGTATATGCAGAGGAAACAGGTCCCAGTGTCATAGTCAATGGCTTTTCAGAAAGACTTCGGGCCAGCCACAGTCAGAGAATCCGGCCAAATTCTGAGAATCTGGTTAGATCACCTCCTCGTTCAGTCCCAGTCCAACTGGCCTTGGTAAACTCTCATCAGATCAGTTCCCTTGTATCAGTGGGTGATAGCATCCCTCGCAGTACTGATTTCGTTTTTCATGTTTTTCCTCCTTCTGCTCCTCATTTGGACCTCGGGGGGCTCAGTCCGGTGCTCCAATGTGGGTCTCCGACTGTATCGCCGTCCTTCGCCAGATGAAGGATCTATGGTGATAAGCAAAATATACATCAGTATGGTCATGGGCCACGGCCGATTCAGGCACCCTCTCCTCTGTCCAGAGAGCAATCTGGGGGATCTCTCCTTGGACCTGGGATCCCATATATAATCAAGTCTCCTGTAAACCCTAAAATGGCTCCCTTAGTTGAAATATATTCTTCCCTGATCCCATATTCATCCTTCCTTCCCCCCCCCATCCCAGGCCACCAAGCTTTCCCCGTTCCTCCCCTACTCCCTTCTCTCTAACCCTCTCCCCTTCCATCAACCCTCCCACCCCCCCATGCACCCGAGGTTACCTGGGACTCTTGTCTATTTCCTACCTCCTGGTGGATAGCTAAATAATCTTCATCAGGTTCATCTTCTTATTTAGCTTCTCTAGGATCACGAATAATAGGCTCAAAGACCTTTAATTATGGTTAGAATCCACTTATGAGTGAATACATACCATATTCCTCTTTTTAGGTCTGGCTTACCTCACTCAGTAAAGCGTTTTCTATTTCCATCCATTTGCATACAAAATTCAAGATGTCATTGTTTTTTACCGCTGAGTAAAACTCTAATGTGTATATGTTCCACACCTTTTTTAACCATTCTTCTATTGAGGGGCACCTAGGCTGTTTCCAGGTTCTGGCTATTACAAATAGTGCTGCTATGAACATAGTAGAACAAATGCTTTTGTAGTATGTTAGGGAATCTTTAGGGTATATTCCCAAGAGTGGAATTGCTGGGTCCTGAGGGAGGTTGACTCCCAGTTTCCTGAGAAACCGCCACACTGATTTCCACAGTGGCTGCACGAGTTTGCATTCCCACCAACAATGGATGAGTGTTCCCCTCACCCCACATCCTCTCCAGCATAGGCTATCGTTGGTGTTTTTGACTTTAGCTATTCTGACAGGTGTAAGATGGTATCTCAAAGTGGTTTTGATTTGCATTTCCCTGATCGCTAAGGAGGTTGAGCATGACCTTAAGTGTCTTCTGGCCATTCGAAGTTCATCTGTTGTGAATTCTCTGTTAAGTTCAGTACCCCATTTTTTAATTGGGTTAATTAGAGTTTTAGTGCCTAGTTTCTTGAGTTCTTTGTATATTTTGGAGATCAGACCCTTGTCTGATGAGGGGTTGGTGAAGATCTTCTCCCAGTCAGAAGGCAGCCTTTTTGTCCTACTGACAGTGTCCTTTGCTTTACAGAAGCTTCCCAGTTTCAGTAGATCCCATTTATTCATTGTTTCTCTTATTGTCTGTGCTGCTGAGGTCCTACTTAGGAAGAGGCCTCCTGTGCCTAAATCTTGTAGACTACTTCCCACTTTCTCTTCTATCAGGTTCAAAGTGGACGGATTAATGTTGATGTCTTTAATCCATTTGGACTTGATTTTTGTGCATGGTGATAGATATGGATCTACTTTCATTTTTTTACAGGTTGACATCCAGTTATGCCAGCACCATTTGTTAAAGATGCTTTCCTTCTTCCATTGTATACCTTTAGCTCCCTTGTCGAAAATTAGGTGTTCATAAGTTTGTGGGTTAATATCTGGGTCTTCTATTCGATTCCATAGGTCGACTTCTCTGTTCTTATGCCAATACCAAGCTGTTTTCAATACTGTAGCTCTATAATAGAATTTGAAGTCAGGGATGGTAATGCCTCCAGAAGTTCTTTTATTGTATAAGATTGTTTTGGCTATCCTGTGTTTTTTGTTTTGCCATATAAACTTGATTATTGTTCTCTCAAGGTCTGTGAAGAAGTTTGATGGGATTTTGATGGGGATTGCATTGAATCTATAGATTGCTTTTGGTAGAATTGCCATTTTTACTATGTTGATTCTCCCAATCCAAGAGCAGGGGAGGTCTTTCCATTTTCTGGTATCCTCCTCAATTTCTTTCTTCAAAGACTTAAAGTTTTTGTCAAATAGGTCTTTCACTTCCTTGGTTAGAGTAACCCCAAGATATTTTATGCTATTTGTGGCTATCATGAAAGGTGATGCTTCTCTGATTTCCCTCTCTGCTTCTTTATCCTTTGTGTATAGGAGGGCCACTGATTTTTTGGAGTTGATCTTGTATCCTGCCACGTTACTAAAGGTGTTTATCAGCTGTAGGAGTTCTTTGGTAGAGTTTTTGGGGTCACTTATGTACACTATCATATCGTCAGCAAATAACGAAAGTTTAACTTCATCCTTTCCAATTCGAATCCCCTTGATCTCCTTATGTTGTCTTATTGCTATTGCTAGAACTTCAAGCACTATATTGAAGAGGTATGGAGAGAGTGGACAGCCTTGTCGCGTTCCTGATTTTAGTGGAAAGGCTTTGAGTTTCTCTCCATTCAGTTTGATGTTAGCTGTCGGCTTGCTGTATATTGCTTTTATTATATTTAGGTATGATCCTTGTATCCCCAGTCTCTCCAACACCTTTATCATAAATGGGTGTTGAATTTTGTCAAATGCTTTTTCAGCATCTAGTGAGATGATCATATGGTTTTTTTCTTTCAGTTTATTTATATGATGGATTACATTGATAGATTTGCGTATGTTGAACCAGCCCTGCATCTCTGGAATGAAGCCGACTTAATCATAATGGATAATTTTTCTAATGTGTTCTTGGATTCGGTTTGCCAGTATTTTACTGAGAATTTTCACGTCGATGTTCATGAGTGAGATTGGCCTGTAATTCTCTTTCTTGGTTGTGTCTTTGTGTGGTTTTGGCATTAGGGTAACTGTAGCTTCATAAAAGGAGTTAGGCAATGACTCTTCTGTTTCTATATTGTGGAATACGTTAAGGAGTATAGGTATTAGCTCTTCCTGGAAGTTCTGGTAGAATTCTGCATTGAAACCATCTGGTCCTGGGCTTTTTTTGGTAGGGAGATTTTTGATAACAGCTTCTAATTCTTCGCGACTAACAGGTCTATTTAGATTGTTCACCTGTTCTTGGTTAAACTTTGGTATATGGTACTTATCTAAAAAAATGTCCATTTCTTTTACATTTTCCAACTTTGTGGCATATAAACTTTCATAGTAAGATCTAATGATTCTCTGAATTTCCTCTGTGTCTGTGGTTATGTCCCCCTTTTCATTTCTGATCTTATTAATTTGCATGTTCTCTCTCTGCCGTTTGATTAACTTGGATAGGGGTTTGTCAATCTTGTTGATTTTCTCCAAGAACCAGCTTTTTGATTCATTGATTCTTTGGATTGTTTTCTCTGTTTCTATTTTGTTGATTTCAGCCCTCAGTTTGATTATTTCCAGTCTTCTAGACCTCCTGGGTGAATCAGCTTCTTTTTTTTCTAGATCTTTCAAGTGTGCTGTTAAGTCTCCAATGTGTGCTTTCTCTGCTTTCTTTAATTGGGCACTTAGTGCTATGAACTTTCCTCTTAGCACTGCTTTCATAGTGTCCCATAGGTTTGAGTATGTTGTGTCTTTGTTTTCATTAAATTCAAGGAAGACTTTAATTTCTTTCTTTATTTCTTCCTTGACCCAGGGGTGATTTAGTAGTTGACTGTTCAGTTTCCATGAGTTTGTTGGCTTCCTGGGGGGAGCATTGTTGTTGAATTCTAATTTTAGTCCATGGTGATCTGACAAGACACAGGTAGTTACTAATATTTTTTTGTATCTGTGGAAGTTTGCTTTGTTACCGAGTATGTGGTCAATTTTCGAGAAGGTTCCATGAGCTGCAGAGAAAAAGGTATATTCTTTCCTATTTGGGTGGAGTGTTCTATAGATGTCTGTTAAGTCCATTTGATTCAATACCTCCAATAGATCTCTCAATTCTCTGTTTGGTTTCTGTCTGATTGACCTGTCCATTGGTGAGAGAGGAGTGTTGAAGTCTCCTACTATTAGTGTGTGTGGTTTGATGACCGCCTTGAGTTCTAGAAGAGTTTCTTTTACATATGTGGGTGCCTTTATATTAGGAGCATAGATATTCAGGATTGAGACTTCCTCCTGATGAATTGTTCCAGTTATGAGTATGAAATGTCCATCTCCATTTCTTCTGATTGATTTTAGTTTGAAGTCGATTTTGTTAGATATTAGAATGGCCACACCCGCTTGTTTCTTAGGTCCATTTGCTTGGAAAACCTTTTCCCCACCCTTTACTCTGAGTAAGTGTCTGTCTTTGTGGTTGAGGTGTGTTTCTTGTAAACAGCAGAATGTTGGATCCTGTTTTCATATCCAATCTCTAAGTCTGTGCCTCTTTATAGGTGAATTGAGTCCATTGATATTAAGTGATATTAATGACCAGTGGTTGTTGACTCCGGTCATTTTTTTTTTTTTAGGTAGTAGAGTGTATGTGTTTTTCTTCTTTGATTTGTGCTTGTGAATGGTCGCTAGATGTTCGAGTTATTGTAGGCCGTGTTGGGAATGTTGGATTCCATCGGTAGTGATTTTCCTTCTAATATTCTCTGTAAGGCTGGATTAGTAGCTACATATTGTTTAAATTTGTTTTTATCCTGGAATATTTTGTTTTCTCCGTTGATAGTGAACAATAGCTTGGCTGGCTATATTAGTCTGGGTTTGCATCCATGGTCTCTTAGTTTCTGCAGTACCTCTATCCAGGATCTTCTGGCTTTCATGGTTTCCATAGAGAAATCCGGTGTAAGCCTGATAGGTTTACCTTTATAAGTTACTTGACCTTTTTCCTTTGCAGCTCTTAAAATTTTTTCTTTAATATTTATGTTTTGTGTTTTGATTATTATATGGCGCGGGGATGTTTTTTTCTGATCCAATCTATTCGGTGTTCTGTATGCTTCTTGAACCTTCATAGGAATATCGTTCTTTAGGTTGGGAAAGTTTTCTTCTATAATTTTGTTGAATATATTTTCTGGGCCTTTGATCTGCAGTTCTTCTCCTTCTTCAATCCCTATTATTCTTAGATTTGGTTTTTTTATTGTGTCCCAGATTTCCTGAATGTTTTGTGAAGAGAATTTGTTGGATTTGCCGTTTTCTCTGACCAGAGCATTTATTTTCTCTATGGTATCTTCAGAATCTGAGATTCGTTCTTCTATCTCTTGTATTCTATTGGTTATGCTTGATTCTGTAGTCTCCGCTCGTTTACCTAGGTTTTCCATTTCCAGCCGGTTCTCATTTTGTGTTTTCTTCATTGCCTCCATTTCTGTTTTCAATTCTTGGACTGTTTCCTTTACTTGTATGATTGTTTTTTCTTGGTTTCTCAGGGTATCACTCACGGATTTACTTATTTCTTCAAACTTTTTGTTATATTTCTCATCCATTTCTATACTCATTTCTTCAAACTTTTTGTTATACTTCTCGACCAGTTCCTTAAGGGAGCTATTCATATCCTGTTTAAGGGACTCTATTGCTTTCATAATGGCACTTTTTTCCACTTCATCTGGGTTAGAGTGTTCAAATCCTTCTGTTGTAGGGTCGTTGGGATCTGATATTTTCATGTTGTTTTTCAGATTGTTGGAGGAGGTCTTGCCTTGGCATCTGCCCATCTCTTCGATCAAATGCTCTCTATTGGAACTTCTGGTATCGGGTCAGGTTCCCTTGTTGGGCAGGGAGTTCACTGATAGAATGCCTACCTTTCCCCAGGAAGGGTATTGAAGCACAGGCACTCCCTCTTTCCGGGATGCCCCTACAGAGCAGGCCCAGTGTGCAAGGCAGCTGAACTGGGGAAATTTTATGGCCTCAGTGGGAGGGGAGAAATATAGAAATTTGTACCTGGATTGAAGCTGGGATGGCAGGCGGGAGAGCCTAGCAGGGTGGAAGCAGCACTGCAGGCTGACCTGGGAGTCTATGGGGTCGGGGAAAGTCCTAGCTCCTCCTCGCTGGGCCCCTGCCGCGGGCCCGAATCAACTCACCACTCCGAAGGCCCTCTGGATGGAAGCTGGGATGGCTGACGGGGAAGCTAGCAGGGTGGAGCCAGCAGAGCAGGCTGACCTGGGAGTCTATGGGGTCGGGGAAAGTCCTAGCTCCCCCTCGCCGGGCCCCTGCCGCGGGTCTGAATCAACTCACCACTCTGAAGGCCCTCTGGATGGAAGCTGGGATGGCTGGCGGGAAGCTAGCAGGGTGGAGCCAGTAAAGCAGGCTGACCTGGGAGTCTATGGGGTCGGGGAAAGTCCTAGCTCCCCCTCGCCGGGCCCCTGCTGCGGGCCCGAATCAACTCACCACTCCGAAGGCCCTCTGGATGGAAGCTGGGATGGCTGACGGGGAAGCTAGCAGGGTGGAGCCAGCAGAGTAGGCTGACCTGGGAGTCTATGGGGTCGGGGAAAGTCCTAGCTCCCCCTCGCCGGGCCCCTGCCGCGGGTCTGAATCAACTCACCACTCCGAAGGCCCTCTGGATGGAAGCTGGGATGGCTGGCGGGGAAGCTAGCAGGGTGGAGCCAGCAGAGCAGGCTGACCTGGGAGTCTATGGGGTCGGGGGAAAGTCCTAGCTCCCCCTCGCCGGGCCCCTGCCGCGGGCCCGAATCAACTCACCACTCCGAAGGCCCTCTGGATGGAAGCTGGAATGGCTGGCGGGGAAACTAGCAGGGTCTAATTGTTATATTTCTGTGCTTATGTTCCTTTTTGTTCTAGCAAGTCAGAAGTGTATTATCTGATAGAAATAGCAGTTTCCATAAGGTAAACCAGAATTAAAGTAAGAAGTTAAGATTGTACTCTGAGATAATGAAGAGAAAAAAGAAAGAATCTTCAGAGCTCTTAGATCCCTAGGACCTAACACCACCTGAGTCTCAACTGTGATACACATAACTAAAACATTCTGCTACCTTACCAAGTGCTTTAACAGTCAGATCAACCAAAAGTGTTTGATTGAATTTGATATGTAAAAGCTTAATAATTTTTAGTGCTATGGTGTGGATATAGTCTGGATATGTCCTCCAGCAGCTGTATAATGGAACCTTGGTCCCTGAGTGATAATGTTGGGACATAATAGAAGCATTGTGAGGTAGAGAAGCCAAACTTTGGATGTTGCAACTCTCAGCAGGAATCTCATCTAGCTTTTGAAAGGTGCATTCCTTCCCCTGTTCCAACTCCCTGTCTATTTGATCTTTTCTTTTTGCATGTTCTTCAGACACCCTCCCATTCACTATGTTTGGGAACAGCTACAAAAGCCCTCCCCAGGGGTCAATGAAATCATAATGCACAACTTCCAATGTTTTAATCTAAACAACTCCTCTGTATAGAGAATCCAGCCTCAGAGATTGTTTATAGCCATGGAAAAGTAACTAAAACCATTTGTCAATGTCAAATTTTTAGAACAGAACTGTATAAAGAGGAAGCTGTTACACAGGTTCCAAGGTAGCATTGGCCACAGCCAGAAATCCAGAAGGACTGATGAGGGATTATTCCAGATCAGTAATCTCCATCTAGTACCAGGGCTGTGGATATAGTAGTGAGATGAACTGAGGGTATTGGAAGAGTAGTAATACATAACCCCAGACTATGCTTGTAGCCTGATAAACTTTGAACTCAGATGAAGATATATTTACTTTTTGCAAGCCATCAAATTTCAAAGAAACATGCTAACTCCCAAATTTACAGAACTGGAAAATTAGATTGCAATTAACCTTTCTGAATACACTCGTATCACTAGGGTGGAAAATCTAATACACAGAACTTTGGCAATTACTTGATGGCAGAGATAATATGTGTAGACACAGTTACAAAGTCAGACCTTTACCGTGATCTGCTTTGTCTACTTTGGAACTGCATGAGACCAGAAAAGCTCCAAATTACTGGTGGCCAGGTGACCATATAATCATGGAGTTATTTGAGGTCACCTGCATTTGTCTTGGGGTTTATTTTTAAATCTGGCAGAGCTAAAACTTAATGTAAATTAGCAACTGAACACTATTAGCTTCCAAGTTTCAACCAGATTTTATCTGGCATGACTTCTCTGTCCTATTCTCATAGTGAACAGGAGAAAAAATATCCTAGGAAATCCTGCCAGTGTGAGGAATAGATGATTCTTGATAGAGCAGTCTCTAATGTGGGCATCGGGTGGGGCATCTTCCTTTGTATATGTCCCCATTTTCAGAAGCATTGTTAAGATTAAAAATCCATGCTTCCATGTAATACTAACTTGAGGTCAAGAAGCTCGTTTTGTCTTTGTTTTTATTAAAATGGCCAACAGTGCCAACATTCCTAATCTGTTATGTATTTGAAAACTAGCCAGTGATCACATTTTTTAAAGTGAGGGCTGAAGTTTTATACTGGTGTTGGAATAAAAAAAATCTCTTTGTGTATCAAAGCAATAGTGTAAGAAGTAACACAATACCTATTTTAACCTATTTAATCCACACCAACCTGTATAAATCTAAATAAATTGATTCTTTTCTAAGGTGCTCATTGCAAATGGAATATGTTTGCTACACAAATTACCTTCATTTCTAATAACTTACATAAATTACCGTAAAGACATGAAACTTTGCAGAACATTTTCATGACTTTATGTTTGACTTTGATTGTACAAAAGTATGTCTTCTGAAGACTGAAGACATTATTTGAAATTCTCCAATATGTAAAAGCATTCTAGAATAATATAACTCAGTACAAAAAATACAATGAGTTTTTCAATATCCTCAAATTTTTAAGAATTTCATTCTCATTACACTGATAAAAAACCCTTTTGCTGCTCATTTGTTCATTAAATATCCTTCTAATGGACATTTGTTGATCGTGGGCATAGAAGGAGGGCTTTTTTGACCTGGGAAGCACATTACTTAGAAACCACTACACTATGGCCTTTGTGCCTGTCAGTTGGTCAGAATACACTGCCTATCTGTCATCTTCTTCATTCATGTTTGGCACTACGTGCTGGAACACTCAGAATGCCTTTTAGTATGAAAATTAGCTTCCTATTATGATCTGCCCAAGTCAGAGTGTTTCCAATTATTAAATCACATAACTGTTAAACCTATCTCTCCTTCTGTCGTGGCTCTGTCTGACGGGGACAAAACACTGGAACTTTACAGGAAAAGTGGTAGAGGCAGAGCCGAGACGGGAAATAGTTACTGGGAAGTTTAAATAAACAAACTGGTAGAACCTTTTAAAATCACCTTAGAAAAATTAGCTACGAAGTATGAATGCCTCCCAAGTCGTATAGTTTCAATAAATACAATGAATGCAAATATTTCAGGAAAGTGGGCAGATTCTATTTATGAGTTTGCTTATCACCATGGATACTTCACTAATAATGATGTTGATATTTCATTGTTAGCATTGCTCAATGGAAGCATTCCAAAAATTACCCAGAACAACTGCAGAAGGAACTATCTTCAGTTCACTCCAACACATGACAATTCTATTTTAATTATACCTTTCTAGTTTCCTCTAATACTACAAGATTAACAGTTTAAAAGTATTTCCTCCAACCATATTTAGAAGCCAACACAATATAAATAGGTCAATGAAGAAGGCCTAAAATGCCATATTCTTAGTTCTCTAACTCCAAGATAATTGTAAGATTTTACTAATACATATTAAAACTGTTGTGAACTCATAAATATTGCTTCTTCGTTCAAAGTAAAGTTGAAGTAATTATTGAGGTGCTAACGTTGATATTAAATCCAGTAGGGAACTTGAGGACCTAGCGACGTGAAATCGTTCTCGCTGTGGGAACTGGGAAAATCCACCACACTGACCATGTCCCTCAAGTCTCTTTCAGAGAGGCATGCTGCAGTTTCATGGAACACATTAAAAAAAAGTGGTTGTTTTTATAGTGTGTCCTTTTAGGAGGAAAAGCATATTATTAATTCTAAGTGAGACAAGAAGTTGCTTGCATAATTAAAATCAAACTATGTGTATTCCCATGCATCTATATATCTCCAAATAACATTAAAACTGTGTCCGGCAGAGTTCATGCATTAAATTAAATCACAAATCTTACTATATTCCCTGTATTTACATTCAAGCAGTGAAGTTGCTTGGTTATATGAAATTAGGGAAGTTTCTTTCAAATATGCATTTTGGGCCTCCAGATCGCTATAGGGTAATGGGCTTCCTTTTCTCATAGGCTGCTCTTTGATTGATCCTATTTTCACACAAGTGTGTATAGTATGATGAACACATTGTTCCATGTAAAGTGCTTAAGTAGATCACATGCGTCTTCTGTTTCCTTCTGCCTATTGATAACATGATGGGTGTGTATAAAGGGAGTAGGCGCCAATGACTTCATGAAGTAACTTGAAGGATATTTAACTCACCAGATTTAACTGGTTTGCCTAAGCATGCCAATTCCTTTTCTTTAATATTGTGATTAATATCTATATTTTCCTTAGTCATTATTCAAAGAGGTTGATCCTTAATCACAATGTATTAATTGGAATGCATTGGCTGTGTTTTAGTTGATGACTTTTTATAATTTGACTAAAGAGCCTCATCTTTTACTGTCTATTTATTGTCTTTTTCCTTCATTTTCTTCATCGCGATGCTCTGAGTATAAAGAAAACCTACAGAATTCATATTTCATATATATTTCTGGGGTAACTGAATGACTGCATATCCACATGCTTTGACAATGTCTTCACCCCATCTCTTATATATTTCTCTGCTTTATTTTGTTGCCCTGTTTTTATCTCGTAATCACGCTAGGTTGATGGAGAGTCCATCCATGTTGGAACAGTACTTGCTTCATCATCAGTTTTCTCAATATGAAATGGATGCTGCATGATGTATATTCTCAGAGGGAAGAAGAATGTAGAGGGGTTTTGTTTGGATTTTAAGAAACAGTAGTATAGTCCTAACAATGCATGAAAGATTTTACCCACTCAAAATAAATGCAATCCCCTAGGAAAATTATGGGGAACTATAAGAACAGGCAGGGGGTGATACTAACCCTCCAGCCACAAGGAAATGTTTCTCAGTGAAACCAGTGTGTATTTTTTTCCCCAAAGAATATAGAAGAGTCAGACTTTTCTGTGCGTGGGCCCACCAGGAAGAGGCCTGACCCACTAGGTCTCCTAACAGCTACTTTCAGTAGAGGCCCGGCTGATTGCCCTTCTCTGAATCCTGGTGACCAAGCACGTGGTGAGTGAGGAGACATAATCCCCTTAGCATAACTTTGGTGCCTGAGGCCTGAAAATGGCCAGTGACCAGGTGCTCCCTCTTAGGTCACAGCCTGACGGTGTCCATTAGCGAGAAGGTTAGAGTAAAGCACCCGAGAAACACATGCGGACTCCCAGATCACTGGCTGACATTTTCAGACACCACACATTTGGGAAAGAGTCCTGCCATTATGAGTGAGCCTGTGGAATTTGCACATTAATATTAATGAGTCCCCGTCTGAACCCACAGGCTGACAAGACTGGCAGATACTAGGGTGACCTTCGTGTAGGGAAGAGACTGTATTGTCATGTCTGTTTAACTCAGGACCCGTAATTACAGTACGAATGCAGTGAACCTTCACCTGGAGGGGCTTTTGAGTACCTGGGCTTTTCAGAAGTTTCAACATGCATTCCTGAGGAATATCACCCACCTTGATCACAGGTGTCTGAGCTGTACATGGAAGCCTTCACTTTCCTGAAGATCCAGACAGGTAAGCTCCTCAGAATGCTTGTTTCCTTTCAGGGGCTCAAGAAAACCTTTCACAACTCTCCCCAAAACAGAAGCCTCTGTGAATGAATCTGGACTGTTGCTTTTCTTGTTTGTCTACGATGGCCCCGGGCAAAACAATGATGACAATCCAGGCTTTCTGTCTGTCACACACAGATTGCTTTTGCTCAAGCCTTATAACTTTGTTTCTAAATGAGTCACCAATTATCATATTTCTTAGATATGGTTTTAATAATATGTTAATATAGTAGATTCTAAGAAATAGGTATGCCTTTGGGTTGTACCCTGGTGTGTCTGTGTCCCATTCGGTGTTGGTAAGGACAGATGAGTTTCCTTGTCTGCAGACTTGCGAATAATACACGAAACAAAGACTGACTGTCATAATTGGCAGCCTGACCGGTGCTCTTCAATGGATTCCGTTCATTTAATTAATATTTATCAGGAACCCAGACGGAGCCTGGCAGTCTATGAGGTGCCAGCCAGTCCCACCCCCCTCTGCCTTTAAGCCATCTGCTGGGCTCATGAGTAGTAGGCAAATGGCCACATTGGGATATGTGTCCCTAAGTGTCCCTAGGGTGCTTCCAGTTCTTTGCCCCTATCTAGTGCCTCGTACGGCTTAAGTCTGCATGTAAGCCACAAACAAGGCTTTAACACATGGAGTTTTAAATATGCCTCATCTGGAAGGTAGCTGAATATTTGAGTTTTCAAATTTGTGTGCTTTATAGAACACAGAAGTGTCGACTTCACATAAAATGGTGTAAATTCTTGTAATGAATTACTGCTGAGTATTTTAAATGCCAGTTGTACATGTGGATATGAGAGCGACTGAGCAGATGTGAGTATGGATTCCCCCATAAGACCAGGAAGGGCACTGGATCTGCTGCTGCTGGAGTTAGAGGCAGCTCTAAGAGGCCTAGCATTGGGATCTGGGTATCAAACAGGGGGCTTCTGCAAGAGCAGCATTTGCCTTAATAATAAGATAGCTCTCCAGCAGCCCGAGTTACTTAAATAATTATGAAACGGGTTTTTCTACTTTTAAAGTAGTTTTGAGCTCACTACAATTTTGAGCAAAATTTACAGAAGTACCCTCTACAGCATAGCTTCTACCCAGGCATGTGTAGCACCCCCTAAATGACATGCATTTACAATTCAACAAACTATACCCAAAGCCCATGCTTCGCACACCTGGTGCTGCACAGTCTGTGTTTGTAAATAAGTATGTGATGTGCATTCGGCACTATGGCCTGATACAGTATAGTTTTGTTACCCTGAAAATCCCCACATTCAACCTATTCATTCCACGTTCCTCTATATTCTGATTACTGCTCATGTTTCTCCAACCTTTCTAGTATATCTTTACCCAGAAGGATGCATTCTTGGAATTTAGAGTAGCAAACCTCTATCGTTTGGCTTGGTGCCGTAGTAACACGTACTTGTCTTTTCCCAATGTAACTGGACTTTTTATGGTCTGTGGTTTGTGTGTGTGTGTGTGTGTGTAGTTTTGTGTATGTATGTGTAAGCATGTGTGTCCAGTACTATGTGCCCACACATGCGTGTGGCAGCTAGAGGCTACAATCAGAATGCCTTTACTCAAGCAGTGGCCTTGTTAAGACAGCCTCTTCATTGACTCTGACCCTTGCTCTTCGGGGCTAGGCTGGTGGACCGCAATCTCTGAGAACCCTACTCTCTCTGTGCAGCCACACAGCCCCTGCCCTGGGTTTCTAGGCTACTGCAGTTATGCCTGGGTTTCCATGTAGTTGCTGAGGATTCGGACTCAGGTCCCCATAATTGCACAGCATGCCCCTTTCCCACTGAGCCCCCTTCTCAATCCACCTTTTTATTTGTCGATGGCACCTAGACTGAATCCATATCCTGGCCACTGTGAAATTGTACAATAAACGTAAGACAAGCCTTTGTTTCTTTTAAATGCTGGTGCCACTACTGTGGGTGTGTACCCAGGAGTAAATTAGCAGATTATGTGATAGTGTTTCATCCTTTGAGCGACATCCATAATTTCTTGACTCCCTGAAGCTTTAACTAATTTACATTTCCAATGCGGTAAATAAAACTTCTTTTCCTCTGCATCCTCATCATTATTTTTATCTATGATTTGATAAGAGTTGTAAACTTGTAGTAAAAGGGATTGGCAGGCTGCGTTCCCGCTGGGATCCCAGCTCCCCAACTAGTTTACACCCGAAATAATTACACGGAAGCTGTATTCTTTTAAACACTGCGTGGCCTGTTATCTCCAGTCTCTTATTGGCTAACTCTCACATCTTGACTAACCCATATTTAATAATCTGTGTGTCACCACGAGGTTGTGGCTTACCGGGAAAGATTCAGCATGTCTAACCTGGCACCTGGCTGCATGGCGTCTGACTCACTTCCCTTCTTCCCAGCATTCTGTTCTGTCTACTTTACCTATCTAATTCCTGCCATATCAAAAAGCCAAGGCAGTTTCTTTATTAACCAATGAAAGTAACATATAGAACAGATGAACCTCCTACATCACAAACTAATGTGAGTTGGGATTTGATTGCACTTCTCTTTCATATTTGATCACAGCTAACACAATTCAGCCTTTGTTCAGGTATTTTTTGCCCTTTATGTTTCTTTCTGGCTTAAGTATCTAATGGGATCATTAGCCCATTGTAGTTATATTACAAATGAATTGTTTGGTATTAAATTTTTTATCACATGAGTAGCTGGCAGAGATTTTCTGCAGAGTTCAAATTGTAGCTAAATATCCCAGCGTACACAAGATTTGGGGTTCAAACCTTAGTACTGCCAAAAGAAAACTAAAGAATCTGCAGCCAGACGTTTGGAACACACCTGGAATCTCGGTTCCAGAACACTGATGGAGAATGACCATGCACTTATGGACAGACTGCGTTGCCTATTGAATTCCAGACTGAAAAATAAAAAGATTTCCCGTCATTCTAGTCAACCCCACTCTATTCCTTCTGTTGATTGTGCAGAAACCTCTGACTTCGGGTGGTCCTGGTTTTCAAGTCTGACATTTTCCCCCTGGGTTATCTGAGACATCTCCTGGCCCTTGTTGACAGTGCAGTATCTGTAAGAGTTTCCAGTGTGTTACATTCCAGTAACTGCAGAATTTTTAGGTTTTCATTCAGGTCTGTGCTCCATTTTGATTTGGTTTTTGCGCAGTGTGAGCAACAAGGGTCAAGTTTCGGTCTTCTCGATGGAGATATCATTTTCCTGGTGATGTTCAGTAGGATGTCCTTTCTCACATCTGTATATTTGGTGCCTCTGTCAAGAGTCAGTGGGGTGAAGGTGTGGACATGCATGGCTGCCTCTTGTGTTCTGCTCTCCTCAGAGATATGCTTTTATGTCTGAAATGGCTTCTTTTGTATCTTATCTGTCATTGAGAGACTCAGTGCATTTTAGATCTTACTTAGTAAGTGCTTCACTTCCAGAATTTATGATCAGTCTCTCTTCAAAATCTCGACTTTTTGCTAAATACTTAATTCATACCTTTACAATTTCATTGAACTCGTTTTCTGTATTCCGTTACATTTCATTGAACATTTAAATACAAATTCTTTTGGAATTTTACTACGTGTATTTTTTTTTACTTCTCTGTTGTGTGTGTGTGCACGTGTGTTTGTGTGTGCACTTCACATGGCATGCAGAAGGTGGTCAGCGGATAACCTATAAGATTTAAATTTCTCTTCCTGCCATTTCTGTTCCAGGAATTACTAATCTTAGGTCCCCAAGCTTGGCAGCAAACAGCTTTACCTGCTATGCCATCCAGCCTACCCTCCTTTGAACTTTACCAGGCATTGCATCTGTGTGACAACTGTAAAACAGAGAGATTACAAACTTTGGGGTGTGTAATGCTATCTTGTTTCTTCATATTTCTCATGTCGCTGTGTTGCGATTTGTGCACCAAGTTACATAGTTATAGTGATCATTTTTGGGCCAACTTTAATAAGTGACTTTCTCAAGGAAAGAAAATACACCTTGACTGTGCATAGTATGCTTAGATAATGCGTATGCAAAGTCAGAATCATAGATCCCACCCTCTCTATGAGTCACAAAGAGTGGGTGTACTCTAATAGTTCAAGCATGTGCAATACCAAGAGAAAAATGCCTGTCAAGCACCCAGTGCAACTCTTCCTAGATAAAAACAGCAGCCTCGATCACACAACAGGGAGGTCTTAGGCATCTTGATAGTATCTCTGTTATTTTTGGAGATTTCTGTTCCTCTGCAGATGCTGACACAAGTGCATGGCCTCGAACAAATTTAGCGGTTGGGAAAGGATTGGAGTTGTTCAATCTTCCCATTGTGATGTTTGCCGGGGCTGGATGGGCAACTGTCTGAAGACCTGTGGAGCATTATGGGACAGGTCAGACACCCAGTCTCAGATGGCAGACTTGCTGATTCTGGAGATCATGATAGCACCTCTTCGGCTGCTTTTCATGTGGCCACTCCTGTTACCTACAGTGTAACGCAGCCAGTACATTTATATTAAAGCTACTCAACCAAGCCCTGGGAACCTTGGAATATAGCTACCTTTCAAACTAGTATAGTACAAGGTCAGTGAAAAACCCAAGATAGACCATCCTGAAGCATTCTAAATTCAGATAATTAGTCCCTTTTCTTGACTATTGTATCATGGGGATTCCAAAGGAACACTACTGGAATAACCAGATATTTTATTTTTCAAATTTAAATCCTAGAGGCTGGTGCTACACACACATACATACATACACACACACACACACACACACACACACACACACACACACACACACATACCTCTGAACTGGAGATCCATAACAGCAGGTGCTTACTAAACTGCAGGTCAGCTGTCTGGATTGTATTTTCCATTTTGTGTGTGTGTGTGTGTGTGTGTGTGTGTGTGTGTGTGTGTGTGTGTGTGATTGAATTATTGGTTTATTCTGTGGCCATTTGTTAACTTACACACAACCTTTTGAATCTTCCTTCTAGAGGAACAGAGACTTGATTGGTGCCTCTCTTCAGCTACCTTGTTGATCTTATGAAATAAATTTACTAAAAGTATCATAGTATCAAAAATATAATTGCTTCTCTTTGGGTATAAAGAACATAGTTCTGTCATCTCTGAACATGTAAAATTGTTTGTGGATTTTTAAATTTGATGAATCCTCATAAAGTTTTACTTTATGTTAGTCATTAGATTCGATAACCTCCCATACTTTTCTTCTAGTACATAGATCTCCCAGAGTGAGAACTGAGATCAACAAAGGTTGTAGACTATATTTCAAACTCTAAAAAGCTCACCTTCTCAAATAACCATAAGAAAGTTAAATAATGAGCATTTTTTCACTTCCCAGAAAATGATTCTTTAATTCCTCAATATTTTACTATGTGTCAGGCTTTAACTATTGAATGGCGCTTTTATATGAGTAGATTCTCCCTCTAGATGTGGAGTGGAAGTCATTTTTTATTATGGTGTCGACATTTCTCCATGATGGTAATGTCATTTACCCAAAGTTTTCCTGATTCTTTTATCTGTCTTCCAAATTTATCTGAGGTTTTCCATCTGCCAATGTCACTCACTGCTCCACCGTCAAGTGTAAATCACTACACCACTCCCAGGGGTATATTAAACACTATGCATGTTCTTTCTCCTCCTCCTTTCATGGTTCCAAATCTCCAGATGTGAGTATATAGCCTAGAACAACCCCAGAAGCCAGAAGAATAAAGAGGGACCGTGGTGGGCAAGAGCAAATAGAGAGGTGAATATAAAGATACAGGGAAAATGGAGAAAATTAAGGAAAAACCTGGAAAAATGAGAGAGATAAGAAAAAAAGATCAGAGCATAAGGCAATAGAGAAAAGCAAAGAAAAATAACTCTAAAGATGTTTGCAAAAGCCTCAAGCGAAATTGTAACTTTATGTATAACAAAATTAAACGATTGAAGAGAGTCTTTAAAACTGTGATAATGATGCTGATGTGTGGATCTTCACAGTTGATGGCTTCTGGAAGGGTGGGAGTGGCGTGGGGGAGGAATGGGATTTCTTTAAGGTCCCGATCACTGGGGCTTTGACCATGCTCCAGTAAGGATATGGGCAGCACAAATTGTCCTTGGTGTTTTGTTACTGTTTCGTTTTAGGGAAGGTGGACCTGAGAGGAATGGGAGGTAAGTGTGATAGGATGTGTTGTACAAAATTCTCAACTAATTAATAAAAAAAAATATGTTGGTGTCTAAAAAATACATGTTAGCTTTCTAAATTAGTCTGAATGCAATTAATCTGTATTTGTAGATTATATAGTCAAACTACATATTAGAATTTAAGTAAATGTTTAGACCAAAGGGTAGTATTTCTTTAAAAGAAAAGAAGGTCATTGATAAGACCATGTCGCAACAGATGACATTTTATCTACATATGCGTGTGTTGCATACATGCCTATGTGTTTGTATGCATGTGTGTGCATGTACACTTTGTGTAGGGGTGTGTGTGTGTGTGTGTGTGTGTGTGTGTGTGTGTGGAGGACAAAGGTGACCTCTTGTGTTTCCTTTGATCATGGCCCCTTTTCTGTGGAGACAAGTTCTGTCATTGAGCCTGGAGTCTCCCGATTCAGAACAACTACTTGAAGTGCGCTCCATACATTGCTGCTTCTGACCTGCAAACTGAGAGTATAAGATCACATGCATCGTTGTGTGCAGAACCAGCTTCAGTTCTTGAAGTGCAAGGCAGGTGCTATACTGACTAGGACACTGGACCTGCCCTGGCATTTGTAAATTTTCTAGGAACTAATCGGTCTTTGGTAAGATATTTCTTTTCATTATTTTTAAGACATTAAAATTTTGCCCATTTAAAAATGTTTTTAAAAGATCATCTGTAGAGAATATTTGCATATATCTATAGAAGGAACTAATCTTCACTCATTTCCTAAGCCAACCGGAAGAGAGGGAAACATAGCACAGGGTTTTTATTTTCCAATATTTATTTGCTAGTGTTAACAGGACTATAAATTATAGCCCTAAGAATGTTTCTGTACGCATCCTCAATTGTTTGGCAGTTTTTAAACTTCTCTTTTACTAGATAAGTCAGTTTCTAGATTTTTCCATTTGCATTGGCTCTTGAAGCTATGAAGGCTCTGGAAAACAAAGCAAGGCCATGACCTCCACCTCACCCAGGAAAGGAATTTTTAATATGAGGGCTTCAAAATGCCTAATGGCTGACTTTGTCATCACTTTGTATTATTGGCATGGAATGCTTGAGATGTTATTCTTCTGAAGAGCTTTAAGGAGCCGTAAGGGATCATGAATAAACATGGATGTCCAGCATCCACTCGATGTGTCTGCTGAATCAATTACTCTTTTCTCCTTCAAAAACTCACTAACACAAAGCTCTGCAGTTCACATGGAATCCAGTGTGGTTACTTGGAATGAGTTCTTAATGGTCTTAATGGAGATATGTTGTAAAGAAAGTACAACTCAAACATATATGCAATAAAATTCTTCACATGCTTTGACTTCTTTATTCATAGACAGATAAATTAGACCCGAAATAAAACAAAAGAAGATAATTCTGGAAATATTGCAAATATTCTATCTTCGTCTATTTTAGCTGTGAAACAAATGGCTTCACTGTTTTTCTTTTTTTATTAACTCAGTATAAAGGTAAAACCTCAAATAGGAAATAGGTAATTTCAAAGATCTTTGGCGGATAGAAGAGACTTGACTGTGTGTTTTTTTTTTTTTTTGCCTGCTTTAGGCATTTTTGCTTCTATTGGTCTGATTGCTTGAAGTCTAAAAGCCAAAGATCACTTGAAAGAACGACAGAGTGTCTACAGAGTAAATGGACTCAGTTCTGAGATGCCCTAGTCTTATTGCCTTTACTGATCCCCCTGAGGGAAGTATCTGATAGGATCCCAGAAGTACTACAAAGGTTTGGTAAATAAAAGTATAAACAGTAATCCCATAGTAAGAAATTTCATCAGGGAAATGCCAAGGCCATAAGATTCGGAGCCACAGTTGTAGCTAAATAGCATACAATTCCAATGCATAAATCCTCAGTCATGGGTGGAAAATTATACTTTGTTGGAATCATTGACATGGACCATCCCTAGTTGTCTCAATTCATCAATTTAAAGAACAAAATTAGATAATATCTAGCATACATTTTATAGCTGTCCACCCCTTACTGCAATCTACCACCCAAAGACCCCATTGGTAAAGTGGTCTCACCTGTTTCTTGCCTTCACTTTGGAGTCTTCTATTGTGTTTCCTCCTCACTTGAGACCTGCTTCTGGGCTCTCTTTACTTTGATGACGCACATAGAAATGATGAATAGTTTCTGTTGAGAAAATTATAACTTTTCTTATCTTTTATAAACATCAGAGCTGAGAATAAAAATGAGAAACGTATAAAGCAACACAGTGATTGTGAATCCACTACCATCCACCATCGTGAGAACCACAGCCACTGCATGGCCAACACAGTGATTGTGAATCCACTACCATCCACCATCGTGAGAACCATAGCCACTGCATGGCCAACACAGTGATTGTGAATCCACTACCATCCACCATTGTGAGAACCACAGCCACTGCATGGCCAACACAGTGACTGTGAATTTACTATCATCCACCATCATGAGAACCACAGCCACTGCATGGCCAACACAGTGACTGTGAATTCACTATCATCCACCATCGTGAGAACCACAGCCACTGCATGGCCAACACAGTGACTGTGAATTCACTATCATCCACCATCGTGAGAACCACAGCCTATGCATGGCCAACAGATCACACAGCTGTGCTTTGTGCACAAGATCCCTGGGTCTAAAGAAAGCAGGGAAAAGAGAGAAACTCTTCATATGATCAACTGAGATGAGGAAGAGGCCTTCTCTTCTCTCAACAATGTGGGTTTAAGGCAAACCTGCTTCGTGACTGAGCAACCGTTGGTGGTTAGTTCAGTAAAGTCCTGCGTGGTTTCGGTTTTGTTCCTTCTTCATGGCATGTCTTCTTGTGCCTCTCACATTTTCTATCCTGGTAGCAACATGCAGGCCTCATATAACTGAGTCCAATCAATCCATCCTCTTCCCTACTACAATCAACAGCGATCTCAGCATCCTCTTTCATAATCTGACAAATTGAGATCTATTCCTCTGCTTCCATATTCTAATAGTCTTCCAGCATCATTGTATTCTGACCATATTTGCACATTCCTTACTTTGAACGGTTTAACCTTTTCCGTATATCTTTTTTCTATACCTTCTTCTCATGGCTCATAATTCTAATTTGCCTCCAGTTATATATAAACTACTCAAATGGGCATATCATAAGGGACCCTGTTCACACAGTGGCCTTGACCTTTCAGTTCATTTTTTTTTCGCTTATCACTAGAACTATTGTTCATTTAAAATTTACTTTTAATTAAATTTACTTTTAATTAAATTAAAATTTACTTTTAATATTTAGTAATTTTTTTCTGAAATAAAAGATTTAATCTTGGAAGGAAGCCCCTTATGAAAGACAGATGAAGCCTTCCAAGCTAGAGAGAAGCTCAGTAGAGCTCACGAAGCAGACAAATGATTAGACCCAAGAAATACCACCAGATAAGAAATCCGTTAGGCTCTCTAACCTTCACGTTTACATGAACAGTAAGAAATCTCAGAGGGTGTGCTCAGTCAGACAGTTCTAGCTGCCTTGAAGAGTCTCCGGCAAACTGAGCTGCCAGAAAGTGACTCTCTCTAAGCTGTAGGGCTGCCTGTGAACTGTGCAGTGAGATCATGGTTTCCAGTATTCAGTGCCTTTACCCGTGGTGGGTTCACGTTCAGTGATGCAGCTGTCTTTGAGCCATTTTCACTTCCGTAAGCAACCCCTCATCCATAGTCCTGCATGCAACCTCAGTAAAACTCATTAATTCAGTTTCACAAGTTGGACTTTGGTAATGTCCTTGCTTTGTTCTGACACTGTCCCGCGCTACCGTCTCGCCAGCAAGAACCATGCGGTACACATAGGATCCTTTTGCAGAAAAGCTTTATGTCTCTTGGGAGCTAGAGCATAAGCCACATGGCGGAGACCCAGATAAGATGGAACCCATCCCTTATATAGGAAACAGACCCTGCTTTGGACGTGTCATTTTTGGATTGGTCAATTGTCCATAATCCCAGGTGAATGCCTCGGGAGTAGGCGGGGACAGTAGTGGAAAAATACCAACATGTGTGAGCTTTCTAGCTCACCTGGCAGTGCAGCGCCATCTATGGTGGAGAGTGTGGTTGCGGCCTTCTACATCTCCCCCTAATTTTACTTCTTTGCAGAAAGGCAACTCCCTCAAAAGGTAAAGATAGAGGTTGCACTTCCCAAAATGAAAACATTAAAATGGGCTTACACGGAATTTGTCCCTAGGCTCATGACACCTGGAACCTATCCGGCCTGCCCTCTGCCATTTTTCTGGGAAAGGGAATATACGGCAGGAAACCCTTAAGCAGAGCGACTTATCTCTCAGAGAGGGCCATTTTTTGTGCGATGCTTTTCAGCTCGACAACCTTTAGGGCTAGCTAAGCCAAGCACTCCACCCTGTGCAATGGACCATAGTCCTAGGGGTGTAGGAGCTGGTTGGCTTAAACCTTATTGCTTTAACATAGATAACCATATATCAGAAGAGGCTCCCTGTTTCAGGGCAGCCAGCGCTGTGCAAAAACCATTTTGTCCCTATGGCTTTGGGATTTGAGTCAGCAGACCATCCAGAGGAGAAACATTATTTCATAGTGTAGGACCGTTTCAAAACATTTTCATCCCCAACCATTCTTTGAAGTAGGGGATGAAGGACACGATTTAGGACTGGAATCCTTTGGCCAGGCTTATGTCCACTCGCGTGGAGTTGATTGTCATGATGGACCGTCTCAAGGAGGACAGCAAATCATCAAAATTTTCCTGCAAGATACAAAGACAATTCTCGGGACAAGTTAGCCATTTTTATAAAGTTCTCATATGGTACATTGGTCACACATAAGGCTGGAGTTTTTTATACATAGCCCAATTGGGCAAGCTGCCATAAGCTATCCACCTGTTTTTGTATTAGGTCAATTATTTGATTAAGAACCATTATTTTATCTCTAATAGATGTATCTATGGTAGCCTGTTGATCCAGGGCTGTAGCCATTGTGGTAGATAACTGATTGAGGGTCTCTGTTTTTTATGATATAGGCCGTGCTGCCCCAGTGGCGTCTAGGAAAAACCCAGGCCCTGTTTGTTGATATAAGGTTTAAGATTTATTGGCTCCTGTATTTCTTCCCGGTACGGTGGCCTTGGGTTTCAGAGCCCGCCCGCCATCCAAGGGCTGTGTGCGGCTGCACGGCTCCGCGTGTCCCAGGCCAGGAAGTGGCGGCTCCACCCCCAGGCACCCCTGCCTTCCCCGCGGGGCTAGCCTAGTTCTGAGGCTGTGTTGGTGGCGGAGTGTGGCGGGAGCCGACACTCAGACCGAGGCGGCACAGGCCGCAACATCTCAAGGTCCGCGCCAGAGCCCCTGCGGCTCAAGGGGCCGATGGGAGAGGCGGCGAACAGGGCCGCTTCCCTACTAGCAAACTCTCAACATCTGTGTCACAGCAAAAGCGGCTGTAAACTCTTACAAATCCAGCCAACGACCCAATCACCCCAAAATCCAAGGGCCCTTCGCATCCACCTCCCTGTGGATCCCGAAACATCAGACAAGCCAAGCGTATACACAGCAATCTTTTAGGAGGACTTGAGTTTTTTAAAATGTTAAGCAGTTTTTAAAAACTTAAGTCGCATTATGTAGATGTAATACGGTATTGCCTGTTTACTGCATTTAAACATTAATTGTGCTTTTATTATGATAAATACGACCAGCCCTGCCTGAAGTTAGCATCATTTAGCATAGCCAAATGGAATCAGAGCCATTTTATCCTCAGAGACCTTCACAGTTTTAGGTACATTGTAAGCCTTCTGGCCCGGCTGTCTGTGGCACCGCTGTGACATCCTCCAGGCCAGGCACCAACCGAGCCTGCGCAATGTGCTCCCCACCATAGCCACAGAGCAAAGCTCCGCTCCAGCTGCCCTCCAGCCCCAGCTGCACCCATTCCGCGCCCAAACCGGTGCATGGAGCAAAGCAGAACTCAGAGAAGCAGGCTTGCAGATCTGCGATCACTGAAAGGACCTCATTTAATCTTTTAGGGAATTTGGGCGTCGTTTAGTCTCTTTGGCTGCTTCCTGTTGTTATTGGGCCGTTGCATTCTTAGGGGTATACACTACAACATTTCAGGAGGTCTCGGTGATTCAAACCACGTGGATCTCAAGCACATACTTAGGCTCCCATCCTCTGTGGAGGCGAAAACAGAACCTCTTTTCCAAAACATCATATCCTTAGCAGTTTCTAAATTTGAATATCTTTTTCCTATCCGGTACACAAAAGACAACACACATAACATAACATAAAGCTTTTGACCTTGTAAATCAGCCTTCTCCCCCATTTTTGCTTTTTTAAAATCATTGGGGGGTCCTTTTTAACTTATTTTTTTTCTGTCTCCCCCATTCTTTACCGGAGGGTCATTTTTTAACTTACCTGGGTGCGCGCACAACCTCCCACTGCTGCTCAGTTTCTGATATGCTCTCTGGACTTTAGAACGTACCTCTCTAAGCACGCATGCCTATAGTTTTGAATCCTCCTTGTGTCCAAGGGGTCTCCGGCGGTGTAAAGTTCTTCTTTTTCTTCCCGGGTTTCGGCACCAGATGTCCCGCGCTACCGTCTCGCCAGCAAGAACCACGCGGTACACATAGGATCCTTCTGCAGTAAAGCTTTATGTCTCTTGGGAGCTAGAGCATAAGCCACATGGCGGAGACCCAGATAAGATGGAACCCATCCCTTATATAGGAAACAGACCCTGCTTTGGACGTGTCATTCTTGGATTGGTCAATTGTCCATAATCCCAGGTGATGCCTCGGGAGTAGGCGGGGACAGTAGTGGAAAAATACCAACATGTGTGAGCTTTCTAGCTCACCTGGCAGTGCAGCGCCATCTATGGTGAAGAGTGTGGTTGCGGCCTTCTACATGACACTGCCTCCTTATCTGAGGGAAGTTGAACTTTCTTTGTGTCTCCCCAAGTACAGCTTCACACAACTGAGATGTTGATGAATTTTGATTTCTGCTATGTCTGACTCACAATGACACTCTATTACTTTGCAAGCAACAGACATTCATCTTACCAAGTAATGTAATTATTATAATAGGCAAACAACTAGAACCAAATGCATAATTAATATCGTTAGTTGCATGTATTTCTTGTTCATTTATAATAATTTTAGGATTCATTTTTAAAATATTAAAGCCAGGGGCTAGAGAGATGGCTCAGCAGTTAAGAGCATTGCCTGCTCTTCCACAGGTCCTGAGTTCAAGTCCCACCAATCATATGCTGACTCACAACCATCTGAAGTAAAGTCTGCTGCCCTCTTCTGGCCTGTAGGCCTACACGCAGACAGAATATTGTATACATGATAAATAAATTTTTTAAAATATTAAGGTTATTAAATAGTCAGCAAAATTTAGCAGAAATGTTTTGTACACACAGAAGCACATACACACATACATACACACACACTTAAACCAAAGCTCTTGTTCAGTTATATTCAGCAACATTATGAATCTACAAGATTAGCTGCGATTACCAATGCATTAAGCAGACAGGGATATGTGAAATGTGTTTAGACCACAATGAATTTTTCTGAAAAAAAAATCAGTTTTTTTCTGTAAATAAATTTGATTTGATGATATCTTTTTGAAGTGGTAATAAATGTTAGTCTGACAGGTAGGTCTCAAATGTTTCATAAAGCAAGCACAAAAATAGTCAATATTTATGATATAACTGGGGCACAATAGCAAAATAATAATGTCTACTTAAAAGGATTGGCTGGTGTTTTAAAATAAAGGTGTAGTCTATTTTTAAATAAATTCACTACTATGGCATTTTTTCCAAATAATACCAAATGAGCTATCTAGATTTTTCACTAAAATATATACCTCAAAGAACAATAAGATATTTGGCCATTTCTTTTTTCTTTTTTCTTTTCCTTTTTCTTTCTTTCTTTCTTTCTTTCATTTTTTTTGTGCAGGCATGTCACTCTGAGAAAAGAGGGTTGAATACAGATGAACAAATATTTTCTAGCTAAAAAACTTCAAAGAATACCACAGTTTGATCTTTGCAACTAATAACTACCAACATCACTGTAATTTATATGAGTTGTCTCAAAATACGGATGGTTCACTCTTTGAAGTTCTTTGTAATTTTCTGAATTCATTCAATGAATAGTGTATAGTCCTTAGGCATTTTTGATTTGAAAAATCAAATTGGAAAACAAAGATATAAATCAAATACATAAAGAACATATTGAAAGGGACTTGGTCAGTATACTCTTGTAAGAATATATAAATTGAGAATAAAAATGACATGTGTTATCACCCTACCTAAGTTTTGGAATTTAATTTTGACAGTGAGAATAAAGAGTATTATTTTTCACGTGATGTCCCAGAACATACTAACAAAGGCTAGCTCTTCAGAAATTTGTACTTGGAGTCCCTCCTTGGGGAACTTACACTGACAAATACATTTTTGTGTACTTCTTTACTAAGAACTAAATAATAAGTCTGGTGTTTTAAACCTGTTCTTTTAAAAACATGTATCCATGGGTATGGGTGTCCTTGCGTGGACACAGGTGTGGCTCCGTTGGTATAATCCTTGCGTAGCTTGCACAGTGCTCTGGATTCAGCAGCAACACTTGAGAAGTAGAGGCAGGGGCATCAGACATTCAAGGTCATTTTCAGCTCTCTCAAAAAAACTAAGTAAAACAAATGAAAGAATAAAGCTGTGTTCACATTGAAATAGCTTTACTGACCAAATATATGGTAACATTTATGCAGTAAGAACTAAGGTAACACATACACTTTGAAAACTGATGTTTGCTAAATGTTGAGATCAATGATTCCCTGGGTGGAGGATAAAGTCTTTGACGTGAGCATCCACTATTTTTAAATGGACAAGTATACTATTACTGCTAGATACGGGACAAGGCTGTAAGTGATGTCTTAAGTTATGACTTCCTAAAATAATTCAAAGTAAAAAGGTATTCATGTGAATTTCACTGTCCGAACATGTAGGGTTGTCTTAATTCTTCATCTGTTGAAAACAATCGGTATTCATTGGAATTTGGCTTTCAGTCTGTAGAGTTCTTAAGACTCAGCCATTAAGTCCAATGTTATATTTGGAGTTTATAATAACAATATTCTGACAGGAATTATGATGCTTAAAGAAGCATGAACAAATCCTTTCATTTTTTTTTTAGCTATTCTGCCTATCACTCATTTTAAGGAAGGGGTCAGAATCTCCTACCAACAGTGTGGCCCCCAACCCAACCTTTTTTTTTTTCATACAGTACTTCTAATCATGATTTGCCCTTACACCTTGATTTGCCTGAAATAGCTTTAGAAAACTGTTCCATTTTTCTAATGCTATGTGGATCCAATCATGAAATAATATTTTTAAAATATTTTTCTCAAATTACACTTACACAAGCATGCTTGAATATGTGGTAAGAGCACACACCTTTAGCAAATTATTAAATGTAAATAAGTATTGTTGACATTTTGTTACAATGTCATCATTCTATTTGTTTATATATATAATTATTTTACAAAAAAAAAACAACAGGATCAGAGGCAGAAAGAAGCTTAGAGTGGAGTGAAGCAATTCTTTTCTAATGCACAGAGGACAACACTGTAATTACATCTTCTATATTTGCTTTGTAAATTCGATTTGTCAAGTTTCAGCTAAGAACATGCTTATGGTGAAGCTGTGCCTACTTCTTCTGTGGGTTCCTCGTTGTCTCTTCTGTTTCATTTCCCAACTAAGAACCTTCTCCTTATAAACCACCTTAAGGAATGACTCAACTAATCTTAGTCTAACCAGGAGAGGAACTTATCATTCTTTCGTCTTTTTATATTTTAACCTTGTAGACTTCCTAAAGTCTATCTTTCCCTAATTATACTAGGCTCACAGATCATTACATTCTGGGAAGGATGGCCCCTTTCTTGAGGCCTTATACTAACAGTCTGTTTTTCTCTGCTACCCATATAAACATCACTTTCCCCCACTGATGTTTATAAAATAAAATCTGGTTCAAATAAAAGATAAACCAAGAAGTCCTTGTAAAATAAGCGCTGTGTTCTAAAAGAAAGGACTATTTGTTTACAGAACTTGGAGCCACCCTGTTTTCCCTGGTCACATCCCCACCAAAGTTAACCTGTCTGAAAAGTTCATGTTTGAGACTAACCCAAAGACCCATTTATTCTCTCCTCCAACTCTACCTACCTTCCTCTAAATAGTAGTTAGACAGAGAAGGACTTGAGTGTATTCATTCGGAGAGAGTGTTTGGCAGTCTTTGTTCCTTGCCCTGGTTAAGACCTAAGCTCTGCTGTTTATCCACCCCCCCCCCAAATTATTATGTCCAGAGCTCACACAGTGGAAAGACAGAACTGACTCGTTGTCCATCTTCACCTCTGCACACTTTACATCTTCATTTCTACCATACCATACCTTCTTCATAACTTTTCTGTCTAAAACTTAATGGGTACAAATTTTCTATTATATGTCACATGTGCAATTTTATTTTTTTTAACTTACTTGTACTTATGTTTGCCAAAAATAGACAAATTGATTCACAAGCCTATAAGTAACTACGCATTATATATTTTAGTGCTTTTGTAGTAAGTGGAGAGTTTGGATCCCATTTTTATTGAAGATAAAATTAATCAGATGCTTCCTTGATAAAATGGATTGAAATATTATATTTCAAAAACTGAATTGTATACTAGATGTTGAAAATCTGGAAAAGCAGCAGCTACATAATTAAAATATGATGTCTAAATTATTTTGTTGCTATTGTAAAAACATAAGTAAAATATATAGCAAAATATTTATCATCTATGCATTTCAGTACCATGAAAATATAAATTAAGAAGCATATACTTATGAAAGTCCTAAGTTACCAAAACTTTTACCTTGACCCCAACATGATTCATTAATTAATATTAAAATTCAAAGTCTGGTATGTCATATATTAAGATGTTACTGAAAAATCTGTCAAATAAATGGTGTACTGCAGTAATTTCTCCAATTTATTCTAACTAGGGCTTATTTTATAAATGAAGCTTTACAATAAACAGCACTGAAGAATAAATTAAAGCATAGAGAATCTTTCTGAGGCAGCAATAAGGATGTCAAAGGGTCACCGCCACAATATGACTCCTCTATTATGTTGTAGTTCTTTATAAACTGTATCTGAGGCCTAACATGTCCTCAAGAAATCCCACTTTAAAAAGATCACCTGCCTGTTTCCATAGAGCTATAGTAGTTGGCACCAAACTACCTGTCCTGCAGAAACAAAAGATCTGAACAAGGCATTTCATAACAACCAGAAAGGGTGTAAGCTTTCCACACAATAGAGACTAACACACATCAAGTAAAAGTCTGAGGAGAAAGGAACTTCTCTTGTAAATTCTATATTTATATATTTTCTTGCATTTCCCCTAGGGCAGGAAAAACTCTGGAAATGAAATGACTTTCATGTTACTGGGCAGAAGTGTAGCACCAGAAGTTAGTGTTTGGGGTTAAGAGATGACTGGAAATTGGGGAGTTAGGTTGTTGAAAAAAAGGACTGCAAAGATGGAAGCTTGTAAATCTGTGCATAAAGACACTCCGTGTCCTTAGCTGCATGCTTAGCTGTGCATGAGCAGAAACTGTACAAAAAAAAAGAAGGAAGGAAGGAAGGAAGGGAAGAAAAGAAGAAAGAACAAGAGAAAGAAAGGAAGGAAGGAGGGAAGGAAGGAAGGAAGGAAGGAAGGAAGGAAGGAAGGAAGGAAGGAAGGAAGGAAACTTGTTGAACATCCACTGAAACAATTTACCTGAGCTAATGAGAGCTCACCAACTCCAGCCAGACAGGGAAGGAACCAGCATAGTCAAAACTAGTCCTTCTGAATGTGGGTGACAGTTGTATGGCTAGAGCAGATTATGGGGACACAGGCAGTGGCGCCAGGATTTATCCTTATGTCTTATATTGGCTTTTTGGGAACCTATTCTCTTTGAATAGATACCTTGCTCAGCCTGGATATAGTAAGGAGGGTCTTGAACCTTCCCCAAAGCAATGTGCCGTATGCTCTCTGAGGAGTGAATGATAGGGTTGTGGGGATATGTGGAGAGAATAGAAGGGGAGGGAGTGGGAATTGGGATTGGTATGCAAAATGACAAAAGATAGTTTTTTTTTTTTCAAAAAAAGAAAAAAGAAAAGAATTCAAAATGTACTTGATAATAGGGATTTCCCTGAAACCATCTGGCCTACCTACATCCTTTCTAATTCTGAACTCTTCAAAATAAAAACTTATCTCCTACATTATTAGCTAATTGCAAATCTGCTAACACAACCACTTGCCGTTCTTCCTTTGAGAATGGCAATGCATGTTCTTCTCTATAATTTCATCTTACTTTCTCTTCCCCCATGGTTTTCTACAACACAGTACGTCCTTTTAGGTCCTGGTATATGACAAGTTACCTTTTCAATGTTAATTGCCACCTGGTGGAATCCATGATCAGCATTCCATAGCTACCAAGAGGTTACTTTCTGGAAAGTTCTGATGGACTAATTTCCTATGAGCTGCATTGGTAGAATTTTGCAGCAGCTCTTCTTTCTGTGAGGCCAAGTGATAAGGACTGTCCACGGATATTTTTATCAGCCCCACAATATTGGCTCTTCCACATCTATTCTCTAGGTACCCACCATTTTTCTTTTGTGTTTATACAAAACTCTTTTATTATCCTAAAAGTAACTGCAAATTGTGAATAATTGATTGTGAATGTGCTAACTACACAGACAGGTATTTTGATTTCAGAATTTGGGTCTAAGAATATGTTGTATTGGAAAAGAGGTTCAGTTTTTGTTTCCACAGAGGACAATAGCCTGTGGAATCATTCCAGAATAATGTGGTTTGATGGACCAAGAGTCTCCCAAAATTCTCCATGAACCCTAAATATGTTTTTTTCCTAATAAAAAGCAGGAAGCAGTTTTGAAAAAACTACTTCCAGATTCTCAAAATGATTGTTTATAAATATTTGCTTTCATTTAAAAAGGGATAGGTATAAATTGTTAATGGTCACAGTCAATCTCTTTTTTTAAAAGAAATAAGGGGATATGATATAGAGATTAATACTTTGCATTGGTATGGATCTTGGTCTATTGATACAAATTTAGGGTCAATTTTGTTATATGTATTTCTGTTCTTCTTTAAGGTATTATGTTTAGTCAGTTCATTTAAAAATGTAATGTATAATTAAAAATTACAGTTTAATAGGTAGTCATTTATAATAGTCAAACTTGTCATGTTAGTTAGGTTTTCTAGATATGTAGAAATATATTTCAGTTAGCTAATCTTCAACATTTCAAAGACCTATGGACTATGGCATTTAAAATTTTTAAGAACTTGGACTTTTCTCAACAGTGAGACTTGCCTGCTTCCGGCAGTACCAATTACTTCAGAGAGGTTGATGAGCATTGGAGAAACTCGTTATAGAATTTGCCTTCAATGTGACAAGGCTAGCCATTTGGACGAGAAACTGCTCTTGTCTGAACTGCTTGATGGTATACTGTAGGACCTGAACATGCAAAACACATATAAAATTGACTGCTGAACATTCAAAAAGATAGGATGGTCTCTTCAGGGTTCTTGCTTCACAGAAAAAGTGACTGACAAACTGCCAAGATGGGTGAAAGAGCCTTTCAAATTTCCTGCTTCCTGGAAACGTCTGCCAGGTCCTATAGGCCTGTAGACTAAAGATGGATGCCCCAATGTGACAGAAGAACTTTGGGTGACTATCAAGGCAGCGAGATGTCTCTGTCAATTCTAGAGTTTTGAAAGTTAATTACAATGCACTTCTTGTTTACTTTGATAATATTGTATCTTTCTGGGATCTTTGGAGAGTCAAAAACAGATATTTACAGTTTTCATAGTTATGATAAAAGATAAATTAAATATGAAACTTTAGACTCATGAAGATAAAATAGATGATAGCATATTTTCTTTAATTTTGCCAGGTAAAAATAGTTTAAATATTTTAACTGTAATTTTTGTTTGAACCTGTTGTGTATATGTAATTTTATTATGTTAAAGTTAAACCTTCCTTTATATTTAGACAGAAAAGGGGAGATGTTGTGAAATTCCCCTTTGTATGCTGTGAATATGTTTTATTACCATTGGTTAATGAACAAACTGCTTAGGCCTATAGTAGGGCAGAATATTGCCAGGCTGAAAGAGAAATATAGAGAGAATAGAGTCAGAGAGATGCTGTGTAGCTGCTGAAGGAGAAAGATGCCAGAACAGAACCTCACCCTGTAAGTCACAGCCTAGTAGCGGCATCGAGATGAAAAGAAATGGGTTAACTGGAGATGTAAGAGTTAGTTAATATGAAGCATGAGCTAATGGGCCTAATGGTTTAGTAATTAATTTAGTTTCTGTGTCATTATTTTGGTCTGAGCAGCTGGGAAACAAAAGAGCAGCCTCCTTCTCCAAGTCTCTCTGGGAGATTCGTCATTAGTATCTGTTTGGAATTATTGATAAGGCATTGCAAATAGACTTGAAGAGAGAAGAAAGGGATCAACCCCTATGACCTTTCTTTTAAGCTTCTGTAGTAGGCAAACTGTTAATAAGCGGGCATAATTTTTACCAGGAAAGTTCTTCCCATCAAAAGAAAAGTAAAGCAGTTTATATAAGCCAGACATATATATGAAGCTCTGGAGAAGCAAGTGTGAATGGCCCCAAACAGCTTTTCCATGTGTAAAACACTAAACTATAAAAACACACTGCAGATCTCTCCCTCCTAGCTACATTCCACATCATTCTAGGACGTCATTGTCCTTGCTCAGTGTCTTCCGTTTCGTCCTCTGAATAAAATGAAAAAAATTTACTTTAAAAGGAAGAAATATCTTTCTTATTTTTTGTTGATTTTTATTGAGCTCTACATTTTTCTCTGCTTCCCTCCTTGCCTCTCCCCTCCCCCCAAAATCTTCCTTTAAAAGAGTATAACTGAGGGCGAAGGAGAAATGTGAAGACTTGAAAAAGTAGACCCCTAGAGTCCAGCTCTCGATGCGCTTCTCACCATGGTACGGAATGTCCGTTCCCAAGTGAAACAAAACAGCTCGCGAGGTTGAATTGTAAAACCATGGGCACCTTTGAAAATAACATTCTTTTACAGCGAAAGTGCCTGTGTTCATGAACAGAAGTGCCTTTCTGCATGACAAAAGATGTAATAACCATTTTCACCCTTGCTGGGCCATTAAGACATTTTAAGATACGATTGTCAAAAACATATATTCATTAGTCATACACAATCTTCATGGCTGTAAAACATGGAATGTTCCAGGACACATCTCCATTTTCTTATTCAATCTCTAGTGCATTTTATTTGTGTTTACAGCCTAACGTTCTTGGCTAATATATAATCACAATATCAAATACACATTAGGGCTGTGTTATAGTACTGTGTAAAGCTCATGATAACTGCAACCCCACCCTTGTGGTCAATCTTAATATTCATTCTCTCACTCAGACCACCCACTGAGACAATTACGCATTCCGTTTGACTGATTTCTTCCAGGATTCTCTGAACATCTCAGATTGCAGGCTGAATCCTGGGAATACAGATGAGAGCAGGGATTTCTCAACACGCTTCAGAAGGAAGTGAAGTGGGTAATAACTGGAGAGAGGAGAAAGTATGGGCTTTAATTTAGAGATGGCATGAAGGAAGCAGAGAATACATACTGTGTGATTTAATCTAAGCCAGACTTGGGCAAACCACTGAGGGAGAGAGCACAGAAAGTGGTCCTAGGGGAAGAGGAAGCGCTGTGGTCCCAGTGGGAGGAGTGGTCCAAGTGGCCCTCTCCATTTCTAACTAATATGCTTATACAACTTGATCTTTGACCTTCTGGGAGCCTTTGCTGAAGAAGAAGCCAATGGGAGGCAGCTAGGATACTGGTTTTCTAAGCAGTCACCTGCTCTGGGAGCTCATCTGGAAATCCATTAACTTTAAACATGTCAGCAGCTGCCAGGTGCTAACAATTCCAAGTCCTTTCTAACCTAAGCTACAAGCAAATTAGGGGCACAAGGGCAGACTCACATAGGAATCCATGGGGACAGCAAAATACCACCATAAACATTCTTGACACTTCTCTTCCTAATTTTTTCTTTAAAAGAATTTGAGCTGTCCCTTTACCCGACACACCATTTAGATTTCCACAAAAACAGCAAACAAAATACGTTTAAATTATAATTTTGAATGCTTTATGTAAACAAAGCTTTATATTTACTAAGCTGTAACCATAAATGTGTAACATCCAGGAATCTTATTCTCTTAGATGTCAGTTAGCATTTTACTTTTCTAAATACACCACTTCCTCTGTTTAAAGGTTTATTTTTACTTCTGCATGCCCAGAAGCTGATAGGAAGCCCCCCCCCCCACACACACACTGGCATGATCAGCACCAGGTCTACTATGGGGATGTCATCAGTACCAGGTCTACTATAGGGTATCCTTTCCCAGCCCCATCTCCAGCTCCATTTACTCCTAACCTTGTTCATCCAACCTCACTACTCTCTCAAGCTCCTTGGCTGCCTTGCCTTCTTTTGTTACAAGATCCTTATGCTGTTTCCTGTGATTGAGCACGCCTCTCTCTTCCACGTCTTAACTTCTGCTCCTGCGCAGGAGGTCTGGAATTGCATATTCCATGTTGGAGTGCAATACCTACTGAGGTCTCTGTCTAGGTGAGTGGCTTCTTGCAGCTATTACTGTGTCTCTTTATTCTCTGCCACATTCATTATGGATTACCATCTTTCTGCCCAACTGAAGTCAAAGATTCAGCAGAAGTGAGACCAAAGGGTGTCTAGTTCACTATTATAATTTCAGCACCAAGTATAGAATGTCAGATATTTGTTTGGAAAAAATGAACAAAATAATTTGAAGAAAAATACTTATAGAATATTGTCATGAAAATCATCCATTTTTGCATAAGAGAGTTGTTTTTGGGCTGAATGTTTCTACTATTTCAATAATTTTGAAAAATGTAGAGCTCAAAAAAAATCAATAAAAAAGTTAAAAAAAATCTCAACAATCTTTGTGTTTCTCATGATATTCTTCTAACATCTTGTCACAATTAGTTACTGAAAACAATATTGTGCAATAAAGTAATAAGTCTGCAAAACATATCTCCCAGAGAAGGAAAACTGAATCAACAAAAGTAAATAACCAGCTAAAATTACCACACCTTTCGAAGTAAAATAAAGCCAGAGGAAAGTATCCAAACAAAGATGGCATCACATTAAAATTCAATTCTTTCAAGTAGGAGCAATAAAATCTCTCAGAGTGTGAATGAAACTCCAAGACTTTAAGTCAGAGGATAGGGCAAGAAAAATGAAAATACGAAGGCAGGCATGCTGTACACTCAGGGATTGACACCGAGTGCTCCAACACTGATGTACCAGATAAGACATGGTGCAATAGTGGCAGGGTTGTCTAGAAAAGTAACCAAATGCACTCTTGGTTGAATCTGAAGTCTACCTAGCAAGAGCTAATTCTCTCTTTTCAAACTTTCTTTTTTATTTATTCTTTGTGGGTTTGATATCATGCACTTCCATCCCATTTATTTCCCCAGACCTGAGTATCTGTCCTCTGCCCTTGCAACCTCCTCCCAAAATAAAATAAAATAAAATTTAAGAGAAAAGAAAAAATAGAAGAAAAGAAAAAGAAAAATCTCATCATGGACGCAGTAGTGTGACAGAGTCATACAGTAAACTGTCTTATCCGTGTATCTTTATCTCCATGGATAAACATGACTTTCCCAAAACTATACTTAAATGGCTTAAATTGTTTTAATATCAAGGAGTTAAATGATTTTATATCCCCTTTGAAGAACCCATTCGCAGGGCCTCATGAGTGGTGACCTGGCTGGTGGAGAAGAAACAAATACATTGCCAAACACGATGCATACCACTAAAGATCCCACACATAGGGGACTATAGACATAGCATTTTGCTGTCTGTGTAAAACCTATAAAAGGAGAAAGATTCATTCATACTTAGTCTAATTTGTGACTATTCAGAACAGACAGGATATATTTTTGTTAAAATGTCTGTTTGCTGAGGTTATGTGACTATGAGGAAAAACACATTACTACACTAAACCTTGGCTTTACTGGGAAACTGTGTTACTTCTCAAAACTACGCGTGATGTGTTCTAGAATGACTAGAAAACTGGAATTAGAGAGTGCTGTTTGTAAGTGCCAGGGGTTTAATTAGTGGTAAGTCCTCCCCGTGATAACTGTTTATTGTGTTTGTATTTTCCTATTGTTCAATGTATTGCAAGTCATGTAAGAGAAAAGTCAAAATTGTTTTGACTTGGTTTTGTAGGCTGTGGTAATCAAAGTGTGTAGAGTTTCTCAGTAATAGTTTCCCAGCACTGTCTAAAGTCCCTAATTGTTCCCTCCAAAGTTTGATTTCAAGACTTCACACACATTTCCTGATGACCTGCGATATTGTCTCATTGCCTAAAATGATATGTCAATAATGATTTCTGCCATGCTGATGACATTGTCCAAGATTATAAAGAAACCACATTAAACCATAGCAATCAACTTTCTACCCTCTCAGCTTCATTTATACATTAGTTTTCTAACAAAGTGACTAATATTAGCAGCTTTGATTGCAGATCAGTCACATGTTGACTTGCTAAATTTGAAAGACGGTATAACATTTATGTTTGATTGCATAAAGCAAACAACTGAGTAATTTGCCAGCAGAGCCAACATCATGATTTCCAGCATTCGTATTGCAGTGTGTTGCTTTTTACTGACATTTCCTATTGAAGAAACAGCATCTTCAATCTCTATACTCACATTTTCATCTCAGATTTGTAGTAAACAACCTTTCCCTGAAGATTTGCATGACGCTTTAATTCGTTTTTATTATTTTCTTTGGAATCTCAAGTCATAATTCAAATCACATTCGACCAATTGTTCTCTGGAAGTAATTTGCACATGGTTTGAGGCAAAAGAAAAATCTAATTGGTTTCACAAGAATCCCTGTCATTCCCAACTTGTCATCCCATCTGTAACCTTTTTTTCCTTCAATAAAATTCTGACTTTTAAAAAACGAGGCAACTTGACGTGCACAGATGAAATATAAAATCAGAAACTCTTCTTTACAGACATACATTTTAATATATTTTTGAATCAGGCAACAGACACTGGATACCTTCTAATAAACTTCTATATTTAAACTGAATACAATCAAAACAAGCACAAAATAAGAAACTGACTCCACACACTGACTTGGAAAGCAAAGCCACGGCTTGTCAAAGCATCTGAGAAGGAAGACATGACAGAAACGTATGCATGCAGTAAAACACAAAGAAGATCAATATACTTCTTCCAAACCATCCAAAGAACCAAACCATCCTTGCACAAACAAGAGCATAGGAAGTGTGAGCAGAAGCCCAGGAGTGCGGGATTTCGGCAGGTGCATTAATGTTCTACGCCGGTTTCTCATCTTCTGTGCTTTTTGCACATTCCATTGATAAATATTTATACCCCTTACTGCTCATCTCCTACCTCATTCTTCTTCCTGTGAGGAACATCGTGGGGAGCTTTTCCTCCTACACATGTTGTCAAGAGTGATTTGTTCTCAGAAGCATCTCTGACCCACCCAGAAGACAGGAATCTTCGATGGGGAATTCTAATTTTCCTGAATTAGTGTGGTGTTAAGCAACTGGGGTCCAGTCTTGGAAACACATTAAATCCATCTGGAAAATTAGAAAAAAATTGATATTCAGTCCCTGGTAACATGTCCTTCTCTGACATAGCAGCCAATTCTCAAATAATAACATGGAGACTTATTAAATATGAAAGCTTGACCTAGAGCTTGTTGCTAACTAGTTTTTTAAACTGAAATTGACCCACTTCTCTTCGTCTACATCCTGCCACATGGCTCATTACCATACCTTTCCTTCTGCACCTCCTAATTCCTCATGTTTGGCTGGTGACCCCGCCATTCTTACTCCCAGCATTCCCCTCTATCTGGAAGTCCTGCTTTTGTGAATATAAGTGATTTATTTTCTCAACATTAAAAAAGTAAAGGTCTGAATAAATAATAAATGCCATCAATGCCTTTTTACATTTAAGGAATGCATGGCTCCATAGTTCTTCTAGAAAAGTATGGATGGCAAGACACCAACTTAAGAAATGGTGCTGAGATTTAGTCTGCTACTCTTCCTCTGACTGTGATCGAGGTGAATACATTGTACTATGAGAGTGAAAGTGGGCTGTTTTTAAGTCTCTGCCATATTTACTGGCTTGTCAGAAATGGAACATGAGTGTTGGAAACAAATACTTCAGAAACTTAAGAGGGAAGTATGATTTATGTCCTGGAATTCCAAAGATGTTACATGGGATTACATTAAAAGCAACACGTAAATGTGAAGGAATAGATCAATGTTCAATGTTGCCATCGTGCAGTCTGTGGGATAAAAACATTAAAGAATACAGACTCATATTTAGTACTGAAATGAATAGTTCTACTTTTAAAAGAACTATCTAGATGATAAAAAATCCTAAGTGACCTCTCTCCTTTATCTGGAATATAACTTTGCTTCCATCTCAATTAAGGACTGTTCAACATTACTCAAACACATCAGATTAAATTTCTTCAAATACATAGCATAGACAAAAATGTCCAGTCATCTATAGGGTAAAATGCATGAGAAAGTGAAAATGGTGTAGAATAAAAATAAAGCTAAACCAAAAAAGTACCCAGAAGATGAAAGACAGAGAATTTATATTGTCATCGTTTACAAATTATCTAGACTACAAACCAATTGTAATTCAGTTAGAGTAAGTAAAATAATTAAATAAGCTAATTAAAACATAAATTACATTAAATACATATCTAGTATTAATCACTAGGATGGCAATTAGGAAAAGATTCTCTCTGTAATAGTAGCTAAATATATACACTGTTTTGGAAAAACTTTAATAAGAAATTATCTACATAATTACACTTATATTACACACATAAATATGAACTGAGATGAACTAGATAACTGAATGAAAAGCTTGATTTTTGTCAAAGCTATCGACTTTCTCGAATGCATTTCTCAAATTTTTCCTCGGTTGATGAGTTTTAATAATGTGACAGTGATTTTAAATAGCATCTATTAAGACAAAATAGCAATAATTTGCTTGGCTACAAAAATTTATTAAAGTTACAATAACTAGAACACTAAAGGAGTAGAATAAAAATCTCATATGAATTAATAGATTGCTACAGTTCACTCTAAATCAGACAAAGTCCATAAGGAATATGATATATAATAAAAAGACACCTCACAAATTGATGAGCATATTTATTTTTTAACACTTCGTAAAGAAAAAAATGACTCTTATCTTATGCACCAATTTTATTTACATGTATTTCCATAGTTGAATTTTAAGTCAAGCCATAATATAATGAGAAGATATAAGGAAACGTTTAAGTGATAATAGTTGAAGTATAAATCTAAGTAATCTTAACAATACAGTCCAGGAGTCAGTTATAGGGGTAAAAGCCAGAAGGATCAGAAAAGCTCAGAGCAGCCACCAATGACTTCCTACCTCTATAGTTCCAGTGACAAAAGGAGCCGATATCCTCTCTCTGTCCGACCTTACCACTTCCTGTTTTCTCTCCTACAGTCCTCCGACCTCTATGGTTAACTACTAGGGGCTAGCTCCATCCTCTGACTCCAAGCAAGCTTTAATTGTCAGAGCAGAAATTATCACACATTTTCCCCTTTTTGTCTAAATAAAAAGCGAAAGTTTTAACTAACATAGGAAAACTACATTTCATAAGTACAATAACTATATACAAATGAATGCAGGCATTAATTACATTAATATCTAGTCCATTTTCATTTGACAAATTCAGAGAAAATGCTCCATTTGGTGACTTCTAACATAGTAACTAATTCACTTTCTATCCTAACTTGTGTTGCCAAGCCAGAACTATCTTTACATGTCTCTCAACCATATACACATTACACCTTTCTGTGAATTTGTTAACAAGGTATCGGCGAATCAATCCCACACCAGTTATGTTTTAAGGGGTTATTTATTTTGGGGGGTAAAACTTACATACACCATAAACCGTCAGGAAGGGAGCCTAGTCGCTGGAGCAGGAGCCGGGAGCAGGAGCCTGGAGCAGGAGCCGGGAGCAAGCACCGGAACCTAGAGCCAGAACCAAGAAAGCCTGATCTGGATCTGATTCTCTTTTTAAAAGAGAAATATACCACGCCCCAGTGGGCTGGTATTTCAGCAGCTATTGGCTGACGGAGCGGAAGTTGCTCCCCGCTGCACTGTGGGCTCGTATTTCAGCGACTATTGGTTGAGGCAGCGGAAGTTACTCCCACAACACCTCCCCCTTTTGTTTAAGTAAGAGAGTTCTAAGCCTGTTACGAAATTATATACAGTAAGTACAAACCTACACAATTATATATAATAAATACAAATATCCTATTCTAACTAGCTTAAGTCTTGTATAAGAAATAACTTGGCCACGTCATGAAAAGAAAGTAATTACGTTTATATAATCTTCAATCCCATCAAAGATCTGAGAAGGGAAATAATGTTACCTGAGTAATTAGGAAGTGCAATCAAACTTCCAGAACATGTAACAAATCACATAGACAACTGGCTACCTGGGCAAACACCCAAAATCATGTTTGCAGCGTTGAAGCAACCAACTTTGGCTAAGGCCTAACGTAACTGACATATCATTTTCAAAGGCAAGGAACTTTTTAAAACTATCTTACCCTGTCTTGGCAGGATATGACAGTCCTGTTTTATCCATTTACGGATATTCTGTAACTCTGTCAGTAGTTGAGGTATGGGCATTTCTTTACCCAAAGGCCAGTTCTGCCAAGAAGAAAGGCTCCAGGTGGAGTGTCTTTGGTGCTCAACATTCTCTCGGGAATAGATCAGTGTTGCCAGGAGCGATTGTGTCTCCCTACCACAGAATTCTGAGTTAGATTAAAGGCCATTTTCTACAGCTCTTTGAAGAGGTTGAAGATTATCTATCTATAGTGAATATAATGTCTATGTATCTAAAGAACCTGATTAGTCTAATTATAAATGACAAACTTAGATGACTATTGATCTATATTATTTTCAATATCTATCTAACTTAAAGACTGAAATAGTAAACAACTCTGCAATAAATGGGGACAATATGACCTCCAAATATAAACAATGTGCAAGTATACATTGCAATATGGTAAATATATATATCAATACATAAACAATATATAAGTATCTTAATCAGAGGTAGAAGTGTATAATGTAATATGGTAAAATATACATATATCAATATATATATATATATATATATATATATATATATATATATATATATGTCAATACATAAAAATGTTTTAAACAGAGGCAAAGTAAGCCGGCAGAGACTGTCCAGACCTGTGTATCCTGGGAGGCCGAGCTGGGGGTGGGGGGGGTGGGGCGGTTCTTAAACCAAACTTTGGGCGTCAATTATTGGCGAATCAATCCCACACCAGTTATGTTTTAAGGGGTTATTTATTTTGGGGGGTAAAACTTACATACACCATAAACCGTCAGGAAGGGAGCCTAGTCGCTGGAGCAGGAGCCGAGAGCAGGAGCCTGGAGCAGGAGCCGGGAGCAAGCACCGGAACCAAGAGCCAAAACCAAGAGAGCCTGATCCGGATCTGCTTCTCTTTTTAAAAGAGAAATATACCACGCCCCAGTGGGCTGGTATTTCAGCAGCTATTGGCTGACGGAGGGGAAGTTGCTCCCCGCTACACTGTGGGCTCGTATTTCAGCAACTATTGGTTGAGGCAGCGGAAGTTACTCCCACAACACCAAAGAAAACTACAACTACCGTTATATAGTTTTCAAGTCCTTCAGAGACCTGAGAAGAATAGAATATTCCCTGAGTAAAGAGGATACGCAAAGCAAACAACTTCCAAAATTAAGAAATGACAGAAACAGTTGACTATCTGGATAGTCACCCAAGGTTTCTCTGTGATGTTGGGGCTTCTTTCTTTGGACTACAGGCCTAGAATATCTGACAGATTTTTCTGTGCAGCAGGAGTTTTGAAGGACTTCCCTACTTTGCCTTGGCAAATTTCAGCAGTGATTTTCTTTTGTGTCCTGAATTTCCAGTTTGGACAACATACTATCAGCAGTCATCTTTGAAGTGTTTAAACACCTTTTATCTATCTAAAATCAACACAATGCTATACAGGAAACAGTCTTCCTGTTTATTTCCCATTTTATATCTTTCTTTTATATTGCTTTTATTCTCTTTAAAGACTTTACTATTATTTAAACCATATATTTCAACTTTATGATTGTCTATACTTTATCTTTTCTCTTCCAAGCAAATGTATAATTTTAAACACATTGCAAACCATTTAGAGTTTTTTTTTTTTCCTTGTCTGAATCTGTGTTTACTGAATATCTCTATCCTTTTCTGACCACACGAGTCTCTAAACTGCTAAGCAATATGGCGAGGACGAAAGTGGTGGCTTTGTTGACTTGTTCTGCCCCATTCTGAGAGCCTAGCTTTCTGGAGGAGGTATTAGTGGGGGTCACATTACTGCCCCAACTCTGGGAAGTTTCTGGGTCTATACTGTGACTGAGTAGTGCACCATCTGCTGCCCATAAACCCCATTAAGAGTTTGATAGAAGAACCTCTAAAAAGAGTCACATGGTTTATGTTGCTCAGTCTGAGTCAGAATGCCCTGTTAAAGGAGCCACATCTCTGCTGCCAACAAGCAGAGCCTACCCAAGACAAAGCTGCGACTAAAAAACTGAGTTTGATTCCATTTCTGTGAGTTTAGATTTCTTTTTAAAGATTCGTTGGGCCTCACATGGAAATTTTGGCCCCATGTTGAAATGCCGTATATAAATGGATGTCTTTCTCCTGCCCACCAGTTTCCAAACAACCACTCAGAAATTGAATATTACTTATAAACTGCTCAGCCAGTAGCCAGACACGACATATAGGTTGGGAGACCAAAGGAAGGGTGATGGAATGGGAATGGAGGCGTTCGGAGTTGCCAGTGAGATGCAGAGCAAGCCGAAGAGGAAGATGCCATGCTAAAAGAAGCACCGCCATGTGGCAGAGCATAAGTAAGGAATATGGGTTAACTTTAAATGTAAACGCTAGTGAGTTATAAGCCTGAGCTTTTGGCTGAGAATTTATATGTAATATTCAACCTCTGAGTGGTTATTTGGAAACTGGTAGATGGTAGAAAAACAGTCACTTGCAAACCTCTTCTTTGACAAATTTAATTAGAATTGGATTATTTTGGTAGATGGATAAGTAACTATGAGGTCCCATTGAGTGATATGTGAATGAGACACATACATGAATATATAGAAAATTCTGCATAGAATTTCAGCAGGTCCATAATGAAGCGAGGGGATGAAGGACTCAGAGGTTGATTTGTGAGGAACATTTAATTGCTGTCATCTTGCCTTGTAGAACCAATCTTTTTTCCAGTTGTCCCTCTAATCCTTGAATAAAATTGACCCCTCCCTAATTTTGGGAATAGTAGAAAAAAAGCTTGTGGAATAAGTGGAGGCTCGCTTTCATTTCCCACATTAAGCTAGCTGGACAGCCATTCTCTGTAATAATTTGAGACAAGGCAAAAGAACAACTTCATGGAATGTTCCTGAGAAACTATTTCCCATAAGGTTGCAACATTGCCTCTTTTGGGGCTAAGTAATTACTTAGTCATGACTTTAGTGAAACAGTAGGCCTAGAACACTTCATTATGCTATGTGCTATGCCTCGGGTATGGCTTGGGTGTATGTTATGGAGATTCTAGTTATAGAAATATAATGACCAGTATGCTTGTTTAGAAAGGTTGAACTTATTAAGATGGGGTCTAGAGGAAGTTTAGTTACTCATTTTTAGTACCACTTGAGTACTCTCAGGGACCCTCGTGGTTCTTATAAAAGTGGGGCTGTTATAAAAATAAGAAGTCAACCCAGTTTAGGAATAGAGTCCCAAAAGCCAATAAAGGAATCAGAGACAGACCCTGCTCCCACTGTTAGGAGTTTCAAAAGAGGAACAAGCCACCCAGTTGTCACATATATGCAGAGGGCCTGGGTCAGTCCCACGCAAGCTGCCTGGTTACTGGTTCCGGATCTTTTAGCTCCTATGAGCCTAGGTTAGGAGCCTGACCTAATATTTGTTGAAAGTCTCTGGATCTGTTTGACCAGTTTTTTAATGAACCTCTCTGATGATAACTGACTATGGTTATAGCAGAATATCAGTAGGTATCATTACATTGACTTTTTTACCTATTAGTCTTGTTTGGTTGTATCCTGGGTCTCTAGGTTACCTAACCTCTGGGTCCTGGCACTCCAGGTAGTGTTAGTGGTAGGCTCACTCTTCTGGCATGTATCTGGGGTTGGAGCAGTCTTTGGTTGGCCACTCCCACAGTTTTTGTGCTACCCTTACCCCAGCACAACCCATAGGAAGGACATAGGAACCACAAGACAAGGTGGTTAGACTTTCTACAACTTGCTATGCCGTGGTTTGTTGATATTCATTGAAGACCTGTCATTTTTTGAAGAGAAAATGGAGGAGTGAGTGGGGGAGGGTGGCAGAGGAAAGGTGGAAGGGGAAACTGTAGCTGGGATGGAAAATTAATAAATAAACTTTTAAAAGTAGTTATAGGAAGTCTGTCTCATCATTCTCTCTGCCTTGTTCTGATGTCATATCATTTCTTATGAGTTCTGACCATTAGACTCACTGATTTTAGCACATAAACAAGAAACTGGAATACTTTCATCTTGGACCTTCTACATTATGAGATAAATTAACTTTTTAATCCATAAATTACCAAGCCTTTGAATTGTATTATCAAAACGGAAACATCAATTAACATAGCATACTAAGCCCCATACAATTTAATTTTTCCACATTTGTGCTTCTCATAATATTTATAAACAAACATACATTTGTTCTTCAGTGTCTAACGTTCCCACAATACCCTGCAGTTCCACAGGAACATGAAATATGTTGCTGTTTATTTTTCACTTTAGTCTTTGTTCAACAGAGCCTACAAAATATCCAAGACATTTCAGGTACACAGAGAAGTAGATTATAAATTAAATTAAACATGAAAGGATAATTATAAATTCACATCTTTTCACAATGTTACATAGGTTTTACACTCCAGATTAGCTCATCCAGAAAGCTTGGTAGCAATTTTTAACTATTACATAGAATTTAATCTCATAAAGAGAGAACAGTTTATGATCATATTAAGTACCTACAGTGTAAAATTCAGACTCATTTGGTCATGGGAATCATTTTATTTTTATATAAAATGATACATACCTTTGCTCTCTTCTACAGTTCTTTGTGCTAGGTCATATGAACCAAGGTCCAGACTATGAGCCTCCCTGCTTCTATCCTGGGAGCATCAGCTGGGCAGCCACTGGATTAACAGATACACAAAGTCAAAAAGGGTTTTGTCAAAGACTCTCTGGAATTTATGGATAAAGTTTCAAAAGGCTCAGGCAAGCTCTACCAAATCTTGGCACTGGTTCACAGCAGCCCAAGTAGGAATGCAAGAGCCAGTTGTATTGTGTGCTGTGCTTAAAAAGTTACATGCTGAGGCTCAGAAGAGGTTCTGTATTATCAAACTGTCTCTCTTGTCATAAAGATATATTCTATTTTCTATTCTCTATGAAATATAAGAAACATTAATTGTTATATGATAGTTTAATTAACTGGTTTGCTATCATATAGTTAAAGGAATCAGGTTTCACAATATTTCTCCAACTTTTGCCACCATAATGAATAATTAAAGAAGGAGTTTTTATATCTATGTTAACAAAGAAGAAGTAAAATTTAGGACTCCAAAAATTAATGTAATCATTATCTAATTTCTTAAATCAAAAATAGAATCAAGCAGAAATCTCTAGCAATCAAAAAGAGTACTTGTTTTTATAGTATTATTTTTAAAGGTGTGTATCTTACATTAAATATGTAAAAAGTTCTGTGTTAAATTCTATTAGATGTAGCTTTTGAAACAGTATTCAGAAAACTGAGCAAAAGCATGCATGGTGCCTTCTTACCCTTATTTTTTAAAAGTTATTAATCATTTGATACAAACTTCCCCAAATAAAAGGGATTCTGGTAAAATTTTAGTGTGTGTTCAGAATGGACTTCCAATGAAGGTGATGCTAGAGTAAATCCAGAGAATAATATTTTACAAACACATAAAGCACACCAAGCCATTTATGGAAATGTATGTGCTATGTCCCTGGTCCAAGCATCACCTTATTTCTGTTGTAATTCTTTATGAATATTTAATGCTCCTGTACTGTTGGTCCCAGACCATCTTCACTACAAACGCACCAGTTCTTTTTCCAAAGGCAGACACCCACATAAACATACATACGAGGACAAAATTTCTAAAGTTCCATTATCTACCTATCAAACATATCCAGGGAAATACAGTAAAGAGCCTTTGTCTGTGATGCTTTCTTAAGAACATTTCTGCTTCAGTCTAACACATCCAACTCTAACTATTTATGGGGAATGCTTATAAATGTTTAAGAATCACTGAGGAGAGAGAGCCTTGTTTTGCGGTGTACGCACTCACTATAGCTAATTTGAAGCTACCAACATTCTATCAATCATCCGTATTAAGTAGCTACGTACAATGGCACACCCCCAGGTAACATTTCACCATATACAGAGAGTAGAACAAGTCTCAAAAGCATAACTAATAACTATGTAGTAGACAACATTAAAATTATTCATTTGGGATATTTAACAGAGTATATTTCCTTGTATATTTATACAATTTAATTTTAAATAATAACTGCTTAACAGTAGACTACAAAATTTCCTAAAAATTTAAAAAAAAATCATTTCTAGAATGCTAGTAAATTCCTGCCTCCCATTCTAGGACCTCACTTGTCTCCCACATCCCTGCCAGCATTATGTTGCAGCAACAAAACATCAGACCAAAGGAGAGATTCCACAGAAGATGATGAAGGGTCATTGCAACTGTCTGTCAAAACATGTCCTCAAGGTCACCATCAGGATATCCTATGACATTTACATATCCCTTTCTAGAAAAGACAGCAGCAGTCCTGTGGCCATCTGTCATTTCCGAGCCAGAGATGTCAGCACATTTAAGTCTAAGAGTAATGATATCAGATTTAGGGCATGGAGGCCAGCCAAGGACAGATACATCACATACGCTTTGCCCTCTCTTGTGTGGCTTTCCTGAAAACACCTCTCTGGCAAACAGCGGTACTCAGAAAAGAAATCAGAGCTCACAATGCAGAAGGCTTTCATAATTAGTACAGCCAGAGAGAGCCGTGACAGCTCCTCTACAACAGTCTTACTCTGATCCAAGTGCAGTTCTGTGATAAGCTCATAAAACACATGTTATCATTTAATCTTGTTGCTTTTTGAAAGCGTTAAATCTCCATTTTAATACAAGAAACACAAAAATTAGAGAAATTACATAAGTAGACAAGACTCGTGGGAATAAATCACAGGACAAGATTTGTAGTTCAGTGTGTCCAGTGTCAGCTCCACTCCCAAATGATTGCACCATAGCTATCAAAGGTAGCGATGATGTTTATAGGACTGACTGACATTTGAGTGGCACTTGTAATTTACGTCATAATCTCAGTGTTCCAAGGCACTAATTTAATGCTCATTATCATTACTAGACATTAATTAGCATATTTTTCAATTGTAAAATATTATCTCTTGTAGATTCATCCTTGATTTGAAAATAACATTCAAAGAAACTCTGTAGTATGAGTCATATTGGTTGTACTATGTATCCCTAATCAATAGTGTTAAAAGCTGACTTTCAAATTTTTTTTAAAAACAACATATTATCCCTTTGCTACTAGGAAACAAATAGATGAAAATTTCTAATGTAGGGAATGCAAAGAGTAATAAAAAATGTGAAATTGAAATTATAAATTATGGGCATTCAGTATAATTTTTCAAAGTCCCCAAGAAAAACGTTGAAAGATTTGGATATTGCCATTTAGCGAGTCCATGATTTTGCTTAGAAATGAGAGACTGAACCATTGATCTTTAGAGGGTAAAAGATGAATTTCAAGTTATCCTTGAGCCATTCCCTCTGCATAGATCCGTGAGCTTAAAGCTAATCAGAAAATGAATGACTTCCAAACAATAACTTCTTCCTTTCCTCAGGTGCTTAGGTGAGGTCATCTAAATTGAGAAGAGATTTGCCATAAGCATCTTCTCTTAGTTACTGGCTACAGGACCTGTTGCACACCCTGAGAGCAGCAAGATGAGCCTCAGAAGAAGTCATTCCATGCAGCAGGTGTTTGTGATCTGTGTTCCCTAGTGCATCAAAGGCAATCCATCCTGAATTGCTACATGCTGCTTTTATAAAAGAGATAGCAATCACGATTTTGATATTTATCTGTGCGTCTCTCTTCTCTTTCTGTCTCTTTGCCTCCCCCCCCACACACACACACTCATTCTGTTTCAGTAGTTTTCTTTCCTTCTCTTTGAAGATTATAGGATTGTGAATGATCAAAAGCAAGAAGAGAATATGGCACCAGCAAGTTAGTTAGTAAGACTATCTGAAGAGTCTTCATCAGCCCTCCAATTCCTCAGCATGCTAGACTCTAGAAGCTAGATGGGTTAAAAGAATAGGTAGCAAAAGACTAATAGGTCTAAGCAACTATTTCATTGTCTGTGTGTGTGTGTGTGTGTGTGTGTGTGTGCATATAAATGTGTGTGTGTGTGTGTGTGTGCATATAAATGTGTGTGTATGTTTATGAAGGCCAGTGATCAACTGTGAGGGCCTTGTTCCGTTATAAGTCAACTTGTTTTTTTGAGGCAGGATCTCTCATTGAAATTAGAGGTTACTGTTTTGACATGGTTGTCTGGCCTGTGTACCTTCATAATTCACCTCCCCAGTGCTGCGATTAAATGCCTGGTTTGTTTGTTTTCCTTCTTTCCTTTCTTCCTTAATTCCTTCCTTCCTTAATTCCTTCCTTCCTTCCTTCCTTCCTTCCTTCCTTCCTTTCTTCCTTCCTTCCTATCTTTCTTTCTTCCTCTTTTTAATGAAAAACAGACTTTGTTCTTTAACCATACTTTAATTATAGTTTCTCCTCCCTCTACTTCCCCCAGTTCTTACCTACCTCCCACTCATCCAGATCTACTTTCTTTTTATCTCTCATTAGAAAACAAACAGGCATCTAAGGGATAATAATAAAATAAGATAAAACAAAACTTATACATCTGGATAGAAAAAACCAAATGGGGAAAAAAGAGCCCAAGAACAGTCACAAGAAGCAGATATGTACAGAGAGACCCATTGGTTCACATACTCAGGAATCTCACAGAAACACAGAACTGGAAGCCACTGGAAGCCATAGTGTGTGTGTGTGTGTGTGTGTGTGTGTGTGTGTGTGTGTGTGTCTGTGTGTGTCTGTGTGTGTTTGTGTGTGTGTCTGTGTGTGTCTGTGTGTGTGTCTCTGTGTGTGTGTGTCTGTGTGTGTGTAAAGGAACTGTAGTATAAAATTAAAATAAATAAATGAAATAAAAGATGGAATTAATTTGGGGAGCCCTGTTTAGACCTTATGAGACAAGGAACCTCTAAAGATGTCATCAAGTTGATTTTCTGTTGGTCATCTACTACTGGGCATGTGACCTACCCTCATGATTGACAAGGAACATTCCCTTTGAGAAAACTAAGCTTTCATCTACAAGTATTTATCAATTATACCTGGCTTTCTTATTTGAATTATTGGGACCAAACTTAGTTACCCATGTTTAATAGCATATATTTTACTGACTGAGCCATCTCCACAAACATTTCATTTGATTTTTAAAATTTAGAAGCCATCTCATATAGTAGTTTCAATAGGCACCTTCTCATAATTATGACAAAATGTATAAGGTAAATAATTTTAAAGAAGGAGAGAGCGTTTTTGATTAGAGTTTTCAATAGTTAGCTTACTCTATAATTTCTGAACCTATGGTAAGGAACATCATGGTGGAAGGGTGGTAGAACAAAGCTGTCCACCTTACAGCATCAATAAAGCAAGGACAGGAGAAGATATCAGATAAAGACATATCATTTAGAGGCACTGCCCCAGTGGTCTGCTTCTTCACCAATGGGGCAACTGTCCATTCAATCATTAATTTGTCCTTGGATAAATCTACTGATGAAGTCAGCAATCTCATGATATGGTCACACTGATACTTGAAGACCAAGCCATCAATGCATGTTATATACATAAAAGTATGACAACCTCATACGTTTTATATAATGATATGAACAAAAATTTCAGAATGAATTAATGCATCCAGGAAATGCATACAGTTAAATTTGCAATTAAAGTTACTCTTTCATCAGGGTTCACTTATGTACCTTCACCCTAATCTATAGGATACAAATTTGTATTTTTACAATTTCAAATCATAGTAGTTATAAATGTAAGCTTCATCGTGTTTTTAGACAAACCTTACAAGGAGTTACTGAAAGTTAGGACACAAGGGCAGAACTTTAGCTGGTAGAACTGATGGTTTTAAATGAAGAGGCTTTAGGTCTTGAACTCAATATCTTTCCCAACTGACACAGTGTGGGTTCGCAAAAAGACTGCTGGACATAAGCCAGGGAGAAAGATCTCACCAGATATTAACTTTGATAGCATGGTTATCTGGTACATAAAACCTCAAGAATAATGAGAAAATAAATTTCTACTCTTTGAGCCTCATTGTCTACCTTTAGTCAGCGATGATAGCAATTATCTGAATTTTCCTGTTGAAATGTAAAGAACCCTGTCTTTAAACCAAGCAGAAATAACAAAAATACACCAAAGAAAGTATTCAACCCAAGTCCAATTTGGAAAATCAGTGCATTTATTGGGGTTACTTACAGGAGCATGCATGACTCATGCTACAGCACTGAGGAGTACCCTGGAAATCTTACAACAGCTACAATGTCAAATATTTCCACCAGCAGCATGAACAACTCATGAAAATGTTATACTACCTTTTGCAAGTTGTGTCCATTTTACAACTTGTGGCATCCAGCAATATTCCTAAACTCTCACCTCTCTAACTAATTGCTTATTTAATCCTGGAGAGAGGAGGGGATTAGTGGGGAATGTGATGAAGGCGTAGGGGACCTCAGGATCGTCTTGTCTCTCTCTTTAATGGTTGGATTATAGACCTGGTCTCATGAAGTTATCAGTGCAGTAACAGCGGCCACTGCAATCCAAGATGGTGGTGCTCATGCCGCATAGACAGAATCTGCTGCAGGACAATATGGCTAGTTGACTCCAGCACTGACTTGAAACCAGCAGTACGGTGTTCTTCTCAGGATGCTTGGTGATGATGATGCAAGACTCTGTTTTCTTACCTTGCCCAAGCTTGAGAGGATGGACCTTTCTTTGTCCACCTCCCTCTTTCTCCTTCTCCAAAGTCAGTAAAAACAGACTGAATACTTCAGAATCACATCACTCTGGCCTTCTTTTTCCCCTCTTCCATATTTTAGCAAGGGTCTGTGATGATACTTAATTCAAATGAGGGATCTAAGAGTCTCCCTATTGTAAGGCCATCAGATTGGCACCTCAAATTTCATCATCAACCTTAATCTCCCTTAGCGATTTATCACTGTGAACCCAGCCCCCATGGTTCATAATCAAGATTTCTTAGGACAGGAAGAGACTGTGACTCACAAGGAGCATACTACAGAGAAGAGAAGGTTGTTAGCAGTTCATTCCAACTTCAAAGCTTTCTGGAGAAGCATTTAATGGCTACCTGGACATTTTTGTGGTTGGAACAGAATTGGGAGCTAAGAAATATATCAAAATTCAACCACAAATAAGACCACATATTTGGAGTAAGATGAGAAGGTGGTCAGGCAAAGAAGAGATTGCCTTTCCCAGAAGGAAACTAGGCTAGACAGACCAATCTCTGGCTGTCCAACATGGAACTGTTTCCTCCCACCTCTGACAACTTTTTATAATGGATTTGACACTAAGGAGTTCTCCCTAATATTCTTCACCTTCTTCAATTTTCAGACAAACTCATATGTTTTCTCAGAAAGCTCAATTAACTCCCCCCCCCTTTTAACCTCAAAAGTTAATTCATCTGGAGGCAAAGCAGATTTCTAGGATGGTCTCCCTTTCCAGAATTCAATCTACTCCTGCTGTAAGGAAAGTTCTTACAGTTACCTAAGTCTAAGGCCAATGATATCCTTTCCCATTGCCTGAGGTTTCAGAAAAAAAAGATCCCTCTCATCTCTTGACTTGGAAGAGTTTTGCCTTTGTCTGTTCTGTTCTCTCATTTCCTTATTTCAAGAATTACTGTAAATGTTTCCATGAAGTGGTGTGGGAGAATTTCCTGTATTCTGTCAATCATATTTTAATAAAACGGTGATTGTCCAGGCAGGCAATATAGGCAGGAAAGCCAGACAGGAAGTAGAGGTGGAGCAAAAAGACTGGGAGTATTCTGGAAAGCAGGAAGCTCCCTCCGCAGTTCTGCCCAGACCACTGGAGAGGAAAGATGTAAGCTGCCCCGCTGGAAAAGGTACTGAGTCATGTGGCTAACGCAGATAAGGATAATGGGGTAACATAAGTTATAAGAGCTAATAAGTAGCCTGACCTAATGGGCCAATCAGTTTATAACCTGATGTAGACTCTGATTTTCTTTGGGACTTGCCGGCTGTGGGGTACTGGGTGGGACAGAAACCCCAACAAGCTGGCCCCCTCATGTTACAATGAAGTCCAAACCCCCCTTTTTTTTAAGTGCTATCTCCTTTTATTTTATTTCATTTTTTATGGAAAACAGATTGTTTTGACTCCTCCTTTCCTAGACCTTAGGTCATCACATGTAATATGAGGGGGCCTGATTTTTGGGGTTTTCTGTCCTGCCTGTCCCACAACTGTTTAGCCCCAAAGAATATCACACAAAGATCTCCCCATAAGTTATAAAGCTGATTGGTCCATGAGCTCAGGCTTCTTATTAGCTCTTATGACTTATATTAACCCATTGTTCTTATTTATGCCAGCCATATGGCTTGGTACCTTTTTCAGCTGGCAAGGTGGTCTGTGCAGGACTGGCGGGAATCAACTTCCTCCTTCCCAGAATTCTCCTGTTCTCATTGCATCATTTCTACTTCCTGTCTGGTTTTCCCACCTATACTTTCTGCCTGGCCAATCAGCATTTATTTAAAATATGATTGACAGAAAACAGACAATTCTCCCACACCAATCACAGAGGGGAGGATTTAGCAGACAGGGCAGTACCCCTTAAGGAGGCCAGGGAGCAGGGAAGCCTGCACCAGTAGATTGCATTCCTATGGCTTCTATTTCCACTAAGGGCTCTCTCTTATTGGACGGTACTGTCCCCCCTGTTCCTCTAATTAACCCTCTCTGCAACTCCCTCATAGACTCACAGTACCTGAATTTCACTCATCCCCTGGGGATTCTCAACCTAATCAACCCAAAGACTGTTCTTAGGTTGCTGATATACAAACTCCTCCAGCAGGTAAACTTATGTCACACTGAGTCCTTGCTAGCTCAGCTGGTTCCTCCTCAACTCTTAGACGTCAGCTTCCAGTTCCTTGGACCCTCCCTCTCTTCTTCACTTTCTATACCCCCAGCCTGCCAGGCTGATTTCCTTCAATAGCGTCATTTGTCTTCTCTGTGTGAACAACTAGTACAGAGAATATCCATCCTCCATCTAGAGTTGAGCTCTTCCCCATTTCAGCTATTGACTCCTGGACAGTTCTACCCATTGTTACATACTTATATATAAAATATTAGGGGGCTGGAGAGATGGCTCAGCAGTTAAGAGCATTGCCTGCTCTTCCAAAGGTCCTGAGTTCAAATCCCAGCAACCACGTGGTAGCTCACAACCATCTATAATGAGATCTGGTGCCCTCTTCTGAACTGTAAGCATATATACAGATAGAATACTGTATACATAATAAATATTTTTAAAAAATAAAATATTAGTATTACAAAAATCTAACCAATCCTTAAATCCCTCCTGGCATCTTAATTTACTTCTTGAACATATTCTCATGAACTATGCTTCTCTGGAAAAACAGAACCAACAGAATGAACACATATTGAAAGATTAATTAGACTGGCTTATACAGTACAATCAGCGTAATTTGACCACGGCTGTCTTCATGTTGGAAAGGGTGAGAACTGATGGGTTGATCAGTCAATGAGGCTGCAGGTCTCAGCTGTGCCAACCTGGTGCTGAAGCCCTGGAGCACTCCCCGAGAGTCACTGTTCTTCAGTCCCTGTTGGAAGCACAAAGAAGCTGGGTTCTGAGAGCAACAGAGGAAGGCAGTGGCCACAGTGGCAGCAGAAAAAGGAATAGATGATCTCCCAGCTCCGTGTAAGAGCAATGAAGTAGAAAACTAAGATTTTCCTTTGGACTTCCTTTTATCTGGGCTGCCCACTGGATCTTCTCATTTTAAATTACCTGATTAAGAAAAATCCCTTGTAGGTGTCTCTTGCTGCTTATCTTCTTTGGTACCAGGTCCAGCCAAGTTGACTAGTCTAACCATCAAACCAAACACTCCTGACTTCTTCCTACTCTGCACCACACAAACACAGGACTTTGGAGAAATTCCTCCCTAAACCTAGAGTTCTGTCTTCCATTGTCACTTGCCTAACAACTTCCATGTATTATCTAGCTTCAGTGTAAGGTCCTCATTATCATCCTTTTCTGAAGCCAAAGATTAGTATAGCATAAGATTATAACTGAACAGCAAACCAACTATTGTTTTCAAATTTTTGTGTATTATTTCTTTTTTGTTCTTAGAGCACATGGGTACAATTATCTATTTTGTCCCTTCTTCCTAGCATAATATTTTACATTGAGAAAGTCATCAATAAACATTTTTCAGGAGATGATGAATATTGAATACAGATACCATGCTTGCTACATATTCCCTTGGAAGAAATCTGTCTTCACTACAGAGAAATGCTAATCCCATGTCTTTTTTCCAGTTGTCATATCTATGATCAACTCCCCTTAATCGCCTGATATTTTTTGATTCTCTTATACCTCTGTTGTAAGTATAATTAGTCGTCAGGACATCCCTAGGCAGGTTTGCAGCTGTCAAGACCTCACAACAAATGTAAAAAGAGATTAAGTCATGTCCATGGACAGCTGGCATGGTAAAACTTCCTTTTGTTCAATTTGTTGACCCATATTAGCTACAAGTGCTAATGTCCTTCCTGACTTTTTCCTGTGTATCTTTTAAAAAATATTAATGAGATTATAATGTAATTGCATCAATCCTTCTACTCCTCTCCTCATTTCAGACCCTCCCATGTACCCTCAGCCCCATCCTGTTTCAAATTCATGGCCTCTTCTTTTAAAATTGTTATCTCATACGTGTATTATGTGTGTGTATACATTTCTAAATATATAAATACAATCTGCTCAATGCCTGCGTATGATTTCAAGGTTGCACATTTGGTATTGGATAAGCACTTGGTGTGTTCTTCCCTGGGGAAGACTATTTCCCTAACTCTATTCCCAATACTACTTCATTGACTATAGTTCTTTGCCCAGGTAAAGGCCATCTAATGAGCTTCCCCCGCTCTATAAGTATATTGATTCTATCTATTCATGCTGTGTGGGTCATGTTTTGGCAGCCATGTTGGAGAGACTTCATGTGCATAGCTTCAGACATTTCTAGGAGACAGCATATCTCAGCAAACTCTCTGTTCCTCTGACTCTATAGTCTTTTTGCCCCATTTTCCACAACAATCCTTGAACCTTAGCTATAGGAATTGTGTCATTGATGTATCAGCTATGACTGGGTTCCACAACTAAGCGTTTTGATTGAATGCGTCTTTCTGTAATGGCCTCCATCTGTTTCAAAGAATTTCTTCATCAGTTATGAGGATTACACTTCTATTTGGGAATAAAGATAAATAGTTAGAATGTAGTTAGGGCTTATGCTGCTTTAGTAAAATGGAGTCATAGGTTCTCCTCCAACATGCATGACTGAAATAATTCTGAGCAGTGGGCTATGTTTCCAGGTCTAGGCACGATTTCTCTCTTGTTTAGTGTGTGTTAAGTCCTTAGAGAGCTATTGGTTACCATCAAGGTATATGTACGACTGTTGCACCTTTATGGATATTGTACCACACTAGTCTATGTTGTGGCTCAAAGGCATCATAGCAGGGTAAGAGCATTGTTTGCTTCCCTCCTTTGGAAGCCTTTATGGGTGCCCTCTGGTACCATAAAGACAAGATGAAGGCTTTGTGGATCCTTCCTGATGATCATTCTCTTCAAGACCCTGATGACATTTTCCCTAGTTATACATTCAAAATTACCAATGGAAACAAATTATGAGTTTTCACTTTAAAACATCTGAGTTAAGAAAGGACTATACAAAAAGAAGTAAAAGACAGAATGATTAACCTATATTACCATTCCAATGAAATCAAATTAAATTCGGAAGATGTGCTAGTTATGGAAGAGAGTGACTTCAGTTAACCAATACAACAAAGGGACTGAACTAAGGCATGAGGGGGCATCAGGCACTGAGAGTAACGCCTGAGTCTGAAATCCAGGAAGAATTGCACAGCGAAGGTCACATTGCAAAGCACACTGCTGAGCTGAGAAGCTCCCCTCTTCTCCTGTTGGGCATAAACAGTCATTCAACGCTTCAACAGGGGAGCGCAATACATTATCCAAAGAAACACTGATGGAGTAAATTGAATAACTGCGAAGCAGAAGAGGGTATAGCTTTCTCACAGGTCCTGTGAACCATGGCTTGTTGATTATTCTAGCAAAACACACACACAAAAAAAATACACAAACAAACAAAAACTCTGCAGGAAACACTGATGATTCATTAGAGAATATGCTAATGTATAATCAGGAACTTGGTCATATGTAGGACCATGGGTGACAGTGGCGAAGAGAGAGTAAGGCACCAGATTGTGTGGCGATAGGGGATTTGGGAGACCAAACACACTACTTAAGATAAGACATTGACTTCCAGAAGCCAACAGCTGCATGTAATCACGGAAAAATAACTACAGTACAACAATGTGGATCAGATTTCCTATATGAAAGGAAATTGTTCATCTTTGAAGTTTGATTTTTGTTCAAAAGGAGTTATAAGCAAAAGAAATGATAAAAGAATGGATTCTTTATTTTTCCTTTAAGTCTTTCCCAGGAAAAAATAGTATTTTAAATAAAGGAACATAATATTTGTCAATCTTAATTAATGTATTTCATATGTAAATCATTGTGATGACATTGTGGACAGCTATTTTATCCAATTATATATTCACAAACTGTTTTGTTTAAACATTTTATGTAGGCAGGCATTTTGCCACTGAGTAGATAGCTCTGGTAGATATAGATACTCAAAGGAATGGAAAAGTTGTGGTTTCTTCTCTTGAAAATTCTAAGTGTATCTTACATTTTTTTCACGGTCGAATTAATTACTTAAAACTGTCCTTTAGCCACAGCCCCTGCAAGGCACCTACTAACCACTCTTTGATTGCAGGAAGGAAGTGCTTCTAAGGCTCAGAGCCAAGAATTTCTCATTCCATTTCATTCATTGCTTCTGTTACTGATTTATTGAGTCACATTAAGTAACCATCCTGCAGAATTTCCCCTTGTCCTACCAAGCATGGCAATGCCCTGGAAATTTCAGTAATGTGGGCACAGCCTGAGGCATGACTGAAAACTAGGTGGAGATCAAAAACACATCTCTGGCATGTCTTCGCAATGTCCCTAGAGATGGCTCATTACTGAGTAGCTGCTGAGAGACATGACTCAGCCGGTTTCTGCAATGGACCGTCTGGGGCTGCTCGGAAAAATGCAGGCAGGCTGCTAGGAACAGCCAGTGCTTGCTGACTGTGGAAGAAAAGATATGAGTCTGTTATTTAGAACTGGGACTCACAGAGAGCAATATGATTATAAATTTTTGGATTTTTGTCGATATAACAGTATTAAAATGAGAATACCTCTGTTCTCTGCTTACAACTTTCTCCAACACTGCCAACACATTTACAATGCCGTGAGAACAAGCATTTAAATCCGCGGATGTTAGCACTCCCCTTTGAATTGAATGCTTGGCAAAATAATGGGATTTTTCCAGGTGAAAGGGAGGGAAGGTCTGGTGGCAGCGATAATTAAAAGCATTAAATTGTTTCTGTAAAAATGAGTCCTAAGTTGAACACGGACAACAGGCTAAGAGAGGGGAAGACAGAAGAAGTTAGCCAAGCCAACAGGCCAGAGAGCAAATTCAGAGGCTAAATTTTCCTCATAAATGTTGGTAGATATGTCGTTTCAGTGAAGGTTTGAAATTGTAACATTTTTCTGTGACATGTGGGCATAGTCTCTGATGTAAGTGGACTCTAAATCTTCTTGATGATGTATGTCTACGTCATTTTCGCCTTCTCTTACAGTGGAAACTAGGTAATTAAGGCAAAGTGCAATCTCTGGATTTACCTTATTGGGCAATAGCAACAATGTCCTCAGTTGTGGGAATTTGTGTGTCAAGACTCATAGGACAATTTCATCATGGCTCTGAGACAAGACCACAGTTGTGTTCCCTGGGTTTCTCCTTCTGGGCTTGTAACTCCTTACTACAGTGTTCATGTTCGTGAAGATGAAGCATGGCTAACAGACAATCTAAATTGAAATCCCCACAAGGGTGCCATGTGTCTGCTCCTGAGACCAGGAACAGTCATTTTCATTGGGCCAACGATTCAGTTCTACATAAGCCTACAGAAGTTTGAGCTTTGAAATGGGCAGAGTTCTAGAAGTCACTTTGGATGGAGAGATTTGCCATCCAAGTATCAGTGTTTCCACACATAGGTGCTGGCTCTGATTTAGTTTTCCATTTTCCAGGAGGCCATCTTGGCATTCTGGTGCCCACATTACTCATATCAAGCTTAAGTGTTCCTTGCCTAATAGTCAAGTGGTTATAGTCAACAGAACGAGAGAAAATGAGAACATCATGGTGGAGCAGAGCCTGCATTCAGTACAATAAACACTGTAGTACGCAGTGTGGGAACTTCTTACAAACCCTTTTTCATACAGACAAATTCCTGGGAATGGAGGGAAAGTTTTAAAGACTTGAAATAGAGTTGATCGGCTACCACTAAACAGTGTCAAAAGGTTGTCAATTTCTCTCTCTCTCTCTCTCTCTCTCTCTCTCTCTCTCTCTCTCTTTCTCTGGTTCTGGCAGTTCTAAGGCATAGCATACACTCTGGAGCTCATTACGTCATCCTACAGCTAACTTTTCTACCTTAAGTCAGAGGATGCGCCAGCACCGTGGCTTGATTCCCTTCCTACCTTTCTCCTACTCCCTGAGCAATGGCCTCTGGATGCCCTCTTTAATGACTCTGACACCACTGACTTCTACTGAATCTGATCAAGACAAGGGAACAGTGAGTGAAAACAGGGGAGGGGTAGAGATAATCACAACCAATAGTATGAAGGAAAAGTGGAGCACTGATAAACAGGATAGAAGAAAGCAAGGTGACCTGGGAAGAAAGGTCTGGAGTAAGAGGAAGCAGGGATCAAAATACAAAACAATGCCATCTGGAGCCACAGTAGGTAGGTGGGTCCCGAAACTGTTGTAGCACAAGCCTTGAACTCAAACCCACTGTGGAACAAATCCCAAATTTTGAATTTCATAAGGGCATAGTCCTTGTAGTCCAGATTAAAGTGTTTGATGCATAGGCATTACTTTTCAATCTATAAATGAGCCAGATATGTTAATCCTTAGACACACTGTCACATATATGAATAAATTTTATATCTAAAATTATTTATTGTGGGGTTGACTTAGAAATATGATTCCATGATGTGGGATTTCCCTCTGTATGCTGTGATTATCATTAATGAATAAAGAACTGGTTTGGCCTATAGCTTGGGAGGAGGAAGGCAGAGTTAGAGAGAAGCCATGTAGCCCACCGGAGACAGACACTGGGAACTTTCGCCAGTAAGCCACAGCCACATGCCGATATACAGATTAACAGAAATGGGTTAATAAAATATGTAAGAGTTAACCAATAAGATGCTATAGCTAATGGGCTAAGCAGTGATTTAATTAATATAGTTTCTGTGTGATTATTTTGAGATGAAGCTACCAGGAACCAACAAGTGGCTCTCTCCTTCTAAAATTCCCAAATTCAGGTATTGGTAAAAAATGTTTGAGCAGCTCAAGATGAAGAGTTACCTAATACTGTCACATTCAGACTTGGGAGAGTAGTACAAATCTTACATGGCACAGAACAATAGTCTGACAGCCAACAAAGAAATAGCCACACAAAAAATGTCAGTGCCATTCAACCAAGAAGCTTAACTATAACCCAACCAAACTTTTAAGCCAAGAAAAATTGTTTTAAAAAATAGAAAATTATGCAACAAATTATAATTTATCTTCTAGCTATATATATATATATATATACATATATATATATACTGTTCTAACAATATATATATATATATACTATTACTGGAAGTGCATTATTGAAAATATTTATTGACAAGTATGATAAGATTATAACTACACAGAATATCTGACAGTCATAGGAATTATGGAAATTAATTTATTCATTCCATTGTACATTGTGTGAGCCACTTTATACACTTATATGACTAGGAATCATGGAAAAGAAACGTCAAATATGTTTTCTTTGCATGGTATTGACAATCTAGTGGAATAAAAGAAAAAGGAACAAATGGATAGATGATAGAAATAGACAACCTCTTATTACATTTATTAGGATATGGGATGATGATAGATCCCAAGTGTCAATGCAGAGAGATGTGGACTAGTACTCTACCTCATTTAGGTTCTCTCTGAGACTCTGCTGAACATTAAATTTATTGTACTTACAATTTGCGAGGCAGGCCTCGTGAGCCCAAAGCCCTCTTCCAATTCTAGAATAATAAATATCAACATAATTTTGAAGTAAAGAATTATTTGCAGATTTCAACTGAACCACATAAAAACATAGTTAGAAGATAATACCATTTTCCACCCAGAATAAAATTAGGAATATTTTCTGAAGATATGTTTATAATTTTGTCAATGATTAGTTATCACAACCAAAACAAAGAATGCAAACGGCCTGCTGCACTTCCTTTACTTTCAATTTAGCTTTTACTACACCTACAGGAATGAAGATGGGCAGGGAGTCATAATAAGCCACTTACAGACACTAGCCACTGCATAAAGAGACTATAAATACTTACAGCAGAGAAAGATAAGGTGGCCCACACCCCCACTGAAAAGCGCATACGTTAGACAGAGGCCACTCCTGGACCTGGAAATGGAATGTTCAAATGCAGGATTCTAAAACGGACTCATCAACATTTTTATGCCATAATTATAAATAAGTGCCCAATATTCACAGTAAATTATAGTATGATTTAAAGAGACTTCCAAACTCTATCTTATCACAGGGCAAAAAGAATGAAAGGAAGGTGAATAATGAGCCAACCCTTTTGCACAGAATTGAACTGAATGAAGAATGTACGCCTAATGGTTTTCGGAAATTCACATACAAATAAGATAAGGTCAGGGTCAGGATCCACTTAAACCCATTAAAATGTCATTGAAGCCACTGATCCACTCCACTTGAGAGGTAATTATACTGCCTGGTGATAAAGGAAAATATTCCTAAAGAAGCTGTTGACTTAAAATTCCAGAGTCGTGAATGGTTGAAAAGTTTTAATACTGAATACCTAAGTTCTTGTTAATTTGCTCAATGAAAGGGCCAAGTGTAAAATGAGACCATGAGGGATATTAAATATAGAGAATCGTGAAAACAAATTCTGAGGCATTCTTTCAATAGACTTTACAAAATCACTTATAGAGTATTTTATAGTATAGCTAAACATGTTTAATTAATGTTTCCTTGTTGTGTTATTGGCATAGAAATGTGTCAGTTCTAAATACTAGCAGAGGGTGATGTATAAAATTGAATACATCTATTTATACATGACTTCAAGCTGGATTCAGTTATCTGTAATGCTAGGGGATCAAGTGTTCAGCGCCATCCTGGGTTATGTGGAATGACCATCCGTCAAAACAAAATCATTTTAAAAGACAAAAATGAGACGGAGAATTACAGTTTTATTTTTTTCGTTCTGAAGATAAGAAATGACAACCCGGAGTTTAATAAGGGGTGATAGGCTTCTCTATATAACAAGCAATGCTGTCAATGTTTAGGAATGTACAAGTTTCTCGGGTGTAGTAGACTTTTAGAGCAGCCAGGGTTTAGGCAAGGTCTGCTGAGAACACATGGATGAGCACCTGTTTTTCTTCATGGGCAAATCTTCATAGTGAAAAAATAAATAAACAGAAACACCATGGTAAAAACAAAGTAGCAGTTCTCTCCCGCAGAAAGCAGCAGGTGAGAATCGGGCAGAGGTTTTGTTTTCAAACTGTTGACAGAAGATGTAAATAGTTTGTCGCTGTGTAACTGAGCGCCCCCCTACAGTACTGTTGAAGAGTTTAAATGTGTCACAACAAGGTAAACTGTGTAGCGCTGTTCATAGATTTTCAACACATTCAGAAGACAAAATCAGTGGGCAGAAAAATATGTGGGTATGAGAACTGGAGAAGCCAGTCCTTGGGAGGGGGGTCACCAAGCTCTTGCTAACTACAGGGAGCTTCAAGCTTGCAAACCCCATTCCCTGCAAAACACGAGGGACTTATTTATTAATCTCGTTCTTCCCACAACTGACTGCAGAACATTTGGTAATCAACCTTTTCTTGGGACCGCTTATTGTTACTGTGATGTATTGGTTTCTATGGCTATGTAATTGATATAATTGCTTATATATATAAGCAATTTTATATATATAATATATATAATATTTTATATATTATAATGTGTGTGTGTTTGTGAACTTCTGTATACATATGATATAGAGTTCTCCAAGAAGTAGAACCAATAGAACACACACATGCATACACTTGTATACACACACACCTGTATCCACACTCAACATTTGAGAAATCCAGAGTCTGTGACCCAGAGATAATGAAGAACTTGTCTAAGCTCTTACAGAATATTATTTTATTTTAAGGGGTATGCTCCAGAAGAAAGAAGATGTCAAATTTCAGAAGTTAAAACCACGGAATTAACATTAATTGAATGTATCAGGTTTCTGTAATAATGCACCACCAACGGTTTCAACAATAGAAGCGTAACCTCTTCACACCTCATGCTGGAGTCTGTCCGAGGTGATGGCTGGCTGTGCTGCTTGCTTGTTTAAACTAGCTGAGTAACTCCAGTAGTTCCTTTGGTTCTGACAGTCACATGTATTGGTTGTTTCTTCACATGACCTTCTTTTAAAGATACCAGTCATGCTGCGTTAAGGGGCCCACCTATTGAAAAGCTTTAACTCGATTACATGTACAAAGACCGCATTTCCCCAATAAGATCATATCAGAGTTACAAAGGGAGTAGGGTTTTAGCCTTCTTTTTCCCCCATGTGTATACATGTCATCCCATAAGCTCCTTTGTGAGATGCAGACATCATCCCAAGACCACAGGATCCTGTGTCAAGTCAATGGGCCCTTGACCTACATGCAGATACCAGGTCTTTAGCAGAGCTACGCAGTGGTGGCCTGTGACCCGTGCCCAATGCTAGATTGTGACTGTGAATGGGAGAGAAAGAGGGGGGTCTTCAGCAGAGCCCTTTCTTTCCCATGTTTCACCCCTGTTTATAGCAATTTGTGTGGCTTATGAGATAGGAAACAATTGCAGATTCAAGCTGTAAATACTGAGTGCTCCTTTCTCAGTGATTGTTTAAGTCACAGGGACAAAGATAGCCAAATACAGCTAGTTCTCTTCTTGGAAAGAACTCAGATAAAATGCACCTTATCTCCTTTCACCTCTACCCTAATCTGCTTCAAGAGAAACTAAACCATGAAAGGTGTTGATACTTCAACATCAGGATGGAGGTTGTAGGCCAGAGGTGAGGGAGGAGGTAGAGAAGCAAAAGAGGAAAGAGGTGACTGACTGCATCTATTGACAGGACATGTCAGGAACACAGGGAAAAATAAGTTTATTTCTGTTAGATGCCTTTCTGTTAGACACCCTGTAAACTAGCAGGCTCAATGAGACTGAGAGAGTATTGGTTCTTGATTAGGGCTTTCATGCCCATAGAAAGTAGATTCATATATAAATTTATCTGAATTTTACTATGGTGAAACTGAGCAATAAAATAACTCTATTTTTTCTAGGCTAAACAGAGGAAGAGATGCTCATATTTCAAGACAGAGGACATTTGTTTGTGCCTCACAATACATAAACTTCAGCAGTTTATGATCTGGATGAAGCAAAGCTTCCAATTATAACTCCTCACTTGACCTGTCGTTTTCTAAAATCTCACAAATGCCTGCTTTCTTTGATACAATAGTCTCTTGCATTTAAGTTTGAAGACATTCTTATTATATTTTTGGTTCACACAAATTATTATTCTGAATTTAAGGGAAGACTAGTAAGAGAGGAAATGAATGCAATGCATGGGTGTGCATTTGAAGTCCTGTTAGTAAAACTGAAATGTTAAACAGATCGTTCATTATGCTTGATATAAACATCTCATAAATCTAAACCTTCCATATTCCAGGAGCGCATGAGCGCGCGCGCGCGCGCGTGTGTGTGTGTGTGTGTGTGTGTGTGTGTGTGTGTGGTGTGAAGGTAGAGCATATGAAGGTCATACATTTCTTGGAGAATGAATGTATCGTGAGCTTAAATGAGAGAATGAGAAACTTCGCAATGCTGAAAACTTCCATGCTTTAGAATCCTTTCCAGTGGGTTCTTTATGGGCACAAAGACAAATACTAACACCAATAAGCAATAAATGCGTGCACATAGCTAGTGCATTCTGTACAATTACAGTCAAGACTTGGATGTGCCTATGTTGTAATAGAGGCATAATAGTTCTTAATATTCTTAATCACTTCTTTTATTTGATGGAGAAAATTTTTTTTAAAGCATTATTCCCCCCAAATAAACACATATATAATAGCGTGAAGACCGGAATTTTTAAAGACAGAAAAAAAAAAACTTTTGAAAGGGGAAGTTTTCTTGCAGAAATAACACCCCCCATAGCACAGTTAAAAGATGAGAGTCCTAGGGTCACAGGTGTGTGTGTTTACCGTAAGGGAACAGGAAGAGAAACTCCAACAAAACATCTGACTCTAAGGCCACAGAACAGGCATTCTCACCACGGTTTGCCTCTGAGAAATGACAAAGGCGCTTCCCACAGTCACAAGGCACCAACGAGAACTTCCTTACCTGAGGCACAGTGTCAGAACACGAATACATAAAATGCAGCACATTATGTTGAAGGAATGTACTAAGAATGATATTTTACATTATCCTTTCCACATATCGTTAGCCACCAACAAACAGTCCTGTAACTCTTTCCTCCTTTAAATCTCAGTTTATGAGAGTTGTTGAAATGTGTAAGCTGGATGCATTGAGACAAATTTTCACTTGCCATCTTTTGAACAAACTGAAGAATTTTCTCAATGGAAGATTTAAAATCATGGACTAATAATGTATTAGACAATTACAGATGTTGTATGAGTTATTTTAAGTAACACAAATCTTAAAGTTAAGTAGAGAACAGAGATGATGACATTTATAATTTATCAATTAAATATAAACATAAAATTAATATTATTTTAAGTCTTAAAGATTGTGTCTTATTAAGATTTTAGTAGAATAAATCTAAAATGAGACAAAACTGGACTAAAGTATGAGAAAAAATAAAACATATCCAATTTTCAGAACAGATAATTTCTTTCCTATCTTGCCAAGAATTGCTACCAAGTTCTGAAAAGAAATCTTGCTTTATTTTTAACATTATGTAATTTTCATAAAATCTTTTTGAAAGTTTATATGGAGAAATCATGTATATTTTCAGAATTTTAATTTTAGAAAAAGATTTAGAAAAGCATCTGAAATTGACTTACACCATTGTTTCCTTAGTAAATGACCACCAGATATTAAAGGCAATTCCAAAGTTTCTGAAAATTTTACAAAATCACTATAAAATTCAAGTGTGTTCTAAAGGTGCAAATCCAAACTAAATACCTTTGGTGATAAAATTATGAGCCTCAAATCTAATTACCTAAGGTGTTTCTCCACTCCACATATGTTGAAATTCCTTACTATAAGGTATTTTATTTAAGTTTCAAAACTCCACAAAACGTCCTTAAAACAAATGTTTAGTTTAATTCAGCTGTCAGCTACCAAGGGATGATGTGCGCCAAACTTCACTTTTTGCTGGCTTTAAAATGTACACGACTTATATTCTATTCTAGAGGATTCAAAATTAAAAATGAAAAGTTTCCCACAAATGTAACCTTAAAGGACATTGAAAAAGAACAAACATTGTAGGAATAAAGAAGAAAACGGAAACGGTTGGCACATTATCTATTAATCAACCAATATCCTTACAATAGTTTTAATTCATATTTTCAAATAAAACATCTAGCAATTTCTCAAATATATAATAATTAGTAGATGAAGAATTAGAAATAAAAATCAAATATGCTTGATATCATAAATGACATAGTTATTGTAGAATAGGTAATATCACATGATTCATTTTACTGAAGGTTATAGGGAAGGATCTACATAGAGATCCACATTTGAAGGGTTTTGACCTGGGAAGTCCTTCTGTATATGTGTTGCTTTTATCGATTCATGAATAAAGAATAAATTAATAAAGTACAGGCCTGTGATAGAATAGAATAGAGCTAGGTGGGGAAAACTAAATGGAATTCTGGGAGAAAGGAGGCAGAGTCTTGGAGAAGGCATGGCTTCCCACAGGAGCCAGATGCAGGAACTTTACTCATTAAGCCACAGTGACATGGTGGTGATACACAGATTAATGGAGATGGGTTGATTTAAGATATAAGTTAGCCAGAAATACGCTTAAGCTACCAGCCAAACACTATTGGAAGGAATGTGGTTTCTGTGTGATTATTTGGGGGCTAAGCAGCCGAGAACAAAAATGCGACTTCCTACAACAGGGTTTGCGTAAGGGCGGTTCAGAGATAGAGGGAAGAACATGCATAAAGTCATGGAACTGTGATGAGGTATGATGTAATCAAAACCTGAAATGAGAGACACTTGATGCAGCTGCAGTTTCAGGGTACCAGGGAAAGAGTGAGCGAGAGGGACGAAGAACAACGGAAGAACAGGGGGTGTAAAGGGCTATATGAGCAATCACCTTTCAGTGGGTGATCACAAGCGTTAGGTAACCCTGTTGACCTGCGCAGATTGGGCAGACTGGAACTTGTGGTTTTAAATCAGTCTTTCCTTGACAGCAATAAACTTAGGCCTGAATGGGCCATGCAAGCCTAGCCTGTTTCTGGATTGCAATTCAGTGTATCTTCTCCGCCAACAAATTAGACGTTTGCAAAGAACACAGTGTATTTATGTAACTATGAACAGATTGAATGGATGATGAAATCATTTATTTTATTCTTGTGTGGTCTTTTACCTGAGGACCATCTTACTGATTTTCTCTCCCGTTCTAAATTTGTTTCATACATTTCTAGCTGTGCATTTGACACGTCTGTTTAAGGTATTCTAACAGATCCAAATGGAGTAAGTCACTGATTTGTCTCTCAAGATGTCTTCTTTGCTGACAAAGATACACTGTATTTGTTAGTCTAGCCTGAGAGTATGACATGAGGGCCTGCTTGTCAGGGTTTCTGTCCTGCCCAGTTCCTACAGCCTGTAGCCCCAGAGAAAATCACACAGAGGTTTCCATAAGATTATAAACTGATTGGCTCATTAGCTTAGACTTCTTACTAGTTCTTGTAGCTTATATTAACCCATTATTCTTATCTATGTTAGCAACATGGCTCAGTACCTTTTTCAGTGAGGCAGCTCACATCCTGCTTCTTTGGTGGTCTGGGCAGGATTGGGAGGAATGGGCTTCCTCCTTCCTAGAATTCTCCTGTTCTCATCTCACTGCCCCTACTTCTTGTGTGGTTGACCTGCCTATACTTCCTGCCTGGCCAATCAGCATTTATTTAAAACATGATTGACAGAATACAGACAATTATCCCCCACCATGAGAGACAACAGGATAAGTATGTAAACTAAGCAGACATTCTCCAAAATATTAATAGGCTAAGTGCAAATAAAGTCCCCCAATCTATTTACTGTATTTTTCATTAAATACAGGCACCATCAAAGTTGAAAGCAGGAAGCATGCTAAGTTTGGTACAGAACAACAGAAATCATTCTGGGGACCAGGTAGAGGACTAGCGTAAGTCTCTGCAGTAGATCTCTTTTTGCAGAGTGCACGTTCTTACATCTTCTTGTTATGTCTGTTCTGGAGACTAAAAGTGATAGTTGCACATGTCTACATGAATGTCATCTGAATTCCAGATCCTTAAGCTTTGCGACTAATACTTCATACAAAAGTAGACCAATTAAATAGGCAATGCTTCAGACTTTCCCAGCTTCCTGCAGTCACCACTCTGTCCAGTGAAAATAGCTTTGCGAGAATCATATGCCATTCATTATAAGAATGTGCCTGCCAGGGTAAAAGGGTTGTTTATGCAACTTAATCCTTCTTGCTAGTCAACCGTCCAAAGTTCAAGAAGAGTAGGAAATTAGTAAATTCTGAGGATTTCATGGACAAGCCTTTGGAGCATGTTGGTGGGCTATCCATTGGACTCATTTAGCTGTAACTAAGGGTTCAGCTTTTACTTCCCCTGCTGTCCTTATTTCTTAGTCTCATTCCTCACACCTGACACTCAGCCACACTTCCCTGCACCCCACACCCATAGCTACTCAAGGGAAGTCCATATGGGAAAGGCTGAGGTAAAAGCTTTCGTTACAATAGTTCCATAAAAAGCAGTTGCTTTCTTCAAAAGTCTAAGACCCTGGTTTTGCATGCATATCTTTAAGGAAGAAATTTTATTCATAGACACATGTCACTGCAATTGTATTACTCAATCCCAGATGACACCCAAAGTCCAGTCTCACTAGGTTTATGCCTGGAAGATGCCATAAGGACAAAGAGTTCATACTTCACCCTGTGATGAAAGTGTGAATGCTTGCAACATTCTTTAACCGCTGCTGTAATGCACACATGACATTTTTGCAAAAAAGAAAAAAGCTAACAGTCATACTACTGACATTCTTTCTCATTCTACGTTACACGTGAAATACTCTAATACATAAACATTGTAGGCAGCAGACTGTCGCTGTGCTACACATACACACACTGACCGCACTGAACACTTTTAATGGTGTGAGAAAAACACTGAAAACCTGGGATTGATAATTTTAGTTACTATTTATTTACTTGTTGTGCTGGAGACTGAATCCGGAGCCTTTAGGCAAGCACTCTACCACTGAACCCTCTCCCCTGCCCCTAAAAGTTTCACATATTCGTATATTTTGTTTCAAATTATAATGTCAGCAATACATGTTTTCTTTCTGCTGAGTCTTTTCCAATCTGCCATTGATTCTTCTTCTTCCTCCTCTTTCTCCTTCTTGCCTCAGATCCTGAAATTAGAAACCAGAGATTCTAACACAAGAAAAAAATTGACAGCCAGGGCTACACAGAGAAACCCTGTCTCGAAAACAAACAAACAAACAAACAAAACAAAACAGCAACAACAACAAAAAAGGAAGAAAGGAGGGAAGGAAGGGAGGGAGGGAGGGACGGAGGGAGGAAGGAAGGAAGAAAGGAAGAAAGGAAGGAAGGAAGGAAGGAAGGAAGAAAGAAAGAAAGAAAGAAAGAAAGAAAGAAAGAAAGAAAGAAAGAAAGAAAAGGAGAGAGAAAGGGAGAGAGAAAGTGGATTGAGAGAAAGGTGTGGCTACACTCTTCCTGTTTTGTGAAAGTCAGAAATGATTTGGATAGCGGGAATACAAAGCCCCTCAGATAGTGATTCCAACATACCAATTTCTAGGGCAGACTTCTTTGATGGGCCTGGTGTCAGAACTGCTGACCTAAACCAAGGAAAGAAATACACATTGGACGCGCAGGCTTCCTAAAGATAATGGTCTTCAGGGCTTCAAATTGGAGCCGTCTTCTCCCACGATATTTTAAAGTGAAAATTGTAGGGAATTAATGCCCTCTAAATTCACTTGGGTGTGGCTCCTGCATGTCCATTCATTGACTGCTTTTGCCCAACAGATTCTAAAATTAGTTAATGTTATTTCCCATCTGTAAGGAAAAAGTCAAGATAATGGCCTAAAACAGTGGTTCTCACCTGGGCATGCCTTGTCAAAGTGTTTCAGGCTCCTGAGCAGACTAGGGAAAATTTCTGAGACAGTTGATGTGACTCCAGGCATTTTATTTTATTGTTTCATGTTCAGGTGAGCCTGGGCACTAATTATGTCCTTGGTCTTGAACTTTCCTTGGCTAATGCCTATCAACATTTTATGACTCACTTAGAGGTGTGGCTAAACTGCAAATGTCCCAGGGCTGAGTAAATACCATTAAATCTCAGAAGCACATTGCAAACCATTTACCCGGGCCTGATAAAAAGGCTCTTGGTGCAAGTTTCTCCGGCTGTTAATACATCTAAGCATTGTTCCACTCAGGAGTAGGTGTGAAAGACAGAACTAATTCTTTGGGATTTTGTAAACCTAGTTTTGAACTAAACTCCCTGCTCAATCACTGTTTAACACTCATTCATCTTGTGGATTGTCTTGATACCTTGAATCTTAAAGATAAAATTCTACTTTACATGAGTTTGTGTATTAATTGATTCAAAAAGCTCCGCAGTTCTCAACTGATTATTCAATCATTTTTCCAGTGAGTCAATTTGCACCAACACACATTTGCACCAACACACATTTGCACCAACACACATTTGCACCAACACACATTTGCACTAACACACATTTGTGCTAACACACATTTGCAGTAAAACACATCTGCACCAATACGCATTTGCACTAACACACATTTGAAGATACTGATTTAGTGCTTGTTTCTATCTGCATGAGAGCAACTGAATAAAGTGCAACTGTGATCACAGCATAGTATTTATTTCTGATTGCTTTTTAATATGGGTAGATGTTTCTGGATTGTCTCCATGTTTTATAAACCTTGGTCAAGGAGCTGCTCAAATTTGTATTACATTTATGTTCTAAAAGATAGTTTAATCCTTTTCTATATTGATTTTTGAAAAGTAATACATCTATTAAATAGAAGCTTTTCTCAACACATTTTCATATAAATTTGAAGATAATTATTGGAATAATAATATTTTTGACTCTTGAATTCAATTTTTCAGTGTGTAAAGAGATATACTTAAATAATTTAATTATATTGTCAAATTATAGTTGTATTTACTGTGTAGCGGTATGACTTTTGAATATAATAAGGCTCAATTACGAAATATAATTTAATATTTGGAATGAAATGTTAGAAAATTATTCTCTTATCAATATCATGTCCACAGAATTCAGGTATTAGCTATGCTCACCACACTGGGCTATTGAATTGAAAGCAAACGTCAAACAATTCATCTGACTTGATCGATTTCCATCACCTCCCAGTCTCTGTGGCCGGCCACCTTTCTCATTTCTGATCCTCTGAGAAAATCCTCTCCATTTTCACAGATGAATAAATACATAGAATATTTGTCCTTTTGCTTTAGACCTATTTCACTCACCCTCCAAATCCAACGATGTTTGTGTAAAAGACTTTTCCTCTTCAGGAAGTCTGGGGAGAGTGTACAGTGGAGTCTGTGATGTGGTGTTCCGAATCCACACGCGTTATCTTGGGAGGTTCAGGGTGTCTATGACTGACACCTGTCACTGGTGCTGACGCATGGGAGTGCCGACATGTAGGCTTCCCGACCTCAGATATGTCAGGTCACTATTCAGACTGGGATTTCTGGTAATCCAACTTTAAATTCCTATTATTTTTTATAATGATTGCACTAATTTAGCTATTTCCTAAGTGTGCACCCTGACGTGAAAGTTTTTCCTTCTGTCTTCTTGGTATTAGCCTTCAGCTGGGAAAGGATATCTCTGAAGACTTTGCATTTGGAGCCTGTTCTGGTATATAGTGGCCTATTATTTGTATTTTAATAAATACATCTTGCCTGAAAAGCAGAGGCAAAGCTAAAGCCACTGGAGGTCAGGTAATGGTGACACACACCTTTAATTGCAGGGTTTGAGAGACAGAGGCAGGTGATTTCTCTGAGTTCAAGGCTACCCTGGGCTACACAAGATCAATGTAGAAACAAATCCAGGTGTTGGTGGCTCACACCTTTAATCCCAGTGGTAGGGAGTCACCAGTCTTTAATCCCAGCACTAGAGGGAATGTTAAATGGGAGGAGAGGGTCTTAGGCTGCTCAGTTTGCAGTCACCCAGCCTTGGTTTAGGTAAGACTTCTCTAGTGACTTGACTGCTTTGCTTTTCTAGTTTTCAAGTTGAGCCCCAATTTCTGTCTCTGGGTTTTTATTATTCGTTCTACACTTCTACACCGGCATCTCTTGCCCATTTATATATGTTTCTTTGAGGAAATCTCCTCAGGACCCTGGTCCAGTGGATACAGAGATAGCACACCTCCAAGTGCAGACCACCAAAGAGAAGCGAATCCTGCAACGGCAAAAAAGAACTCACATGATAAACCTCTTTTACTTAATTTCCGTATCTCTCCAGTTTACAGTGGAAACCAGACATTCCTAGCTCCTGGACATTAGAAGTGGTATCTAGGTAGACCCAAGAAGACATTCTCGTCAACGCGCACCCTGACAAAGACTCCTTCCTAAGCCCTACTGAGCAGAGATTCTCTGTTGTAATCTTCGAGGTGTTTTCCCGTGACAGTTTTGGTAAGAATTTAAGGACTCTACTTCACTTTAGGTACACAGCAAATTGCACTGGAGGTTCCCGCAGACAGTGACACCTACTGGGCTGAGCCTCACAGTGACTTCTAAGCAAGCTGTGTTCGCTCTCCACGGAGCAAGTCTTTTCTTTTGATGTTCAATCGTTTAATTCAGTGTGCTCAGGAGAAGTAATCCCTCTCCCCGCCCCCATCAAAGTCAGTTTCACAGGAGCTTTCCTGAAAGCAGACTGGAAATAACTCGCTGGTCTGTAGATTTACGAACCCTAGGGCCGGCACGATCGAAGCCAGTATTCTTAAAAACAACACAAAAGCAAAACAAAGACAGACACCAGCCAACCAGAAAAAGAAACATGAACTCTCTTACAACTATGTTTTTGGGAGTGTCCGGGAGAGCAAGGTGCTGGAAATAATTCAGAGTCGAAAGGTCAGCATAGTTACTGTCTTCGGGACATTAGGGAAACGCAATAGGAAACAATACTCATAAAAGGTTACACTCCGGAGAGAAGGGAGTAGGTTTCTCTCCTCTGGCTTAAGGAATGTTGCTACAGGGTGAAGACAAGATCCGTGCCCTTTTCAAACGGTAACTCTTTGCCTTAAAAGGATGCAGGGATCCTTCATCTGGCAAAATACTGCTTAGCACTTGGATATTTACAGCCTAGCTAAGCCTGCATACTTGCCACGAGCCGCGTGGACCCGAGCGTCAGAGTGCGCCCCGCTAGCGTTCCTTGCGAAAGGCAGGACAGCCTGGCAGAGTCTAGCCTGCAGCAACGCCTTCCCGCGCAGAGCCAGCCTGTGCTCCGCCCTCCCTCCCGGCTCCCTGCCACCGGCGGCCGGGCGCTCCCTGGGTGGGGCGGCGGCCGGAGCAGATGCGACGGGCCACGCGGGGCCGCTGCTGCAGCCGGCTGGGCGGTGCGCCCGGGCAGCCTCAGCCGCGCGCCGCGTCGCTGTAATCGGACACCCAGCGCTCGCCCCCGGCGCCCGGCCACTTGCCATTCACTCCGAGGTGCGGAGTTGAGCGACGTGGAGGAAAAGGGCTCCGGGTGCCGCGGCTCTCCCGCCCGGGATTCTTCTACAAAGAAACTCAGCATCAGGCAGCAAGAAACCAGCCCTCGGGACTCTTAAGTCACTGAAGGTCTTCTGGCGGAAGGACCTGGGGGACTGGGACGCAGGCTGGAACAAGTGGCTGACTTCTCGTGGATCTCTTCCCACCTCGGTAAGCCGGACTCAGGTTTTCAGTCTTGTTCCTTTAGCGAAAACCGAACTTTTCTGGGTCTGTGTACTGACTTTTTTTCATCGCTGTGCTCAAGTCTGGGCATTTTCTTAGGAGCCCACGCGGCTTGGGAGGAAAGCGCTCTGGAGCTGAGCCTGGCTGGAGGTTGTGGCACCTGCCAAGAGTTTAACTTGGGTGTTCCAACGCCTTCTAAGGACAAAAATCGGTGGAAATGGCATAAAATTGTCCTTCTGGTCTCATATCTGCTGGTAGGAGAGGACCAAGCACCAGCAAGCACATTTAACTGTGTGAGTTAAAGGAACCAAGTTATAAAGCACTTAGGTGGGTAGATGGAAAGAGACATTCAGCATTCTTGCCCATCGGTAGGTGGGATTGAAACCAGGTTGTTCTGTTAGATAGATCAACTCTACCTGATCTACCAAGCCATCTAGACAGTATTATGCTTTGCAGTTTATGGAGTATGTCTTCCCTAGGGGACACATATCAAATTATATACCGGTAATAGCAATATGTAAAAAGGTACGCGTTTCTAACCTGACTAATCGACAGACTAAGGCTGGACATATTAATAGTACTCTCCTCCCCCTGGCTTTACCTACTAAGTCAACAAGTCCCGGGGGAAAACTGCTAAGGGAAAGTCACCCAGAAAAATCAATTTCCTTCTGAGTTAATTTAGGGATGGCAGGGTGAAGAGGTTGTGGAAGCAGGAAGAAGCTGTGTCTTTTGAAAATTACCAATACAAACATCTCTAGGGGTTCCTCCGTCTGTGCGGCAGAGGCATAGAGTTTCACGACTAACTCTTGCAACATATGGGCCACCAATGAGGCCAGCTTAGATACTTGTTGGAGACGGCATACTCGGTTGAATTGTCCTTTTCCTTGTGCATCTATGAAAAGAGCCAGAGCCGTTTCGATTTTTAACTGCACTTCCTTATTGAATAGAATCAATAACCTAGTTTCCATTTAAAAAGCCATATAACATGAGATCTGTAAAGATGCACTTCCAGATTAAACGTGCTTGTCATTTTACTGTGCAATAACACTAGAGGAGAAGTAATGGGTTTCTTTCATGAGCCTGAGCTCACTGGCATGGTGAGGCCAGTGGGGGCACATGGAGGTTTACTCTAGCAGTGCCTGGTCTCTCTTTGTGTTTAGACATTAGTTAATAGCTTATATTAATTTTATAGGTACAATTTCCAGCAAGAATATTGTCTCTTTGATTTATTGTTTGGGACTTTGACAGCCCACTCTCTGGCTGATTTATGTAAAATATGCATTGGTGGATATGAGACTCCCGTGGATTACTCACCACTAGGTCATTGGTTTAAATTTGGCATGCGTCCATGGTTACCTCATCTGCATCATTTAACCACTGCCTGGTCATCCGAATGCATTGGCAGATAAGTGAATGGAAGTGATTTACTAATCCGGGACACAGGCGCACAGGTAGATTTATGTATGGAAACACTTTTTCAGAGACAATTAATCCAGAAAAGTTAATGAGCATGGGATGAGTGGGTACCCATGAATGGGAATGAGGTCTGTCTCCACTACTGTATTTATTAGGGAGAGTTTTTTTTTTAATTCATCAATGCTCAATCATTAAAATGGAACTGATCTTAGAGAGCTCCGCTATTGGGTTTCTTTGGAGGAATCAATTAAGTTCTCCCCTTGATGCTTTGTTCTGCTTTGATGTCAGCGTTAGTTTTGTTCGGAAGATAGAGCAATTTGTTGTTGCAAAGATTGTGCATAGATAAATCCCAATGCTTCCATTGAGAAGCAAAGTCATAGCACCTCCTACTGCTTGCTGGCTGTAGACCTGAAGCTGTGTTTCCCAAAGTCACTGCACTGGCTATGTTTCTGTCTTTCTGGTTTGCCAGAAAGTGAAGTGACATTTCACAAATCTCTCATCTCTCTTTTAAAGGTATTTTCCCTTGGACATTAATTTTCAAATCAGAAGAAATGGCATTCCGGGCGATTTGCATGTTGGTTGGAGTATTTATTTGTTCTGCTTCTGTCAGAGGATCTTCCCAGCCCCAAGCAAGAGTTTATTTAACATTTGATGGTAAGAAATTTGATCAAACTTATGAAAAATGTTTTTAAGGTCTTGTTTTTTTCTTTCTTATCTGAGTGAAAAATTAGCATATTGAAGAAAATGCAATATCCTTGTTTAGTTCTGAAAGTGTTATAGACAACTTTTTGAATGGCATGATTATTTATGAACAATTAATGATTGCACTGGAGGGAATGTTGATGAAAATGCTTGGTGTGTTTGCTACCATTTTTCCCTTAAGTTTCTTCTGGGTTGGGTGTATATTCCTGGGAGATAAAAAAGAGCTCTGTGTCAGCTGACTGTGCTGGGGAGCATCTTGTTCATGCCAAACTTCAGGATTAGAAAGGGCTACATGGCTTTAGTCACTATAACAACTCCAGTAAGTTCCAGTATTTTCCCCCAATTTCCAAAGTATTTCCCGTGGTTGATATGTTTTTCTAATAAAGTACAAATGACCTAAAACTATTAAGGACAATTCATTGTTTATTATTGTATAAAGTATGGTTTTCTCACGCTTAGAGATGTTATGGTTTCAAATTTTGATTTATATAAAGTGCCATCAGGTCCTCGGAGGGTGTGGCTATCAAATGTGTCCATGAGACTAATGTATACTGCTCACATCACTGCTAGGTGAGTGGCTGGGTCAGTCATGCAACCCTTATTACAGGACAGATGAAATAAAGGCATCATCTTGCTTCAGGACCATTTGTGTGCGTATTATGTTTCGAATTTTTACATGAACTCTGGCGACAAGTGCTTGTTACTTTTGATAATGAATGTACTCTAAGACATTCGCGTAGGAATTGAAACTAGTACATTGGTTAACACTTATCTGCCCTTCCTTTCTCTTTAAGTGCTTTCCCCAAGGATACCATAAACACTGAAGAAGCCATGCTTAGAGGTTATTAAGTGTGAGCTTCTAATTGTGCCCTTAACCTTTGGGCCTGGTATTTCCCCTTAAAACCATAGCCATGCTGCTTAGAGGTGAAAAATTAGGGGGCGAGTAGATACAGTGACTGCTCTGAAATGCTTCTCCTTCTCTTAAATTACAAAAGTGTTTGAAGGTTGCTCTCACTTTGTCTCCCGAATTAAGAATATTAAATCAGAACAAGAAAGAAAAATGAACAAAAGTAAACCTTTAGGAAAGTTTTTTTTTTTTTTTTGGTACTGTGTAAGGAAGTGAAGTGGCCCCATAGACCAGATATCTAAGTCTAGCCCGTTCTGTTGCCTCAATATGAACCCAGATTTTCTACATTAATGCTTCCAACAAGTGGTTAGTTACTTAGGATAATTCAGTAAACCTATCTTTGAGAGGACATTTGAAATTTATGTTTTCCCAAAGAAGTCCCGTCTTTTAGCACTAAGTGTCAGTACTATGGAGGAAAGCGGTTGTTGAGCCTGTAGAGTGGAAGTTATAGACTTTTATAGTACTCTGTGTCTAGTGCTTAAATGTTCTCAAATCAAAACAGATCCACAAAGAACAGACTGCCCTCATGTGTGAATTATGTAGACTGTGACGTGATAAAATAATCTCCCGATCGATAGTTCCTGACATTTGTTCTTCCCACAATTCCTAGTACCCAGCCGTTAGAATATGATTCATCACAGAGCCATCTCTGTAACTCCAATGCTGAATTACTAAGGTGCACCCACATGAATAATTTATAATAAATTCTTAATTTTTAAGTTAATAATTAGACATTTCTACAAAAGAGTATCATATATTAGTCAATATTATTATGAAAAATTAAATGAGAAAAAGTAGTTAAAAATATTTTTCAATAATTAATTCAAGATCATATCATTAAGGTATTTTATCATTTGCCTGTTTAACATGGATAAATTTCTTATTATTTAAAATTTCCAGAACAGGTTGCTACGTTTCCTCCAGAACTTTATTTTTCTGTACTTTTTGGGACATTGCCTAAGTCTGTGGTTTAAGAGGCCTTGGAACCCACTGTGTAGCCCAGGCTAGCCTTGAAGTTCTGACAGTTCTCCTGTTGTAACCTTTTGAATATTGTGATTTCAGCCTTGAGTTACCACCTCAACCTAAAAAATTTATTCTTAACTTCTAAATAAAAAGCTGTGCACAGGGTTTCTGGAAACATGATTGCGTATTTGTTTAAACAAGATCCGGGACTTATTTTATTTTCAAATTTGGGCCGTTTCTGAGCCTAGAATGGGAATTTGAAGGCATTGGGGGGAATTCTTATTGCATCGGAGGTCAGTTGCTTCCCGGGTCTCATGTCTCTGCCTCTGCCTGCCTCTCCTTAGTACCTTGCCTGCTTGTTCTTTTGTCTTGAAGCCTCCCTCACTGAATCGGGGTCTCCCTCTGTCTCTTTATGTGTAGAACGTTATTAAAGCTGTTCAGACTTGTCTTACGTGAAGTCCAAGTAAACAGCGCTGTCAGTGCAAAGGTGTGTGAAAAAGAAGAACCTTTGCCTCCCACATTCCACCCCCAATGGGGTGAAAGCATTCGGGAAACAGCGAAACAGCGATTTATCTTTCCACGCTGATCTAGTACAAGGTCAAGCAGGTGGCGGTCAACTCTCCCTGGGAATGTTCCTCAGATGATATTAGGGAGTCACATTCCTGAATTTTTCATATTATAAATTGGAGACTGCTATTGGATATTTTGCAAGTTTTATCATTCTTATTTTATCCCAAATAGTTTTCAAACAAATAGAGAGTTTGTATCGATGCTATTTGGATTAAGTATTTTCTGCCTTAAAGTCAGTAGATGTACAGACTCAGATGTCAATGCACTATTTACCTTGATTTTTTTCCACATAAAAAACTGGAATCTATAAGGGTTGTAAAGAAACATATGGGTAACTATGTACAAGGAGAAAGACATGTTTTATTTGCTCGTATACTAGGCAAAGCCTTTTTGAAAAGTTTCGTTTTCCCCACAGATATTGTAGCATATACTATTTCATGTACTGCCTTTCAGGATCAGGAATCAGTGCTCTGTGATTGGATAAAATAAGTCAGTGGTCTGTCCAAGTTTACTAAAATGTTTCTGCACTTCAGAAAATGTTAGCAATATTGAATCTATATGAAATCCAATTGTGGTATTAAACACTTTAAATATTGCTTCTCTTTTAAAATGTAAAAAATTCTTAAAGATAGTATTTCCCACTCCCAAGGTCCCCACGCTCCCAACTTTATGCAGGGGATCTTGTCTTTTGCTTCTTCCCATGTAGATTAGATCTATGTATGTCTCTCTTATGTCTCACTGCTGTCTAGGTTCTCTGGGATTGTGATTCATGGGCTGGTTTTCTTTGCTTTTTTAGCTGACTGCTCAGATTGTGACTGTTAAATATTCTGCTTACTGAAATAGACTTATTCATCAAACATTCTTTTTCTTTTTCCTAATTCTGTGGGGTCTGTAGTAATTTCTCTATTTCATTTCTGAGACCAGCATTGTGTATCTACCCTTTATATCTTAGTCATTCTTATTAGTGAATCATCTAAACTTAGCAAGCTCTTAAATACTCATATTTTTTCATCCCCCCTGCTTTCTGTTATATATCCATTAACTTATGTATTAAAATTCTGTTACCTAATTTAGTTTTGCTTGATGTTCAATAAATTTTTCCACTGGAAAGTTACTTGAATGAAAGCTTAGTTAATGAGTTTTAGCCCTTTTTCTAATAATATAATTATTCATGCTATAGATTTTCCTGTACTTCCTTTCTGGTTGTCCTGCCTATACTTCCTGCCTGGCTACTGGCCTATAAGCATTTTTTAAAAATGTAATTAGCAGAATACAGACCACTGTCCCACACCAAAAATGTAAAAGCATGAGGACATATATTTAAATAGGTGTATAGGTAAATAAGTGTATAGGTAAATAGGTGTATAGGTGAATAGGCATATGTGGCTAAAGGGTTATCATAGTGAGAACTAGATTTTCCTAGGATAAAGACTATCTAGTTTTATATTTTTGATCCATAACTATGATTCTTTTGCAGGACCTTAGTTTCCCTAATCACTTAAAGATAACTGGGACCAAATGGTCTCCTTATTCTTTTTAACATTCTGAAATGAAATTTATGTTTAGTTTCTATATTATGAAGTTCGGTGGGTTTTTTTGTCTGGTTTTGTTTTCTGTTTGAGGAAGTCAATAATAACTAGCAATGTCTTCAAGAATATTTTATATATAGGAGCTTGATTGAGAGGAAGAAAAAAGTAAATGGTATTAAAAAATCCATCTGCTTTGCTTGTTTGATATTTTCTAAGTGTAGTATATTGGGAAGCTATTTTATTCCTTAATCCAGATGTTATAAATACCCTCTCAGACAAAGATAGCACATATTTTATTACTTAATCCAGATGTTATAAATACCCTGTCGGACAAAGATGGTATACACTTTATGAGCGCTCTGGAAATTAAATGAATTATGTTTTTTGAGTACAGTCTGTAATGTATATGTTTTAATACTTGAGTGCTTGTGTGATAATTAGCACTTGTAAATTTCTTTAATTTGGAAATGTGCCATCCTAACATCATTTAACATCACATAACATCATTTATTTTATGATGGCCTATTTTCTACTTGCCCTAGAGCAGCAGTTCTCAACCTTGCTGATGCAATGACCCTGTAATACAGCTCCTTCTTCACATTGTGGTGACCCTAACCACAAAGTTATTTTCATTGTTACTTCATAACTGTAATTTTGCTACTGTTATGAATTGTAATACAAGTTTCTATGTTTTCTGATGGTCTTGGGCAACCCCTGTGACCCACAGGATGAGAACCACTGCTCTAGAAACTGACATTCCTGGTTACTTCATACATTTTGAATTAAAATGAGTTTTGATATCTCTCCACTCTCCACTTCCTTAGATATAATAACCTCCTTAAAAATGAAAAATCCCACACAGAATGCAGCAGATTCTCACTTATCTGTCACTCTAGCAGAACAGAAGTAGCACAGAGAGCTTTATCACTTTGTAGACACCGTGGACTCATTGCTTGAAACACAGCTAGGTACTGATGTTTGAAAAATCTATCAATTCCGATCTTCTCTGACTCTAAAATGCCTTTCTATTCCAAATATTAAACTTTTATATGAGTATTTCCTATTAATTCCCCAAATTCATCCTAATTCTATTTCTTTCAGAATAGACCTTTGGCCTGTGACTTTTTCAATAATAGAAAAGTATTATCTATTCTTGGGCCTGTATGGGATCCTGGTTGGTGGTCTTGACTGAATTCACATAAGCATCTCTGGAAGTGTTCAAAATTATATGTACATACTGTCTCCAAGTCTTTACTCCTTTTAAGATTCTTTTAAAAATCTATTTTTTTTTTTTTTTTTGTGATGAGTTTGGACTTAATGAGACTGTGATGTCATTGGTTTCCTGCTCTGGTTGTCGTGGCGCCGTGTATGGCTTGAAATGTTCTGGACTAGCTAATGGTGACAGGGAACCCCCAGAAAAAGAGCATGTAGGATTGCTTCCATTCCCCGACATCATGATGGTTTCAGTTATATCTATTAAGATTGTTCCTAAAGAAAAATATGAGTAAATTTGCATAAATGTCAAGCATTTGTTAGCTACGTATTTATACGCGTGCATGTTTGTGTATCTTGTGAAACAGGTTTTAAAGTTCTAGTTTTCTTTCATGCCAAAGGTGAGCAGGTTGAAATTCAGAAACATTTGGCCTTGGAAAAACTCGAGTGTATAGAAATAAAAAGGGATCTAGCTTTAGCTTTTCACTGAATTGAGAATAAAGAGTGTTATATGAGTTTAGGAGGATATGTATTATTGTTATAAAATAACAAGCAATGAGGAGCTGTGTTTTATGACTGAGTGATAGGTGGGTAGCTCATCAGAGACAATCTGTGACTAAAGAGATGATTTTGCCTGGCGTGGTGGTGCACACCTTTAGTCCTAGCTCCCGCAGACCTGTGGGAATTCAAGGCCAGATCTAAAACATAAATCCTAGACCAGTCAGGGCTAGATGGTGATGCCCTGTCTTGAAAAATTTATAAGAAAAGTAAATTATTCATATGGAGGTTTTTCTCTTCTAAAACATGACAATTATCAAATGGTCCCTGAAAATAATACTAAGTGTGACTTATCTCTTTTGTTTCATGTATTCTTATGTCTAGAAAACAATATCCCAAGCTAAGTAGAATAAAATGAAGGTGATCTCCCTATGTCATGGGAGCCTCTCAGTCTGATGATCGTCTCATTCAACACCATGAAGTTTGGCTCTCTTTTCCCATTTTATTTTGGCTTAACATTCATAGCTATCAAGGTACTAATGGAAAATTCATGGTAGAGAAGTTAGCTACAGAGTCTGCAATTAATTGTTGGCCTGGGCTCACCAGAATAGTAAAGACAGCCTACTGTCTTTACTGGAAGACTGCTTTCAATCTTTAACCACGGGTTATATTTAACCTCAGAAGGAAAATGACACTTATGGTATTACAATTCCCTGAGGATTTTTAGGTTCACATAGTGGTCTTTGCTAAAACTGACCACTGGGTGTGAATGGGATTGTCTTAAATGCATAGAAGTGTTGAATGGCAAGTTCCATGTTGGGAAGCAGGAGTATCAAGAATAGGAACTAAGCTGGCATAGCCATGTCTGTTTTACCTTTACTTTGTCTTTCCTTTTGCCTTTTTTTCCCCCCACTGCTGAATATTCAACCACAAGCTGTGAAAGTCTTCAGGCCATGGAGAGTATGCAAATGAGAGAATTTCATTTCAGATTAACAAAGACAAAACCTCTTTTATCTTGTGATATCTGCCTAGTTTGACAAGCACCTCAGTTAATTAAGCAGCACATTAGAAGAACCCCCGAGAATTAGTAAGCCACAAGCAAAACGTTGAATTGTTATTGGATAATAACCTGAAAATAATGAATTAGTTCTTTATGAACTCTACTAACATTGACATTAGTAGGCACAGTTGTGGAAAACAGATCGCCTTGTGGTTACCCCACGAGATACAAGTGCAGCCTGTTGTTCCCGGTTTCTCCATTCATCTGAAGAATGCTCACTGCAGATGAGATCAATCTTTTGAAGTCTTTAATTCTCATGAAAGCCAGGCAACTGCGGAGCCCCTGAAGGCTCCTTACAGTGGTCTAAGTAACATGCCACTTAAGGATTTGCTCACCTGCGTTTCTTAATGAACCCAAACTCAACCAGGGGCCCAGTGCAAATAAAAAGCCTTTCACTCTTTCTTTTAACATCATTGATAAATGCAAGTGTGGTCAGATGTTGCTAAAACAGAGCATTGAGTCGGGCAACTCTAGGATTTAATGTAAAATAGCAAGCTGAAAACAATTAAAACATTAGGAGAAAAGAGGAAAGGCAGGTTTCCCTTGTGCACTACCGCAGGACCTGGCAAACCCACATAAAGTCCACTCTCATCCATAAACTTGAATTGGAGAACAGAAACTTTAGTTCAGGTATTGCAAAAAGAACGTGAAAAATAGGAGAACTTAAGTTATTTCTACGACATACTATTTATATAGTCTCAGAAATCCATAGAAAGAATTTGCCAATCTGTGTGCTACTCTTTGAAAAAATAATTATTATTCTTTATGGGTTACCTTGGATTCTACTAAATTTTGTTCTGATACCAAAATTTGAGGTTATGATATTATTTCAGTATAAATGTACAAGATGCATGGAAAAGAGAACGAGGGAATATCCTAGTGCAAAAGGTAAACTTATGATCATGATTCCTATGTGCTCCAATCAAACATTCTCAGGAGAAAATTTATCATGGTTCATGGATTTACCAAAGACACACATATCTATATATCTGTTTTCTATATACCTATTTTAATTAGTTTGGACTCTTTGTCTTAGAAAATGATATGAATGATGGAGGGAAATTCATTTTAAATTTGTTCTTTGGAAGTGCTGTTTTGGTCTTCTTCCCATATTTGTGCAAACATAGTTTATAAAACCTTTATTTGAAATTTTGACAAAGAAAATATATGGAGAGGTGTAAACTTTTGTACCTGTCCTTCTAAGATATATAATGCTCTTTTGTCTTTTAGGTTTATAAAGTATGTTTAGTAATTTTTATTTATTTTATAAGAACTGTCACTATCATGGACTATATGGCAGGGACCATCTATCCTGTACAGTTCGTGCTCCTTTGTGGAACTCTAAAAACAAGAAATAGGTAACCACTATTTCTTGCCTCAAATCGTAGGTGAGGAAATGAACTGGCTTGATGCCCCAACCATATGAGGTGGGAATATTAAAATGCAAGCTGTTATGTTGAACTTCAGAGCTGAAACCACTTTCATGAACACGTGTAGAATTAGTTTTCGGACTTACAAAGTTAATGACCATATTCCGCAAGAAGGCATTTCATAAACTCAGTCTCTCACGTCTCGGCAGAGACTATCACGGTGGACTCTGAGGCTGATAAGTAGGAGGGGACAGTGGGACCAAAGGGTCACGTGATGAGAACGAAAGCCCACGTGCTCTACACAGCGTGGTGGGCAACCACAGATCACAATAACCTGTTGGGTGACTCATAAAGAATTTGAGAGGAGGTATTTGAAGTGTTCCAATACAAAGAAGTGACGGGCCAGCGGGAGAGGTCAGTGAAAAGCATGCAACTTTCATCTGTAGTACCAAGTCCAATGACTCCACACTTGAAAAAAAAAATGACAAAAATATCTAGAAAAACCACTTGAAGAGATGCAGATGCTGCCTTCTCCAGTCATTGCATGCTATAACCATGCATAAAATTATTATGCTGTACTCCATGAGTATGTACAATTCTTTGTGTAGGTCTAAAAATATTCTAAAAATAAAAAGGAAACCAAAATAAAAAAGGGGGTGAGGTGGGGGGATGTTTCACTATTCCTGTAAATGGCGATCCCCCATAACAAATCTGAGGAGAAGTTCTCGAGAGCAGAGATGTTTGGTTTCTGTAGTGAGATTTGATACCATGGTTGTTGCCGGAGGCTGAGCTCAGGTGAGAGCACACCATGGGAGAACATTCCGTTTAGTCTTGTCATTTCTCCTGCACAGTGATCAAGGAATGTATCCATAGGATCATGTACCCTGTGCTTTCTCTAAAGACAGTGATTCGCGTCTTCTTTCTCACAGCCCTGCAGTGTTGCCTAAATGCAGAACCACAATTCACTCAGCTTTTCCATTTCTTCAGCCTCTTTTATATAATAAAGTCCCCCAAAACTATGCTTTTGGTGTGAATTCTATTACTATTAATAAAGATTAAATATAAAGCATTGGAAAGACTGCTTCAATCTCTGAGACGATTCTGACACTTCTTTCCTTTCTGTATTTTCATATCTGAATTCAGGATTGCTTTGCTTGTTGAAGGAAACACATTTAAAAGAGAAGAAAAGAAAGGTGAGACTCTTGCTAGCATACAGTCTGAGTTGGCAAGAAAGTCCCAGGACAGGCAGAGCCCAGGGGTTAGCTAGGCTATTTTAGGCCAGGAAGCAATGTGCTGAGCTGTAAAAATGGCAAGTCATCTCTGCTCATCCAAGGGCCAGGCATCTCCAGAGCCATTCTTCAAGCCTCTCTTCTCATCCAGCAGGAATTTACTGCCGTCGAGGCTCAAGGTTAATACTTTTGCTTCGCAGAGTGCATCTTCCTTTTTGAAGAATTTCATGTTATCTCATGTGTTACAGAATTTCTCAGGACAGAGGCCCTAGGAGACTGAGTCTTCACCCACCTCCCACAGCCTGGCGATGGCTCTGGCGGCTCTATAGAACAGGGAAGCATAAGAGCAGGATTGCTAATGAGCAGCTCTGTGTCAAACCAGAAACACTCTCCAAATCAGAGCACGAAACCCAAGAAACATCAGGCCATGAATATGAATATTAGCAAACTTAAATCATAATATTTTCTCTAAAGTATATATAATAGTTAGCTTCAACATGCCTTAAATTTTATTAGATTTAATTATCTTAAAAATTTTAATTGGGTCTTGGTTTTAACAATATTTAAGGCAGTTATACAACAGATTTTTATCTTATTTATCTAATTTATTTATTTACAGTACTAAAATCAAATCCAGAGACTCCAATGTACTGGACAAACATTCCAAAACAGAAACTATACACCTATATACCCAGGCAAATAACAGACTTCCATTAATTTTCCATAACAAATATATTGGTCATAGAAAGTACTCAGGTCTGATACTGGTCAGTTATCATATTCATCACTTTAAAAGAGCAATCATCCTTTAAATTTGACATATGGTTTTTAATTATTTGAATTTTTTGAAATAATGGTATACCATCTTTCCATTTCCTTTCCTCCTACCAATCCCTCCCAAATATCCCTCCTTGATCTTTTTCAAATTCATGACCTTTTTCTTTTTATTTATTGTTTTAACATCCTCCACACACTGTGTATATATGTATGTATATATCTGTAGACTCTTTAGTACATGTTCAGTCTGTATAATGTTGTGTAGTCCTCAATCTTACACATGCTAATGACTTATGTTTATATTCTGTAATTCGTGAAAATTAAGTAGCGTATTTCTCTTGCCTCTTGCCTTTTCCATGTTGCTGCTCTTGTAATCAAGTTAACTTGATGTGTTATATGCATCAGAATTCAGTTTCCCTATCTTCAGTCCCTACATTATTCTACTCTACATGTTAAATGCATCTTCTGTCCTGATTTGAAATGATGCTAGTAAAAGTGCTAAATCTTATTGCCTTATTTGAATTTAATATGAACTGGCAGTTGAGGTACTTGATAATAGAAGTATTTTTAAAAAAGGCTACCTAACTAGTAACTTAAAGTGTTCTTTTGTGAATGTTGCTCTTATAATCAGTTTTGTATAATGAGTGCAGTAGCCAAGACCAAGTCTCTAGTCTTTCTTTATATAGACAGATCAAAGAAGTTAAAGGGATATAGTTTTATGGAAGACAATATCTATTATCTAAGAGGAAAAGCAGAATGTTGACCTATCAGAATATTTGACTTGATATCAGATTAAGCATGATAACCAAGCTCCTGCCAGATTCATTCATGAAACAACTCTCCTCAGATCAAATCTATACTTTCTAAGAAGTAAATGAACCTGGACAACTGATCTGTATCTGAATATAAGTGTATTTTACAAGAATAGTTCCAGTAAAATCACATTTCAGTTTAAGACCAAATAACATAGTATTGGTATGGGAGCTGGCTTACAAGGTAAAAAACTAACTTACTGTCAAAGCTGACACTCAATACCTTGAATCTTTTCTCTCTCTCTCTTCCCCTCCCTCCCTCTCTCCCTCTTGTTCCCTCCCTCCTTCCCTCCCTCTCCTTCCCTTCCTCCCTCCCTCCCTTCTCCCTCTCTCTCTCTCTCTCTCTCTCTCTCTCTGTGTGTGTGTGTGTGCATGTGTGTACCTACATATGTAAGTGCAATCTACTCAATCTGTACAATGTTACTTGTACGTATGTCTTCACGGCTGATCATTTGGTATTGGAAAACCAATCAGTGTGCTCTGAACTGGGAAATCCTATGTCTCCTTCTCTCATCATTCCTTAGTTGCCTGCAGTTGTTTGTCTAGGACTGATGTCTCAAAATTTCCCATTCCACGATTCCCAAGACTATTCAGTCATCCGTCTTCAGGTATTGTTTAGGCAACTGTGTTGGTAAGACTTCATGGGTATAGCTTCTGATATTCCTAGGAGAGACAATATCGCAACAAATTTTTGAACTGAATAACTCTTAATGATGAAACGTATGTTAAAGCCTCGGCCTATTCATTTTAATTTGGGGTGGTGAATATTGTAAGGTCTGCTTATAACTCTTCCAGGTGCTTAGATGGATACTAGGCACACTAAGCCCAAGAAGGGGAGGAATGACAAAACTTAATCTTTAATGTGAAAAGAATTATTGGATGATTTAATTTGTGTCAGTGGGCAACCAGACACCTCACTATTCTCTGAGCACAGTCATTATGTATCTATATCTAAAAGCTGTAGAATATAATGGGGGAGAAATTGGAGTCGCATTGCCATTTTACAGGATTGTGAGTTTAAAAATAGCCATTCTTTATAGAAGCAGTCTCTCTGGCCACAAGCGCTTCCAACCTTGTTGATCCTTCCAGCCAGATTGTCGCTCTATAAATATAAGCGTATGAGCTCTTTTCCCTTACCCTGAGCAGCAATACTAGGAACATTTCAGGAGACCAGAACTTTACGCTGCAATAAAACAATGAATGTATTTATCATCACCAAAAGAGCATTTTGAATTTTATTAGAAGGAACCAATTAAGATGTTATTTTCAAGCAAAGAGCTTGGCATGGCTTCAGAAAATTACTTTGCAGAGTCAGGCAGGGGCTTAGCTGGCATTGAGAGCCAACCTTGCTTGGAGTTTTGACAGCATTAATGCACATGCCACTGGGCTTTTATTCTTTAAGCTGATTCTCTTAAAAGCCATGCTTCCTGCCACTGTTCTGCATAATTGCCCCCATTCCAGGTTCCATTAGACCAGCAAACCTGCTGCCACGAGAGTGGTGGCCTCCATGTGAAAATCTAATTATGCAAAGACTTTTCCAAGGCCGTCTATGAAGGTCCATAATATAGCTATTTTTTACATTTTGATATATGAAACAGAATAAACAAATAATTAATTTTTGCCATTTTTGTATCCCTTGTTACTTGCCTAATTATCTTGACTGCAATGGTGTAAGGGCTTTTCTGTTAAAGAAGGAAGCATGCCCTTGGTGGCTTTGTTTGGGCACATGGAACTGGTCTCCGTGACTTGGCTCAGATTTGAGGCTAATGTGCATGATTTCTTTCTTCCCTCTGACTATGTCTGTAAGGTCTGTGTCATCTGTAGAGCTGCTTATCTCTACGTTTGCTTCTTACAAACGTTCTCACAACCCACCTTTGTTTCCTTCATCTTATAGCTACTCACCTCCTCAGTATTCTAACATGAGCTTGGTGCGCTCTGTGTGAATAATTACTTACAAATACATTAGCCATCAAACTCTTCATTTTCAGTGTCAGGCCTGCGAGGATGGCACAGTGGGTAAAGAGTTTGCCATCCAGGCGTTAGGAATGGAGTTAGCTTTCCTACCACCCATGTGAATGCTATATAGGTGAAAGGGCCAGACTGTGATTGCAGCATTCGGGTGACAGAGACCAGGGATGTCTTCCAGTAGCTAGCTAGCCAGACTAGACAACCTACTCTGCTGGAGACCCACATTCGTTATATAACGTGGAGAGTGATGGAGAACAAGAGCTGGCATCAGTCCCTGACCTACACAAACACCATCCGTACATTGGTTTGCATGTGCAACTGGACATACATCTGCTCCTATACATACATACTTGGGCACATATACCTGCCAAACTTGTAAAAAAAAAAAAGCAAAATTTAAAGTGCAATATATAATTACTCATGTAATGGTGGATCTCCTGACACTGGCTTTGCTGGGGCTTTTGTTTATGGGTTTATGGGAATTCACCCAATGTGAGAAAAAGACCATCATACTGATCATAGTATTATCTCCAGAAAGGCAAAACCACAGGCCCCGGGCTCTGGGCTACTCAGTAGGAATGGAGTTAGAGAAAGCTATGTGTTAAGATGTGCTATTTACTCACATTTGGAAATCCAATCCGCTGCCAAGTGACATTTCAGTGAAATTACTTCTGCCATGACTGGTTTCCAAATTTCCTAGTCAATATATGCAGCTAAGACAGAATTTAAAACACTTTCTAGTACTGCTTCTGAAGAATAAAAAGGATATTAGAATTTTGATAACGGAAGGTAACTTTGCTGGAATTCACTGCACAGACATTTTCAAGGTGTGTGTTTGTATTCAGCCACACCCATCCAGATCTCATTCGCTTCAGGCTGGAAGTTGGAAAATATAATTAGAATAGATTGCCGAAAATTTAAAGATCAATATGAGAACAAAAGTTGAGATCTTTTATGAGGAACTGCATGTCTGTCTGTCTTATTATTTCTTTCCTACGCATTCACCCACATACTCTTTGTGGAGATGGTCTAGTAATGCAAGTAGTTCTGCAGGTATGCAGGAACATACCCTAAGCAATGCCTTGTTCTGCGTCTGTATACACAAAGAAGCAACAAAGCACGTGGCCCATCTTCGGGGACTTCCCATTACAGTTTATTGTTTGGTTTTTACCTCCAAATTTCTACCACTGCCTGTAGTGTAAAAGGAGCAGCGGGCTGCGTTCCCACCTGGATCCCAGCTAGCTTACCCCAAAATAATTACATGGAAACTGTATTCATTTAAACACTGTCTGGCCCATTATCTGTAACCTCTTATTGGCTAACTCTTACATATCGATCTAACCCATTTCTAATAATCTGTGTAGCACCATGAGGTGGTGGCTTACCGGGAGGATTCTAACCGGCCGCTGTCTTGGAGAGGAGAGTCATGGCGACTGCCTCACTGCCTTCTTCCTCCCAGCATTCTGTTCTGTCTACTCCACCCACCTAAGGGCTGGCCTATCAAAAAGACCAAGGCAGTCTCTTTATTAACCAATGAAAGTAACAATAGACAGATGACCCTCCTCCATCACTGTAGCTTTGGTTATAATGGCTGTAAGGTTCTTCCTTGACCAGAAGGTTGATCCCTGGTTGCAAAGTTGATTCTGGATGTCCAGGTTGTTTAAAATCTTAAGCAGGTCCATTGAAAGTATCTACCAATGTGAGTGATCTTCCACTCTCCTTTTCCATAGCTCAGCCCCTCCTCCCTTTCCTAAACTAGCCATGCTTGTGGATTGAATCAAAAAGAGCATCTGGTCATTTGCCTGTTGTTTTTGCTTTTGTTTTTATCTTGTTTTGTTTTTTCCTCATGAGAACTGAGAATCTGATTCAGGGCCTGTGCTTGCTAGGCAAGCTCTCTACCACTCAGCCAAATGGCTAACCCCTGTCTGCTCATTTTAATATAGAATGCTGCACAACCATACAACTTTCCTCAGCACCCTTCAGAGTAAGAGAATGACTCGGGGAGGAACTTACTTTTAATATCAGGCACCCAAAATAAATTTATCAAAATGAATTGAAATATCTTTCATGCTTGGTAACTAATCCTGTGCCCAGAGGTCAGTAGCGCCTTCTGTGGACTTCATTCCCGTCAGTACTTCACCATCACTATAAGAAAATATGATTTGGACTTAGGGGAAAATTAGAATATGATCTGGAAAATCATCTGTAATTATGAATTTTAAAAATGACAGGTTTAAACTGTAACTTAGAACAGCGATTTCCAGCCATATATAGAGATTGTGGTCACTTAGAGTCTGTTAAAAATCCTCATGTCAGGAATCCCCTCAGAATAACTGGCGATATGTTGCCATTGTAAAAAGTCTAGCAGTCGTGAGCTCCCTCTTTTTCTCTCTCTCCTCCCTCATCTTCCATCCCTATCTGGTACCCATTCCCCTGTCACCTTTGCACCATGGGAAGAGGCAGTACCTTTTTGTTATTTAATAATCACCCAGGCTTAGTTATTGTGCTATGCCAGCATGAAATTGCTCAGAGAGTTTGGAAGGATGACGGTAGCATATCACATCTTATCCTGGCTTTTCTTACAGGGTCATAAAGTGACAGCAATTCCAAAGTCTGTCCTAATATGCCCTTAGTCTTCTTAGTAGACCATCTTGACTTAAGTCTTAAAACGTAATCATTTCACTGATGATTCTACTGCCTTAGGTCACTTATTTAATACCACTACTGCCGTGGATGCAGTATTGTTCCCGGAATAATAGTCCAGATTTCTACTTTAGTAGATTCTGTACTGTAGAATGGAAAATAAGTGTCCATATATTTTTGAGAGTTTGGTCTGGGGTTCTATTTAAAAAACAAAACAAAACAAAAAAACTTCACTGGAAAAAAAGATTCCCCTCACTATTATAATTATACATAATTTTTCTATGTTGTTAAGATGCCGTTACTGCATGTACTTGGTGAAGAATCAACAATGTTGAAGCTATGTGTAGAAGAATGCAGAAATGGTTAAGAATAGAGAGTTTATAGCTGTTTGTATGAACCATTTGCTATGTGGACCTTTTCAAAAGCATGTTTCATAAAATTTGATGAGAAATTAATTTATTTCTATATAGATAAATTTAGGTGTCTTCATTAGCTTATGAAACCTACCTCTATACTTTGAAAAAAGAGTTATGAAGTGGTAATTACTTACTCGGTATAATAGGCATAATAGAATAGGTTCAGGTTCATTTAAAGCAGTCTAGCCAACAGCTCCATACAAACTGGGTAGTTGAGCCTCTGACAATGTCAGCGTTCACTGTGGCAAATTCATCATCCTGCACTTTTGAACAAGATAAAGTTAAGCTTACGTATATTTTCTCAAGAGCTTATATCATTCTTGAGTATTATATCATAAAAATGAACAAATATATAATGTTTCTAATTATAAAGATATATAAATTGAGTACTTAATAGTGTCCAACATCTCTGAGGGAGAAAGTCAGCTGCAGCTCACTGCACATTATATGCAGTATAGGTGGGAGAAGACAACCATTTTTTAATGCTGTTATCCTTCTATTCTATTAAATTTACTAAATTTTATTAAATTTACAGCAGGTGATATTCAGGGACCCTATATTTTTTGAGATTACAGTCACATCAAACAATCTTGTTTCCAAGATTCCTTCGATGAATTCCTTGCTAGAAGAAATAGTTAATTAAACAATGTATGCTTTGTGTTTAAAAGACACTCCTTTACAGGAGCCTTTACACAGTCTGTAGACAATGAGAAGCAACTGACAAATAAATGCTTAAGACATATCTAGGAATAAAATGTCAATATCCAGCTTGGTAAACTTTAACAATGACGATGTGAGGTGAATAACTATACCCACCTTGATGGAGCACAGGGAAATTAAATTTCTCAGCTGAAGGTGCTCTGAACAATAGTAAAAATAGCCATATTAATAAACTGCAATTATGTCATTTAAAAGACTTAGACTGTTCCACAAAATATTTGGCTTATTTGCTGATTGGAACATTGTTGACCAACCTAAATCAGCTTTAATTCTAACTTGGCAGTTTGGAAAACTGCTTGGCTTTCTTCTACTCTTCCTGTTATCCTGTTATTTCTGGAGTTCATCCGTCTAAATTAGATGTGGTAATTCCCTGTACCACCCTCTAAGTAGGGTAAATCTATGACTCATTTTCCCCACCCAATTACAGCAGAACTACGTGCCATGCACAAATGAGGTGTTGCTGCAGTATTTCGCAGTTTATCTTTAAGTCACTCACTCAACTGTTTATACATCATCTTCTGTGCTAGGCAACACACCCCGAGATTGCACATAGATGAATACTTCATTCTTTTTCGCCATGGCATCTCAGCCATAAGGAACAAAATCGTATTAAACAAAACACAGTAAATCAAGTGTTTACCGTGCAATGCAAAGATTGAATGAACTGGGTGTATTCATGTCTTCATTTGTCGCAGAGAAACTTTTCTTAGTTTTATTTAATAGGTTGTTTATATAGCAGTAGGAAATAGTTGCTCATAAAATTAACTTGCTTTAATTAATCCACAACGCAAACAACTGTTGCTGCTTTGCACAACCTTTGCTAGCTAAGGCAAGTACAAGAAGGCTTCCCAGACTCAGACTTCCCCACCTCCACATAAAAGCATGTAACTCCCCTAAGATTTTTTGACCAGGATACAAAATGAGGATTCTATTAGTTGTATTCTGATAGTGTTGCTGTGAATATTGAATGAGGTAGTATTTATAAAACAAATGACACACAACAGCAAATACTGACTATAATTATTTGATATAAAGGAAGGAAATTATAGCAAGTATTTTGCCTAGATGTCTTGGGAAACATTAGAGAGGGAAGGCCTAATATTCTTGGCTCATCCACTACTTAAAATCGAGTTAACTGAGCTGACTAGAGATGCTAGTGGACAATCTTGGTTTCTCATTTTTTTTAAAAGTCAGTGGACTGTGGTGCTGGTGAGGGTCAAACAGGTTTCTAGCCCAGCTTTCTTTCCCCCTTTCTTTGAGGTCTCTAAAATACTGCAGTGTAGGGTTTCCATTCTTTGGAGTGAAGCACCGTAATGGAAAGACACTATCTAAAGACATTGATAGTTTTAGTATGTGTGCCATCTTCCTGGAGTATGGAGAAGGAGAACTCACCACCCAGCGTCAACCTGGTTTTAGCATCACTTTCCTTTAGCGGAGTGTGTCTCTCTGATCTGCATTCTTACTTCCTTCTCTTCTTTATATGGGAACAAATATTCTCTCTGTCCTTGATTAATATGCTGCCTTTCATTTTATTTATCATTTGCTGTTCTGGGCTTCATGAAGGAGGCTGAAGCTGGCTGAGACATAGTGTCGGGTGAAGACCGACGTGGCTAAAGTTTATGGCAGTGGCCTCTTACTACTACGCTGTTCCTGTAGTTCTCGTCCTCAGAAAGAGACAGCACCCTGGCTGGAGAGCCAAGAATTTCACACACAGAAAGGGAACGGAGAATTGTTTTATTAAACTGTGCTTACATTTTAAATTCTTTTAGAAATCCTCCATTTGCTTCCAAATAGTACCTAAAACCAGCATTGAGTGTAATAATTTCATCACCACTAGAGTGAAACTGTAATTTTTCTAATAGTTATTACAGGGAACTCAGAAGTGGAAAAAGAAAGTAGGTTTTTCGATTTCACACAGTGTGGGTCAAGAGTGTAGCCTAGATGTGAATGCCGCTGATTTAAGAGTGGATTTTAGCCTAGCCTTACGGTAAGACCTTGCTTGGGGACATTTGTGTACCCTCCTCTTGTATCCTTATACCCCACAGATCCTTCCTACTCACCTCACATAGGCTCTCTGGTTTTCCTGTTTAGAAAGTTGTAGCACAGGTAAGGATTAAGATATCCACATACCTCGGGAGAAAAGTCGATATTTGAAACTAGTCTTGGACTCTAAAAGCAAGAGAAAGTTCCTCTTAAGGAGAATGAGCAAAGTCAGCAAACAGGCTAAGGTATATTACAGGATGCCTAATGTCTAGCAAAAAATTTGCTTAAGAGTCACTTCCGAAGACTAACATGTAGGGTGGAGAGAGAGGCCCAAGGTTCTTTGTGACTATTAGAGCTTAGTTTAGCTGTTTATTTTTTTTTGTCATTTCTGCTTTACTTTGTACAAATACACATATGTATGTATGTATGTATGTAAGCATGTATGTATAAACTTGGACAAAAGACAATTCGAGGTGTGCCTCTTCTTGACAGAAGGGTTAAGGCAGAGGCCTTGTAAAATAATACTGAACGAGGATAATGAAATGAGCGAGAATTTTTATGGCTATAGTAATAAATGTTAATAAATGTGTGAAGACTTCAAAGTTTTTTCTATTGCCTAGATTGTACACAAATGATTATATGAAGAGGTAACCAGGGTCATTTGTCTATGACCTCTTCTTTGAGATTTAAAACCTTTTAACTTTCTAATGACTTGATCATGTTATTAAAGAATAATGTATATGCCTCATATACGTATATAGATGGAGGGGTATTTAAAAGGAAAAGGATATATTCTACTGGGGAACTTGCAAAGTCATGCCCATTGAAACCACTACAATATGAATTACAACTCCGGGATGATGTCAACTGTAGTATGGGGATGTTACTTCATACACTCAACACAAAAACTGAACCTGAATCTGACCCTCCTATTCTTGTGCTCCATAAGTTCCCTTTATTTCAATTGTTTTACAAGTCGTATGGCATCTTAGAAGTTCCTCAAGTTGTCTTTATATGCCTAGAGATGAATGAAATACCATGGTAGAGTGTAGAAGGTTTCAAAATGAGAGCCATAAACATAATTTCTGTGAAACATATTTTGCCTCATTGAGCCTTACATTGAGACATCGTTTGGCTTTTCCACATCCTGGAGATATATTTGTAATTGAGGAAATGGTTAGGAAGCTCAGCAGAAACATTTTTTTTTTTTTGTATTGTTTCCTGCACGTTTTCTGTGTCCTTTCTGGTCACTTAGTCATGAAGTACATATTATTAAGACCATGTTATGCTTACAGTTTATAATCTCTGAAATTTGATGGTGTTTTTATGTGATAGTTGTATAATTTGGTCTGTATATATAGCAATTTGAATGTGGTTTGTGTATCAGAGGTTGGAATTCAAGCACATTTTAGTATGTGTATTAAATTTTTCCACTTACAGAAAAGTCACCATGAATGTACATGGAACACGATTCATAGAGCCCTGCATTGTCTGTATAAATAGAGGGAGCTAATGAGGCAATAAACAAAGCCATTTGGTTAGCTTTTCTTTGTCAGTGCAACCACTAAAAAAAAGCAGTTTACTTCTACTTTCTATCAATTTCTGCTGTTGAAATTTATATTTTCTTTTATTGATGACCACAAGTCTACCACACACTCCTTAGTGTGTTACTTTAAACCACCTGGGGGTGAAGCTCGATTGGTGAAGATTAGGGTGAGGCAATTTTTAACTAAAATAAATGGCACTTTCAAAGAGAACATGGATGTATGGAGTCCATATCTGTTTGTGTACTGTTGAGACAAATCAGTGAATTGGTACTAGAGGGGTATCCCCAGTGTTGGAACATGAATTTGCTGTAGCCTTATTTCTATTAGTTTAAATGAGGCATGGTGCTGGATAATATCCTGGTACCCAGGAAGAATATGCACCACACTCCTCTATCTGGAACCAAAATTTTGTTACTGAGAGAAATACTGGATGCCACCTATCTAGCCCTTTTTTATTACAGCTCATGGAGAGCCAAAGAAACTACGAAATTTGGCCTCTGGTCAAGAGGAGTAAAAGTGGCCTACAGGGATTATTTGATTCTACATCACTACTTTTTGTTTTCCTTAGCTTCTTTTAGAATCAAATGGAAGGATGGAGAAATACAGTGTGCAAGATTAGAGGGCCAAAGAGTGGGCATGGTGAAGCTGTTAGGAGACAGTCATAGTGGCCTAGGACTTGGAACTGAAGTTAAACATGTTGATTACTGAAAATGCCCACTATTTGCAGTTAGTGTCGAAAACGAAAACAGGGCTAAATCGTCTTTGCTCAAAATCACCACGGGCTTTTTACGCATATCAGGGAGGATCCCAGGTACCTTCTACAGTAGCTTTTTGATCAGTTGGCATCTTCCTCTATTCGTGGTTTTGTTTGTTTTGCATTTTTCAGATAGGATCTCACTGTAGAGTCCAGGCCTGCCTTGAAGTTCCTATGTATTTTGCCCTAGTTCAGATTTGTGATGCCTGTAGCTCATCCTACTGAGGTCCAGGATTCCAGGCATTGGCCACCACATTAAATGTCTCTTTTGTATTTTATCACATGAAATGAGAAGATAATATGTAAATGAAGGATATACACACCATTTTTCCTTTCTCTTGCTTACATTGTTATTTTCTTTCCATCTCTCCTCAAGCTTTCCAAATAGTTGAAGAGTTTTTGATTAGAAAAAAAACAGAAAAACATTTATTTTGTAGTTTTTAACAGGGATTGGAGAATATATGCTGTTTCTCTGACTTGTTTTTTTTTATTAAGGATGCAGAGGAAAGCCTGCGAACACAAGGTCCTGGTAGTGGAGTGGGCCTTACTCTCTTTAACAGACTTTTCATGATGAAGAAGTACACAGTTTAGGACCTTAGGACCAAGAAAGGAGGTAGCAAGAGAGCTTTGTTGCCTGGTTAGATTTCTTAAGAACTGTCAAGAAATTAATCAAGCATCGTTAAATTCTGAGTGCATCTGAAATGTCCATGAAAACCAACATAAGTTTAGGAAATTAAGTCCTAACTCCTGTTCTAGCAGATAGCTCAGAACCAAGAGATGAAACACGATACTCACAAGGAACTGATGTCTGGGATTCCTAGATGTTCATTGTCTAGTGCTCCTCAACTGGAGTGTGAACATTTAATCCCATTGATTATGGGAAACATGGAACAATGTCTAAATTGCAAGTGTGTATGTTTTTCAAGGGGCTAAGGTCAGTGCTGCAAAGCGTGAAGTAATGATATTGCATTGGATGCTGTACCCACTTGATGTGCCCATTGGCTTTGCATGACCTAGGGCAAAGCGTTTTAGGATCTCTCCAGTTCCGATTTCTCTGAAAAACATGCTCTAAGGTCTTAGTTCTGCTTCAGACTCTCAGGAACTTAATGACCTTCTTATCTTCTCATTTTCATTAGAATTGGAGAAAGTTCAGTCTTCACAAAGCTTAAGCATTTTGGGTTTTAATCCAGGTTTAGGTTTTATTTATTTAGGTTTTTCAAGACAGGATTTCTCAATGTAGCTTTGGAGCCTGTCCTAGAACTCACTTTGTAGACCAGGCTGTCCTTGGACTCACAGAGCTCCATCTGACCCTGCCTCCTGACTGCTGGGATGAAAGGTGCTATGTGCCACTGTTGCCTGGCTAGACCAGCAGATTTTGAAGTAGAAAGTACATCTAATTAAATAATTTAGCCTAACCTTTAGAACTGTACCCTCGAAGATGATTTACTAGAGTTTTCTAGAAGGTTCTCAGCTCTTCCTTTGCTTTCACATACTTTTAACCCTCACATTAGATTTTTCTGTTAAGAGTCAAAAAGACTGAACAAGAAAAAAATCTGGATGTAAAGGGAAAGGGCTCTGACTTCTGTGGAATCTGTAAGAGCCTCGTTTTTTAGAAATTTGAGTCCATAAATTCAAGAGAGATTCTTTAAGCCTCTTTTTTTTTCTGCTTTTCATTTCTTAATGAAAATATTTCTGCATAAAGTGAAGACAACCAGTGTTGAAAATTTATATATAGAAAATGTAATACCTTACATTGGAGAAGAGCAAGATTACCAAATAATAGACTTTTAGCGCAAAGGTTAGTTTCTCTCGTACATGAAAATCAATGTTTTCTATCCCTGTATATCTACTCTGATTCACTTCATTATAGTATAATTTGTTTTTCCAATTATGAGAATTTTAAAACTGAATTATTTAATAAAAAATTTGCCTACAAGTTTCAAAGTTACAATTTAAATGATTGCCTGCATAATTCTATATAATTGACTCGGTTAGTTATCTATAAATCTGTTAATAAAATTATCCTGAGCGAAAAATGTTGCTATTGCTGGGTCTTACGTGTTAGAGTTCTACCAATGAATCCTTTTCTGTGTTTACAATATGTGATCTATTGTATGGCCTACTGTCATAATCATGTCTAGGGGAACTACACTTCTGCTTTCAAAACACAGCATTTTCTCAGCTAAATATGCACGCACTGCGGTTTGACTTGATGACAGACAAAATAATGTACACTGCCATAATAAATTAGTATCTATATGTTTTCAGAAAATATGTTTTAAAGATTAAATTACCATTTAAAGCCTCTGTTATGGATGGCTTCAAAATTCTGTCACAAAGCCTAATACAAGAAGGAGGCTATGTTTATAAGCATGTGCAAAAACTAATTACTTCCAGACTTGTTTGTAACACTAAAAGGTGATAGTATATAATAGAAACTCTATAAGATTACAAAACAGACACCGGAATTACAACTTGAATTGTACCATCTCTTACTCCTGGAAACACTGCAATTCTTATTTATTTTATACCTAAATGCACAAAATGCTGTCATTTCTAAGTAGGACAACTGTGAGCCTAAATAATGAAAAGGATTCCTGTTGGGTAGCATGAAACTTCGCTGGGTGTGGTAGCACATCCCTTTAATCCCATCACTTGGGAGACAGAGGCACAGTGAGCTCTGTGAGTTTGAGACCAGATTGGTCTGCAGAGGCAGATTTCAGAACAGCAGGAGCTACATGGTGAGAACTTACCTCAAATAACAAAACAAACAAAAAAGCAAAAATAAAATAAAAATTTATTTTAATTAAAAAATTAAACCAAAGTATATCTTAGCAGGAAGTTGTGAGGTAAAAAATTCAGCATATTCTATCTTCTGAATTAGACTTAGTAACTTTGTCGTTATTGAAATTAAAGTTCTTAAACTGTTTTTATACTTTGAAACATGAAACACAAGTAGTGGCAAAATTCCTATTCTAAGAATCACAGCTAAACTTCCCTGCTCTTTCTCTGTCAATTACATGTTTTTGTAGTTTCTCTGATTGTCCCTTTTGCCTCAGCTGTCTGCTTGCGACAATTGTTAATTCTGAAAGCAGTGTTCCTACTTTTCTCACATCATCCACAAAATTATTTATTTGTACGTTTATTAGAGGCCCGCTCATAAATTATTTCTAACTTTAAATCATATGTCAAAGCACAAGAAAACCTTATGACTTTATTGTTTTAAAGAGTTATTATTTTAAAAATAATATTTATTCTTTAAAATATGTGTCAGAAGAGCATTTCGGATGAGCAGCTTTAGTGTGTGCTTCTTTCCTTTGAACTGTAATCTATGGGGGGCGGGGCCTGAGTACCAGCCTCAGTACCCCTCAGGGCGCAGAATTGGATGTCTACGGCAGGCGAGGATCTGAGGGTAAAAAAATTAACTCAAGCGCATTACCTCTGTATCTTGTTTAGTTTTCATGCAGAGGAAAGAAGTGAAGTGAAGGGGCTCAGAGGAAAAGAAGAAGAAAGGGCTGATCTCCGTGAGGGGTTTGGTTTTTTACAGATATAGTTGGAAAATTCCATAAGCCAGGGCAATGAATATATGCATATCAAAACCACAAAGAGGGCAGGTAGAACCTGACACAGCTTGTCTCTGGAACAGGTGACACCACCCAGGGAAGAACCAGCATTGAAGGTGATGTACCTGACATCCCAAACCATTAGATAAAGTTACTAAGCATCCCTGAATTCTGGATTCACCCATTCTTCTTCTCTGACCTCTTTTGTGATAACCAGCTTTGTTTGTCAGCAAAGGTGAGACATGCTGTCCTCCAGCTCAGTGCCTGTCTTCTATAGAAATTTCTATGTGGCCTGTTAGCAGGTAATTTTGTGGGGTTGAATCTATGTAAATTTGACTGTTAGAACAAAGAATGAATGTTATCGCGCTAAGGCTTCTTGGTGTGGGGGAATGGAGCAAGTTCATTCCCTTGCCCATGCAGAAGTTACATTGTTGAGGTGTTCTCAGAATAAATCCCATTTTGAAGGGAAGAATCATGGCCTCACAAGGTTTTTACAGATATGACAGTGACTTTCCCAAAACACAAGTGTTCCCTCAGCTCTGCAAAACAGGTTGCCCCACAAGTTCTATACTGCCTTTATGAATCTATTAGCTGTACATTTACTGTATAGTTTTGTGGACTCCAACACTAATCTTTATATTAGCTCTGTGCTATGTATCAACTGACTTCACATTTACAGCATAAGAGAGGAGAGATAAAGCCCAGCTGTTCTGAGTACCTCCTCCTCTTGCAAAAGACCCCTAGCACTCACGTGGTTGCTCACAAACCTCTGTAACTCCAGTTCTAGGGAATCTAGAACACGTTCTGTCTTCCACAAATTCTTGCAACTTGTAACACACATGAACTCATACAACCTGACAGACATATACAGATAAAAAAGACCTAAAAATATAAATATGTGTTATCTAGAATAATATCAACTCAACACTTCAAAAATTTGTATATTGGGGCTGGAGAGATGACTGCATGGTAATAGTGCTTGCAATGCCATGATGAAGTTCTGTGTTTAGATTCCAGCAACCAGGTAACAAATAAGATACAGTACTTGTTGCCTGTAACATTAGCATTGTGCAGGGTAGGAACAGGAACACCACTGTCTGCCTGTAACCTCAGCTTTGTCCAGGGTAGGAACAGGAACACCATTGTCTGCCTGTAGCTTCAGCATTGTTCCTGGTAGGAGCAAGATCAGTGTCTGCCTGTAGCTTCAGTGTTGTTTAGGGTAGGATCAGGAACACCGCTGTCTCCCTGTAACCTCGGCTTTGTGCATGGTAGGAACAAGAACACTACTGTCTGCCTGTAATCTCAGTATTGTGCAGGGTGGGAATAAGATCACTGTCTGCCTGTAATCTCAGTGTTGTGCAGCGTAGGAAGAACACCACTCGCTGCCTGTAACTTTAGCATTGTGCATGGTAGGAACAGGAACAGAACTGGCACTTCATGACTGTGAGCCTAGATGGAAAGACATGAGATCCAGGTTAAAAGAGAGAGACGTTGTCTCAAGGAAATAGGATACAGAAGAATAGAAGAATACTTAACCTTTACTTTTGGTGTCTAGCATGTGCACAGGCACACATGTGTATGCATATGCCAGACATCCATTATCACACATTGCTTAAAATCTTATCTATTGGATCATGTCAAACACTAAACTATTGCCTTGGAGAATTGAATGAATATATGTAGAGACTTTTTAGATTTTTTTTTCTGTGACATGTACTGGCTTGTATCTCGTGTGAAATGAACTTTGTATTTGAGGTAACCAGCTTTTTCAAGTAACTCAATATATTGGTGTTCTAATTACCATAAGACAAGCAAAATCCACAACTAACATCTTAAGTAGCTTGACAGACTGAAGGGAGTAATTTTTAACCTCTGCCTCCAGGTTACTGAATTACTTAATACTATAATTTGTTAGACGCCAATCAATGTTTTGATTTGGGGATTTGATTCATCCACTTAATCCTGGCTTAGAGATTGAGTCATCACCTTAATCTTTCCACCGAATTTTAAATTTAGTTTCTGAAGGTAACTGAATGAGTCATGATAAAACACATTTCCTCATTCGTTACTTACCGCCTCATAGTCTCTGTTTCTATCATAACATATTGAAATGGTTTGAATTACAGTTGCTGATGATTTGTGTAGGAATTTAACAACAAAATTAGAAACACTGGATGTTTTAAATACATGTTAAACATAAGGTATTTTAAATTAGCTTGATATATTATACCTCAAATGTTGGCTATTCTCTGTAAAATGACAGTGCATTAAAGTAGAATTTTGTCATGGAGTTCTTTCACAGGAGCTATATGTGTAAGCCCAGAACTTATATACCTGCCTTGTTTCTTTTTTATTTCATTCATTTTTATTTTATTGGTGTTTTGCCTGTATATATGTCTGTGCAAGGGTGTTGGATCCTGGAGTTACAGACAGTTGTGAGCTGCTCTGTGGGTGCTGGGATTGAACCCAGGTCTCTGAAAGAGCAGTCAGTGCTCTTAGCTTCTGAGCCATCTCTCCAGACCCTATATGCCGTTTTTTAATTAGAGTAATTTGCCTCTATGCACACATCTGCAGAGCCATACGGTCGACTGGAATGAGAAAACTACTACCCAGTATTTATTACTCAACAATGTATGGCTTTCTTACAGGCTTTGCTATTGTAAAGTATTTGCTTCACGGAATTAATAAATTCCATTTATTTAGTTCCACATACAAATTTTATTACTATTATTATTTTATATTATTATGTTTATAACACTATAAATATCATAATAAAGTTTATTATTAGGAGCTGAGTACACATCATTGGCTTTTTAGCACAATATAAATTTCATAAACTTTATGACTTTACCTGTAACTGGTGGAACTGTAGTATCTGAACCCTTACTCACTAAACTTCTAAGTCATTTGCCATAATAAGACTCGTGGATGCCAGTGCTCTTTAATGAATCAAATTTCAGGGGACATTGAGATGGATCAGGAGTTGAAGGCACTTATCGGGAAGGCAGATGATGCTACTTTCATTCCCAGAACCCCAATTGTGGGAGGCGGGAACTAACACTCACAAGTTGTCCTCTGACCTCCACATGCATCCTGTGGCACACGCACACACGCACACACACACACACACACACACAGAGAGAGAGAGAGAGAGAGAGAGAGAGAGAGACTCACGCATGCAAATAAATAGACATATTTTTAAAAAGAAGATTAGTTTTGAGATGTAAAACACCTAGCCAAGCCTCTTTTTTCCCATTATTGGGTGGACACTTCAAAACCACATTTTGTTTATATTTGTTGAACATGCAATATGCAAGAAACATATTATCAAACATTAGAAATTAAGCCATAAAAGAAATGGAAATAGATTTGATGTCCATTTTGTAACTTTTCTGATTGGTCTTTGGTGTTCAAATCTTAGACAGCAGACGCATTCACTGGCGACGTTGGTCCCCTCCGTCTTAAGGAGCCCAATAATCTCAGTATGTTATTGATTCAGAGAAGAATCTTAGGAGTACACAGCTGCTCAGTCTCAAGGGACACAACCGGACCAGAAAAAACAATCAATTCTCAGCAGGTTTGTTGGAGTGGACGCTCTGCTCAGCAGGTTTGTGTAAACTAACTGCACACTGGGTGAAGTCAGGATAGAGTAGAAGACTGAACAGGGAGACTCCCTGGTTGTAAGTGAATTGAGTTGGGCCAGAAGGGCAGAATGCAATGCATAGATGCCTCTGCCTAACAATATTCAAAATGGATTTCAATGTGCCAAATTTGCTAGGATGGTGTGATCACTGTGAATTGCCGTATGTTTACGTCTCATATCAACAAGACTTCATTTTTCACAGTAAACAGTAGCTTTTTGTATGACAGCACCAATATTTAGGGATTTTCAAAAGGTTAAGGTAACCCTGCTTCTTGTTTTCCTAGTGGGTATAAAGAGAAAGAAAATAAGAGTAACGTGTATACCGAGCACACAAAAAGATAGAAAGACATTGCAGCTCTAGTCCAGACACCAGATAGGATTCTCTCTTGGAAACAACACAGGAAAGATAAAATCCTCTTTGCTGATCTAATCTGAAGGTTTGTCTCCAGTGCTGGCAGCCTGGCTGTGGAGCTAATGATTTCACAGAACGTAGTTATGAAACCCTTGCATGGAAAGGGTCTTATAGGAAGGATAACTCCAACTCAATACAAATCATAGGCTAGCCCTTCCTGGGAACACAGAGAGCCTTCAAACGTTTTTAAAGGTTTGCTTTTTGTATTTTGCTGGTACGTATGCTGTCTTGATTCTTATTTCTCTCCAGTCCCTCAGAGAATTTTCTTGTATCATCAACATATTATTCCAACCTGGCTTCTTATGTGACCTTTACACAGATATTTACGGTGGACATCAATGCAGTCATAAACACATAAAGGAATTCCTCCACACAGAAAAGCAGTCACTTCGCGATGGCTGTCGGACATGTGGCCAGGGTTTACATCTGCAGTACCTCCCTCGAGTTTATTTGGAAAACAGTGCTGCTGTTTGTCAGGGGTGGAATGCTTAGATTCTCGCCTCAACACTTCCCCCACCTCCAAGCTGGTTTTCCTCTACCTGGCTGTTCTGTTTATGTGGATGGAAAATGCTTTCTTTTCTTATGTTCTATCTAGGTCTAAAATTTTTGTAGCAACTAAGGACTAATTTTTCAGGTAGAAAAGACTGGTGAACTAGGAGATGATATCAATATTTTATCCCAAGCTTTGGTTGTAGGTTAATCTCAATCGTTCTATCCATAAAGCACAGTAATTCAAATATAGTTATAGCTGAAATACTTCCTAGCCCTTTGAGAGGAACGTTTTGATTAAATATTTGAGTTCTACTTGTGCTTGCTTCTACATAAAATTGGGGATACATTTCTTCTGCTCGTGTTTTAATGACAAAAATAGCAGTTTTAGATTTTTATTACTTTAATTCTAATCTATTATTCAAACTAATAAAAGTCAAACCAAACATACTAAGTCTCACACGATTTTTGGTGAAATGAAATTTCTGCTCCCTCGTAGCCTCACAGTCTGTGGCAGCAGCTGACGCCCCAGAGGTCAGGGAAGGGCCTCCCTGGGTTGATTTATCACGGTGACACTCTGATACTGAGGACTTTAGAAACTTGTCTGGAAGGAAATAACGATGCCTAAGAAAGAGTGGAAGTTCTTTCAAATTAGGGAAGGCTGATGGCATGAAGCATGGGTTGACACCTTGTACCATTTCCTCATGACTGAAAGACATGTTTGGATGTTGAGAAGGATTGCAGAGCAAAGGTCCCGCTAAACAGTCCCGAGGGCACCCTGACCCTGTGCGGGTATCCTCTGTGGGAAGACAAGAAGGGTGCATGAGTCGTAAGACAAAACACAAATGCCGTTCCAAACGGGGCGGTGATGATCTTACGTTTGGGAATCAAAAGCTGCACCGAGTACTGGCCGAAAGGTGCATGGAGTACGGACTAACCAAATTTTTTCCTAGAAGCTTATGATGAGTGAGTATAAAATTAATCTCACCTGACAATTCAGGTGACTTGCTTCTGATTCAGTTTGCAACATTTCCAGTCAGGCAGACACCAAGCACAGCCCTTCCTTGATCTTGGCTTTTCCGTAGGTGTGCTTCTGTGTTAAGATCTGAAGCAGAGTGTGCCCTCCATGTTTTTGTTCTGGATACTAAGAATCAACTATTTAATTTATTATTAATTTAGGATTTTGTTTGTTTTGAATTACGTGTGTGTGTGTGTGTGTGTGTGTGTGTGTGTGTGTGTATCTGTGTAGGGGTATGCGCATGACTGCAGGTGTTTGAGGAAGCCAGGAACAGGTATCACATCCCCTGGAACTGGAGTTGAAGTGGCTGTAAGCTGCCTGAAATAGGGGTACTGGAAGAGTCTCAAGCACTCTTACCCACTGAGGCTTCTATGTCTCCCCAGAATAAGACCCCGTTTTTGTTTTTTTGTTTTGTTTTGTTTTTATCTTGTGGAAATAGGTGAATTTATTAGAAATGACTTTTGTTCATTTGTGTATTTTGGATTCATTACTAAATACACTGATGAACTTATGAAGTGACACTAGACATCATAAATGACTCAGAGAAAATTTAAAAGTGTGACAGAAGAAAGCATTCCAGACAATTCACACCGGGCAGAGAGGATCCTGGTTCCTTGGGCTGCCCTGCTTGTGCCAAACTTCCTTATTCCAGTCCTGTAGGTGCTTTATCTTCCACCTTGCTTTGTTGCACCACAGGACTTGGTGAATGTCACCTCCTGGTATGAGCCTTTCCTTTGCAGCTTTGTGTAGAAGAAATCTCTCAAGTGTCTATCTTCTTATGTGGATTGCATCCAGATTCAACACTGATGTATAAAAGTTTTCCAGATAACACTCAAGAGTTCTAGCGGATGCCTTTACACTCTCCTAGGACTTGGACGAAAAGAATAAAGAATATATCCAATTAAAACAGGGAAAGAACTCTTGAACCTAGCCACGCACACAAGTAAAACAAATTGTTCGAAGTGCTATATGAGGTAACTGTGACTCCTTCAGATAAACACCAGTACTAATGGGCACTAACATAGCTCCTGAGACGCAACTTTCCCCTTACATTGGTGTTTGGCAGATCACAGATGTCCACTTCTGTGCACCAAGAACTCTTCTGAGCAGCGTTTTGTGATGGTTGTGAGGACCATGTAAACATTTTGAGGCATAACTTACCACGTGAAATATGAGAAAATGTGTTCCTTAAAAGTTCTGGGACTTAGCTTCCACTTTCTATTTCCAAGACTGCAGCGCATGCCGGAAACCCTTTTCAAGGATCACTACATGACTCTCTTCCTTTCCTGCTCCAAAGCAATAGCGCAAACCTCCAGCTCTTTGTTCTGAGCTCAGGGTCCTCATTTGCTTCATGACACTTGGCAACATTACCAAGTAGAGCTACAGCTACCTGAACACAGCATTGTGATAAAATAACTGTCTTAGCTAGGGTTACTGTGGCTGTAATAAAACAAATTGGGGAGGAAAGGGTTTATTTGGCTTACACTTCGACATCATAGTTCAGCACTGAAGGAAATCAGTACAGGAACTCAAACAGGGCAGGAACTTGGAGATAGGAACCACGGAGGTGTGCTGCTTACTGACTTGCTCCCTATAACTTGCTCAGTCTGCTCTCTCATAGAACCCAGGACCATCTCCCCGAGAATGGACCCACCCACAGTGGGCTGGGCTTTCCCACATCAACTGCTAATGATGAAAATGCCCACAGGCGTGCCTATACCCTGATCTTTTTGAGGCTGTTTTTCTCAGTGAAGGTTCCCTCCTTTCCAGTGACTCTAACTTGTATCAAGTTGCCACAAAACCAGCCAGCACAATAATTTAGTTGACTATTTAGTTACTGAAAGGGAGAACACCACACACACACACACACACACACACACACACACACACACACACACAAACTTATAGACATCTTGGGAGAGATAAAAGAGGTATAATGAGAGATTTCATCATGCTTCTTGGAACATGCATTTTAAAACAAGAATCATTTCTTGTGGAATTCTAAATTTAATAGGCTCCAACTCTGGTTGACTGCCTATAACTAAAACTTTGAAATGCAAAGCTACAGTCAATGGAGGGCTATTATATACCAATGCAACCTTTTTTGCTTTAGTGTAGCCTCAAATAAATGCAAAAATGCTTCAGTTTGATACATGTATCTCAGGTCAGTCAGTTGCCGTCAAGGGTATGAATACTGTTTTGATAGACATAGTTATTAGGGCACATTTCTCTAGTGCAGGTTTGGAGAGAGCCATTTAGCATCAGCAGCATTTGGGGACATGGGTTTGGTAGCTTTTATTATCAGTTGTACTGATCCAAATCAGCATTTATAATGGTTCTTTCATGAATGACCAGGGGAAATTTTGCACTGCATATATAGAATGTAGCTACTTCTTCTGTACCTTAATAATCTATATTTTACAGTGTTTTTCATGCATTAGAATTTCTCTATTTGGGTAAGGTATAACATAGTCCAAATATGTGTTATTAAATTAAAAATTACACGAATAGTTTAGCTCATCACTACTTTCACTTTAAGTCATATTTGTATGCACATGTGGAAGCAGATCCATACATAAATGGACATCTAGGGGATGTTAAGATACTTAGAGATCATTCTTTCCATGGCAAATGTTCCATGGCTTACCATCTTGCCCCTCACACTGTCTTCATTTTCCTGCACTGGCTGATTAGAGGTTTTTAGCCTTACTAATCAGTTATCTGCACAAGGGACAAAATGAATATAAATGTCTGACCTTATTTCAACTCATGGCTGCTGCTATGGAGCCAGTTGCAAATGCAGTTAATTGTTCCAATTATTGCTAAGATAAACATCACATGCAGGAGAAAGCATCTTGGTTCTTTTCCACACTACAAAAGAGAAGCGCAGGGTGAATGTAGCAATCTTGGCATTCACGTTCCTAATCAATTACACATGCAAAGGCCTTTGGCAGTGCCAAAAGTTGTCCGTTATTTTTTGTCAGGATTGTATAAATCCCAGAGTGCACTCAGAGGATGTATCGGTTAGATTTTCTTGGAAGTTGGTGGTGCAATGCTAGTGGTGAAAGTGACTCCCACTTAATGCTTATTCAAACCTCCCCATTTTTACAACTTTTTTTTCACATGTAATGGCAGAAGACTAGCTGTGAAACTCTAGGGAGAGCTATATTTGAGGCTCACTTGTAATGGTAATTGTGTCATTCTTGTCAATTTCTTGGTGAAAGTAATTGAACAAAAACTCAAAAGAATTTGTGTATGTTTTCTTCTTCAGACAATGAAACGAGTAGGTATGAAAGCTTTGGATAAGAAATAACCCCCAACCCTGTTGTGTGCAGGCATGTGCTCGTGTGCCTGCATGCATGCATGCATGCATGTGTGTGCATACATGCGTGTGCGTGTATGTGTGTGCGTACGTGCATGTGCATGTATGTGTGTGTGCATGCATGTATGCGTGTATGTGTGCATGCGTGTGGTGTCCTAGGGGTTGATGTTGACTGTCTTCCTCAGTTGCTCACAACCTTATATTTGTGAGGTATGGTCTCTGACCAAAGTTAGAACTCATCAAACCAGTTTGCCTGCCTAGCCAATAAGCTCAGAAATTCACCTGTCTCTGCCTCCCCATCCTTGGGATTATTTATAGGCTATTCCCACCATGCGCTAATCTTCACAAGGATACTGTGGACATCTAAACTCAGGTCCTGCTTGTATGGCATTCCTATGATCCATTGAGCAATCTTCCTAGACTAGTAGATCATTATTTTTCAGAAACATCGTGGTACTTCCTAGGACCCACTTTATGTTGAAGGAATACCATCAGTAATAACTCTGCAAGAATGAGTACTACAGTACTCCTATCATTCCTATTTTAGAGGACTTTATGTTCTTTATGTTCTTATGAAGTCAGATCCATATATAACAATAAGCATATAAATTAGTAAATTATTTTGTATCTTAGGCAGTGACAAATTTCTAATATTTTTCTCTCTCACACACACACAGACATACACACAGAGAAAGAGAGAGAGAGAGAGAGAGAGAGAGAGAGAGAGAGAGAGAGAGAGAGAGAGAAAGAATAGTGTTCAACCTGGATGCCTGGATGGGAGAAGGAATTCTTCAATACTAAAAGTAGACCATGAATTGAATTACTCATGAAGTTTAGTTACTTACTGTCTGCGGTTATGTTAAGGGCTTCCTGTAAAAGGGCTTCTCAGATTGTTTTATGTGACTGGAATCTGTTGTGTCCTTCCCCTGTTCCTACAGCATCTTAGATAGTACAGCCAGATGTCCGCAGTCCCTGCTTTCATTTCTGTTTGCTCCTTTTCTTGATGAGATAGATCACGTGCTCTTCTTGCCTAAGATGCTTGATTACTTGCGTCTTGGAAACTTGCATTTTGGTGTTAAAGAAAACATGTTCCATCATTTAATATCTTTTCCGGGATCTCCAAGAAACCCTGCAGGACCATTTTCATTTTTATGTGTTCAGATATCACCTCTTACTTAGACGAAGCCCTCCTTAGCCTAGTGTACCAGCTGATCTTCATTTTGACCAACACGAATTCTTTGTATACATTTTGGTAGTTGCTGTTTGTTGGTCCTCTCTCCTGCTGATTGGTTTTCAGTCCTTGGTAATTAACGTCTTTCTCTGCATGCCTCATGGAAGGGTCACTGTCCACCTTACAATTCTGCTCTCATTCAACTGATTTTATTTCTTTATACCATATAATGCTGTGAAAAAAATCTTTAGAGCTTTAATGATGTTTTATTTCATATCATTCATTACCTTTGTGAGTATTCTTATAGGTTATGAGTGTTAATGTCACACTATGAAGCTTAGACTGGTGTTCAATTTGCAGTTTTCCTGCTTCTGCCTCCCAAGTGAAGGGACTACAGCCATGCAAGTCTTTTCAAAAACTTTTTTGTTCCTTCTAGTTGACTTTGGTGTCCTTAGGAGTCACACAGTATCTTCTGGGCAACATGGCTATTGACGCCATGACTGTATTGAAACACCTTTCTAGAATTATCTCCAGTCCAAGATTTGTTGTATGCAATATTCTCATATTTAGTCATGTGTTAATGGCTAATATGGACATGGGCAGACATGCTGTCAACCTTGCCATCTGGATGCCTACTTGACTCCTCTCCTCACCAAACTATCAATAACCTTTGTTCTTTAGAATTTACAACTTAAAGGTTATAACTTTCTCAGTTACCTCAATGACAATTTTTGTAGTCTTCTGCACTTTTCTGTGGACACCCGAACCTCGAAACAGGCGCGCGCTTTTCCTGACTCGAGCCCACGAGAACGGACGATCGTCCTAGGAGTTAAAACAGACGACACACACACAAAGAGACCGGCTCATCTGCCAAGGAGCAAGTGGCAAATGGCAGCTTTATTAAGCATCAGTAGGATATATATACTGTGGGGCAAAAGGACACCAGCCCCCACCAGGATCAAGGAAAGAGAGAAGTCAGGGGGCCACACCCAAGGTCAGAGAGCAGCTGAACAGAGAAAAGAGGAAGCCAGGTGGGCGTGCTCAGGCTCAGAGATGAGCTGACCCGGGGACCTTGCCTGCGGCGAGAACCTTGCTTGCAGGTGGAACTACCAGAACAGTTAAGGGAGAGTTCTCTCTAAGCTACACCTTTGGGCCGTAGGCAAAATTAGCATAACAGGAGAGGGCAGTTCTATGCTACACCCTCAAGCCTATGCAGTGGAACCAGGAAGCAGAACAGCCCTGCAAAGCGCCTCGGAAAAATGGGGAACCTGTGTATCTACAAATTTTTGTGAAATTATATTTATTTTCATTTTATGTACTTTGTTCTTCATTGTTTTTATTGAGCTCTATATTTTTTCCAGCTACCTTTTCTTCCTCCCCTCCCACTTCTACCCTCTCCTATGGTCCTCACACTCCCAGTTTACTCAGGAGATCTTGCCTTTCTCTACTACCCATGGGAGATGAGATCCATGTATGTCTCTCTTAGGGTGCTCATTGTTGTCTAGGTTCTCTGGGGTTGTGAATTCTAGGTTGGTCTTTCATTGCTTTATGTCTAAAAGCCACTTATGAGTAAGAGTACATATTATATTTTTCTTTCTGGGTCTGGGTTATCTCACTCAATAGGACATTTTCTCGATATATTCTTTTTCCTACAAATTTAAAGTTATCATTATTTTTTCTGCTGTGTTAATTAATTGTGCTAATGTACCACATTTTTTATCCACTCTGCAGTTGAGGGGCACTTAGGTTGTTTCCAGGTTCTGGATATTATAAATAATGCTGCTATGAACATAGTTGAACACATGTCCTTGTGGTATGATTGAGCATCTTTGGCTGTATATCCAAAAGTAATATTCCTGGGTCTTGAGGTAGGTTGTTTCCTAATTTTCTGAGAAATGGCCATACTGATTTCCACAGCAACTGTACCAGTTTTCACCCCCACCAGCAACCACACAACCTCTCCAGCATAAGTTATCATCAGTATTTTTTATCTTGGCCATTCTTACAGGTATAAAACGGAATCTCACCGTTGTTTTGAATTGCATTTCTCTGATGGCTAAGGATGTTGACCATTTCCGTAAGTGTCTTCGAGCCATTTTAGGCTCATCTGTTGAGAGTTCTCTTTTTAGGTCTGTACCCCATTTTTTATTGGATTATGTGTTCTTTTCATGACTCGTTTCCTTATTTTTGACAAAGAAGCAAAAAACTATACAATGGAAAAAAGAAAGCTTATTCAACAAATGGTCCTGACTCAAGTGAATACCAACATGTAGAAGAATGTAAATAGATTCATATTATTTTATATACTTTGAAACAAAATAAACTCTGCCATTAAATTCACTTTTGTGTCAATAGAAGAGGATCACACCATAAAATGAGGTTAAAATTTAAGTGAAGAAGATGCATTTTAAGACTATCATTACACATTTCAAACAAAAGGTGTGATTTAGGTAAGAAAATGGTTTCTTCTTGTATGTGACTTCATGATATATGATGTTTTTAGGGTAAATTTTCCTTCCTTCTCTGATTGCTTCCACTATACGATATCCAGTAACATATTAATTATCCCTTAAAAGTCAGAAATACATATGGAGGAAATCTTTAAGATTCTGTGCTGTAAATTATATCATTGCATAAAAATCTAGATTGGAAAATAATCATGTAATTATTACATATGTGTAAATGTTCATGCACAGAGAGAAACAGTGTAAATATATCTTTTTGCTGCATCTGTCAACTAATACTTGCATTCAGTAAGAGTTCAAACTGTGTGTGAAAGAAATATCGATGCTCACTATAGTCAAATAGTACAAAAACCTACACTCAGGTTCACTATTGTTTGTTAACTGTTTTACCATAATTATTGTGGATAAATAAACATACACACACACACACACACACATTAATTAGTCCCAGTGTCTACACATCTCAGTGATCTTTTGCACATTTAGAACAGCCGTTCAGCAAAGAAGCTGCGGAGTTTCACATAAATTTTACACTTTTAGTTTTAGATGCGTTATATGCGTTTATCTATCGCAGATAGAATTAGAACTAGAAAAGCAATGAATTTTATTTCCTGTTTGTAACTTGTTCTCATTGCCTCAGTCAATTCTCATCTTCTTATACTTATCCCTTCCTGTTCTCACGTCGTGTTATACTATACCCATGTGTACATTAGTTTACATACATATGCCTATAAACATGGATATATGTGCTATCTTCTGCATGTGAGAGAGAATATGCAGGTGATATAACACCAGGTTAGAGGAGGAGCATTGGTAATTAAAATTTCACTCTATATTCTTCATTACAAGGTGCAAATATCATTTTCCCTGTAAAGTGTCTGTCAAACTTGAGAATCTTACTTTATAAGGAGCTTGGGAATTGGAGTAGGGTGAAGTCAAGCGTTCAGATTTGAAAAATATTTTAGGAAACATAACTCATACATATCTAATCCAGCAAACATGATATATTTAGAGTCTTGTTAAAAATTTATGGTCGCCACTGTAGAGAACGCTTGTATGTAATTAAATGTTCCGTGTGGATTTTTTCTATTCTCTTCTATTCAGACTCACTCAGACACCAACTATGAATGACTGGAAGTCACATATGCATTGACACCGTTTCTAGATACCTGGTGCCACCTGAAATGACAGATGACATTCCACCTGTCCTCAGTGGCTCCTGGGATGAAGGTGACTCTCAGCATAATCCCAGAGACACTTACCATGAATTGCTGGCCAAATTGCAAGGACACTAAGAGAATAAAGTCATGCTTCAGAGGACAGGAACATGCACACTTTACAGAGAAGTGTTCTCACGCTAAAGAAAGGGGGTTTTCCAAATGACAGATCAAATTGTCAAGGCAATTAAGAAATGCATGTGACTTTGTGTAGCCTAACTAAATTATTATCAAAAGGTTTTAATTTATACTGTAAAGGAAGTTTTTTTTTAATACTCAAAATAAGCTTGCACATGTATTTCAATGACTAGAAAGCAACATTGATTATATCTTAATAATTTTTAGATAAGTAGTACACTTTATAGTTCACAACGTAAATTAGGAAGCATCTCCAGAAGTCATTAATTTATATTAATGCCTAATTAATAATTTAGACATTTTCACTACTTCCCATAAGAAGATGGATATAGTGACTGAGACTGAGACGTTAACCCAAGGAGGCAATGCAGAGGTTCTTACACAAAACAAATGGGAGATGATTCAGGGCCTAAAATAACCCATTTGTCTCCAGCCTCATTCCCATTCCTTCCCCAAGTTGTCCTATGTAACCTTCTAAAGCTGAGTCTTGTTTGTCACCATGGAAGCACCAATAGAGATTATGAGCTTTGAGATCCAGTGGACAGAATCCAAATTTCTAAAGTTGCTAACATACTGATCACCAGAAAAGTTGCTATATATATTGCATTAATAATATATAAATTAACAACTTATACTTTCTACATATATTTGTGTATATACAGCCTATTAGAAACATTTTATTACTTAAAGTAAATATAAAGGAAGATATAGCTCCACTTGACCTTTAATGGGGAGGAAATTCATGAAAAGCCCATAGTATTTTGTCAAGTTCGAATAATATGGATGGCTATTATTACTGTTGTACTTGGGACAAATACCCAGGAGGTTGCTGGTGAAACTATCACTTATAATCTACCCAGTCATCAAGAACTTTGTAGTTTCTATGAATTATCTCACTTAAATGCTTTACAGTATCTCATAATGATTGATATTTGTGGCGACACCATTACACACGTTGAGAGAGAAAGATAGGTGTTGTGGGGCTTACCAACACATAGAACAAAATAGAACCTGTGCTATGGAAAACATTGCTTATCAGTCAAATAACTGGTCATTCCCATGGGTCTGTTCTGTCTGCTTTTTATACAACCAGGTAGTCTTGAAAAGACAACAGAGGTCTGCTCATTCCCTCGAACACTATAACTCAAGGATTTTCACTAGAATGGAAAGCCAAATGCCACAACAAACCCTGTCTTCATGCCTTTCTGCTTGTGAGGAAGGTTTCTGGGGAGAATGGCTGGGGGGGCGGGGGAGGAGAGCTTAAACTCTAAGGAGGCTATGAGGGGTGGTGGAGACTGTGGCTTCCACCCATGCAGTAGGCTCTAAACAATTCCCTTGCTGCACATAAAAGTGGGATTAATGTTGCTTCGTGTTCTAATTTGTTGAAGAGAATCCAGATTTTTGTGCAGACACGTTTGAAAGTTGGCTCATATCATCATTATAAAAAGTAGTAGCAAAATGACTGTGTCTACTCTGCACCCAGCATGGACGACAGATGTTGAATGAGAACCTGCGCTGCTGTCTGTGGCCTCTGCCCTCGGCAGCCTGGCTCTGCTTGCTCTATGGCCACAGTGCCATCTGGTCTTTCCCCTGGTCTTCACAGTCTCAGTTCGGTGTCTTCTTTTCAGGTTCTCAAATGTCTCAAGCCACTTTAGGTCCTGCTTACTCTGTTTTCTACGATTAGGTTTGGGGCCTTTGCAATCCTCAGATCTCAGCTCGCCTTTCAGTTTTTCAGACACTTCCTGGACCCTCAACCAGGCTCAACATGAGTACCCACTCCTTGTTTTCAGTCTTTAACACCTACTTGTAGTTTGCAAATTGTGCTTTGGGGTCCCCTAGATCCTGAGAGACGAAAACACCAACACAAGCTTCATGAGGGAGCGAGATATAGCTTTCATATTTTTCCTTCCCTTCTGTTATGAATACATAATTGTCCAGAAAAGATACACACTTGACCTTGAGACAGCCTGAAGACATGATGAGTATTTCAGTCTTTCATTTGGCCAGGCATTAAACATACTGTTGAAGACATGAAACACTACCAGCCTTCTCAATAATTGTATTTAAAATTGAGCTTTCATAAAATTTTATTTTTATGTCATATGATTATGTGAAGTCACTTAAACTCTAATTTTTCTTATGATTAAAAAAATTCGAACAATTGTGTTTGTTCGAATTTTTTCTTCACCTCTACAAACAGGCTTGAGATTAGAAATTTTGAAGAGTATTTCATGGGAATATATCAACCTCTAAAATCATTTACTTACTTACTCATTTATTCCCTAAAATGTAAGCATCATGAAGGGAGAGCTTGTGGGTGTTCCTTGGTAATTTTAGCACCCATGAGTACCCAGAAGAGCCCCTGACCTGGAAAGCCACAGGGAGGGTATCCAAGGGAGCAAATCATTCATCAGTAGAGAAGCTTGAAGAAGCAACTTAACTTCCAGCCGGCTGGGTAGCAAACTTTAAAATCACAACAGCAAGCCTGAAACTGGAATCAGTGCAGAGAACTTACACGCAGGCAAGTTGCGGCACTCAAATGGTATGGAAGAAACTTTGTAGTGAACGGTGACAGCGTTTCCCTGTTCACCTGTGTCCTGCTCTGTGGCAGACTTTCTGAGCAGACAGACCTTACTGAAATCTCTGGGCTCTTTTCCCCCAACAATAAATACATTATGTGCTGAGGAATGAGGTCACATCACGTTCAATGGAACACTGACAGAAAACGCAATTTAGCTCATTAGTTGGGTGCGACAAATTTATAGCCAGAGAATCGGGGTGACTTTTCCAGAACATAAATTCAAGGTGGCCCAATCCTGTTCAGACAGCCAATAGTCAAGTCTGAGCTCACCGCGGCGAAATTACATATATCCTTCCAAGGCAAGCCCTAACTGTAAAGTCAGGAGGTGAGGTGCCCAGACCCCGGGGTGAATTGCTCTGAGGAGGTCTTTCTCCTTCCCTCCCAGGGGCAGGAGTGTCTAAACTCCCAAGAAAGTTTAGAATGTCATTAGTGAGCTGTTCTTCAAAATGCCTTTCTCTGTTCTGCTTTTAAAATACAAATCCCATAATAGAGGGCATTAAGAATCTGGAATCTGGTGCCAAGAGACTATATTTAACTGGCTCCATGATCTTTGGTTATGTCTGCAGGTCTTTGTGCTTCAGTCTAAGCATTTGTAACACAGGGCGAACTGAGTGGTGAAAAATAAATAATGTGGGCATTTAAGAACCTTCTGTGACCTTCAGTGTTAGTGGTTCCCTTCATGACACAACTAAGCAGAGGGGGTTGGGTGTCAAGTGTTGCTAGTTTTACATCTCAGTGGCCAAGGGACCCTGAATAACTCAGCTGGTGTGTCTAAGCACTGGTGTCTTTATATGAAAATAAGAGCAGTGAAGAGATTTGGAGTTATTGTGCTTAAAATGAGAAAATCTGTTTATCAGAGAGATTCCTTGCATGAGGGCACAGAGTACTTGGTTTCAGGCAGTTCCTACTCCTACAGAGAAGGAGTACACCCTAAGAGAGTGTACTCATTCTTCAGAGTTCTTCAGTGAGCTGTGATAAGATGTCGTGAAAGAGACAACAATGAGTTCCATCAGTGGAATCAGACAAACCATGAGCAAGCCCATTTTAGGCAGACTTTGGACGCTTAAGAAGTTCTCTGCCCTTGTTCATGGGGGCAATTCCAAGCAGGACAGCTGAGAATGACTGAGTCTTTTGCATAAGCATCAGAAGCTTATGGTAAGAAGAGGCACAGAGGAGATGTGCGTGGGGGAAAAGAGAAGATCTTCTGACTCTGCACATTACAGGTTTGGCTTTTATTCTGCAAGAGAAGGAAGACACTGGAAACTTTTAAGTGTGAGAGTGTTTGATCTTTTGTCATAGGAGAAAATAAAGGAAGACCTGGGAGGAAGAGAAGGCACTACCTGAGACAGCAGAAGCAAGTGCCTGGAAAGGACATTCACCACTGAGGGTGCCAAATTAGAGCTGTAGCCTTTTTAAAGTTTGGTTTAAAAGGGGGGAGGGAATATTAAAGATGGGACAAAGGTCTGAATTCCAGAAACTGGCGAGTTGCTGTTAGGAAAAGGAAAGACTGTGTTTTGGGAAAGAAAACCACACATATATTGGTGTGGTTTTAATTTGATGACACGCTAAATACATTGGAAGGAAACCCTTGGTCAAGTAATATTGGATTGCCCTGAGCTCTCTGGTTCATCCATCCACCAGAGTGTCCAGTGTGGGGAAGAACTCTAGCCAAGAATTATTTTACCTTTAATGCCAGTGGTTCTGGTGTGTGGATTCTGTGACAACCCAGAACGCAGAAAGGGAAACAAAGCTATACAGAAAAATATCTCCATTTCCACAGGATTTCTTCTTCTGCGTGGCTTTGTGTGGCTGTAAATCTGTCCAGAGACATAGCTAATGTAAGCTTTTTACATGTAAGAGCTGTGAGGCTCTAGGTATACATATCGATACTGTCCTAATGAGATGCTGATGGTGTCTGTGGCTGACGTGCTTTCATTAGCATTTGCTAGCTAATTACACTTAATTGTGAACATTAAATTCATATGTGATTACTTGCAACACTGCCAAATTAGTATGTGTGGAAAAAGACGAAGGAGCTACCCAAATTTACTCATGCCTGTGAGTGAGCCCCAGGGAGAATTTGGAACACTAGAGTTTTGTATTTAAAATATAATTTTTCAAAACTGCATTTATATATATGCACTTTTGAAAAATTGTCCTTGCCATCATTATAAATAAAATTCTAGCTATTTGTAATTTATTTCATTAGAATGTACAAGATATGCTGCATTCATAAACATAAAATTAACTTGGCTCTGAGGAACAGGCAGCCATCTTTTCCAATAAGTCTGGTTTTAAAAGTACGTTTTAATTACTCAAAGATTTTTGCTTTGATGAAAGAACTTGCTGTGAATTCCATCAGGGTAGTGTCTGCTTTATAGATAAGTGTTTTCCCAGAATGCCTTTGGCCGTTTGCTCCAGTCTGTCTCATGGCACTGCTGTGTTCACAGTAGCAGGTTCTGAAACCCCTCAGCTCTCTGTTGTGGATTCCTGTGGCTGCTGCTTAGGGGATTTCCTCAGACACCCTGCCTCCCTTTCTCATGCTCCAAACAACAGGGTTTTTTTTTTGAAGTCTTATGAATAGTCTCTGCTTTCAAAGAAGCTATGTGGTCATCATCTGGTTATACACACATGATTAATGAATATATTAATAAATCAAAATTATATTTTGTAATACCAGCCAGGCAGCTAAGACTGGGAAGAATATCATTTCTGTGCTGCTGTCCCAAGTCTGACATTTCTTGTGCTGTTTGTGGGAGAGAAGAGTGTGTAGAAGCCTCTGGCCGGGAAGTCCAAGTTGGTCAGACACTTGGGCATGTGCACCATGGTTTACACAGGATAAAGCCAATTGTTTAATTGTCAATGGTTTTATGTGATAAATATTTCATAGTAAAAAATAAGTTGTGTATTTTCCTTGGAAAATCTCGCAACTGAGAAGAGATTACTTACCTTCAATAAGATACTTTCTGAGTTTTATTGTCTTCTCATGGGCATCCTCCACCATTTTATAAACAGTAAGACGTTGACTGAGGTCTCTGTCCTGCCTGGTCCTGCCTGCAGTCATTTCCTCCCAAAGAAACCCGCAGAGGCCTACATTAGTTATAAACTGGTTGACCTATTGGCTCAGGCTTCTCATTAACTATTATATCCTATATTAACCCATAATTCTTGTCTGTGTTAGTCACGTGGCTTGGTACCTTATATCAATGAGATATTCTCATCTTGCTTCCTTTGTGTCTGGGTTACAACTGTAGACTGAACCTTTCCTCTTCCCAGAATTCTTCTGTTCTGGTCAACCTGCCTATGCTTCTTGCCTGGTTACTGGCCAATCAGCATTTTATTAAACCAATATAAGTGACAAATCTTTACAGGGTATAAATATTTACATTGTTCCATAGCAGTAAGACATGCCCTGTTTGTCATCAGTTGACCAGCTTTTGACTTGCTTAACCTTTATCAATTAAACCACTCATAAATAAGGCATTGGTGAATGCCATAGCAAGTATAGTTACTGTCTATTTGGCAAATACTGAAATTGAATCAATAACAGTACATGGGTTGGTAGTTATGAACTAAAGTCATGGCAAGTCTGGCCAAAGATGTTGATTTGAAAAAATAGAAAATAGGTTGTTTCCTTACAAAAAAAGTTTATTGACTGAGGGAAGGACAGAGGATCGAACCTATTGCTAATTAAATTGATGATTGGGCGAGGCAAAATGAAATCAAAAGGTTGACACAGAACCAACTGGAGAAATTAGAAAGAGAAATGGTGGTATTTTCAAAGCCAAGGAAGAGAAGTTTTGGGGGAAACAAGTGGTTTTTAAAAAGAAAAAGTGGAGAAAATTAAAACTGAAAAATAACATTTTGGATGGAACATGGAAGAGGTTCTAAGGAATATGATAGGCAGAATAATATTTTTAAAAGGGGATCACATCCTTTTCTACAGAGTCTGAACATGTCCTGTTATGTAGCAAGGTGTGTAAGGGGTTAGGGTTTGGGGTAAAATTTAAATTGTTAATCGGGTACATAAAATTGTTACCCCCTATGTTATCTGGGTGTGCCCAAGTCCTCACCAAATTCTTAAGGTGGAAGAAAAAGTTCAGAACACTGTGGTGAGATACTCTTGGCCAGCTATTGCTGATTCTGAAGACAGAAGAGGGTCCATGTTATCTTTCTCATCATGGTGGTAAACTGTTACATCTTGAGAAGAAGACCATAGGAAGGAGGGGTTTACTCTGGCTGGCATCTGAGAGAGGTTTCCAGCTCAGTGGCACAGGCATGGGAGGAGAGGGGCCATCAGGCACCTCAACCACACCCAGGAGGCTGAGAATCTGGTGCCAGAAATGGGTGGGGTAACAAGACCTGTGTGAGAGACACCCATTCCCTCCAGCTCTGGTTGGAGGTGGGATGGTTTCTGGCCTTGGGTAGGCTTGATCAGGGTCTGTGTAATATGGCACTGATCAGAAAAGGACAGCAGTGGACAGATAACATACATCCCCCATCTTTGAGTAACAAACAAGTTGTTCCTATAGCAACAGAAAATGAGAACTCTTAATAGCCAAGTCCTTGTGTGTCACATACTGTTGTGCTTTCCTAAGCATTGCATTTTAAGATAGCATTCATTTAATTCTCGTAATTTCCTGGTGTAGACACACTATTCTACAAATGGAGACTGTAAGGCACCATAAATCTATTGGCCCAAGGTCACACCAGGGCAGAGTAGAAAAGAAATGAGTGAGGTCTTTTAAAGTTGTGTCATCGATGATAATTTTGTATCTTTTTTTTGGGAAATTTCAAAGTGACAAAGCATTTAAAGACAAAATGCAAGAAATATGTGTGTGCTTACTTTGATTCAAAAGCTGTTCCCTCACTTAGAAGGTTTTTGCCAATGACACCTGGGAGAGAGACCAGTTTCCTCCAAAATGACATCAGCCACACTACAGAGCAGGCTGCATGCCCGGGAATAGTTGGCAAACCCAAAACAATGCTCTATTTTTTTAGAGCCTTTTGTCTTAGTTTTGCTTGATATTTTTTGTTTTGTTGAGTTTTTTTATTTCCATGGATTTTGGTTTTATTTTTAGAAATAGCATGAAGTTAGATGCATAGGGAGATGAGGAGATTATTGGAGGAGTTGGGGGACCAAAAGATTATAATCAAAATATATTGGAGGAAAAAATAAATAATACAAGTTGTCATCATTGACAAGGGAGAGTAAAGAAAGCTTCATTTTCATGGCTTTTCCATCAGGGAACAGACAACGTGTATATTGATTTGTAAGCACATAGTGATGTCCATCTATCTAGCAATCATCTATATATGATATACAGAGATATGATAAAATTCTTCTTGTTATTATATCATGGCCGTGCAGCTTAATTCCCTGCCAGCATTCACCAGTATGACCATCTCCTGCTTAAATTCATAAAATTCTTGAGACAATAAGACAGGCTACTATAGAAGGTTCAAGGGTTAGACACTGCAGAAAGTTGTAAGGACAGAGTTAATGTCAACACTATCAGTGACTTTCACACTGTGATGTTTCATAATATTTTGTTTAATAGATAGGTCTCAGTAGGATCCAGAAATATTTCTTATGCGTATTCCAACAAAACGTGTCTTCTGTTATTAACGACATGCTTTATCTAAAATATTTTATAGAACATTAAGATTATTATTATGAATCTCACAATGGCATGTTAAATTTGTGATTTAGTTGTGTTTCATATATCAAGGAATGGATATTTTCAAATACAAGATTAGCCCAATGGGCAATGCACCTTGTCCTCTTCTCTAATTTTTTTCTTGTATTTTCTGTTATCTGAGACCTGCCCAAATTTCAAGCTTTACGAAGTGCATTCTTTCTAGCATTTCAATCTCATGCAGCTTCCTGTGTTTTCTCTAAGCATGAGGATCAGCTGTATAGAGCCAAGATTTGCTTCAGTGTAAAGTTCATATCTTAATTTTCCTTCCAGAAGTAGCCACTAAAACTGCAGTGTCAGCAAATACATAGGGATGTTCCGTGTAGTACGAATGCCCCCGATTAGTGATATGACTGATAATTTTAAAAAATTAGCATTCATTGAAGAGTAGATATGTGGGGGCTGGAGAGGCACCTGAACATACAAGGCTTACAACCAAACATATGAGAACAGACATGTGAAAGATTGAAGACAAGATAATGCGATCTGGCCCCAATACACTATAAAAGTCACATCAATAAAAGTAAAGAAAAAAAACCCTTAGTTCACACTTGGAGAATGAGAACTAGATAGCTCAGGAGAAGAGGTGTCCCAAGTACTTTATGTAAACCAATGAGAATATAAACAGCCTTGTGTGACCGTTTGGTGAATGCTGTCAAAGGTGTTCCGATTCTTCGATGTTTATTCCCACCTGTACAATGTCTTATCTATCTCAGTATACTTCTCTCATTGAACAATACTTTAGACTTTGTACCTGAGTACAATTTCACCAGGAAAAGGACACATTGCTTAATTCAGTGCAGTATTCTCAGAGGAGAGCACAGTAGTTGACAAGTAGCACATCCAAGAACAGTCTTTGAAATAACGATTTTGCTGTGTCAATAATAGCTCCGCTTTATTATAACTTTGTGGAGCATCCTTCTAAGGTTGTTTATTATTATTATAGATACTGCTTTCCCAAGTAATTTACTCCCGTTTACATCTATTTAACATGTGAGGCTAGAGTAAGGTTTGGTTTTCAATTTGGCGTGTTGGATTTTTTCACTTGATATTTGGCTCGACCGACTTCTTGTAAAGATGATTCAGATACACAGTGAAATAACCTTTCACTTTGCGTGTTGCGATGCGTGCTCAAATAGTGATCTAGAACACGGAAACTCATTGAATCTAAGTGTAGAAAGTCATGATAGTGAGCGGCAAGTGTAAAACGTACATTATCACATTCTGTTGTACAGCGGACAAGCTTTCAAAACCCACTAATGTGGACGCAGTTAGCTGTTGAAAGAATTAGACAGACAGTCAGAGAGACTGATCCCTTTCAAAACCGCCCTTCTGATAATTTAGAGATAATGGCTTAATAATAGTTTTCTTAAATAAAGTTTTGGTTTTATGCAAATTGTACTAAAATCTGTTCTGTAGTGCTGATGTCCAGAAAGAAAATGGCAAAGAATGTTTTCACGTTCTCACGAAGTCACTTAGCCAACATGATAAAGGCCTTGGGAATGAAGTGAAAATCTATGTTGCATTTAGTGCGCCTTTGATTAAAAGTCACGTGTAAAACCATGTTGATGTGACGGATGCTAAAACGTATATCTACCTAAAGCATATATCTCTTAAAGAAGACATAAGAAACCACGCTTCTGCAGCACCCGCAGAAGAAAGCAGTCTCCAGGCCAGTGATTTCCTCAATGTAAGTCTTCAGACCGTACAACACCTGACTTCATTGTAGTTTATGAAAAATTCAAATAAACAGACCAGTGATCACATAGGTGGTCTTGTCTTTGCTAATCTTCTGTTTTAATTGAGCCTACTGGCCTTTTTGTTGCTGCCACTGCAGAAGAACAATTAATATGGACCCCTGAACTCTGTTATTCTGGATCTGAAACACCTGGTTTGGATATCGCAAGTTAAAGTTGAAGCCATCCTCCTCCTCTCCCTCTGACAGAGATTATTTCAGGACCATCCGGTGGATGCAGGAGAATGCCTCGGTGGTTGCTGCAGCAGAGCTAACGCTACAGAGTTCACTGTGCCTCCCTAGTATCTTTCCTGGTTGTAGCTGATTCTTCCTAGTCATGGATACATCTATTGTCTGTACTGGACTTCAGGTGCCTTGTCAAACATAAAGTGTTGTGCTTCCCTGAGAAGCAATTAAATACAGAAGGCAATGCATGGGGGGAAAAGCAAAAGTGTTTTATACATTCTCAAAGATGAAGTAGTCAGAAACAGCCTGTCAGGGAAAGATTCATAATTCTGTGGTGGAGAGGGGTCCTGGGATTTAATCCAGGATTTGGGAATGGCAGCCAAGAGTCCCACTGTTGAACTCTATCCCTAATTCTCACAATCTGCTTAATAAAAACAATCCTTAATAAAAATAAATTTATGCAGTCAGACAATGACTATGGTTTATGAAGTAAACACTAAGCAAGAGTTAATAAACCCTCAGAAATGGAGTGATTAGTGAATAGCAGTTGGGTTAAAAACATTATAATTTATAGTCCCATAGTAATTCAAGAATGAGCAGAATTAAGATATTCAAATAAAAACTAAGTGGGCACCCCATAAATAGGTCATTGTGTTTTATACATATGAGTGTTGTTTACCAAGTTTAAATATGGATTTGTAACCCAATGGATGAAGTATTCTTGAAACCGAATTATCAAAAAAATAATTTGTGTCTGGCAGACATACAAAGAACTCTTAAACCAAAACAGATGTGAGAGGTGCTACAGATCTCCCCATCACAGTCTAACACAGGAGCATTTTCTGTGCCAGTCAAGGAGCTGAGACTCGGCTCTCAGCACCAAATAAGGGACTCAGCTCTCGCCCTGTGACAGAGAGGGACCTTCCATGAGGAACCCCAGCGAGAGCTAAGTGAAGCTTGTCAGCACCGCGCCGTCAGCAGCAGCTGGGTTAGAAATGTGAATGCTCACAGCGACAACCACAGAGCCCGGTACTGATGTGAACCCCTTTGGCTTCTTCATTTTCTATTTACAGAAGAGAGTCTTTGAGGTTGTTTTGCTGTTACACAGCCCTTGCTGAGATGTTGAGCTGCTTCCCTGCTTCACACAGGCTCTCCTGAGCATCTGTGGGGTTATTTGCCCCATCTGTGGGGTTATTTGCCCCAAAGTCCCTGTCTTTTCAAACACATCTCCAGGATGGATTTGGTTAGGACAGGACAGATGTGGTGTCTTCTCACCAGAATTCACTAAGTGTTTTCCTAATGCACTCCTAAAGTCTAGGACAGGTATAACCAAACTTAGACATTGGAGGAATTGGTTGCTCCCTCTCAATACATTAAGATGGAAACATTCCTGAATGTATATGCTAAACGTATGATAACCTATTATCATGTCTAATTTCACAGTTAAAGTCAATATGCTTCTTTTCACATATAAAATTTTCCCTTTGCTTTTATCCATTTCTTTTTTACTTTTCTTCTAAAAATGAAAGTATGATGAATAAAAGACACTGTTTCCTAGAGTCATTCTTTACCTGAGGTTCTCTCGGTTTCTCCTTCCTCCTCTGCATAGATGACTCAGTTGTGGGAAGTGCGGTTGATGAGCATGTTAAACTTAGGACTGAGTGTCCCAAAGGCTCTGACTCTCTGCAGAATGTTCAGTTGTGGGTCTCTGTGCTAATTTTAGTCTATTGTGAGGTTAAGCTTCTCAGATGAGGGTTGACTGGGGTATTGATCTATGGTATAGCGGTATGCTGTTAGTTTTTAGTTTGCTCTCTCTCTCTCTCTCTCTCTCTCCCGTGTGTATGAATTTTTTGTTCCATTTTGTCATTTTTTGTCTCATTGGTCTTTTTCTTGTTTGGTATCATTTTCTTTCTGTGGGCTTTTGAAAGAGAGTGAATATGACGTTGGGTGGATCGGGAAGTTCTGGGAGGAGGTGGGGGAAAGGAAGCTGTGATCAAAAATAAAGGATGGTGAATGTTTGTATCAATAAGAAACTTTGGATGCAATTTTAAGATGATGAAAAGTGTCACAAGGCAAATTTGAAAACCTGAGTACTAAAAATGTTTTCCATGTCAAGTATGGGAATGAAGAAGCAACTATGAGGGGCCCAAATCTCATCCTCCTTAAGATATCGTCCTATTCTATAAAGATAGATAGAAGTGGAAGACAGAGAGACAGAGAGAGAGAGAGAGAGAGAGAGAGAGAGAGTGTGTGTGTGCTGCACCTTGCTCATGCTGGCACTGTGGAGAGCTGTAGGTAAGCAGAACTGAAATGCTTTTTTCCTATGTAATGGCCCTGGGCTTCACGAGGTGACCATTGCAAGGCCCTCCCCATGCTCCCTGAAGCTCCCCAGCTTTCGTTATACAGCCTGGTGCAGCTCTACCTTCTTAGTCTCTTTCTTTTAGTTGCTTTTGATTCATATGCCCCACTTTGCGTGTGAACAGTTTGTAAGTGCTGATGGATTATGTCCATTATTATTTAATGCATTCCTCATATATAAAAATAGGGGTTTCCTCCACTCAAAATTTTGTGGGTTTATAAATCTGCAACCTAAAACCCCAGTATTAAGCTATTTCAAGAAAAATACGCTGTTTTCCTGTGCATTGTTCAAGGAGATGTCTCAGTTTGAAATATGTCTACATATATGTTCATATACTGTCTTTCCTCCTGTGTAGTCTGGTTTGCTCTCATCATTCAAACCTGCAGGAAGCTTTGCAAATGAATGGCCCTATTGTGTTCACTGTGCAGTCCACTGTTTGTCCAGGCCACTTCCACTTGAAACTCGCTATCCTCTGGAAATGTGCTTAAAGCATGTACTCTGAGCTCTTCATAGAGGAAAGTGGGATTGTAGGTAGAGGGGCTCGATGTCTACCTACATTAGATTCTTCTGGAAGTCCTCTTCTCATAAAGTTGCTTCAAGATGTACATCTCATCTATATAACAGTTATGGAACACAGATTTTTCTTCAGTATGGCAATGTTGTAAATGTGATTGTCCTTTAATAGTTTAAGGTGTGGATTAGAGATAAAGCATGCTCTAGCATCCACAAAGCCCTGGATCCGGTCCCCAGTACCAAGACCAAAAAGCAACGGTGGGGTGCAATGCCTGATGCAAATCTTTTCATATGAATCATTTTAAGATAGCCTGGATAAATTAGCCATGAGCCATACAATTTCCACCCTGGATTGTGGAGGAAGGCTTTTTGTTTATTTGGTTGGTTTTTGTTGATGTTGTTTCCCTTAACAGAACCTTGTTTGTTCCCTTCTCTTTTACCTGAAAAATCTTCCAGAAATTCTTTTCTCAAAAAATTAAATAACATATGACCCATGAGACTATCTTGAAAATTCCAATCACCTATGTGATAAATGTAGCACCTGCATGGCTTGAAACATTATAGTCTTTTCTGAAAGAATTGCTGTTTTTGACAAGAATTTGACCTTAAAGGGAGAAATACATGTAGAGAATGAGACAAAATGAAATAACGACGTCTTCCATTATAGGAGCAACAGGTGGGAAGGTGGAAGGGGAAGCACAGAGATCGTCTGCTTAACACAGATTAGTGGTGAAATACGTGAGGGAAGGCTCACCGAGGTGACGGTGCCTCCCACTGCTGGGTGGCACGTGGTGGATAGAATGCAGTGAGAGCGAGGAAAAGGGAGGGACGGTAGGGTGGAAATGAGGTTGATTTTTGCAAGAAGCTCAATCCCACGGGCAGTGATTTGCATTCCAGAAGTAAGGGAGGCAAATGGAATGACCATTCAGAATGATAACGCTTTAGACGTCAGCCACGACTGGTGATAAGGGGCAGAATGGCTCCTTGTTCCCACCGTAGGGGGCGGTGGGGGGGGACGCTGAGTCAGATAAACGTTAAGATACAAATTCGTGACGACAGCACAATTAGGTGCACAAGAGATTTGTCTGGGGACGTACGTGCCAGGAGATAGCAAGAGAAGGTTGCTGTAACATTTTTATAGAAAAAAAAATGGCATTCACAATGCCCCTTTGTTTATTAATCCCTTTAACACTAAGCCTGAAGTACAAAGACTATTTTCAGCATACATTCTTCTCTTGATCGGCTTTCCCCACTACTAGGGTTGTTCGCCATTTGCAAAACTGCTGCTTGGCTGTCACCATTGTCCGATTCTGCGCATGTCGGCAGTGCCAACCTCTCTGCCTTTACTGATCCCCGTTCCCCCAGGGTCATCAGTTTGTTAGTTGATGATTAACTAATCTTCCTGGTCCTCTTTGTACATGTGCTGGTATATTTCCTTGTCTCAAAAGTAAAAATATTTCACCTTCTCTTCATAGAAAAATAAAATGGACAAAAACCAGCAAATGGCCCAAATTGCAGCTTTGAAAAACCCAGTGTAAGATTTGGTGCTCTCTCAAAGTCACTATAATACTTAACTAATTTTTTGTCCTTTTAAAGTTGATTTTATTGATCTCTACATTTTTCTCTGCTCCCCTCCCCTTCAACCGTCTCCCATGATTCCCAAGCTCCCAATTTACTCGGGAGATCTTGTCTTTTTCTACTTCCCATGTAGATTAGATCCACGTATGTCACTCTTAGGGTTCTTATTGTTGTCTAGGTTCTCTCTGGGATTGTGAATATGAAATTGCAACAGTGAGTTTTCCATAAATATTTATGGTCAGCTTGTTAAGAAATAATAAAAAAATGAGCTTGTTAAGAAATAATAAAAATAATTTAAAAAAAAACAACTCAAATTTAATTAACTACACTCGATGGGAACCAGCTAATGCTAACTAATGGAAGGCTATAAAGGCAGTATTATCTGATTGTGTATAGTCCAAATATTCCTCTACATGATCCCATCTTTAAGAAGCAAGGAATAGTTTAATAAAAGTCTTATATTTTACATATATACATGATAATGAGATTGCTAAATATGTGCCAAGTCTAGTTAAAATTTAACATGATTGATTGGAGGTTTGTTTTGTTTTTCAAAACTTTTATGTTGAAGTGAAATTTAACACAAGCAAGAAAAAGTACTGTAGCCTCAGCGCAAAGTAGTGTTTAGCTGAGTATCACCAAGAAGAAAAACTGTGAAACTCCTCCTGTGTGTGCCCTGTGGTGACTGTGCTTGGGTCTTTCAGTCTCATAGTGAAAAATGAGAATAGGGGAGGTAGGTTTCCTAGGAGTCAGGCTTGCCTCTCTCTGAACGTGGACTCACTATTGAAACTTCTGTGCTCCAGCCTTCTTAACTGGTATCAGGATGAAAGTAACCCTTATTTGAGACTAACCAGTTAAAGTTTACCAAGAACAGTCAACTCCTAGTTACACTAGCTATTGAGAAGCAATTGCTGCTAACTCTGTGCCCCCACACACTTCAAAAGGTTGCATTTACTGTCTTTTGTTGATGTTCACGTATATAGTCCTTACTTACATGGTAAAGTAAGGATTAAATGAGGTGATGTAGAAATAGGAAATATAGAAATAATATTAATAAATGTGTTAATTACATGGTATATTTTTTATAAATCCCATGCAAAGAAATAGAAGTTACATGGGAAGTCCCAGAATCGCCTGCCTCTGCAGTAGACATAACAGACAATGGAAAAACAAGAACATGTGGAAGGCATTCAAAATAGCTACAGAATATCTGGTATTGTCTCATATTTATCCACATTTAAAGACTATAAGTGATCCTGACATTCCAAAAATTTCAAAGTACTACAATAATAAAATATGGACATAAGAAATGATATTAAAATATGCACCATGATTGTCTTGATCTTTCAAGTAGATATTTTAGACAAACAGCATGCTCTGCATCAGTCATTACCTAACTGGTTTTAATTGTTGGGCGATTTTCTTTAATCCATAGCAGTGAAAAATAAATGATCAACCAGCCCTGCAATGAATGCCCCCTGTTACACAGTTGATAAGCATCCAACTGACTGGACTTTACAATAGCAAAGCTAGTGTACTTAAGAAATGAGTATCTACAACAAAACTCACTGGAAGCTGAGACTATCCTTAATCACAATGTGTTGAAAGTACAGCCTGATGATCATCATATATAATTCTTAGTCTAGCTGGGCTAACAGTGCTCAGAACACTCACACTGCAATTAGGAAAGTGATATAGTGTGAACCTTACTTTAAAATGAAGCGTAGGGTTGGTCACTTAACTTTACGATAGCATGACTGACGAGGAAATGTACTACTGAACCATGTTTTTTGCAGTCCAGGAAAACATCAAAATTCAAAAGAAAGCACTGTTTTTACTGAGTATTCCTGGCTTTCACACCATTATAATGCAGAACAGTGTTTGATATCAGGACCCGTTTATGCACACATTAGGTGGCCCTTTCGCCCGTTGGTGCCCCTGTCATAGCCAGGAATTTTGAACTAACGCAGGAGCTGACATCATAGAGTTTCATTCCCAGCTCAATATGGGTCTTGGGAGTCAGCTACACCTTGGGTCTGCAGGTTTTCTCAAGGGAGATTCTATCTTATTCTTGAACATCAATCCATGAGTGTGGCATAGGGGGATGGCTGCTCTCTAAAGCACAGTCATAGGGATGGATTGAGGGTCTCTCTTTATGCACACTCATAGTCTACCATTATGCTCAAGTTCATGTGAGGTCACTTTGGTCACTGTAAGAGTCGGCACTTCCAATGGATACCCACGCCCGACCCAGGCTGCGCGCTTCCTGAACTCGGGCCCACGAGAAGGGACGATTGTCCTGAGGGTTGAAAAAGAGACACACACAAAAGAAACCTTTGCTCATTCACAAGAGTAAATGGCCACTTTATTAAACTCAAATCAGGTATTTATACCAGTGGGCTAGAAGGATCGAAAATGCAAGGCCTCCTCCCAACCAGGAGCAGTAGGGAAGATTAAAGCTTCCCGGCCCCTCGGGCAGGGTCAGCTAGGGGAGGCAGGCTATCGGCCCACTGCTAAGACCTTGAATACAAGTGGAATCACCATAACAAAGAGAACCAGGTTCTAGCTAGGTTATCCCCTCAAGCCAGAGCTAGTGCAGAGTCTCCAGGAGGTCACACAGCCCTGCAAATCGCCAGGAGAGAAGGGAAGAAACTTTGGTAGCTACAGGTCACCTCAGTCAAAGACTGACAGATAGAAACTCTTGAAAGGCTTTTTGTTGTTTTAGTACAGAGCATTTTGTTGGGCTGATACAATGTCTCTAATATCAATGTCTCATAATAATGAGAGTGGTGTGAGTGTTTCATTTTTATCAAAAAAGTCTCTAAAAGCACAAACATGTTTGTCCAGAATTATTCTTTGTAGTTTTCCAGTTATTATCAGACCATGTGAATTAGAGCAAAATCATTTCTTCAAAGTACATGAGTTGTTATTATAGGTAACACAACAGCATTTTCCACAGACTGGCTATCAGAAACAAGCTTTCTCTCTAGTTCACACCCCCTCCCCTGAATATATGTGTGAATAACAAGTGGAACCAGTTACTGTGCAAAAGGAGAATATAAAGAATTTCAAGCCAGTAACTGGTCAAGGCCAGGGATGAAGCTGTCTTGTAGAACAGTGCTATGGAGAGCCGGTGCACAATAGGTATGATCTTGACTCCGTGGGAGCTTCTTGCAGACTCGCAACCAGGCGCTCTGATGAAGGAGCTCATCTACTGTCTGAGCCTGTCAGTGGCTGCGTGACAAAGAAATGTTCCATTCTGGCATCATCCCTGCCCGCTGTGCTCTATGAGCTGCTCCGGCAGATCTACATAGAGCGAGTGATATGCAGAAGGAGTTAGGGCTTCGGAGGTGGGGGAGAGCTAGTCACATGAAGAGTGGACAAGGTTCACCTCTTTCTTAGGTTTTCTCTATATGCAATGTTTTCAACTATCTCGAGGCCACAGAAATAATCTTCCTCATCCTACTTTAAAAAGCTTGTCATATAATTTTTCACATTTCAGTCTGCATCATACTTGTCTTCCAGAAGCACAGGTCTAATTTGTACTTTAACTAACTCATGTTTCACCTGTATCCTCACACCTGTGTATTTTCTGTGTCTTGAGTGTCTTTCTCAAAATGGTGCAGTAGTTTCTGCTGTATTTAATAGCACCCACCATTGCAATAATATATTATTCATGAGATATAGCTTGTGATCAAATATCATACTGTCTACTGATTTACAAATTAAATAATAAGCCTTTAAAATAAACGAAATATTTTTTAGCAAAGATAATTTGCAAAAGCATCAAATTTAATTAATTTCTGCAGTTACAAGAAAGTTGGAGGTAAGACTTCTGTGGTGTGAGATTCTAAGTGGAAAACTCTAATTATAAGTGGTATACAATGAAGGTCAAATAAATTTATTTTCCTGAAGAACGGTAAAGAAGATTAGTGTAGAAAATTGAGCAATTATCCACTCGAGGTAGAATTAGGCAGACAAACTCAAGGATAAATTTAGAAGCTTAGCTGCAAAATGATGTTTCAAATGACATTCAAAAACTGGATTATGAGGCAGTAATAGCTCTTGCATTATGGCGCATGAAACATGTGTTGCCATGAAACATGATGAAGAAAGGGTGTTGAAGTGAGTTTATGTGTGAACGTATCAACTCCAGTGGAAAAGACTGTTCTCAGTTTCCAGGGAAAACTTCCAGATTCCGAAAAAGTCAGACCTCCTTGGTCTACATTCTACAATTGTAACATGATGGAGGAATGCTTGTTTGAATTTCTGTCCTGCCCGGCCCCCCACAGCCAGCTGTTTAGTCCCAGAGAAGATCAACCACAGAGAACTCAGTAAGTTATAATGCTGATTGGCCCATTAGGTCAGGCTACTTATTAGCTAACTCTCTCATCTTGATTAACCCATTTTTCTGATCTACATTAGCCATGTGACTCAGTACCTTTTTCAGTGGGGCAGATCACATCCTGCTGCTTTGGTGATCTGGGCAGGAATGGGAGGAAGAAACTTCCTCCTCCCCAGAATTCGCCTGCTCTCCTTACGTCATTTCCACTTCCTGTCTGGTTTCCCCGCATACACCTACTGCCTGGCCAATCAGTGTTTACTTAAAACATGATTGACAGAATACAGACAATTCTCCCGCACCATACAATGAGAATTTTCAACAGACCCACCCAAGTTAAAACATCGCTTGTAAAACGACAGTTCTCTACGGAGTACAGGGCCACAGAAATTATACACAAGGCAGGAGACACTACATCAGGAATGAGATAGAGAGAAGGATGAAGAAAAGAAACTTTTCTTTGAGGGAAATGTTGGACTTCACTGCGTTTTGTCTGTTTCTAAAGGTTTTTCAGAGAAACAAAAGTCTTACAACGTTGAAGTATAAAATCATCATGAATTATAGAAACAGAGAAGACTGAGAATTTATTTTCGTCTAATTGAAAGAAGAAACTATTTTTCCAGAGACATGTTAAGGGAATGGATAGTTGGCAGAATGGAGCGTGGTGCCTGCCCACCGATGCAACTGAGTCTCATCTTATTCAGTATCTATGGAGGCATGAAGGCAATAAAATTATCATGAAATCATCAACTTTGAAACCATTTGGCTTTCTGAACTGCTGCAGAGTAAATAACAGAGCAGCTTGTGAAAAACTGCAGTCTTTGTGTGTAGAACATTTATTCAGAAATACATAATTTTGTCAAGCTCAAACTCAATGTTTCAATTTTATTTATGAAAGTACTAGAAAGAATGGAGTACCAGTCAGATTGTAGAAGGGAAGTGGGTTGAAATAGTTTTATATTTGTTATTTCATAATTTAATTATTTGGGTTAAATCCTATACTTAATATCAACTCAAATTAAAAGAAACATATATATATATATATATATATATAGAGAGAGAGAGAGAGAGAGAGAGAGAGAGATTTTACTGCATTTGCATAATAACTGTCACTTAAATAACTGTCACTTAAAATCATGTGCCTGTGTTTTAGACACCGAAGTTAATATATATATCCAATAATATCAAAAACAAATAGCACATTTAAATAAAATTATAAAAACAACTCAATGTTTGCATTGTAGTAAGTTTTAAAGAAAGATTTAGAGTTCTGAAAATCATAGAAAAAAATACAACAGTAAAGCTTTGGTATTTGCATTATTTTATATTTTGTTATTTATGTCAAGCCCCTTCATTTAAATATAGCTAGACTTGAGGCTCAGATGACATCACCAAATGAAAAAGGCTGTTTTAATATTAAGGTGGGGATTACACCTGTGATTCATATGCCTTTCATAGGGTGGGCCTAGTATTTAGAAGTATAGAACATGACATCTCAGGATATGATCAACCTTAGGCATAATGCGTGTGTGTTCCATTGGTTGTCACTGACTCAGTGTATCTTTTATTGGCTCGTCAAGCCTTTGTGTAGACTTCTCAGTAGGAGATTTTTGTTGTTGTTGAACTGTTCATGGCACTGAATTGCTATATGTCCTAAATCATCAAAAAGTGAAAAGTGTATTCAAAGTGAGCCTGCTCTTAAAACTTTTAGAAAGAGAAAGACAACCCCAAAATTTCGGTGCTGAGGTTAGTGGTCTCCTGTAACTGGCAGAGTGCTACCTCTGTCCCTAGTCTACAGACAGCAAGTACAGACAAGGAGAGAATATCTTCAGAATGGAAAAAAATACCAACTCCAAAGTTGGCTTGTATTGGATGGCTGAATTTCCAATTTTTCAATGACCTAAAATTTTACTTTTACTGTGTGCTACAGAATTTAAACAAAGACCCTAAAACATTTGCCCTTCACTACAGGGCATCTGAGAGTAGTCTATAATGCTTTGGCCTTAGAATTTCTGCTTTGTAAACGGCAAACACTTAGGCAGACAGCACTGAGACTTGTGACCAATTACTCTCTCTGTTCTCTGTTCCTTTCCCATCACCAAAAAGAACAGAAAATTAAAGAGTTTATCAAGGTCAGTTTAAGTAATTTTCATTAAGCAGGTGTAGTTATTTAATTTCTTAAAGTATTTTGGACTTTTAAAAGATAAATGCAGTAACTATTTAAACTGTACCCACTGGTACGAGTAAATGGATGTATTTTGCCTAACATGGGTCTGACGAAGTTACCTCCAGGTATAGGGGTTCCATAGGTGTGTGCTACGGGAAGAGCTCAGAATGGGTCTGCCCAGCCCTTGAGAGCATCCTAGTGCATATTCTGACAATACAAGTTCCGCCAAGGCACCCTCTCCGTTTTCTCTCATCTACAGTGCTTTGTTATTGGGTGACTTTCGAAGTGTAGATCTCTGAGAATTAACACTGTAGGTTGAACATGCAGTCACAACAGTAGTTACACTGTTCAGGACAATGTGGTACACCTGGAACTGCTCTGCTTTACTTCGCTGACTTACTGTAGCATAAGGGAACAAGCATGCAAGATAGACAGTATCACTACCCCTACTCTACCAGTTTGCAAATTCAGCTCCAAAGACAGAAGTATTGCTAGTTATACAAGTGAGTGCACCTTCATTGTGGGATTGTGGCGGTGGGGGGGGGGCACAGAGTATACTATTCAATGCCTTAGAAGAGTATAATAAAGAGAAATGATATTTCATGTAGAGTTTTCCAAAACAATATAGGGAAGAATTTGTCCGTTAATGTTATTGGTAACATTTACAGGAAAATTTGTCAGGTAAGCTTCGCAATAAGAGCTGAGAGCCTTAAGATTTTAAAATAGAGGAGCTGGAGAGATGGCTCAGAGGTTAAGGTCACTGACTGCCCTTCCATAGGATCAGAATTCAATTCCCAGCAACTACATGATCGCTCACATCTGCCGGGGACTCCAGTTCCAGAGGATCCAATACCCTCACACAGACGTGGAGGCAAAAAACACCTATGCACACAAAATAAAATAAATAAATTATTTTAAAAAATAAAATATAGACACTGGATGTTCTGCAGGAAAACAATTCTGAAGCTCAAATCAGTGTTTGCATCATGAACTTTTCGGTCACTTTCCTAGGTAGAGGTCTTATGAACAACCCTGGGAACAGAGCTTGTCAGTGCAGAAGTCCACACTGTTCACAAGACTTCGGACCCTGTCTAATTTCCATCCCATGCATGCGCATTGCTGAGACTCTTGCCAGCCTCCTTAGGGAATGAGGAAAGCTGGCAACTCAACATTCTTGCTGATCTTCACAACTTTTAGGAAGGAAAGCCGCATTTTAATGGATCTTGGTTCCAAATGCGCGCACTGTTTCCACAGCTCACAAATGTATATACTTTCAGTGAAATTTCTGCTGGGGATATTGTCGCAGATTCTTTGCACGTTCTAAGACCAAGTTAATAGGATTACTGTGGAGGTTAGACAAGGCACTGTTTGTCACACATTTTTAGAGAATATAGTTATTTTGTGTAAGTAGATTGCTGATACAAATTTGGTCATATGAGTGATAAATCAACGAGGGGAAAATTGGGTAAAATCAAGGAAAACTGTTTTTATTTTTCATATTTACTTTTATGTTGGAATTAAGGATGATTTTGCAAACTTTTGAGGTGTTATAATTATTTGTATCAAAAGACTGCACCTTAATAAAAAATAAGGCACTATTATGCCAGTTTTCCTTTAGCATGGTGAACACTTAAACAACTCTAGATAAATATATTAAAGCCAAAACTGTGCAGAAACATCTTATTTAAAACTGAAACCCCCATCTTGATGCGAAGACCCCCAGCTATGACCCTCAACTACATGGCTGCGATCCATCCCATTGATTTGCTCACTCAATTAGCTCCTTGGCTTTGGAAGACAGGTATTGTCTCCATCTTTCAGGCAGGGATGCTAAAGCACCTACAGTTTAAATAAGTAGCCTAAAGCCACATAGCTCACCAAATTCGGAGCCAAGATCTGCAGATAGATCTGTCTTCAAGAACCAGACTTAGTTCCAGGAAAATGTATTAGACTAGAAACAAAATCCATGCATCTGTATGTTTTTGAAGAAGTTGATTTTCAACTTGAATTGTCTGAAGCTTAATTTTCCATGATGCTTTTTTAAAGGCAGTCTTTGTTGTGTTCACGTTATTTCTTTTCTGGACTAACAATCTTGCAGTGTATTTTAAATGGGGGAATGTACCAAGTCTTTGTCTCTGATGACACTAAATCAGAAGCAAATTCCTTACTGGAAACCTCTCTGCCTATGCTTCTGGTTGTAAAGCAAGTTGACTTGCTTGACTTAATCCCATTAAATCACCTAAAGAGTTCAGTACACCTCATCTCAACTATTCAAACCCTTTATTTTGATTACTAAAGTACATTTTGCCTTTTGAGACTCATGGATAAAAATGGCTGTTAAGTAAATAGAATAAAACAACATATGTTGACAGTATAAAACTACATTAATATTCAGATTAAACTTCAGTTTTCTGGTGTTTGCTGTATCCTCCTCTGTGCCTGCTTTATTTCTACCACTTTGAGTGTGCTTTACTTCCACTTGTAAGTTGAAATTACAAAGACAGTCATGGCTAATGTTTATATCATGAAGGAGGCAGCATTTTGTAAAATAAACTTTGAGTCCTGTTTTCAACTTTTCTCTTTGACGCACAAGCAAAACTGGTAAATATTATGTTTCCCGAACAAAAACAAAGAAGTGCAATACCAGTGTCCTCTTGTGGGACACTGAGTGAGACCACCTCAAATGCCAACCCATGACAGGAAGAATCAAATGGTTTCCTAGTGTAGCATGAAGGCAGGGAAAAGTTAAAGAGCTGCTGCATTGGAGGAATATACGTGATGACAAGGCGTTAAATCACAGGAAACATACGTGGATTCTCTCGTTCTCTTAAAAGGAATCAAAAGACAGTCTCATGACTCTGAAGCATCCTCCCAAGGACAAGCCGTGAGCCCTGCTGCGGTCACTGATCTTATGTTTGAGACTGTGTCGGGAGTCACAAACAGAAGACAGCAAGAGAATGCGGCTGTGGGTTATAGACTGACCAATGTGTTTCAAACAAAATGAACTTGTTCTCTGCAGCTTTCCAAACTTGGGTCTTGTATTAAAGCCAAGTACAATAATTTGGTTAAACAGTGAGTCACATTGAACGAAATAATATTTAGATAAAATAGCTATCACTTTAGAGAAAACATCTTTGCATATCTTTGTTCATAACGTCTGGCCCTTTAAGTTTGAGATGGTGCAATATGCAGTTTATTATATTTTTCCGGTACTCAAGTTAAAAGTGGTCTTTAAAAGTCATCAAATGAAACAGTAGTTCAAGAATTTACGGTAATCGGGGGAGCTGGATTGTTGAATCCCGGGTAATCTAACTTACTAAAAACTGGGTGGTCCTCCATCATTCTGAAGGAATTAGAGGAATTTTTGGCAGTGTGTAGCTTATTTCCAGTTAGTAATCTGCATTTCCTTCTTCATGTATTTCAATGGTTTGTTAGGTGCCATGCAAGCAGAGACTACTTGATATTATAAGTATACCACAGTGGTTTGTAGAGAAAGCTCACATGTCCTGAGCCTTAGTCCTAGAGTAATTCCAACAGCGCACCAGAAGACCTCTAGGTTACCTCTCATTTGTAGTTGAAAAATCATTAAGGAAGTTGTTAATAGGTCAAAATTTTCCAGTTTTTTTGTGTTTTTATTTACCTACAGATATGCAATAATCTTGGCATATACATACTCTCATTCTTCTCTATAATTTTAATGGAACAACTTCTTTGTTAGTTAAAACTGCCTTTCTAAAATCTCATACATGATTTCCTACACTTTCTTGCATTTGTTGTTTTTGTTGTTGTTATCATATGTGACTTGGGAACAATCCAGAACCTGGGTTTGACATTTAAGAGTTTGAATCTTTACAGGCTATTTTTGACAGTCAAGAAACTTGTAGATTTCCTTTTGCATATTGATAGACCCAATCTTCTGACTAGATCATCCAACCCAAATGCTCTTTGCCAATGCCGCGCACATCTGAATATCCTTGATTCTTCCTCATCCAGTCCAGGTTTCTACCCAAGCTCCGTGTGCTCTCTAGGAAATGCTTTTCACTATATTGACTCATATTTGTCTTCAGGTCATGGTTTGCTAGACACTTTCTGGGCCCTAATAAAAGGTAACTCCTCTTGACTTTACCCTCTTTGTCTTTTATACCACGGTATGCATTTGAAGCAGTGAGCCTTAGTCTTGAGAATGATGCAGCAGTATTTGTTGAATGAAGAAAAGTCAAGAATTTCTTTCTGTCTAATCCTGAAGTCTTAGTCTTTGTTCTTTTGTTCTCCAGTATTCCTGAGTCATCTTGTTCACAGTGTCTGTGAATCACTCCTAGACTGTCTTCTTTGCAGATACCAAGACTTTTTTTTTAGTGCCTCAGACATGATCAATCTGTTGAACGAAATGAATTCTGTACACATACAGGCTTTGTGCAGAGACCTGTGGCAAGAACTGTGAAAATTGGCGATAAAAATAAACTGGGCAGACCTCTCCATCTGGGAGATCTCTTTCTATTATTTCTGTGAAGTCTTCCTCCTAGAAATTCCCACACAGAAGTTGTCATATGTCCAAGGAGGTCCAACTTAAGTTATGAAAAGCAGCAAATATGGGAAAATTTGTATAATAGGCAAATGATAAATGTTGCTCTAAGAATCTTTGCAGGCCTGGTGGTAGTGGCACACACTTTTAATCTGGGCACTCAGGGAGGCAGAGACAGGTGCATCACTGTGAGGTCAAGGCCATCCTGGGCCACAGAGGGAGTTCCAGGACAGCCAGAGATATACAGAGAAAACTTGTCTTGAAAACAAACAAACAAGCAGACAGACATAAAGAATCTTTACAGATGATGCAGTGGAACATAGGTGGGGTTAGTCATGTTTCGTTTCTAGGTATTTGTTCACCAGTAAACCTAGGTCCGGTCCTCATCCATGCCCAACACACACACACACACACACACACACACACACACACACACACACACACACACAGACTGCTTGAACTATTTACCCTTCTCATTAAGTTTGTCTACCACTCGAAACTTAGACTATTCATGTTTGACACTATTTTCTTCCTGAATTTAGTAGTAGCTAATTCATTCCTTTTAAAAATAACAGCATGGTTAAATGAGTTACAAATCTTTAAAAGTGGTGATTGGGCAGTGGTGATACATGCTTTTAATCCCACCTACCACTCAGAGGCAAGAGGCAGGCAGATCTCTGAGTTCAAGGTCAGCCTGGTCTACAGAGAGAGTTCCAGGAAGGCTCCAAAGCTACACAGAGAAATCCTGTCTCAAAAATTTACTGGTGTTTCATTTGTATTTTAATCAATAATGCTTGCCTGAAGTTTAGAAAAGTACAACAGCTACACTGGCCAGCCTCACAGACCAGGCAGCAATGACACACACTAGTAGCCACACTAGCTTGCTATAGAAACCAGGCAGTAGTGGTGCATGCCCCTAATCCCAGAACGAGAGAGGATTGTAAAATGGGAGGAGACAGCTCTAAGTCTCAGTTTTGTTCTGAGGGGTCCAGGAGGCGTGTTGACTATTTTTGGACTGAGGTAAGGTAAGAGCCATTGGCTGGATGCTCTGTTTTGCTGGTCTTCAGGTGGAGCCCCAATATCCGTGTCTGAGATTTAAGTAATCATACTTCACAAAAAAAGAAAAAGAGTGACTGTATATAAGCAAGTATGATAAAAGCCAACTATATTTAATAGAGGTCTACTTTTAAAGCAATTTCTAATTATATTTATATAACCTCTTTGTCTTTGACATCCTGCTTCTGCTTTGCTGGCCGCCTTGAGGCCACTGTCGCTGAGTAGCTTGCTCTGCTTCACCTTTCCCAGAGATGTCTAGGAAGCAGGCATCAGGAGGTGTGCTTAGTCATTCACAAGTTCGTTTCTGTGCTTATATCTCGAAGGGGTATGCAGAAACAGGTGTCTTCTGTCCAAGAAGCATGATGAATGCCGGCCTCAGTGTATTCGTGGTCTCCTACGGCTTAGGAGTAGGTTTAGAATTGAGTCTCCTATCCAGACGTGACTTCCTGCTAGTTCTGGGTCTCTACAGGCATGTTGAAAACTGAATCTTCTTTACAAATAAATCTGACTGTTGACTCCCCAATGAGGACCCTAAAATTTCCACCTGCTATCCTTCAAACCTCCTCAGTGAGTTTAGAAGAAAAGTCTAAAGTTAAGGATCCTTATTGAATTGAAGCACACAGGGAAACACAATATTGCTTGGGGAAGAAAATAAAGTCTTTTTCTTTGATGTAACTTCACTGATTTTGAAAAAAGAACACAGTTTTGACGATATATGTGTTTGTGTATATATTGTATGTATGTTTGTATGTATGTATATATATATGTAAATGTTTTAGAAGTATTTCTCATTCCTATGAGACTCAGAAGGATAAAAGTATAATAGACTCACAGATATTTCATAGTGATATCAACAAATAATTGTGATAAGTGATACTTGCCATCAGTGTGGAATGAACGATTTGCACAGTTATTTTATTGCTGTAGGAAACATAAGAGCTCATTCTGGTGACTAAACACCTTAGCTACCTGTATTACTTTTAATGCGAACGAATACATCGAAGGAAAAAGGAAGAGCTTGACTTATGGTTTAAATGGAGCCCTGTGATGGCTCTGGGAAAAGCGTGTCAGCTGAAGCAGGCGGCTTCCGGTCACAATTCCCCCACAGCTGGGAAGCAGAATGGTGGCTGCCCCTGCTGAACTTGCGTTCTCCACTTAATTCAGTGGGGAAATGCAGCCGCTAGTATGGCACTGCCATATTTAGTGCAAATCAGCCCAGTTATCTCAATAACCGAATCTAGATAAGCCCACAGGGACATGCCCATAGCCTAGCCTATTCCGAGAGGCCCCTCTTCTACATGATTCTAGATTGGGGCAAGTTGGCAATCTCAACTATCCCGCTAAATGATCTCATTCTCTCTTGAGTTTTCCGGATGTTGCTTTGCAGGCCGGAGGGTAGAGTGGGGACGCTCTCTGTGGAAGCCCTGCACCTACAAGACAGGACTTAGGAATTCGGCCCCAGCAGCTGACTGCACACTTGACACTCCCTTGTTGTTTCAGAGACACACTTCGCCTCTTCACAACTTCCTTACTAAAAACCTTTTTTAAAAACTTGATGGTATTCTCTCATTTTAATGACTCATGACCAAAGTAGTAGATTACAGATGTGAAAATACCTGAAATTGATTAGCAGAATCAGTAATGAGAATGGACAAAGACTTTTGCCTCATATTCAGAACCTTAAATTCATAAGGCGAAGTATATTTTAACAGTTGTCGGTGTGTAGTCTCATCATCTAACTTCCAAACATGGAATTCCGAGACTTTTCAAATGTTCTGCAAGACAGAAAGGCCCAAAAGAGAAGTAAGAAAACACCAGTAACTCAAGACCAGTCCTGATCTGATAGCTCAGGTCAGCTTTTTTTTTTTCTTTTTCCAGAGACAGCGTTTCTTTTTGTCAAGTCAGCTTTCCTCGCTCTGCCCTACTTACATTATCTTCAAATTCTTTCTTGCCTTCAGCATTTAGTTAGAAAGTTGCAGGAGGAATCTTGTGATTAAGAAGAATAATGTGTCTCACGGCCTTGAGACACAAAGGAGAGAGGCAAGTTTGAAAATGGGGGGGTGGTGGCAGGCGGGAGTGGCCAGCAGGACAAGAACACAAAGCAAATACACAGGTCGTGGTGACTCAGACTTTCAGGGAGGTAAGCTAGCCAGCTCACACAAGGTTTGGAGACCAGCTTAAAATCTTGGGCTCGGTTCCAGATGTAATAGAATGCCATTCGAGATACTTATAAAGCAGGAGTTGGGGGGCCCAGTGGACATAGAACTGACCATTCATTTAGATATAAGTGTTTTGAGAATCAAAGGGGCATTATTGGTAGTTATACTAGGCACGCTGGCCCAGACTGGATCTGTCTGCAGCAAACTGGAGTGGGACTCATTTTTCATAAAGGCTCCTGTATGCTTGTTAATCTCCCCGCTTACGCAACGCCTGGGAAATCCATTTTGCGTCACAGTTGCCTTTCCCTGGCAAGGCTCACTGAATAGAGCTGTGTCCCGTTGTCCTCTATCCATCCATCCATGTGCCGTTCTAGTGCCTCTGCTCTAATCTCACTCATCCATCAAGAAACGTGGATGAGAGACCCATTTATCTCCTCACGAAACATACCTATCATTCTGTCCACATCAGGCCTCTGGGGCTGGCATAGGGTAAGGAGTACAGCGTCACTAAACTGTGACAGATTTGGGTGCAGTTGCCAGCAGTCTGGTCTCTGCCTTTTCCAAAGCAGCAATGAAAACTGAAGGCACTGAGGCATTTCTATTACCTCTTTAGATTCTGCACGGACCTTCGTGCATGGCAAGAACATGCCAGGATTCCAAGAGCGCCGCCATGTCTTTAGGAAAGTGGGGCTATCTGGTTCTGCTCACAGATTAAAAACTATCCTTGTTTGGCAAATAGTTCACGAGTGACCTTGTGACCTTGCTTGCGATGACCAGTGAAATTCACTGAATGTTAATGGCTCTGCAGAGGCTCTAGAATCATAGCAGGACTGAATACCAAAGCGTTGAGTAGGAATCGAGTGAGCTGAGTGTTTAAAGTTTGGTCCTTGATCTACTGAGGATCTCACAGATGGCTGCTCTTTGGGGCTGTTAATTTTGAGCAAATGTGGCTTTAACAACCTTCCCACTGTTCTCTGTTTACGTTAGGAATTAAGAATTATAATTTTACTGGATTACCATTTCAATTCCTTATCTCCTGGGCTTTCCTAAAGGGACAGGTAAAACTCAGTTTCTAGCCCAGTTTCAAAGCACTGAGCCTCCAGAAGAAGATGAATCATGAAACCCTTTCTACTTAAAACGCTTTCTAAGATAAGACACCCAGGAGAGGATGTTATCCTGTCAAAGTCACTGTCTCTAAGGTCAAAGGCACCGAAGGCTTTGAAATTTGCCCTGTGCCTTCTGCTTATGGTACAGTAGAGGCTTCTCCCAAGACTGTTTCTGTAGGCCAGCTCCACAACACAATAGAGCAGAGGAGCATCTTAAACTGTCCCAAGAGCATATCTTGTCACCTGCATCATCTATTAGAGTGAAGCCTCTCACCTACAGTGCCAACCTGGCCATAAATGCGTGCCGAGTAAACAAACTGATAGCACAGCCTGAGCTCTACATGTAATTAATGAGTCACTATTACATCTGCTTCGAACTGAGAGTCCCGGGAATGGATTAACGTGCGGTAATTCTTTACCTAATCAAAACCTTTGTCAAAGACAAAGACAGTGTAGTATTCTGAGTAAATGATTTCTCTTACTCGGAAGCATGACTAATGGTTCTCATTCATAAAAGGATCCCTATGGAGTCTACCAAGATCATTGAATATATGAATGAAATTTTTAGTGAAAGAGATTCTCAACAATACTTGGAAGGCCCCATCAACCCTCAGTTATTAAGACTGCAGGACAAAAGGAGTCAGCATGTAGTTAGGAAAAGCGTACATCTGATAGACATAGTCCCCTCCATACTGAGGCATCTCCTCAGTTCTGTGGTGATACCTTAACCCTGCAGACTGGGGAGCTTACCATGCCGGGAGATCCTAATTTCCTCCCAGTTTATTCAAATTCTCAAGGCTCTCAATGGCTTCTATTATGTAGAAATGTCTTTCTGAGCATGTCAATGTTAGGGAAGCAAATTATTTTGGAAAATTTCCCTGAAAGAACCTTGGCATAAGGCATGCCAGTAGTTTTCCATCATGAACATCAACTATCATGTGGCTATCAGGGCAGAAATATGTGTCTTTTTCATGCTCTTTCTCAGGAAATTTTTCCCAGGAACTTGGAGACCTATGTTGCCCTTTGTGGAGCCACTGAGTTTTCTAATGTTATGTACTGTATCCCCAGGCAAGACCTTAGCATGACCTGAGAAACAATGCTATATCTCTGATGCTGTAAAAAGGATGCTGTCATTGTTGGTATTTGAAGTTAATGCAAGGCAAGCCCCTTCTTTGCCTTTCTTAGAGGCAGTTCCTGCTAAAAACAGTGACTTCATCTCTTCACTGCAGTCAGATCATTAGATCATTCGTTTCCTGTAAGTGTGACAAAGCCATTGGACCACAGTCACTCATGTGGACTCTACATTGAAGACAGAATCTTTGGTTGTTCTTTTTATGAATAAGATTCTCATTGCTTTTAACTCTCGCTCCTTCCTCCCCGACAGCTCCAAAGCTCAATTATCACCACTCACAGTAATTTAAGTAGCGTTTTAACACAATACCCCAGGCTTCTCTCCCAAAAGTGGCAGTTGTGAAGTAAATCTTCCTGGCTAACAGCTGTCAGCTGTCAATGGGATACAGATAATTAAATTTGAAGACGCTTTATGGTCAGAAAAGACAGATAAAACCCTTGGACCAGAAAAGCCTTTGAGCTGATGTGGTTACTGCCCTCTCTCGCACTGAGTCTAATTCATGACTTTGATTGTTTTCTTATGAAACAGGTAAAGGAGAATTGGGAATTGCATTAGTGTTTTTATTTCCTAGCTAAGACCATGTGCTTGGTTTTATTTTAATGCAGGTTGGGGAACAAAATGCTGGAAGAATCTAAGGAGAGAGGGCAGGTGGGAGGGAAGGAAGGAGACATGGGGAGGTATTTGAGAAATCATCTACACCAGGTTGTATATAAACTGTGAGAGGGAGGGTGAGAAGGTAAGGGGTAGGGGCTGTAAATGCTAAAGATAGAACAGCTAGCAAGAAAACCTCAAGTCAAAGTTTCTAAAAGCTTGAAGATCTTTTGGTTGTGAGGTATCCGTGCAACTGTGTTAGTTCAAGTTTTTCCTATAAATATTAATCTACATTTATATTACTATTACTAAACTTAATGATTGGAACTTTAACATTTTTACTCGTCTTAAATATCTCCATTTATTAATTCTTTTATTTTCCATGGGAGCATTCATTAGAAACTATTGTTGAAATATATGTGTACATTATATACAAACACATATTATATATAATATATAAAACACACACATATATAATATATATAATCAAAGAAATGTAGGCTTTCTTTCAACTTCTCCCAAGCACATCCCAATGGAGCTATAAGAGGAGGTGGAGGGAAGAAAAGAGGAAGTTGTATAATTATATTTGAATAAGATGTAAAATAAGAAGAAGAAGGTAGCTAAGTAAGCCATGGAGCATCAGCCAGGGGCAGCTCTTCTCCATGGTCTCTGCTCCTGCATTGGCTTCTCTTGATGATGAATACAAAAATGTAAGATGAAATCATGCATTTTCCACATACACACTTTCGCGTGCACGCACTATAAAAACTAAACTCTTATTCATTTACTGATAAAGCAAACTGGAGACACAGGATGCTTAGTTTGTTTATTTTTAAATACAAATGTGCTGCTTTGCTATCATTCTGTTCTATTGGCTAAAACTATTCAACTATATTATAGCAGACATTCCACAGTGGTGAACTGAACCAACTAAGTAAATCTGTGTGTGCCTTGTGTTCACATTGTGTCTGGCTCACAGATGGGATTCTTGACTTCCTCTAAGAATCTTTGGAGTTTTTATTTTGCTGAAAGTAAACTGTGGTCATTAACAATTGTTGTCGAAACACGACTTGGGTTCTATGTCTCTAAATTTAGAATCAGTATGTCATGAAATCAGAAACCTTAGAAAACATCCACTTTCAGAGCTTGTCACTGTTTAAAGTCATGGTCCCATGATCAATAGAACTTATGAACGTCTGTATAGAAGTTATAAGTGTTGTAGAGATTTTTACCTGCAGAGAAAACTGCTTACATTGTGTGTGTTGACTTTGCTTATTGTCCTGTGTCTTCCTGGTTCTAAAAGTTCAGTTTGCAGGCAGATACTCAACTTAATGAGCTTGAGTCACTGATCACTGAGAGGTTACAATGCTGGGGATTTACATATCTGAACTCATGCTTTCCCTTTGACAAATGCATCGGCATGCTGTCATTCAAATGGTGTTGCCTCCTAAAGGAGAAATAGGACAATAATTGTTTTCAAGTGACTTAGCAGAGCATAATAACGTAGTGGAAATTACAAAAAAAAAAGTATCAGTTATTTAGAGTTATTTGGAGATGATCCTAAAACGGTGAATGTACTGACCCAGAGAATGAAACATTGATAAGAAGTAAGACACTTCCATGCCATTGATTTCTCTCGCACTTACTGTACTGGCTGATGACTTTCACTGAGAAATCTGAGATTCCTGCAAATGCAAATAATTTTTTAAGTCATATAGAGTCAGCACGAACAATACCTTGCTGTTTTAATTCATCAGAGAGCAATAAATAACTATATATGTTAGCAAACATTTTTAAATTAATTAAGTCTTTAAATCTAATTTTCTAAGAACTTCATATATGAATATTTCATCTACATAACTTCTTTTCCTCCCTCCTCTTTCTCCAACTTTTTTCATGCCCTCCCCTTTCAAACTCACAGTCTCATTGTTTTTAATTGTTATTTATAATATAAATATATATACACAAATATATATACAAACACTTGCAGACATATGCATACGCATTCATGCATACACCCGTATACCTAACTTATTGAGTCAATTTAACATTGTCTGTATGTATATGTCCATCGATGACTACTTTGCATTGGACAACCTATATTGGAGCTTGTCTGTAGAGGAGATTGATTTTGCCTTTCCTGTCAGCCATTGAGCACTAATAGCTCTTCATCTGGCAGCAGGATGTTGTGTAGATTCCTCGGGTCATATTGGTCAATCCGTTTTGCCATTATGCCATTCCTTCTCAGGCAACTATATTGTTGAGAGCTCATTGGTGTATTTTCCCTCTCTAGCCGCAGGTATCCTGAGCTACTGGGTATAAGAATCGTTCCTCTTCCTCTTCTGTAATGTTTTCTGTGCCGTAGGTGTAGAAGTTGCACTGCTGATGTATTAATTAGGGTTAGGCATCCCATGGACAATTATTATCCACATTTTGACCAGTTGCGCATCACTGTAGCAGTCTCTATCTGCTGTTAAAAGCTTATTTGAAAAGAAGAGAGAACTACATTAAGGACTTGCAATACAGTTAGAAATGGCATTAATTTAGGGAAAGGGCATTAATAGCTTCTCCTCTAGTAGGTGGCAAAGCTTACGGTACCAGGTATGAGTTCCCTTTTAGTTAGTCTGACATATAAGCTGTTGGTTATACTAAAGGTACAAAGTAGCACTGTGGAAACACCTCTATCAAAGAAGAAAGATTTGTAAGTTATTTTTGCTTTTTTGTTAAACATTTCAGCAAAATCGTGAAATTATAGAACCAACCCACTCTGTTCAACATTTCTTATTCACTATTTCAGAGCTTCGAGAAACCAAGACCTCTGAATATTTCAGCCTGTCCCACCACCAGTTAGACTACAGGATATTACTGATGGATGAAGATCAAGACCGGATATATGTGGGGAGCAAAGACCACATCCTGTCCTTGAATATCAACAATATCAGTCAAGAACCTTTGAGTGTAAGTTTGTCATTTGCATGAGAGAAGTCTTGACATTATAGGTATTTAAAAGAATTCAAATACATTAAAAAATAACATATATTATATTAGAAAAAGGAAAACTACTAGAAACATGGACACATACATACACACACTGAAGTTACTTTTTACTTCACTGCTGAAAATTATGGTTAGTTCATTAGGTTTCAGAAGTTTTAAAAATTTATTTAAACTCCTCAAATAATTGTAAAAACATTCCTTGTATATCCATCTATTCAAAAGAAAAAGGAGTGAGTGGGGAAGGAGAAGTTTACCAAGAAAGTCCTGGATAGAAAAAGAAGAAGCATGTCTTCTGTATGTAATTTATAGAGGGTGAGGAATACAGCTGCTAGCTATATGGATATTTGAAGAACCATACTTTAGATTTATTATTCTTCTTTTGCAGTAAAAAGGCGAAGTCAAGCATCAATGAAATAAAAAAGCAAAACTGTGTTAATGATATGTTTATCATAAATAGCACACTTTGCATTTATTATATTAAAGGATGACAACTCAAAATGTCTTCTTTTTTTGCCAGATGTGACTCAAAACAACAGCAGTTTAGAATGTCAGAACAGTGCCTCCCAGGGGCTGTGGTTTCATTGCATGTGTTCCACTGTTGAGGCACATGGACCCTCACTTTAGTAAATCTGTCAGTCTGGCTGTGTTGTTTACAAAAGGTAATACTCAGCTAAGATAGACAATAAACATAATTCATAATGATAGGAACAGGGGGCAAAAGTGTGAGTCCGGCAGGCAAAATGTGCGTTGTATTTTGCACATTTATGTTTATAATGATTTTATTTAAATACACAATTACAGATTTTCATGTGTTCCTGAACAGGTTTTGTTAAAGAAAACTGGATGAGCAAAAATTGAATGGTTCAGCAGCATAATAGCCAAATAGTTTGAATTCAGAAGGTGAAAGGGGAATCATGAAAACCAAAAATAGTAACACCCTACAGAAACCACATAGTCCAAAGCACATGAAGAATGTTGGGTTGCTGTGTGCCTGATTGTTATTATACAAACTGTATGTCTTTCCCTGAGCAGGTTTTCTGGCCGGCATCAACAATCAAAGTTGAAGAATGCAAAATGGCTGGCAAAGATCCTACAGTAAGTAGTTGAAGAGCACACACACACACACACACACACACCACATAAAAACACACACAATACATATATGTACAGTGTCCTACTTACATGCATTGTGTACATACAAATACACCCACTTCTATGCACAGTCACACAACACACACACACAGACGCGTACACACACAAACATACACATTCATACATACACATGCACATTACACACATACACTACCTACATCATAATGCAGTCATTACATATACCACATACACACAAATGTCACCCCACCACAAACACACACACAAACACACACAGAGACACACACACGCACGTCTGTGCCAACTGCTTAGTCTTCAAATGTATATGGCTTGAGAGTAGACTGGGATTGGTGGTGTTGGCGATCCTTGGCTGGACAGATATTAAAAATGTAATGCGACAGGCCTGGAATTCTTGGGCCATCTGTAACTTTAGAATTCCTGACTTGCTAAACTTTCCTGCTTTGCTTTCATTATCTAATGCGGACACTTTTCATGATGGATTTCACCAATAAACCTTTTTCCGAGTGACTCCAACCTGTAAAATTCTCAGCAGGCTGCTGAAAGAAAGATAATGTGAGCGTCTGGAGTAACTCCTAGATACCATGGGAACTATTCCTAGGATTCTTGGTGAAAAAGTAGTCATGAGCCTGCACATTCCAGATAAATAAGCCCACAGTGATGAACAGTACATTTGTTAATTGAAATAATTACCAACCGCAATGAAAACAGACATACACATAGACAAATGTGAAGTGTAACAATTGTTCAAGTTGGAGTCCCTTACACCAGCTTCAGTGGAAAGGGTCAAGCAAAGAATCTATATTGATTTCTATGAATGAGTTTCTGTCATTGATGTCAAATTATTCTAGAATATTCCATAAGAAATGCATGGAGTTGATTTTTTATCAACACAATCCTGCATATATATCATTCACATTTTTCCCTCAAATCATGAAAAATATCATAATGGAACTAAGTATCAAAAATATGCACTGTCATGAATAATTTTGTAAAAGACTTTTGTTCAATCTTTTGCACAGTTATTTATTTGATAAAGAACATTACACACCAGTTGCACATATAGCATAATTCTAGTTACTAAATATATAATTTTTGTAAACACAGACTTAATTTCACTTTCCTTAACCATATCTAGTTGAAAAAAATAACTTGGTTTTAGTGAGCAATAAAATAGATTTAAATTAAGGAATGCAATAGAAATATGGTTATTATATAGAAAATCTAGTCTGTTTATACATAGACATCCAGGTTTGAGAGGATCGTATGAAGTAGTAGCCTCAGCTTTGTGTTCTGAAATGTTTGGCTGACCACACTACAGTAGAAAGAAGAGATTCTGAAAGGGTTAATGTCTCGATGGAGCCTTAAAAGTAAGTGCTCTGGAGAGGCATTGAGACAAGTTAGTAATGAGGGAGACTAATCCATATTGAAATAAATTTTTTAGTATGACTGACTCTCAAAACAGCTTCGCGATATAAACTTTTATAAAGGCTGGAGAAAGTCCTGGCAGCAGCAGAAGCTTTAAGCAGCTCTTTTTAACCTGTGGGTCATCACCCCTTTGGGAGATCACCTAAGACCACTGGAAAACACAGATATTCACATTGAGATTCATAAGAGCAGCAAAATTAGGATTATGAAACAGTAACACAAATAATTTAATGGTTGGGGTCAGCACAACATGAGGAATGTGTTAAAGTGTCACCGCAGTAGGAAGGTTAAGGACCCCTACTCGAGAGGGCAAGATCTCTGTGTATTATTCCACAAGTGTTCTTGGGAACCATGACCAGGAGTGACTCAGCTCTAATGCTACATTTTCAATTTTATATTTCATTCAGTTAACAGAACTTAAAAGAGGAAGAAAAAGCATGAGAACATACAGTTAAAATCTAAAGGAAGTATAGAGGGTGGAAATCCAGGCGAGGGGACAATGTACATTTTGTTAGCCTTTCAGGGAAAAAACAAAAAACAAAAAAACATTGCAGGGTGCTGTGCTGTGGAGAATGAGTTTCCTTAAACTAGTCTTCCAATAACTGGGCATGGGTTGAGCAGTTCTCTTTCCTCCCCTAGTGAAGACATTACCCACTGATGCGTGTCTGATCATGTCTTCCTTTCACCACAATCATAACCCGTGGCCATGTTACTAAGTTTCCTGATGTTTTGTTCAGGAAGGTTTGCATTTCCAATTGACAGCAGTTGCTGTTGGGCAAGTACGTAGACTGTAGATACGTTTGCATACTCCTTTTCCAAAAACTGATCCTTATTCATCTCAAGTGTGTAGCCAAGTCATTTGGTCCCTTTCTCCCCTTGGCGAAACAGAAACCTATTGTTATGTGCTTTGTGATAATTAAAATTTATTTGATAAAATCTTCAGTACAGGCTTAATATTTCCCCACAATTTTATTATGCTGTAATACCAAGCATTGGTATTGTTAATTCTTCCCTATGTCCAATTGCTACACACTTGAGAAGTCATCCATGACAAGATCTGTTTTATGCATTTTTATGATTAAACAGGAGAGGTTTTGCTTTTCCAGATAAAAATGTTGAGTTCTGGGAAATAATAATCTATGAAATTCTTTAAACTACTACTTTATCTGTGTAGGAGAAGAGACTTTGTAATAAATACGTCTTGTACCCTATGTGTGAAGTCCTTACAGAGACCTCCTGTGATTCTGATGTCAAGGAGAAAAGACCAGTGGGAACTCACCAATGAGAAACAGCTATTTGAACGTTCTATAGACAATGGGTTTTATTTTAATTTTAATTGACACCAAGTGTTTGCAAATATCTTCACAATGTTGAAATAGTTGCTACCCAATAACATAGCATTTCACCTTTTAAAAGATAGCAATCGAGTATTTTTTATTAGTAGAGTTTCACACATGTTTTGGCTGTATCCATCCTCCTACAGCTTTCCCCAGTTCACCCTGACTGACATTTTAAAAGCTATGTAAACCGGCTTTTAAAAGTTGTGAACAACTTTTGTGTTAATGAGGTGCAGGCAATATGTATAAGTGGCTTTCCAATACACCAGAATGATTAGACATATATGTAGCAATTATGAGACACCACACTCAAATTTAAAGGAACAAACCAGGTGCTGTTCTGTGTTCCATTCAAATCTTGAAAGCTCTGCAGTTATACAAAGTAGAAACTGAAAGGAGTTGTGATTTAAAGATTATGAAACTGAGCGAGTAAGGAGAATGGGAACCTTGTTCCGAGGGTTGCAGTAGCGAGTGTGATGGCCATCGTCTGGTGGAGGACAACTACCTTAGACCGTGACCTTCACAGCCAAATTGCACGTCCTGCTGGGAGAGAGCAGAAGGGCTACAGAGACACCAGGCAAAAACAGCAGTGGAGCTGGGATATTCCGAAAGCTTGCTTTGATAGGTTTGAGAGAAACCACGCTGGCTATATCATTTAACATTACCCTGTGTTTCCTATCAATTGGAAGATTCACTTAAGTTAAATCCTCTTCTTTTCCCCACATCCTTTTGATTTATGCTGCATCTGAATATTAAGTCTAATTGCTCTGGATTTTTGAATTTCAAACCATCTTCTGAGTCCTTCTGGTCACGATACACTGGCTGTTCTCTAGAAAGCCCTCCCCTACCACTGCTGGACTTGGTGCTCCTTCTGTGTGTGCCCCTGAAACGCCTTCCCACTTACTGCATTGATTCTTAATGATGTCTCTCTGCACTAATTGGAAATGCTGTGTGGCAAATGTCATTATCCACTGTGCCCAGATTTGCATCTAGAAAACTTGATCAAATAAGTTCATCTAAACAAGTTCGGAATAGCAAGGAAGGCAATTAAGCAAGGAATTCTGTTCAAAGAGTTTATTAGGCACTGGCAATGTGACATGGTAGATGCTCTTAGATTAGCAATGCCTAAAGAAAATGTATGTATTTCAGAAAAACACTTTGCTATATTTTTCTTTTAAATATATTTATCATCTCTTAAGTAAAATAGAAAGTGGGAGTAAAAGTCCAGAAAAACAACAAAAAGAAACCAGAATTCATACTACAGAAATTTCATTTTTAAATGAAATCTATATCAAATTATAAATGAACTTAATTTTTAAAGGAGATGATAGTAGCATAGTTTAGTTTGTGAATGTATGCCTAGTATGTAAGCCATCCTTTGTGTCCTACCCCAATATTATGTAAGCCCAGCATGGTGGCACCCACCCTTAATCCCCTGCCCTTGGACCAGAGACCCAGTTGTCAGTAGGAAAGGAGTTAGCTAAAGGGCAGCCAGTGCTATAGGAGACACGTTCCCAAGATAAGGGGCAGGAGAGTCAAATCCAGCAGCATCTTAAACATTATACCAGATAATAAATATTCTACAATAATTATTTTATTGAGGGTAAATTATCATAGTGGAAACACAGCAATATTTCAGTTCAATTAAAGAGGACATAGGCTATTTTATTTTAATCTTTAACCGACAAAAGTTAACTTCAGAAAGTAATGACATAGGTCTATTTAAACATACAATTTGGAGACTGTGGGCATAGTTCTTGAATTGGTTCAGCATAGATGATGGCCTTCTCATTGGACAAGGATGGAAGGGATGCTTTCCATTATCTGACAAGAACCAGGATAAACATATCTGGTGTTGCGGTCTGGCTCTAAAATACCCCTCACAAGCTTGTGTTCCAATGGCTCACTCTTCATTTTGTAGCACTATTTTGAAGGTTATGGCGTTTTTAGAGGGCGCCCACTTGTCATAATAGGTCACTAGAGACTTCCCTTTGAAAATTGTACCCTTCTTTGATTCTAGACTTCCTTATGTCCTTTTTGGGCCTTGCTGTGTGAATGCTTGCTACTACAAGCTCCCATGACTACAGAGCCACTCTGCTATGCTTCCTACAGTGTGATGGACTGAAATATTCATATATATGTAATATGCCTGGATATTATATGTGTGTATACATCCACATATATACATACATGCAGATATATGCATGTTATATAGACATACATGTATATGTGTATGTATGTGTATATATATATATATTATATAATAGTATGATCCATAGAAACATTATAGGGTTTTTATTTTGCTTATTATTGAAGTGAAATCCCCATATACACGTAATATACCGGATTATATATATTTGTATATGTATATATACATATGCATGCACATGTATATGTGCGTGCATGCACGTGTGTGCGCGCGCACACACACACACACACACACACACACACATATATATATATATATATATATATATATATATATATATATATATATATATATATATTTCACAAAGTATGTTTTGGGAGTCTCTAGGACAACCCTGACCAAGATAGGAAATGCTCTTGAGATCCCAACCCTAGCCAAAGAACACACCAAATGATTATCAAATACCAAAGGATCAGCCTGAAAATATGTGTATAGAAGTAAACACACACATATTCACAACATCAATTGTTCTTTTAAAGAAAAGAAAGTCCACGAATTTGAAAGAGAGTGAAGGCAGAGGTACATAGCAAAGATTGGTGGGAAGAAAGAAGGAGGAAGTAATGTAATCATAATCCCAAAGAAAATGAAGAAGGCTTCTTTGGTATTTATTTCCACCAAAGTCTGCAATAGCAAATCTTTAACACATTAGTATTGTGACAGAGCCAGCACTAATTGGGAAGGACAGATGGCCTGCCCAAATAAGTGTTCCCACAGCTTTATTAATATTTTGCTCAAAGCAAATGTTATTACTGCTATTTTACTAATGCAAAATTAGAATCACAGAAAACCTACATAACTGACTTATTAACACCTAGAAAAACTTAAGCCAAGGTTTAAATCCAGGTCCCTGGCTCTGTGGACTGCACATTTGATTATTACATATTCCCATCAGAATCTCTCCTGCCCGTGTGAAGACAATGGTGTGATGAGAGACCCACTCCAGTTGTTTCCTTTTTCATGACACAGTTCTCTATTACACTTACCACTCTAGGGCAGTCACTCGAAACAGAAAAAGACAAAAAGAAGAAAGTTCCCACCAACTCATGCAATTGTTTTTCTTTTGCATTTTTTTACATGTGTGTGCGTGTGTGTGTGTGTGTGTGTGTGTGTGTGTGTGTGTGTGTGTGTGTATCAGTGTGTGTGAATGTAACTCCCTGCTGAGGCCAAAAAAAAGAGATGTCCAATACCCTGGAACTCGAGCTATGCACGGTTGTGAGCCACCTAATGTGGGTGCTGGGAACCAAGTTCAAGCCTCATGAAAAATCTATGGTGCTATCTCTCCAGTTCCATGCCTTTGTTTACTGATTATGGGATTTTCATTAGGAAAATTCTTTTTTAGGCATCTTTAGTGCAAAGACTATTCTGCAAGACCCAGATGAAATTATACTTCGGCTAAAGCTTTATACTGAGTTCATACATGAATGTGGTTATGTCTGTTTTAGTATGCAGTCCCACGACGGCTCCATGGATCCTACCATAGCTTACTATATATGCTCCTCTCCTTCATCTGAGTGGAGAAAGTTGTCCTGGCATTCAAGTGTTGCTAAGCCTAGATACAGTGCCTTAACAAATATTTGCTGGAGAGAATGAATTTACAGCACAGGTTATGTCTAAAATAAGGTCAGGAGCTGATGCTCAGCAATGGGAAAGCAGAACTCAGAGACGATGGTGGCTGGCAATGATTGGCTCAACTGTTCAGCATCACTTAGTTTTAGGGAGGAAGAGGTGAGAGATTAACTGAGTGTGACAGGTAAGAAATTGTCTACTGAGAGCAAAAATGCTACAGAAATCTGGTCACTGATAGTGGCCACAGTTTCCGTCTGAGGTTAAGAAACTCCATTTAGTCTCTTTTGGAAATCAACTTTCTTATTAATAAATCGAAAGTTGGCTACTTAATTGAAATATTGCTGTAAGAGTTAAGGCAATCTATGTATGTGGATGAAAATCTTACTGACATGAAAACACTAGGTTTGTGTAAGTACTAAATACTGAAAAGAAAAGTGTGGGTTCTTAATGCATGGGTGTACGACAATGTACAGAAATGTATGGATTAAATATTATTCATGTGCTTGAAAATCTTCCTTATAGTAGCTCCCTGTGTGAATTTGGCACACACAAATAAATTTGTTATTTATTTTTCTGAAGGGAACTGAGTTTCAGAAAGATAAAAAAATGAAGAATTTATGTAAAGCCATTAAGAAATATGCATTTACAGTGCATGTCAGTTCCAAAGCTAAATACTGAGCATCCTGGGAGGTACTAATGATAAAATATATAACATAATTATATAAGACACATAGACATATGTGCCTTCTGTCACATAGATAACAAAAGTATATCCATAATAGACACATGCAGAAATTTGAAGTGATATAGTTTTATCTCTAATATAAAAATACGTTGTTGACTTTTTCCTTTTAGTATAGCAACAATTTATCAGAGAAAATTGTCTGCAGATCCCAAGATAAGGCAGATGTAACCTTTCCTCTCTAAATTTGCATTAAATTCATGTTTTATCTTGAGGTCATCAGTACAAAATTCCAGAGTGACTGATAATGAATGTGAAAAATATAAGCATGGGTCTCTTTGCTCACAAATCTTGACATAAGACATGTTATATACACACCACTCTTCGGTTTTGCTGTTTCTTCAGGGTATTATGTTATCAACTCTTGCTATGAAATTCATCTGCAGGTAAATCTAAAATTAGGTGTCAAGCACAACACTGTATATTTAACAAAGATCATACTGTCTTAACATTAAAATAAAGTGTGTAGCCTGGACATTAAGAATTAATTTCTTTGACATTAGAATTAAAGACTGATTAATAGTACATAGTAAAAACATCTTAAAATTCTCATCACAAAAAGAAATATATATTGATTGACAAGTAAAAATGAATATTTAACAAAACTGACGGAATATATAAAATAATATAAATGTTTAAATCAAGTTTACCTCCTATTTTTGCACTTTACTTTGTTCTACTTTGTAGTAACATAAATACTGGATAAGCAACACACCTAGATATCATGAAAAAGGAACATGTACTATAGACTATCCAGGGAGACACTACTGTTTGCAATATTTTATAGCCTTTATTAAACAAATTATACTTCAGATTAAAATTTTTCTATAAAATTCTATGAGAGAAAATAACTTGGTACAGGTATATCCTTCTGTCTCAGGCTTGATTAATTTATAATCAGCAAAAGTAATGAGCATTTCAGTGGTAAAGGTTGGGATGATTAATTTGGCCACAAAGAGCTCACAAACTGCTACAAGGTAGCAGTAAATTTAGAAGCACAGCAATGACATCCTTGCCAATTTAGTTTAACTGGAGTCAGGTGAAAAACAGTCTTGAAAAAAGTGAAAAAGGTATTTGGTGGGGACCCAGGATAGAGACGATGATTCCACCATTCTTCATAGAAGCAGCAGCTCTTCAGGTATTCTAAGGTGGCTTTCATTTCTCAGTTGGACAGAGTAGCCACGTTTACCATTGGGAACTCATGATGATATAGAATGTGAATGAACGCAACTTCACTTCAAATATGTATGTAGTGTGTGTGTGTGTGTGTGTGTGTGTGTGTGTGTGATATTTTAAGGAAAACTAGAGCAGACAAGTAATGGTATGTCTGTGCTATGTTTTGCATTTATTTGTTTGTTTTTGTTGGGTGGATGTACTTGTGGGGGCAAGTGCAAACACAAGTAGAAGGGTGAGAATCAATTTTCAGAGGTGTTTTCTAACACTGTGGGTGCTGGGGAGGAAACTTGAGACTTCAGGCTTCATGGGAAGCAACCTTAATCATTGATCCACCTTGCTGGCTGGACTCGATCACATAAAAAGGTTGAGCTTGTAGAACAAACTCTAAAGTTTAGAGCAGAAACACTTATACAGGATCGACTTGGATGCTAGCTGAGCAGTTACAGCACTTACGATGCAAGCGGCAAGTGTGAGGACCAGAGTTCAAATCCAGAGAAGCCGTGTGAATGCTGTTCTGGGTGGGCCTTAAGCCTGGCTGCCTGTCATTCTTGTACTCAGAGGGTGGAGAATCTCCCAGGTAATCCAACCACATTATCCACGTCTATCAATTCTGAATTCAATTGAGAGGCTCTGCCTCGGTGATAACCTGCCAAAAGATGGAGGAAGACACCTGACTTTAATATCACGTCTCCATGCACAAGCATACATGTGTGAACATGCATAAACATAATCGCACACCCTTACATACACAAGAAAATGAACAACGAAAACCTCAAACGGGGTATGAAACATTTCAACATAAAAAAAAGGATCATTTTAATCAGAACATGAAGTTGGCTGCTTGTTCCCAAAACAGATGAATGGGATAAACCAAGCTGTTCTCTTATTGTATCTTCAAAGAGGTCCCTTAACAATAACATTGAGAAGTTAGAAAGTAAATATGCAAATTATGTCTAAATTGGATGGGTGGGTTGAGCTCATTTTCATACAAGTCTTTGAATTAAATAGAAACAGCAATGTTTGTTCTCCCAAAAACTATAAAAATAAAAGGTTTTGTCTGTTCTGTTCACTGAAAACGCCCGGGGTTCTGAAATCACCTGACTTACATTTGCCAAATCTCTTTCTGCAATAATGTTGGAACTATTGCTGAGTAGCTGAATATTTCAGGATTCCAAGTCTCAGCATTTGATTTCTTATTTTCATAAGCTAAATGAGTGTTATCCGAGGGCATTTACAAGTTTAGACAGTTTCTCCAAGACACGGACAAGAGCAGATATCATGTCACGTTCACCTCCCTCATCACATCTCAGGCTGACAGAGCTGCCGAAGGTGGAAACAGGGCACGGTCTCACTAGCTCTTTTCCTTTTGCCAGCATGGCTGTGGTAATTTCGTCCGTGTTATCCAGACATTCAACCGAACTCACCTTTACGTCTGCGGGAGTGGCGCTTTCAGCCCGGTGTGCACTTACCTAAACAGGGGAAGGAGATCCGAGGTAAGCCTGGCCGGCTCACTGTGTCCACTTGGGTGGTACTATCTGAAGCTTGACGGTATATCAGAGTTAAAAATGTGGGAATTCAATGACAGTAGAATATTATCATGTTTTTTACACACACATGAATATATTTCATTTCGATTTTGTCTGCCAAGGCAAGCTAAATTGCACTCTTTTGCTTTTCAAATTAAACGTATTTACTTGTTTCTGAATATACAGGTTGTAAAATCAAGGAAAATGATAAATTTATAATTGTATTAAATGTAAAGCACTAAAGTACAGAAATACTGGGCTTACACTTGCTTTCATAAATATATATACACGTATATATTCATTCTTACATTTTAATTTCAGTACACGCTATGTGTATGTACTTTAAGAGGTGTTTAAAGTAGGATATGAAATGTCTTGTTGAAAAAAGCTTTGTAAGTTGACAAATCATGCTTTCATTTAAAACTGACATTACCTTGTGCTAGTTCATTCTCACCTTACTCTTTTACTGCTCACGGTGATATGAGTTGCTACAGTCTGCTGTTTGCTAAATACTAGTCAGACAGTCAACTCGTATACTGTCAGCTGCAAGGCCATCCGGGGATCTGTGGAATCAAAGGCTGCCCTGTTATCCCAGGACAGTGGCTGAGACTAGCGCTGTGCAGAAATATGGAACCACCCCCATATTCCATTCCTTCAATCAGCTGCATTATTTCACTTAAAACAGTATTTTAGAAGCTAAATTATTGAAAACTACATTTAGTTCATTATTTAACTTAAACTTAGAAAGTCCTGTTCTTAAGTCATGTCTTAACTGACTGTTAAAGATAAGAATTATGGGAAAACCCATCAATATCACTATTAATATTCTTTGTAAACTTTTCTTCAGTAAAAGCCAATGTGCTTTGCTTTTAATGTAGTTGAACAAAGATTTTGCTGTACTCCATTTTATTGAATTACATTTTATACATATACTTTATAGATACACATATATAATTAAATGAATATAGTCACTGAAGACTAACTGAATAATTATCATTGGATCTCAGATATTTTTTTTTCTAAATGGGGCTCCAAATTCTACTGAAATATTCACAATCTTAAAGGGAACGTCAGACATTTTGTCAGATGTACCGAGCTGAGCATTAGGGCCACATGCATGCGATCAATGTCAATTCTGTTAGTTGGTAAGCACATGTGGTCTTTCCATTTCTAGTGTCTTTGTCAAATTCTCTCTTCAGTGTCTTAGACTTCACTGTAGAGGTTGTTCACCTCCACGGTTAAGCTTAATCCCTAGATGTTTTAAGCATTGTGAATAAAATATTTCTCCTAATTTCTTTCTGGAAAGTTTGCTATTGGTATCTGGAGAAATACTGGTGCAGCCCTGATGAACATGGACTTCATCCTCACGGTTGATGGGAGCATAAACTCACAAGGTCACTTAGAGAGGTCAGCATGGAGGTTTCTCTAGAAGACTAAAAGCAGAGCTACCTATGACCCAGCTTTCCCACTTCTGGATAGATACTCAGAGGACTCTATCTTGGTTTCTTTGCTGTTGCTGTGAAAAAATACTTTGCCCAAAACAAGATAATGGAGAACAGGTTTAGTTAGCTCTAGGCCATTGTGATAGGGAAATCATCCCAGCAGCACCTTGAAACAGCTAGTCATATTAAGTTTAAAATCAAAGGGTGAAAGATAAATACTGCATGTTTAACTCACAAGCAGATCATAGAATTTAAATGTTATATGTGTAGGGGCAGTGGGTCTTTAAAATGAAAATAGATTATGGCACGGGAAAGAGACATGGATGGTACCAGAATACCCGAGGAAAGAAATCTGTAGGGGAAGAGTACCCCATGGCAGAGGGGTGTGGGAACAGGTGAATGGAGCTAGAGGAGGATTAACAAAGTATGTACAGAAATTCCATATTAAAACCAATTCAAAACTTAAGAAAATTGAAAGTATTAAAGTTTATATTGTAATTCAAAAGGAAAAGGGAAGAAGAAAGACTTAATGATCTGGGAGGAATAGGGCTGAGTTCGTAGGAAGTTAGATGAACAGCCTTATTTCCGCTTGAAATAAATGATTAATATTTCACCACATTTCCCAATGTTGACTTTAACTAGATTGTAATTAAGATCACACAGAGAAGAGGGGACTGAGTAACGGAGAAATGGGCCGTCAGAGAACACCTGGTACCTGTTTCATCAATTACTTCAGTGCCAACACTGGCTTATCTGGGGAAATCTGTTTCTGCCTCTAGGATCTCAACCAAGATTATTAATTTTTCTTATTTTCTTTAGTCTGTGTAATTATTTTCTTTGGAGAGCAGATGTGCTGGTGTCAGGGGGCTGAATCTGGATTGTTTTGAACTCCACTTAGCTATGATTGCCTATGATTGATTTATGGACTCCTCTTCTTTAACCATTGTTATCACAGATACATATAAATTTATATGTATATATATATATATATATATATATATATATATATATATACATAGACACAAGTTGCTGGGTCCCTTCAGTGTTGCATTGTGTATGGGCTTCTAGGGCAAAAGCACAGTCCATTTTCTTGATTCAAGCACCTTATTTTCTATTTTCTTTCCCAAATCACCCTAAAGAAGAAGTATAATCAGTCATTTCTTAAGCAATGTTCTGGTCATTTTTATCTCTGCGTTCAAAAAATATTATGAGACTATATTTATTCAGGATGGTTTTCAAAAACCTAACTTGATAATTACAGTTCTCCATCATCTGATGTAATCCACAAAGTGTCCATTTTTTTGCCCCTCTGTTTCAGTAATAGTTTGTACTAAGTTGATAGATGGAAAATGTCAGCATCTTTATTTATAAAATCTCTCTCTCTGGGCTGCTTACTGTGCACCACTTAAATCAGTGCAACTGAATTTACTGCCTGATAATCTTGTCGGTCCTATTCTCTCTCTCTGCACACTTCTTCTGCTAAGCATTGAACAGAATCTTACATAACTGAGGTTTGTATTTTGTTCTCTTGAGTTTCCATCTTTCTCATTAGGAATCTAAGTTACTCAATGCCCAAGACTTCTGTAATCTTGCTTACTGTATGTGTTTGGTTAATCTTCACGGACATAACAGATAATTGTTTTTTTAAACAAAACAGATAATTGAATAGATTATATTTTAATATACATTATCGTTTTAAATCATGTACAATTTGTTACACAAGAATTAAGTAGTAACATGGAATTTTAGTTCTTAAAAGTCTCATTTTAGAAACGTTGTAATCATTGCATACATTATTCCATGGTTGTTACTTTTCTTCCTTTGTATAAGGTTCTACAAATACATCTATTATACTTATAATGATTTTAGATTTCCAAGTGACTTTTGATGTTATTGATCTAAGAAGAACTTATGCTTTTATGTAACTCATGTGCATGGTTTACAGCTCTTGGGGCTTTAAAATGGGATGAGAGTTAGTCCTGCTAACTCTAAGTTAGGTTAGAGCCTAATTTACAGACGGATTCTTCTGACAGGACAACTGAGTCTAAATATACAAATTGGAGACACAGGAGTAGGAAGTATTTATAAAAATATCTTGATTTATTAAATAATGCTTGTTTATCTAAACTAGTTATAATTCTATTTCATTGTACTTATGATACTGTATCATTATCATCTGATACCCTTTTCTATTACAAAGGACCAAGTTTTCATGATTGACTCTAAGTGTGAATCTGGAAAAGGACGATGTTCCTTCAACCCCAATGTGAACACTGTTTCTGTAATGATCAGTAAGTAGAAAGAGAAAGAGGGAGGGTGGACTAAATAATAGAGAACTCCCACAGCTTATAAATTAGTTAATGTAATTACAAACTTTAAAGATGACTATGAGAAGATCATGAATCTATACAAGTGTGTGTTTACTTGCCTTTCCAGAGGGTTATAACCCTAAAATTACCTCTCTTAGCTTGTGTGGGTCACTGTGTTGTAAGGGTTTGCCATTTCTATTTGATCGCTAAAGTATACAGATTTTCAAGATACTTCTTTCCATTAAATTCCAAGGAGCATTATGAATTAGAAAAATTCAGCATTTTACAACACAGTTGCTGTATCTAATCTACTGACAATTCCAATGGTCATTTGTTATTTAGAACACTTAATGTAGTACTACGAAGAAGGCTGGTATTATCCTTTAAAGAACTTCTCACAGAATTCCTGAAGTTTTGTGAGTGAGTGGTAAACAATTAGACAGCAAAGTATTTTTTGAGTAAAGTTAAAAGGCACAAGTTTATATTTGCATAAAACTCTACATAGAAATCCTGAAAACTTTTTTCTCTTGAAATTCTTCCCAAAGTGTTATTATTTGAGAATTCATTGTTACACAGTGAAGCAGGGATTTCCTTACCTGCTGTTAGAAGCACTGAGAATATGGAGCAAGAAATGAAATCAGTTTGACATGCAGGTTCTCGTAAGGTTTAAGCTATAATTGATTGTGCAGTTTGCAATAATAGAAAGCTCTAAGCCAACCTGAGTATCTTACCTGCTGCCCCCTCATATTGTAAGTATATACAGTTGAAAGCTGTACTCATTAGTGATAGTGAGCAATGGGGATTTGCAATCTATGGTTTTATGACTAATGAACTACAGCAACATGGAAAATAATTATGTCTTATATTGATTGAATAGTCAAATTGATGGATGTATACACATAATAGATATTCAAACAAATATTTAAATAGCTGGACTGTTTAAAAATGACTCATTCTTATTTTTGCTATCACCCTATAAAATGTTGCCATGGGCTTTGTATCCGTTCTGGGAAGGAGAAATTGGGGACAAGATGCCTATCATACCAACTCCTTAACTGGTAGGGGTCTAGTCAATACCTGATGAGCTCATTCTAGAAACGTTTCTGAAGTCACAGGGTGATTGGTAATGAAAAGTCCCCAGACTATCTTACAAAAGATACAGCTTTAATAAAACAGAAGGAAAAGCTTACACAGAGTCCTACCCGTCTGGAACGCTGGAACCAGGCCAGGTCGAGAGGGAGAGAGAGAGAGAGGGCAGGGGCTTTCACCAGCCAGGTTTATAGGTAAACTTTTGCCTTAGGGCAACACGCCCCACAAACAGAATGTGATTGGCTAAACTCCCCTATCACGTTTCATTCTGAAGTCTGCCCTATGCAGCAGATATTTTTATAAATGTACATAGATTTAATGGGAGCAGATAATACATATAAGTTAAATAGCTAAACAGGTCACTTATGACAAATTGGACAGCTTGTTTAGTTTTAGACATAGTTTTTTTTCCCCCTATCACTACTTTTGACAGCACAATTACTGGTGAAAATGTGGGCTGTGTTTACGTTATTATAAACCTTGTAGACTATAATATTAATGTAGTTTCTATATGTTCAAGAAATAAATATGGTAAATATTATGTCCATTCTATTAAGTAAAATATCAGATGTTTAATATGCAATGAGTACTTTCAGGACCATATCTTATAACTCATTTCTTATGCTTTATAAAAAAATGTGAAGATTCAGTATGTTGAATGACATCATCCTAAATTCAAGTGTTTTGCTTGCTTGCCAAATTTGAAAACAGAGACTGCTTGTTCTTTCCTAGCTGCTGAGACTTGAAAAATCACACAGAAACTGTATTAATTGCAAGACTCTTTGGCCTATTAGTTCAAGTTTCTTGTTAACTAATTCTTACATCTTAAATTCACCCATGTCTATTAATCTGTGTATTGCCACAAGGCTGTGGCCTACTGGTAAACTTCCAGTGTGTCTATCTCCTTCAGCAGCTACATGGAGTCCTTGACTCCGCCTACTCTCTTTCTATATCTGTATTCAGATTTACCTCCTGGCTTTACTCTGCAAAGCCATTGTCAAAAAAGCTTTATTCATTATCCAATAAAAGCAACACATATACAGAAGAATATCCCACATCAAAATTTAGAACAAGCAGTTCTTGGATTTGGTTTTATAACTACAAAGTTATCACAATAAAAGCCTATTAAAATTAGACCTTTGTAAATTTGGTGGGCAACAGAAACTAACTCATAACTAACTAATTCATAACTGCAAACTTTTTCCAACAATTGGGATAATGTATTAAGTTAAACCTCCTTGAGCTTTAAAATAAGTTCAAAAGGCGTCGGATTATCTCTGACAATGGTTTCTTTTTCATAGACGAGGAGCTGTTCTCGGGAATGTACATAGATTTCATGGGAACAGACGCTGCTATTTTTCGAAGTTTAACCAAGAGGAATGCAGTCCGAACGGATCAGCACAATTCAAAATGGTTGAGTGGTAAGACACATTCACTGATATTCCCCTTTGATATCTTGTCTTCAGCTAACATTTAATCCTATACTGATAATAAGGAAAGTAGTTAAAAGCTAAAGTATCGAGCTTTGACATAAGTCGTCATAATTGTATATTCTATGTGCCAAATACTTAAGACAATAAATAGCTATCATTTTTATTCCAATTGTTTGATTTATTAATGATGGTATAATTGTCATAGAACTAGGTAAATACAAATGTCACTGTACCCATCACGAGTACCTCCATTTGTTAGATGGTAATAAATTTCAGTTAAATATGGTTTTAGTTCTTGTAATCACTTTTATATTTCCTTAATTCTAAATTGAAGATTTCTACCAAATTCACAACTTTATATATTGCTAATGGATCACACATAGAAACTCTTTGTGTTTGCTTATACTAATAGGCTAAAATTACAGAATGTGACATATTACTGTTTCAAAACGTGACTATTTTTAAATTATGATGATATGATTACTTAATGATAATCCCTGTTTAGTGGTTTCAGACTCTCAAGGTGATTAGGAATCCACACCCTGAAAGGAGGCTAAGCTAATTTTACTGTGTGGTTCCAGTTTGTTCCTATCATGTAGAGGAGGACGAAGTCACTGAGCGCCTGCCATTCCAGCCGCAGGAAACTTGCAAGCTCACTCTAAATTGCCTGTTTAGTTAATGATGCAGTTTAGCATGAATCCCCACAATTAAGCGTTGTGTCTCGCTGATTGGTCAGCGATGAAAGCACTGATTGTCTTGCTTCTTCCAGTTATTCCCCCAGTACTTCTGAAAATAGAATATCCTAAAACGTTGTTTTGTTCCTGAAATAAGGAAACCCTCTGTGTCTACACTGACTACATTTTTTCTTTGAAACATTTCCTCTTCATTTCATTTTTTCATTTGCTGTATTTTAAGGAAAAGCAGAGTCAAATTCTTGATACTGCATCATTTTCTTCTTCTTCTTCTTCTTCTTCTTCTTCTTCTTCTTCTTCTTCTTCTTCTTCTTCTTCTTCTTCTTCTTCTTCTTCTTCTTCTTCGTCTCCTCCTCCCTCCTCCCCCTTCCTCCCTTCTCCCCCTCCTCCTCCTCCTCCTCTTCTCCTCCTCCCCCTCCTCCTCCTTCTCTCCTTCTTCTCCTCCTCCTTCTTCTCCTCCTCTTTCTCCTTCTCCACCTCCCCCTCCTTCTCCTTCTTTTTCTCCTTCACCTCCTTTCCATCGTCTTGATCTTCTTCTTGCTTCCCCTTCTTCCTCTTTTCCTTTTTTTCATACAATATATTGCTTGCAGTTTGCCCTCCCTCCACTCCTCCCAGTTCTTTTACACCTCCTCTCTCATCCAGCTCCACCCCCTTTCTGTCTCTTATAAGAAGACAAACAGGCATATCAGGAATATTAGTAAAATAAAATAGAATATTGTAAAAGGAAAACAAATTGGGATAGGGTAAAACAACGAATGAGAAAGAGCCAAAGAAAAATCACAAGAAATGTATATAGATGCGAGACACACAGAGCATTTCTATGAAAATATAAAACCAGAAGACATGATATATATTCAAAGGACCTGTAAGATAAAACAAAAGCAAAAGCAAAACAACTCCCTCATTGACTTAATATTAGAAGACAAAGACCCTCCAATGATGCAGCTGAGTTAGTTTTGTGTTGGTCACTGACTGCTAGGCACATGGCCTGCCTTTAGTGATTTGCTTCTCCAGTGAGACTCTCTTGAAGGAAACTAATTTTTCAATTGCAAGTGACTATCCAATGAAGAAAGCTACCTGGTTAGGATTGGACCTTCATATTCATATTCCATTTTATTTAAGCTTATATGTACTCAAATGCAAACATGAAATTTAAAACCCAACATAAAAATAAAACAAGCATTAAATTCCATAGAAAATAATTGTTAAAATAATATTCAAGTTTTCGAAACTCATTCAGTTGCAAAGAATTTTTATATTTCTATATATTTCTCTCTGTCTCTGTCTCTCTCTCTGTGTCTCTGTCTCTGTCTCTGTCTCTCTCTGTCTCTGTCTCTCTCTCTCTCTCTCTCTACAGGGTTTCCTTGTAGGTTTGGGGCCTGTCCTGTTTTGGAACTAGCTCTTATAGACTAGGCTGGCCTCAAACTCACAGAAATCTGCCTGCCTCTGCCCCTGAGTGCTGAGATTAAAGGTGTGAGCCACCACCACCCAGATCAATATTACTATATTTCTTAAGTGTCCTTCAGACAGAGATAAGTTTTGGTTTGTCACACTAGAGTTATGGTTTGTTGTGTTTGGTACTCTCCTTGAGGTATGTTGATATACAATGACTGCTTTTTGAAATTTTGCCTATGAACAGTGAATTAACCACTGTCGGGAAAGGAATGCATTTGTTGTCTGTTTCAAAGAGCAGTAGTTGGATTTTTATCATTCACACACTCTTCATACTTCTTTTGCAAGAACCTATGTTTGTGGATGCACATGTTATCCCAGATGGTACTGATCCAAATGATGCTAAGGTGTATTTCTTCTTCAAAGAAAAACTGACCGACAACAATAGGAGCACCAAACAGATTCATTCCATGATTGCAAGAATATGTCCTGTAAGTGCATTGAAATTTTTATTTAAGGAAATAATTCAAATTATGTAATATGCTTTCCAATATTTCAGTGATTTTACCATTTACCATTACCAACAAATAAAATAGAAAGGAGACTGTTAAAGAGCAAGCATTTCAGTAGACAATTATACCACATTTCAGTAAAAATATTTAAGGAAATATTTTGATTTTTTTAAACATAGAAGTACTTTTGGATAATTTTGCAATTCCATTTTCTGTGTTGCAGTCAAGCAACTGTAAATCACCAAAGAAAACAAAATAATTCTTGTAAATAAGATACATCAGAATCTCAGTAACACATAATTCTAAAACATCAAAGCACCATGCATCAGTGGAAAATTAAGAAAGTCTTTTATCATTCTAATTTTCAAGAATGAAGTGTCAGTGTATAAGCACGACATTCAATATCACTGAAAAAATTTTTGATCCAATCTTCTGTATACTCTTTTTAAACTTTTTGGGGGGGCTTATTTATGATAATTTTTTGTCATATTTATTTATTGAAGTAGACTGTGTTATTCTGTTGACTAGAACTCATCTGTTTCTCAAGAATTTGAGTCAATGTAGCAAACTGAGCAGAGACGAAAAGACTGTTGGACATAGAGGAAGACAATAGTCACCAGTGGGCACTATGAAAGAGCAAAATTGCATGTCCTGTGTATTAGCCTGGAAATGCGTGTGATAAACCTTCCACTGAGAAATATGAAGTATAAGTGAAAATGCTGAGGAGTGGGGGGATGAGATAGAACTCTCTGGAGGCTTCGAAGCTCTGAAAGCTATAACTGTATGCAGTAAATTTCATCTACATTTACGAGAATGAACATTTGCCTTGGCAAGTGGAGAACAGTTATTTATTCACCTGATATAACTGTTTATTTTGTATCTTGTAAAAATTGAGTCATATACTTATATTTCCATATAGTCCATTTCTTACTGAGACTGTACTACAAAAGATCGATCAAAAAATACTAAAGATCTTAGTTGTTTTTTTTAAATTGATGATAATCCTTTCTAATCTTTAGATAACACTAAATTAAAAACCAGAATTCTAGCTGAATTATAATACACAATTGTTTCTCCAATCATCTGAATTGTGTTTGTAAAATGGTTCCAGAATGACACTGGTGGACAGCGTAGCCTTGTCAACAAGTGGACCACATTCTTAAAGGCAAGACTTGTGTGCTCCGTCACAGATGAAGATGGCCCCGAGACACATTTTGATGAATTAGGTGCGTGGATATGACGGTGGGCACTGTTTCTGAGAAGGACTTTATGTGTATCATGTGTCTTACTAAAATCTCAGAGAGGTTGCATTTGCTCTGGATGTTAACAGTGTAAATAGTGTTCCACCTTGGGAGGGAATCGTGAGCTGCTCATCCATGTCCGTAAATATGTTAGCAATTTCTTCCAGCATTGAATGCATTGCTAAAATGCTAAAACATTAATATGTGGGGGGGGGTGAAAGGACTTCTAAAATTGATATACAGTATAATATAAATATAATAAGAATGACATGTTTTATCCTTTATAAATGAATTTGTAATATATATTTATTATATTCTGATCTAAAGAAATTTATGTTTAGGTAACTCTAAATGAAAATATTATACACTATTCATTTAAGTTCTTATATTATTAACTAAATAAGTGTATACACAAACATACATGCACACACATATATATGCAAGTTCTACATTAAATAGAAAATTTAATAAAGTTTTTAAAAAGTATCATTATAAATTTAAAAAATTATGATCCCAGTTTAGTTCTTCTTGATGATTCTCACTAAGTGTTCCTTCTATGACAAGAATCTTATGTTCTCCAGATCAAATAAGGACTAATAGTCTTTCAAGGAATGGTTTTCTTGTTAATACATCATAACGCTGTGATAGTTATTTAGAAATGTCTCTTTTCAAATACTATCCATTGAAATGTGTAGCTTAGTCATTCTTAGATTTTGAGGCATATGTTGAGGTAAACAATACATATCTATTACAAACTGCAAAAATGTACTGATTCTGAGAGTTATAAATAAATCTGAAGGAGGCTATTTCTCACATTAAGAAACATTGTCTTTCATAAGTCTACAGTTCTTCAAGACTCAAGATTCATGTTTTATATTTACTGTATTATAAATGCATCGGTCTCTGCCTATAACATACATTAAAGTCTTATTGTTAGAGGAACTATTAGATAAAATAGTCTTGGAATTTTTGAACTTAAGTCTAAATAAAGTTTTGTTACTACAAAGAAAGTTTTACATCTTTTACTTCCCATGCAAAAGATTTTCTTCAGCATTACAACTTCAAAACATAGATTGAAAGAAAACTGAGAGTTGAGTTATTTTTAAATTAAAATTACTGTATCATCAATAGAGGGTTTTGAGGAAATGCAGAATCAAGCCACAGGAAAATATCTGTGCCATTCCTACCTTGGACAGCATGGTCAGCCTTTGCCTTCTCCACAGACTTACAGCATCAAGGATTTCAAAGTTCTAGTCTATAGCATCCATTTGGGGTTTTCCCCTTATTGTTATACAATACCATCATTTCCATAGAGACGCAGTCTTTCTGAATGCTCTCAGTGCCAGGCTAGCATTTTATTTACTCTACTAAGCACTTATCATCACATTATAATAAAATGGAGGAATTTTCCAGTAATACCTTCTTGAGGATTACTCTTCATAGTTGAAAGTGTTGTATTGAGATAATTCAAAATCAGCAACTGGCATTTGAGAAACTTTAAAAGAATATGTTTTCCTTTTGATAGAGGATGTGTTTCTGCTAGAAACTGACAATCCGAGGACCACCCTTGTGTACGGCATCTTCACCACGTCCAGGTAATTATTAAACAGCTGCAGGTCTTTCAGTAAGCAATGAACGCTCCCATTTCACTTGCTTTATCCAGGTCGCTAAAACACATTTGATCTCAACTAATGTTTACAAATGCATTTTGAACAATTGCATGTTGTTCTACAGAAGAAATAAAGCGTGTATAGAATTGCAGAAGTAAGATGCTTAAAGTATTTGTTGACATAGCGAAGTTAAAGACAAATAGTTCTAATAAAATAAGAATCTATGGTTTTGGTGGAGAAGAATATGTTTCTACCTTGTATTTTGGCAGTGGTAGCGTAAGTATATACGTACAAGTCGTGGGAGAGTATATTTAATTATTTAAACTTTTATAACAGACATGCATTATTAAAACTAAAAAATGTTTTTTGTTTTGAATTAAAATAACTTTCACTTCATCACTAAAGTGGTGACGTTGAGAAGGTGACGAGAACTGGACTGGTTCTGTTATTCTGCAATATGACTAATTTTTACATTTTAACATAGGCTTAATATTTTCTAGTTTTTCTTGGAGTCCAAAGGCAACTTTATTATGTTTCGCAGTGCGTTTCCCACAGACTTGATACGTTCTGTGCATATTTCAGTCTATTAATTTTGTACTCGATGTTACTCTGAATTCAGCCTGGAACTCCAGCCAAGTCTTCTAAACTAAAGGGAAGGTTGCACCCGTTCCTTTTCATATATTAGAAACCTGCAAAAACGGTGATTGGAAATATTATTTTCTAAGTGAGTTTTAAATGTGGTATAAGTGCCTGGGGTGATTCTTCAGTAAGAAAGAGATCTTGTTGTTCATACATGAGGCCCTGAGTTAGATCCCTGACACCTACGTAAATGCCAAGTGTGGTGGCATTCCATATGGCCCCACGTCGGTTGGGGATAGAGAGAGGGAGAGACATGTCCTAGACATGTCCAAGTTTGCTGGCGGGCGAGTCTCACCAAAATGGCCATCATCAGGCTCACAGGAATCAGGACAACTGTGACAGAGCACAACACCTGGAGTCTTCCTTTGACTTTTGCGACACATGCCTGCATACAATGTGTATACACCCACCCACACTTATACGCAACATACAGAAAAGAGGAAAAACAAACCGTAAAGTGTGGTGCAATTGCTGCATTGAGCTTTTCAAAATCAAAGAATTGGCAGGAATACTGATTTTCAGTCATTTAGGTTTACACCCCAAGGTGCCCCGGATGTCCTGGATGGTTTGCTTAGCTAATGAATAAATCTAGCAAATGAATAGCATCACTTTATATAAAGTAATTGAATGGCAAAATAAGAAAAATTTCAATAAAATATTGATTTCAGTAAGATACTGATTTTAATAAAATTTTTCTAGTTTATATTTGTCAAAAATTAGCTTGACCATTAAACATTAGAAAGTATCATTTTTATCTACTGGTGTTAATTTAATTCATGATTAAAGTTTTATTTCCATCTAAAACTTTTTTAATTAGGCTTCTAGTTTGAAGTCAATATTAAGTAAAGAAACATGATTTTATTTGCAAGTAGTTATCAGTTGGAGATTTCCTCTGAGCTAGGGATGTGGGTGTGTGTCTACCTCCTCCAGAGGGATCACTGGAGATATCCAGATCAGGGCCTAGTGTTACAAGGTCACTCACTCTGTCCCTGTGGCTGCAGGTCTCTGTACTGATTCCCCTCTGCTGCACGAGGAAGCTTCTCTGCTGCTGAGCAAAGCATGGATTTGCTCCCCTAATCAGAGTGCTCAAATTCACCGGCACAAATGAAATAGATTTTAGAAAAAATAAAACAGATTCTTTGCTTTCATTTTCAGCTCTGTTTTTAAAGGATCTGCAGTGTGTGTGTACCATTTATCTGATATACAGACTGTATTCAATGGGCCTTTTGCTCACAAAGAAGGCCCCAATCACCAGCTAATATCCTATCAAGGCAGAATTCCATACCCTCGCCCTGGCACTGTAAGTACCCATGAAATTTACTTTTATCTTATTTAAGCGAAAACTGTATTTACATCTATTAAATAGAACTATGGTCCTCTGGGTATGCTCATTATGATTTTCAGCTTCATGGTTCTAGCTTAATTTTTGCCTGGTTTGTGATTTGCTAATACGTTTATGTATGTTATAAAAGTGAGATTTTTATAAGTGCTATAATTACTAACAAAATCTCACCAAAAGTCTAAAACACCTTAGTAAAATATGGTGTATATTTTTTTTTCTAATTTTAAAGCCCTCACTTTGAAATTTTCAGAGGGAGACTTAATATGCTAACACTAGTGCCAGCCTGACTCCCCACCTTTCCTTTCTTTGGTTGACACAGTCTTTACTATGTAGCCCTGTCTAGCTTAATCACTAAGTAGATTAGGCTGGTCTTGAACTCACAGAGATCCACCTGCCTCTGATTCCCAAGATCTAGGACTAAAGGCAAGCACCAACATGCGGTACCTGCTAGCTGTTTTTGGGTTGTTTGTTTGTTTGTTTAATAATACTTTTTAAAATATTTTTACATTAAGAAAGTTTGTTGTAGATAATGATATTCTCATGAATATTAACGTGCAGATAACAGTTACCTGCCTTTTTGGCTTATATGTCTGCTTGAATATAAATGAAAAAAATTAATCAGGAATTTTTTTTAACTCCTTGAACCAAATGAAAGTGAAACTATATCTTTCCAGAACTTCTTGGGCTGTGGTGAAGATATTACCAAAAGTGAAATATATGACTGTGAATGTTTACGTTAAAAAGTCAAAACAGACCTGGAGAGATGGCTTGGTTATCAGGATCACCTGTTGTTCTTGCAGAGGGCCCAGGTTTTCACATGATACACAGACAGGCATATATATAGGCAAAACACTCACACATAAAATGAAATTAATAAATCTAATTTTTAAAAATGGACTGGAATTAATAACTCAGCAGTTAATATCATTTGTTGCTCCTGCAGATGACCCAGGTTTGATTCTCAGCAGCCATACGAAGGGTCACAGCTATCCATTCTTCCAGTTCCAGGTGTTCCAGTGTTCTTTCCTGGCCTTACAGGGACTAAGAACACACATGACGCACATATACACAACCAGGCAAAACACTGACAGATCAAATAAAATAGCTTAATCTAATAAAATATCAAAATATCTCAAATAACCTATCATGTGCTTATAAGTTTTGGAAAAATATACAAAGTACAAAGGCAAGTTCAGAAACAGTAGGCAGTGAGGGAAAAAAGGTCAGGGTGTGTGGTTTGGTTTGGCTTTGTTTTTCACGGCAGGGTTTCTCTGTACAATCCTGACTGTTCTGGAACTCTGTAGACCAAGCTGACCATGAACTCACAGATCCACCTGCCTCAGTCTCACAACTGCTAGAATTAATGGCACGCACCTTCCCCAACTAGTATCTAGGCAGTTATTGATGAAATACATGTAAAGAACAGAACATACAATCAATCCACCACAATGCAGTCAATAGATACATAAGACTGACTAATCCCTAGCTGGACTGACAAAAATAAAAGGAAGACAATATAATTAAATTAGAGAGTACTCCAATGAACCTACCATACTTATTAGAGAAATTTCTTGTATTTCAAAAAAACTTGATAAATCTAGAAGAACTTGATAAATCATTAGTCACATATGATCTGAAAGAGTTAAATGACAAAAACACAAACAGCTTAAGTAAGCCGTAACACACAAGGAGACAGAAGCAGCAATAGGGAATAAAACAATACAAAACTAAACTCCCAAGAGAAGGACCAGATGGATATGTTCACTGTTCCATTCAACCAAACTTTTCAGGAAGAGCTGACAAGAGTATTGATCAAGCTGTTCATAAAAATAAAAAAGAAGGAACACTACCAAAATAATTTCACTAAAGTATTCTCTTGAAGCTAAACCAGATAAAAAAAAAACAATGGAACAAAACAAAACTGTGGGCTGCTCCCTCTGACAAACACAGATACAAATATTCTTTTTTTACTTTTCATTTTTATTTATTTTTCTCTCATATAATACAACCTGGCTACAGCATCCGCTCATTCTACTACTCCCAGCCCCTCCTCCCACCTTCCTTCTTCCTTCTCTGTTTCCCTTCAGAAATGAGCAGTCCAACCAAAGGATATGTACTGAACTCAGCATAACAAGGTACAATATAACTAGGCACCCACCTCCATATCAAGGTTGGAGGGGCCAACTCAGTGGGAAGAAAAGGGTCCCAAGAGCAGGCAAAAGAATCTCTTGCAGTTTATTCCTAAAATCACTGTGGTGAAAATGTTACAGTTAATCATGTCTAACAACTAACTTGGTTAGTCCCTTGAAAATGTGCCTCCCTAGTGCTCACAGCACAAAATAACGTGGGCAGACCACTGAGTAATTGCTTTTACAACCAAGGAAAACAGTCAACAGATATAATCATCCCAGGGCCCTTCAACTGACAGCAGATATGGAGCAAAGATGACTTAGGAGGAGTGAAGGGAGGGCAAGGCTGAGAAAATTGTAAGTGAGTAAAAGTCTCTCCTTGCTTTGTTCAAATTATTTCATGCATTCCCAGAAGACTAACTGCTAATTGATTCAAAGGTAAATTATACTTTCTAAATGAGTAGAAGTTGGGCTAATTAAACCTATACTTTAATACAGAACAGTAACAGGTAGTTGTGGTTTGCTGTACTTCCTCCAGTATTTGAGTAGATAGTACAAAAGCAACTGACTTGCAACCTCAAAAAAACTGACTCCCTCCCTCCTGTAGCCTATGGTTGCTTTTATTGAACTGAGGCCTCAGAATCTTATGAAGACTATTCTGAAACCAGATTGTTCATCTCCTGAGTATATTACTTGTTCCTTTTCTCAACCAAGGACACCCAAGCCGTTACTTGAAATTAGCCAGGGTCAGGATATTTGTGCAACTGAAATCAGGCTCATTCTACCTGTGGCTCTTCCCCCATGTGACATCTTAAAAGCCACTTTGACATGGACACAGGGATTTGAGTATCACATAGAAAACCACTCTGTCGAAAAGCAATAATTGTGTACACTGTGGTAAGAGACCAACCCTTTTCCACAAATAACCCAATGCTAAATTAGAAAATTCTGCTAACAGTCCCATTTTAAAAGCCCTTAAGAATAAGCATTTTCCGCTGTCCTAAAACAGTGTGGGATAAGCCAGGGATTAGTGACACACACATCTGGAACAGAATCCCTGCAAAATGGGAGTCATCAGTACTTAAGACATTTTTTCTATAATGTGGTTTCTTACATCTGGTATTGAGACCACAACAGCTCCTTTAAATCCAGAAATTGTCAGATGAGTGATCCTTGGGGAATCAACAGGGCAGGGTGGAGAAATGACCCTGGAACTCCTCCTAGAGAAGTATGCTTCCCCAAAGAACTGGTCGCTCCACCCTGAGCCCAGCAAAACAGCATGAAGTCAGCTTTCTTACTCAGTTGCCAGTGGCTGCCTCAGCCCCATGCTTCCTACTTCTGCAGCCAGAAGATATTCAGCCAAGTGAACTCCACAGTCCTCTTCCTCTGGGTCAAGAATGCTGTCTCTGTCTCAGAAGTCTTCCCAATGAGGGATCAACTGTGATTGTCATTCTTCGTTTCTCCACAGTAGTCTGGTTGCTGGGTCAACCTCATAAATATATAACCGTGTTTTTACATAAATGACACTGGCAGAAATCCTATACCCTCCTTGTCAGCTTCCCTGTAGGTGTTCCTTTAGCAGGGTACGTAGCTGTTCTAGCGAACAGCCCAACCAGCAAGCACACGTAAGTGCTGGGAGGGCTGCCAAGTGTGTCATAATGTGTCCCCCTAAGTACTCTCAGTTTGTGGAAGAAACAAGACACCACCGGTATGTCGCAAAGGGCAAGCGAGACTGCAGACTCTCTGTGGCTGAGCTAATGAATTACCTTATCCTGTCAGAGCGAGGGCGAGGCTTCTGTAGACTTCTTCATATTCTGCACACCCCGCTGAAGCAGAACCTAATAACACGATCCTTTTTAACTCCCATTTTGGAGTGTCTCAGAACCATATCCACCAGCATCCTAAGGTTCCCCAAAGAACACAGCCTCTGTTTCTCTTCCACACTGATACTAGCAGTCATATTTACTCTCTCCTACATTTGTTGCCTTTTTACCATTTTTGAGACTATAGTTTAATTGCATTTCTCCTTTCCCTTTACTCGCTTCAAGGCCCATATACCACTCCCTACTATCCTTCAAATTCACAGCCTATTATTTCACTAATAGTTGTTCATGCATATCTAGTCATAAATATTACCTTCTCAGTCCTTTAATGTTATTTGTATATTTATTCCAGTGAGGTATGTGTGTAAGTAGAGGTCAATTTGCAGCCTCTACCACGTATGAATTATGGATGGGACTCAAGTATTCGACTTTGTCAGCAAATACCTTTATCTGGGGAGCCCTCACCAGCCCGATAAATTCAAATTTAAATTTAAAATACTGACTCTTTCATGTGCATGGCATTTGGTCTTGAGTCATGCTCCGCCATTTAGATTTTATGTGTGTCTCCAATTATTACTTGATTGTCAGAAAATGATGTTTGTCTATTTTATTAGTCTGCTTGTATCTAGAAAGTCACAGTAATTTCTTATTCTAATGCTCACCACAGGACTCATCAAGTAGTATTTGGATAAAATAATTATTCAAAGGAGGGACACATTCGTATCAGTTTAGAACTGTAGTGGTTTTGAAAACTTTCCTCACAGATCTAAGGACAACATAAGAAGACTAGAGGTGTCAATGCGTACGAACACTTGGAGAGTTCAGGAGTTAGGCATGGACACAACTGCTCATCCCTCTTCTACAGAACGGTCATGGCTTTCAGCTTTCTGTTGGCACTTCAGTGAAGCTGTCTCAGAAAGTGGTATTTACCAGCACTTCCTAAGAGTGGGATAAAACAACTGCGAAAAACAAATACTTAAAGAGTTTAACTACAATGATTCAGTAATGACCTGTATACTAAATTAACCTACAGAATGCCAATGTTTCTGATGGTACTTAGTGATTATACCATCTTCTTTTTGTATTTCCCTCAGTTCCATCCTTCTTTTATCCCTCCAAGTTCTCACGTACCCCAGCACATTCATATTTATGGCATTTTCTGTAATTATTTTTTGCTTCTAAAATTATTATTACAATACAAACATATATGCATGACCTTCTGAATTCATTTAATGCTGCTCCGATATGCATAAGACTAGGGTTTGCCACATTGCATTTGCTAAGCTATTAAGGGCTTGGTCTCTAGATAAACTGATTCTCACTCTCTCAGGAGCTCTCTTTCTAGTGATGAGACCTTGTGGAGTTTCCAACATTCACATTGGCACGTGAACTGGTATTCACTAGGCAGGTCTTTTTTCTAAGATTTATTATGCTGCGATGTTCTGCCTGCACTAGATATTATTCCAGATGGTTGTGAGCCGCCATGTGGTTGTTAGGAGTTGAACTCAAGACCTATGGAAGAGCAGTCAGTGCTCTAATCCGTTGAGCCATCTCTCCCCTCCTAGGCAAGTCTTCTTTTATGTGGAGATCCCACAGGAACAATGTCATGAGTCACCTTTTGGGGGTGACTTCTCTCACAATCCTAGCCCAGGACAGGGGCACAAAGATTAGAGATGTGAGATAGGAGGAACAGAGATAAGGAAGAAACACAGAGACACAGGACAGTAACAGGAGGGCCACTCAGCAAGTACTGAATGCTGAATTACACGTTCTAGGTTCTGAGTTGGCCCGTGTTTAATTTTCCATACACTATTATACCCCAATACAAAATGAGGGAAGTGGGTGGGCAAAAGACTGCTTTAGCATGATACAAAGGACAACTCAAACAGTTACTTGTTCTAGTACCTGAGACATCAAGCTATTAATTCCTGAGCAGAGCATTTGATGTTTGGGGGCAGTGAACATACCCTAGCCCAAGGATCCTTCAGGCAACCACTCCCCAAGTCAAACCTCCTATTTCAAAAGAAGGAGCAGAAGTATGCTGGAATTCTCTGACCTTTGGTCATGGTGGAGCAGATCCAGTTCTATGGCCATCTTAAGTCCAAAACACCAAGTAGCCAGATCCTAGGTCAGGATATCTTGTTTTGTAGTCACACCTGTTATCAAAAACTTTGAAAGAGTAAAAATTAAGGTCAAACTCTCTGACCTTCAGATAAGGTGGAACAGGCTCACAGTTTTGGGTATTCACAGAGCAGCTACCTGGTCATGTCTACGTGACACTAGCTAGAGACAGGAGCTCTCATTCTCTTACCCTTTCAAACCTTTACCCCTTCTTATTTGGGTTTCTTTGATCCTTGGGTGTATGGATTATACTGTAGATGTGCTTACTGGGACTGGGCACCCCACTGTCACCTATCTGCATTTTAAACACTGGGAGTATGATTCTCTATAATAGTCTCCATCTGCCGCACAAAGCAGTTTTATTGATGAGGAGCAAAAGCAACCTATATCTGTAGGTATAAAGATACATATTTGTAATACAGCTAGAAATTCTATGGATGTAGGAAAATATCACCGTAGGAGCTCACCCTTAGGCTCAAGGGCCCCTCCAGGCCTTATATCCAATTACATAGGCAAAATTGGACACATATCTTTTTGCCTAAACAGGATAAAAGAAATTTGAACTGCTGAAATTTCTAAACTGAAATGTGGTTTATGTTACCCCAAGGTCCCAATATGCATGCCTTCCTGTTCCAGATGACCATGAAAGAGCCGTCGCACACTATAAGTCCTTGCCTGGTTTACAATGAGGAAACTCAACGGTGCATATTGAGATGGGGGGAAGTCACCTTTTTATCTTATCACCATTTTTACAACTCATTCTGTCTTGACTGCTAATCCTGTATCATGAATCAGCAGCATGATTCCTAATTAGAATAGTGCTTTTCTAAATTGGAAAATGATATCACATGAGGAGACTCTTATTTTTAAGGTAGGAGAACATTTTGCATAGATAATAAAAGCTTGAGAAAAGAAATTATTGAGGGTAAAAATATGCAGACCCCTAAACTGGGGCTGCCAAGAAGGCTTAGCAGATAAAGAAACTTGCTATGCAAGCTTTATGACCTGAATTCGATTCCTGGAACCTATGTAAAAGTGGAAAAAAGAGAATTGACTCCACAAAGCTGTGTTTAAATACACACACACGTACACACACACACACACACACACACGTACACACACACACACATGTACACACACACGTACACACACACACATTTGTGTGTGTGTGTGTACATATCACCAATAACAACAAAAATAATAATTGTAATAATAATAAAAATGAAAATTTTAAAAGCTACTAGTTTGGGTTACCTATTTAACCAGCATAATTTTGAGCTACTTTAAGAAAACTTTCATTGACATTTTCTTAAGTTTAAGGAAAAGTTCTAAATAAGACTCAGATAATGTAATAGGCTGTCACATATATGTATACAACAATGTTTAATTTTTAAAAAGCCATTCAAAAGAAAGGAAGAAGAGATAAATGGGAGAGTTTGGAAGGAGGAAAGAATCAGTGAATTATGTAACTATATTAATGTAAAAAAATGATTTTTATAGGTAATCACATATCAAAGTACTAAACAGGCTGGAAATTCTGCAGCATGCCTAGTAATGTAAGCTAACTGTGCACTTTTTTAGTACCAACAAAAAATGCTTACAAACACTTGAGGGGATGGAGCAACATAGCAAGCCACAATTAGTGGTGTCTTCAGAGTCTGGAACTGATGAAATCGCCCTCACATTGTTCTTTCCATATTTCATTCAGTGAGCAGCAGGCTGCCCTTTTTCCACTTTGTGTGAAAGACGAAAGGGCTGGAAACACCCATAACCCATACTTTGAAGAAGTATGGAACACAACTGTCAGCTTTGAACAACCTCAAATTCAATTCTGTGTCCCCGTTTGGTCTTCGTTTTGGGAAATCTATAAACAGGAATATTTAACTACAATGTTTTTTCTTATAACGAAAAATGTTCCGAGGTCATGGGAATATCCAACGACAGGCTGTCTTTATTATTTATTTCTTTAGCTGTTGTTTTTTTCTAAAAAGAGAATGTGTGTGTTTGTGTGTGTGTGCGTGTGTGTGTGTTTGTGTGTGTATGTGTGTGTGTGTGTCCTATAAAAAGTTCTTGGCTAAATTGTTCTTGGCCTAAAGCGTACATTCATGATGATGATGGGTTTGCATGTGGATTCTGCCGAGAGGTTTGAGCAAATGTTTGCCTGTCTGTGCTGACACAAACGCACTGATGTCATTGGCTAGATATAGCAAGGATTCAGCACAGAAGATGACACATCTTGCTTGGTTTCCAATGGTGTTTGTCATTCTTAACAAAGTCAGCAGTAAAGATTTGACAGATTTCACACAAAGCTCCCCATTTCTGTCCTCTGGTAAAGTCTGATAGTGTTCACGTTCTGTTCCTGCCAGGAGTGAAGAGTTGGTTCGCTGTCAGCCTTGAGAAAAGCCGAGCTCTCTAGGAGGCCACGGTCCTGATAGCATGCCATAATTTCCAAGATGCTAAGCACAGCAATTTTGCTTAGTTTGCTTTATGCAGTAAGCACTTCAAGACTAAATAAAACTAAAACTGGGGTATTGTATTTGAAGTAAAATGTGAAATCCATTTTTGTTTCTGAAAGAAATGTTATGGAGTGTTTAATAGATTTAGACACACACTGTTTGTGCTGACATATTGCATCTACCAATTTGGTTCACAGGACTTAGCACACACGTTCTACCAGTGAGTGAGTGTGAGCTCCAACCTTCAGCAGTTCCATTATACCTGAGCTTTGATCCTGGGTGTCAGGGTAACCATCCTCCTCTGAAGTTCTGTCAGTCTGCTTCCACTGTGGAAGCCTTCTAGCTGCCTATTTTCCCAAAGTAATTGCCTCTTTCTATCTGCGGCTCTATTCATTCCTCTTCTGGACAGAAGGGCACCTTCTTTTCATCTGGTCCTCATACCAAAGTTTCAAGCCAGATCATCTAATGAAGAATATAATCACTCCCTCAGCTACATTCCCCAGACATCAACTGTTGTCAGTTTCATTATATGACAGAATGATAGGCAAAACTCGCAGATCCAATTCCTACTAATACAGTTTATGATCTAGGCAACAAGCATGCAGTAGATAGGAAAGCAATCAATATGGAAAGAACCATTCAGTAAAGGGAACTGAGAACTGAGTAAGGAAACGGGAAGCCAGATGGGCAACTGAATGTGCCAAGACTTAAAGACCATTGTTCCTGACACCCAGGGTAACACTAGCCCCAGTGACACGCTTTACTCCCTGCAGATAGGAGAGCTGGCAGGACATCCTAAGCTGTTGGTGCTTTGCTTTCTGTAGCTATTGTTCTTGATGGAACTCTCTCCCAGTGGGAGGTATCAGAGCTCATCCCCACAGTGAGCAGAGCTCCAACTTCAAGATTTGTCTAGGGAAGGGAGATCATACAGAAGGAGACTCTCACATTAGAATTTGAATTGAACATGATAATGGCCACCTAATTTGTTTTAGCATTAGAATGCGTCCATGGGTGTTTTTGCCAGCAATATACGTCCTGTTTCAAAATCGGAAATAGAGGGTTGATGGATGAAAAGAGGGAAACGTTAGAACATATTCAAACATGTGTCAGCCCCTCTGTGGAGACACTCTAGAATAAGGAGCCATTCTACCTAATTATCTAATGCCACTCAGCTAGCTAAGGAAACACCTCGTAGCTTTCTACAGATAGAGATCTCTCTGTCGAAGACCAGACTACTCATTTTCTTCTCTCTGGAACTCCAACGTACTTAAAGCAAGTTGACTTTAACTGTTTTGAAAATGATTATTATTAAGACAAAGGGACCATTTTCTTAACGTATTTTCTTTTATTAATCTTTTTTTTTTTTTTTTTTTTTTGCAGTGCCCAGGCGGGGCATTTACACCCAACATGAGAACCACCAAGGACTTCCCAGATGATGTGGTCACCTTTATTCGCAACCACCCTCTGATGTACAATTCCATCTACCCCATCCACAGACGGCCTCTGATTGTCCGCACAGGCACTGATTATAAGTACACGAAGATCGCCGTGGACCGCGTGAATGCTGCTGACGGGCGGTACCACGTCCTCTTCCTGGGGACAGGTAGGTGGTCGAAGTCGTGCTATGCTATCAAGGAATGTCCAGCAATTTAGGGAGAAAGGGAAGACCAAATCATCGAGCCTAAAAGGTCATCAGTGTTGCCTTTTGCTTAGCCTTTAGTTTAATCTCTCCCGTCTCATTTTCCACAGCTGTAAATGGAGTTAACGAAATAAATCACCAATGTGGTTGTGATAAACAACTGAAGTTCATGTCATCAAAGTAGTTCCTGATCTATATTAAAGGGAAAAATAAAAATAATCAGCCAAATTAAGGGCTGGGTGGAAGTTTTATATATGAACGATGTTCTGAAGTGAAACAGAATCTGTGACTCACTAATTAATATTTGGAGTCATTTTCCAGAGTGGTGGTGATGGATAAGACATTCTTTGTAAATTTGAAAGTAGACTTATATATAGGTAGATATTTGGAAAATGTTATAGTGGCTATGTTAATAGAGCCAGCAATTCCTAAATTTCCTATTTCTTTTACCAGAAATTCAATAAAAATAGTCTTATTTGCAAAGACTTGCCTTATAAGTGTTTTAGGGCATTGGCTCTCACAGTGTGGTCCTCAGACCAGCAAGGTCAATATCACCCTGACCTTGTTAGAAACACGTTTGGAGGTGCTCCTCCCAGAAAGCCAGCTAAAAGACCCAGCCATCTGCGCTTTAGCAAGCGGTTCTGGTGATTCCAAAGCACACTGTTGCAAATTACTGGAAGGGAGCAAGGAGCCTTGGCCTGCTGAGCAGACAGGATTATAAATTCCATTCCTGCTTGGTTCCTCCATATTGCCCAAGCGGCAGACATCCACACACTTACTGCCTTGTAGGCGGTGACACAGATCTCATCAGCTCTCCTCCTAGATGTAGGAACAACTCCAAGAAGTATGCAGCGTGTCTTCTAATTAAGGAAACAGATATAAAGCAGGCCTGTGAAAGCCATTGTAAAAAATGTGACGGTTGTGGAGTCTGTCCTCTGAATGGAAGGTGCTGCACTCAGATTTCAACCAGCTACAAAATGTGGTTACTCTTTCTTGGCTTAGCAAAGCTTCCAGCCTGCTCTTCTCATGGAGTTTTTATTTTATCCCTCCGGGTAACTCCAACCCCAGGTCCGCAGCTTTCGTTCACACGTAATCTTTGTTTGAAATCCTGAGACAGGGAATCTTCTAAAATGTATTCTTTGGCATGCCTGGCGGAATCTGAGTTCTTGCTGCTCCCCTCTTCGCTTGCCTGACTTGTGAGGCACAAAACCCTTCCTTCCTGACCTAATCATTCCTTATCATGGCTCTACTACCCTGCCCTCTCCAGGACCTTTCCTGCCAATTATAATCTCAATCCCTAGAGTCTTTCATTTCATCCTATACCAACGTTGACTTAGAAAGCTTCTCCCTACACACAGAGCATGAGTGGGTATTCACCCTACTGCCAATTCTGTATCACCAGGGCTTTCAATGTTATCATCCTATATCCATTAAAATACCTCCCAGCTCTTGTATCATATGGCATTTCAGAACCTCTCTTTGTCTGTTGGGTCAGCCATGCAGCATACAGCTCTTGTCCTCATTCTTTTTGTACATTGGTGTATCTGCATTTTTTTCTATGTCCTCCTATTCTTTTGATCACCCTGTTTATTTGCTTTGCTTTAAATTGTTTCACGTGCAAACACATTTTAAAAATGTGTCATTAAAAGTCCTTGGCAATTCAGTAGTTAAATTAGCATTTCAAACACTGTTGTGCAAACTCCATTTATACTCTTCCAAGACTTTCTAACTGAAGCTTACTACACTTCCCCATATTGTATTCACCATGGTATATTCTTCTCACCCTTTGATCTCTTTGAAGTCTATAATTTCTCTATAGGCATATCACAGCGTTTTGCTAGTCCAATAAATATTTGTCAGGCTGAACTTGAAAGCGTGACTATGTCCCCTGTTACCCAGGCAATAAAATGAATTCATGCAAGCCCAACAGACAATCTTCATTTGCATATACATATGTTTTCATAGATGACTCCTAATTTACTACAAAGAGCTGTATTTAGACCAACAGACTTCAAGGTAGAGTTTCGTTGAAAAGAATACTATCCTGTATTTCTTGATAGAAAGTGGCAGATTAGAGCCCCAATTCTCTCAGTGTCTCCTTAATGTCTCCTTAGATAGATGATTATTTTCTGTTTGCTTCCTTTGAAGCCTGTTTAGAAGACGGATCTTGATATCGCCGCAGACTTACTTTCTTTTGAAAATCTTTATAACGTGTGTAGATTTCACGGGTGGAATTTTCAAGTCTTTTAGAAAGGTTCAGCAATTTCTACTTAACTAGAAGACAGCGAGAAGCATAGTGTTGCAAAGATGCTTTGGGTTTTCTTCCCACATAAGCTCTGGCACCCTGACAGTGATTTTATGTGTGTAGTTAAACACATGTGTCTTTTTACAAGCTGTCTTTGGGCATGGGCTTTTAATTGTAGTGGAGGTTTCACTAATGATCGCTTGCGAAATCTCTTGAGTGTCTTGAGGATTCTGTCCAAGCAGGAGAGTGCACGTTGTGGCAAGGCCTCTCCACAACATCTTTCTGGAAAGACCATCACCAACTTAACCACTGATCCATGCCCATACTGTCTCACCAGACTGCACTATCCTTATTGAACAAATGTTTCAACATTCATGAAACTGAGATGAGTAGTACAATGATATAAAGTAAAATTTCTTTGAAAAAGATTATATATATATATATATATATATATATATATATATATATATATATATATCAGAAAAACATTTGACTTTTTGGGAGAATTATACATCATTGTCTTATACACAACTAATTCAGTTTGTAAGTGGGAAGATATCAATTTTTTTAGATTATTTTTCCTAATTTGTAAGTGCAGGTGAGTATTTCCATTTTCATGGATGAATCTTGGCACAACCACTTATGGAGACAATAAAGAAAGCTGTTTTCATGGCTTCCCTTCTTCTCTGCTATCTTCAGACCTTCAAGGGACTTCAATGAAAGCACCAGTTGCCAAGAATGTTTCTGTAGAGAAAACTGATGTGACAGAATTCAATAGAATATTATGTAATTGTTGACGTGTAACCAGTGTGAGCATTGCGAATTAAAGTAAAGCTCACAGAACCTCTTATTGGCTATGTGGGTTCAAAGCCTGATACCTATTATAACAGTTCATTATCATTACAGAATTTATTGAGTCTTAGATGCTGATGCTCTAACCTTCCAACTTTATCACCAGACAACCAAGTAAATTATCAGACCAAAGAGGAGGCTCAATAGTTAAAGGCTAAAACTTACAGCTCGAATTACAAAATCAAAGATTGAGTTTCCTTTATGTGCAATGAAGTCCCAAGCAAAAAAAGTAAGTGAAAGGCAGAGATAAGAAAAGGCATGAGGTTATGAGGAGAGAATAAAGAAGGTTGGACAAGGAGAAGACAGACAGAGCTTCTACCAGCAAAGCCTACATAGATTCCTTGGTCTTTTTTTACAGAAAAAGATTACTCTGCTTATTTGAGTTGATAAATATAGAATTTTCATTAAATTAAGGAAACTATTTTATTGTCCATAGAGGCTGTATAGGTATTCATATTTCCACAAATAAAAGTTCTTTTAAATATTATATGCTATTTTGTTAAAATTTAAGCTGGGTCTACTTAATTATTTTCATATAATTACTGCTATGACCCCTTTAAAATCTCATTTTGTATGTGTGTATAAAATCAACTCTTCGTTTTAATTATTAATATTCATTTTTTTCTTATTCTTTGAGAAGGTTTTAACATGGAGGCGAAAGCTATTGTGGCATTAGCGTTTCTCTTTGAAGTTGAAACTTATATCCAGGCCACAGGCCCAGAGCAGACTCTACTACACAGTCAGGAGATTTTACCCTGTTTTCCCTTTGCTTCTGGAGCTATAAAAATATTTTAGTGTCTGGGTAAGGTTCAGACACATTCTGTCAAGTTCCCACTTTTAGCACTACGCATGAATCAGCATGATGTGATTTTTGGTGAAAGGGTAAGTGTTCTTGTGAATGGGTGTTAAAGATTTAGGATGATTTACCAGCGTTGTGGTTTTTGAAGGCAGGATCGTTGTGAGTGGTCCCCCCAACCACAACTCTAATACGGAATATACCATTTCATGCTTCTTATTAGCATCCATTGAACTGGATGAGTACTGAGTCGGAATATTGACTCCAGGAAGTTTTCCCAGCCTCCAGAATTTTGAAGTATGTGCCCACATGTGTGAGCAGAGCCTGAGAATGCCTGTCTGGCTACACAGGAGAATAACTGCTTTCTTCATAACGAGAGGTGTTGGCAGCTGCTGCTCTTGAAATGGCACCCTGAATGAGCTGCTCTGCCAGGAACTCTGCGTTTTTAAAGAACTCTCTAAAATACTCATATAAAATTTGATAGCTGCAGAAATATGTTTGATTTGGGGAAAGACTACCCTCATTTGAGAACTACGCGTGAAAATCCCCTAAGAATGATGTATACATTTCTCTCCCACTTAGTAATGGCGGACAAATCTCTCTAAATCACTGGGGTTTTATGGCAATGTAGGTCACTTCCTGCCAGGCCAGAATCTGAGAAATTCGGATAGTTTATCATCAGTTCCTCGGGGCTTTACACAGCAACCAATGCTGATGGGACACAGTGAAACCATGGCTGAACTGAAGGGAGAAAAATGACAATTCATGTTGTCATGGCTGCTTTACCATGTAAAGGGCAGCAAAGAAGGAAGTGCTGGAAAGAAATAAGGAAGGGAGAGGATAGTCTCAGTGACCCTCTGTTCAAGGACGCATGCTCCCACATGAACCTGCCTAGTAAGACGAGGAGCTGATTCACTGGACCTAGCTCTTGCTATGCAAACCCAACAACGTGAGTGTAACTCTGCAGAACCCACTTAAAAGTCAGGGGCAGTAGCTTATATATTTATCATCCCAGCACATCCATGGGGAGGTGAGTCATACACATGCAGGCCGACATACATACACACACACACACACACACTCACACACACAAAGTATTTAAACAATATAAAATAAATTATGCCTTGGAATTTACTAAAGTCAAAATATAATTTTAATCCCTGAAAATAAATATTTCAAATAGCAGAATATCTACTTATAAGCCATTCTTTGGAAATGGGTTCTTTGAAAGACAGGAGTCTCATATAATTATCATTTGGACTTCTTAAAATATCGTTGCTTATCATTGTATTTCAGTAAGTAGATTAATACTAACATTTCTGAAATATTTTCTTATTAGAATGATGTTTGCTTTTGCTGGGCACATGAACAATTTCATCTAACCTTCATAAATATTCTCTGAGTAATTCCATGAGTAATTATAAGAATGCAGGCTTCCTGAATGGGCCATCTTCTTTAAGTAGGTAAGGCTTCCAGAGTTGGGACTGGGGCACCAACCCAGTCACAGAACCTTAGGGTAGTGGTGGCACAGAACGTGTGAGGGTCTGGGGGTAGACAATCAATGATTGACCCATACCATGAGAGGGAGCCTGCCCCTGACACTGCCTGAAAGACCAAGAACCAAAGACTGGATATTTAGGGTAAAACATGACTGGCAAAAAAAAACAAAACAAAAATAGAAAGTCAATGAAATTGATTCCTAATAATAATTCAACTATACTCAAAGACCAGAGCCTAGCATAATCTTCATTAGGGAAGCTTCATCTAGCAACTGATGGAAACAGATGCAGAGACCCATACCCAAGCATTAGGCAGGGCTGGGGAATCCAGAGGAGGAGGGAGAGGAAAGACTTTAAGAACTGAAGGGGTTAAGAACATGACAAGTGCATAGCCAGCAGAATTAACTAAGCTGGGAGCTCGTAGAGACTGAGGCCACAATCAGGAAGCATGTATGGGTCTGTGCAACGTCCTCTGTATACATACACAGTGTGGTTGTTTAGCTTGGTTTTCTTGTGAAATTTCTAATAGATGGAGTGGGACTGACTTTGTCTCATTGGCCTGCTCTTGGGACTCTTTTCCTCCAACTGGGTGGCCTCTTTCAACCTTGATTTTAGGGTATGTGTCCAGTCTTATTGTAACTTGCATTGTGTTTCGTTGATATTCCTGGGAGGCCTGCTCTTTTCTGAAGGGAAACAGAGGAAGAGTGGATCTGGGAGGGAGGGGAGGAGTGAAGTGTGAGGAACTAGGAAGAGTGGAGGGAGAAAAAGCTGAGGTCAGGATGTAATATACAAAAGAAGAATAAAACAAACAGACAAAGAATGTAGGTAGGTTCTATATGGCTAGAGAGATGTCTCCATAGAGATAGGGAGATGTCTCCATAGGGCTGGGGGGATGGCTCAGCTACTAAAGGCTCATTTCATCACCAAAACATCAGGAAGATTGGGCCTGATGAGTTTAGGAGATTTGATCTGGTGTAATTAATATTGAAAACCCAGTTCCTGGACTAATATATCACTTGGAGTAGCTGCTCTGTAGAAATTATTTGTGCCAATGAGAGAATGGGTTTCATGTATTATCCAGCATTAGTTCAGATGTAATTGTAGATCATGTAAAGTCATTCTCATATTGACTATGACAGATTCAGAAGGCAAATACCTGCTAACTAATTTCACATGCTAAACATTTATATTTCAATTCCTATTTTATTTAGTACAGTCTACTGATATTTTTCTTTTACTGAAGTTGATTTCATTTTCATTTTCTCATGAGACTTTGAACAACACGTTTTATCCACACGTTTCAAACTGGCGTTGCTGATGAGTTGACAGGACACTGGCTTTGGCATTATCACACACTTCAGCTCATCTAAACATTGTCACCAAGTCATAAATGTGAGCCAGACATCCCTAACAAGGTGTCAGAGAAGACAAAGATAAACTTTCCAGTGAAGTGGACTGACTTTTTGTGTGAAGATCAACTGTTCTAAAATTTAACCTGCAAGTTTGGCACAATCTTGCCAGTTATATTCCATTTTGACATGGAAGTACACACTTTTTTGTGACAGGGGATTGTCACACAAGAAAGTAGGGCTTAACCTGAGTTTTTGGAATGGTTTAACCTGACTTTTAAGAACATCCCACTTTTACAGATTTTTACTGTTTTTTTAAGAATTCAGATTATACCTGTATCCAAAATGTCTGACACTTTTAACAAAGCACATAGAAAACCTGATATGCTTCTTCTTGTTTAATTCAAATAGATCCTGTACAATGGATTGAAATATTGAAGGATTTCTGGATACGCAGTGTGTAGTGATCCCAGCAAGACTGTAGACAGAAGCTTCTGTTCCACCTGGTCCCACAGTCGTTTAGTCCTAATTAACACATGGAGACTTATAGTAATTATAAACTGTTTGGTCTATTGTTCAAGTTTATTACTAACTAGCTCTTACGATTTAAATTTACCCATAATTCTTGTCTGTATTTAGCCACATGGCTTGGTACCTTTTCTCAGTAAGGCATTCTCATCTTACTTCCTCTGCATCAGGTTTGTGACTGATTCTGCCTTTCCTCTTTCCAGAATTCTCCTAGTCTGGTTGCCCCACCTACACTTCCTGCCTGGCTACTGGCCAATCAGTGTTTTGTTAAACTAATAAGTGTGACTAATCTTCACAGTATACTAGAGTATCATTCTAAAGCATTTCCCTTTCTTTTCTTTTCAAAACAAGGTTCTGAATCACATCTCCTCTGTTTAGCTTTATTCCTGACCATTATCCTTAACAAGTTGTAACCAACACTCCAAACAAAGAAAAACATCCATAATCCATTTTTTGGGAATGTGGCTATAGTTTCCTAGGTTACTTCCTGATGATTGGGGCACTGGTAAATATTATATGAATCCAAAGAAAAATTAAGATTATGGTCAAGTTTTGACTGTAGTATTCTGTGAGGCTTGATCACCTCAGCCAGCAACCTCGAGCTGTTCTGGATATGGAATTCAGAGGAAACTGCTACAAAGGTACTCTAAAACATTGGATCATCTGAGCCATCCACTACTTGGGAGATTTTTTAGGGGATCTTGCTTGATCAAAAATGAATCTCATTTCCTGTAGAAACAAAAATAAAACCTTTTCTCCAACATAACATATCTTTTGACTTAAAATTTGAAGTCAAGGCATTTTTAAATTACATAGGTTGTATTAATACAGCAGCATTTATAATCAAATGTCTTTTAGCATCTGTTTCTCCTTCCTCAGCAGTCAAACAATTCAAAGACAATATGATAGTCCAGATTCTCTGTGTATTTTTGATCCTTATGTGGCTTTTTCTTATGATGTTTCTTTGATTTTTATTTTTAATATTTGAATTTTTGAGACAAAGTTTCTTTGTATATCTTTGACAGTCCTTTATCTTACTCTGTAGACCAGGTTGGCCTCAAAATTGCAGACATCTGCTTGCCTTCTGTCTCCCAAGTGCAAGGATTAAAAGTGTGCACCACCACACCTAGGAACTCTATTTCTTTTTTAAGGACTTTCTCTATTTTTACAGTATACAAGAGCATTATCCCACAGCACAAAAGAAAGAGTGATTGCTCTGTAAGATTGGCTCATTTTCTTCTTAGTTATTGGCCATTTTTCTTGCTTGTTTGAGGATAACTGTAGTCAAACCTCATCGGTGTGTTGTCTTTGTTTAGCTCTCCTCTGATAGGACTGTAAGGATGTTTTCAATGCCTCAGATGTTGAATTATCGAGCCTGTTGTCTAATTGTGGGGCATGAATGTCCTGCTAGGGTTTTGTTCTTGCAGGGCTGCTGGCTTCCTGGGGCTTGCCCTTGAGACCCTTGCCCTAGAAGAAGAACATACAGCCTCTTGCTCACCAGGCTGGGGCCCCGGTGACATCCCATAGGCCCGTAGCTGTCTGTTGTGGTGATTGCTTGTCTGGAAACCGGCTCTGAAAAAGAAAGTGGCTGCACAGGGAAGAGTTTAAATTTTAGAAAAATAGAGAAAGTGTTTTATTCAGAGTGTGAAATGAAGTAGAAAGTAGGGTAGAAAGTCAGAGGCAGAGCTTCTAAGGCAAGATGTGAGGTTAAAACTCTTTAAGTGTGTGCTTGGTTTACTTTTCCACTGATGTAGTAGGAAAATACTGAGCATCCAAATAACTTTCTCACAATTCCGGAAGCTAGAGATATGCTACTTAATTACGAAAGGCTCTCCCGGGTGTGTTTAATGCTTGTGACCTTGAGAAGGGGGCATATTTCTGAACTGTGTGGATGTGCTCAACGCAAACAGGGGGCTCTTTAAAAAGTCCAAAGACAGTTTGTCCTTGCTATAGTCAGGAAGATGGGAGACAGTGGAAGCACTGTCAGAATCACCCTGGTGACCCTGGAGATGGAAGAAAACAATTATGTGGAGGAAGATAAGCCACTAAATTTCTAAACCACAGAAAAGCAGTTTTCCCTAGAACACACAGATTGGGAAGCTCAAAATCCTGACTTGGGCATCCTGAGACCTATGTTTAACTTCTAGTCCCCACAAAGCTAAGAGGAACAGCGCGTGTTGTTCAAAAACACTAAAAGTGCTGGTAGTTATTTATGTAACAATTTAAAACAAATCTAGGCAGCTTTTGAATTCAAGCTTAATTAATAACTTTAAAGAACTTAGAAACCGTTATTAATCAAATTTTCTGTTTTTAGACTCTGAAGGGCAAGTCAACACTGACTAATGCATAAAGATAATATTCCATATCAGACTAAGCTTCTTTCTTAGTTACCAAGGTGCAGTACAGTAAGAAACCATAACAATGTCTGTGATCACAACACTTAGTTTACTATTTTAAGGTTGGCAGAGTCACTTTCTCAATCTCTTAAGCCTGGGTATCATATATTACAGCACAGCCATGCCACTGAGATCCTATCAGCTTGCATTTTGCTGTTGCCTACAAGCGAGTCGCATGCTCCTTGATGAAGGAAACAGGCATTGCCTTAGCGAGAGTTAACTTAGAATATGACAGGCACATTTATCTTCACTTCAAAGTATTTTTGTTCATGTTCATTTTGAACGCACACATACAAGTATGCATGTGCTTTCGTGACATGGCATGTGTGTGGAGGCCAGCGGAGAGATTTGGGAGCTTGTTTGTCTCTTTCCCCATGTGAACATCAACTCAGGTGGGCAGTGGCTGTGCCCACTCAGCCTCATTATACTAATGGAGAAGAGACACTAAAACAGCCCAAAGGAAAGCTAGCTTTTGTGTTTCAAAGGCAGGAAATGACGCCCATGTAAAACAGGAGTTGGAAGTTGGAGATTCAAAAAGATTACTTAGATCAAGAATTACGCAGAGGAAGAGATGAGATGATAAGAACTTCATTATTGTCATAATATATATTATAGACTATGTGATTTATATATTAGCATGAATATTGGAAAATTGGCCTTTTGTTTCATCTATCATGCATCCGTTATGAAAAGCAGTGGCAGTCTTCCTCAAAAATACAAATATGTAATTTAATTTACAATATAACATTTACTTAATTTTTATTATATTTAGTTAAATATATTTCAGTGTTTCGTTAAAATAACACAGACCCAACAAAATGAAAGGTATAAACTAAGAATTTGATGAACCGAATGGCGTATTTCGAATTGCAGTGCCCTTTCAGCATTGAAATAAAGCCAAAATTTGTCTCATGACGGACTGAAGTTTTGGTGGCCTCTCCTGATGGATAAGTCAAAGAGGGTGTCATTACAGATGTACTTCAGCCTCGAGTGCTGTGCTAGAGATAGAGAGAGGAGCCTCGTTAGCCGAGTGTGTGCTAGATGAATCCCTGGCAGTGCTGAAGCCAACCTAGGGAATTACAATGATAAGGATTTAACTCTGAGAGTTCCTGGAATGAGGAAGAAAATTAAGAAGCATTGTCTAATATGCGTGAGGAATGATCAAGAAAATAGCACAGAAGTGACCTTATGGTGACCTTGAGAAAGATGGAGTGGTCAGGAAGAAGCAGTGGAGAAGGTCATGTCATTTGGATGCCTTTGTTACTTGCTGTTTTCCACAATGTGTTACTTTCCTGTGTACTTTTCCTGTGTACTCGTGGCATTGAGGAAAGAATAACCGTTCCATTTGTATAGATGTAATCAGAAGAAAGGGAACAACGGCCAACAAGTGTGTGTCAATAGTGGATCTGGATATGACCACAAGGGAATGAGCTTCCTTATCTGAGAATGCAGAAGCAAGGATGGTCCAAGTCACTTTGTAGAAATGATTTGAACTTCAAAGCTAATGTAGAAGAGCGCCATATGACCAAAATGGTGCTGGAGAAGAGGCTCATTGGTGATTGTACAATTCATTAATTTTGGAGGTGTAGTTCTTCCCTGAGCAATCTAGGGGTATTATAGGATCAATATAGGAGTAATTAGGATTAATACAGGATTAATATAGGGGTACTCTAGGATTGATACAGAAGTATTGAATGATTAATACTGTAGTACTCTGGGATTAATACAAGAGTGATATCGGAGTATTGGAGTATTAATACAGTAGTGATCTAGGACTAATGCAGGAGTGATATCGGAGTATTGGAGTATTAATACAGTAGTGATCTAGGACTAATGCAGGAGTGACATAGGATTAGTATAGGACTATTATAAGATTAATACTGTAATGATCTAGGATTAATACAAGAGTGTTATAGGAGTATTATAAAATTAATACTGTAGTGATCTAGGGTTAATACAAGAGTATTATCCGAGTATTGTAGGATAGATACAGTAGTGATCTAGGACCAATACAGAAGTGATATAGGAATAATGTATACTTAGAAAGGCTGAACATTGTTCTCTGTTTGAAATTTGTTGTTACATCCTAAATAGGAGCTAATGAGCCTTACATCATTTACCTGCATTCTCCTTGGAAAGTATATTTGTTTGAAATTTGAAGCTGTTTTTTTTGTCTCTTTTTAAATGTGTACATACGTGTGTAAAGTAGATGTGTATTTGTGTGCAGCAGACATAGATGTCAGGTATTGTACTTTATCAGACTTCCATCATTTTATTTGAGACAGACTCTCTCACAGAACTCAAAAATCCCTAGACGACTGGAAAGCTGGGCCGAGGAACCTTGAGGATCCATCTGTCCTACCTCACCCCCACGCTAGAGTTATAGATGGTCACCAACAGGCCAAAGGAGGGGACAACAAGGGCAGAGACACGAAAATAAAAGGAAGGCCAAGAGAGGGAAAGAGAAGAGAACAAAGAAAAGAAGGAGAGGACAAGAGAGAAAGATAAAAGGGTAAAGAACTTCAGTGAGAGATCCCAGCTGGCGCTGCTGGTGGCCTTTTGGAAATTACAGAGCAAAGCACTGGTTTATAACAAGCTTGGGTGCTGCTGGAACACGCGGAATCCAATAAGAAGTGGCCAAAGACAATACGCTCAGTTACATAAAGGGTCTCTAAACTTTACAGCGACGGTTCACACAGCTTGTCTCCTTTGATCTTGAACAGCCGCTCAGGTGTGTAGGGAAAATGCAATATCCATATTTTATAGACAAGGACATTTTACAGGCACCAATTTGGGATTGCGAGTGTAGGGACATGATCTATCAAGCAGCTGCTCCCGATGTGCACCTGGGCAAGTGGCTCTCTCACCACCAAATGCTCACTGCAAACAGCACTTATAGGGCATAGCTACACTCCTCCCAGGATGCAGTTGTGGGAAGCATCCCTTCTAGCAACTGCTGTTGGGGGAACACAACTGTGGTGTCCTTAATTAGCAGGGTACTTTAAGCCCCTCTTCTTCTGGGGATTTCCAAACTGCTTATTTTAAAACATGACGTGGTTTCACTCTATAGTTTTACTTGAATCAGCCTCTTGAATGCTTTTGTTTGTTTTAAGTTGCAAATGTTTATTGTGAAAACATGTTTATAAAAGAAGAAAAATAAATTGTAGTTTACCATTCCTTCTTTCAAACCATGTTGTTAATATCTAGGCATTTCAATCTGGCTTTTGTGTTCTGCCAGTTGAAGAATTATAAGGCTGGGAAAATCTCAGGGGAAGTGTACTATCTTTATTACCTATCTGTGGTGTCTCTCTTGATCTGTCTGCCTACTACTGATCTTTCAAAACCCCTCAGAATGTACTTTAAAATTCAGAAAATTTTGAAGAGGAAGCATCAATGTATGCATATATTAGATGCCTTGCGAGTTCTTGACCATACGTCATGATAGCGCACAGTACTATTTTCTACGTAGAAATCTTCAACCCAAGCAAACCAAATGACTTCCCATCCATACACGTCAGACTTTATAATAAATTAGTTAAAGGACCTATTTTGTCACCATAAGATACATATCTTAAATAGACAAAAACACTGCAGTGTTTGGAATATAGGGCTGTATAGAGTTAGCAAACAATCTCATCTTTAAAATGGAGTGTGATCCTCAACTTGCAAGCAAGTTGTTACGTTATAAATGCAAACTTATCTTACAGGGTCAGATATTGCAAATACATAATTTGACTATTACTTGGGGTATGTGTGTGTCTCTGTGTGTGAATATCATGTTTTTACTGTCACCTGGATCCTGAGTATTATTGCTTGTGTGTTTGTTTAGCTAATCAGGGTGTAATGGTCCCTAAAACAGGAAGGGAAGATAGTACGGCACATCTTAGATATGGTTTGAAGAGGTCTCCTGAATCTTCCCTAGGTATTTTTGTGACTGTTCTCCTTAGGAAGGGGATGTGGGGGCTGCACTGTCCTGTTAGTACTGGCTGTATTCCTGATCTGCTGTGGCAGTTGTATGTTGTGCACCTTCAGTACCAGTGTCCCTGGACTTATGGAAATGACCATGTTGCCCTTGGATCTGTTACCTTCTCCTAAATAGAACTCATAATTATTTTAGGAAACACACTATTGCTTTGATGTTGACCGCGGAAGGCCTTTCTCTTTGGTTGCTGGGTTTAGACTCTGTATGTAAACGAATCTGGTTTTGCAGAAAACCAGCAGCACATTATTACCTGATCCTTGATAAACCAGGTTACTGATATTTTTTAAGTTAGATCTAAACGAGGTCTTAACTTTCAAATATGACCTACATAAATCTCAGTTTTTTGGTGAGACCAAGAATCATCAAGGTGTTAATGAAACAGGAGTGAGGCTAGCATTTTGGTTTCCAATAACACTGCCTCCCTTCTTCCCTGCCAACAAGTGTAGAACCTCCGCTATCCCCTCTCTATTCAGCTCAATCACCTTCCCAGTCATCTCAGCCCACACAGATCTCACCCAGCTAAAGGACAGCCCACCCGTGCTCTGCTGCTCCAAATTCCTGTATCTGCTTTCCACCCCGGTGTGATCTCCATGTTGCACTTGCACTCCCAGAACCTCTTGTGGGAAACTGACCCAAGGCAGGGAGTGCGGAGATCCCGAAAGTCAGCATGTGAGAATCCTGTGCCACATGATCTGAAAAAAGAGTCACCTCTGGGTCTGGCAAGATGGGTCAGCGGGAAAAGGCAGGTGTATCCAAGCCAGAGGGTCCACGTTGGATTCTTACAAAGCACACGATACTCAGAGAAAATGAGCCCTGCAAGGAGTCCTCTGACTGCCTCACTCACGTGTGGCGCGTGTGCATTCTGAGCGCTCATATGTAATTAACTAACTGAAACAGGAAGAGGTCCTCACATAGTTTACCATTCTTACATTGTTCACTGTGGGAAATTTCTCCAGCAGCCTTGATTCCATTGGCCCATGGTCATAAGCGCCATCGTGAAAGGTTTTCCTCTTATTTCTTTCAAAAGTGTGTGAGGTCCCTTATTCCTTATTGCCATATCAACTTCAACTTTCATCAAAAACAGTAATTTTGCAGATTTGGTATTCTTGTAGAACTTCATATGTTATATGTTTGTCTGATTTTTTTATGTATCTAAAATTTATTGATTGTAATTTTTACATAGAAGTTTACACAATGATTGTATTATAGAGTATATAAGTTATTTCATACATTAATTACAAATGTGTTATTTCCACTTAATTTATACAACTGGAAAGAAGATTTCACAAATCTATATCAAAATTGATTTGGTGGTTCCCCTTATGATGGATATGAATCAACTACAAAGAAGTTAAATCCATTTGTGACAATTATACTGTTCGTCACTTGGGAGTCTCATGCATTTGAGCAGGCGTATGTTTTTCTCTAAAGCTTATGCATATGTAGTACTTCTAAAAATTCCTGCTGTGATTTAACATGGGAAACAACATGTGCATTTTTGGTAAACTCTGTAGGTGACCTTGGCTGAGGTAATCCAAAGGCCACATTTTGAAAGTTTATGTAATTGAGCATGGCCAGGGATGTTAAAAGGCCAAGTAAAATGAAAGGCGATTAGCAAATGAAACTGAAAATCAAGGAATCCTATTCTATTTATTTTTCTTATAATGCAGAGAAGGAGTATAACTTTCTGAAAAGCTCTTTGCACCAATAAAATCCTTTTTAATTTAACTACACCAGACACATTCATAGTTATGTGACCCTATACACTCTTGCATTATCACAGAAAAAATACTGTGAAGGTAGCTTGGATGGGTACTGCTAACCCAATTGTGTCCTCTTAAATGGAGACACTTAAGATGCGACTTACAGCCAAGAATGTGGCAGTCGGGACCTGTGTGACTGAGGCTGGTGCTTCAATCATCTGCCAGGAATGGGGGAGAATAATACTTGTTTTTCTGTATTATTTTCAAATTATAAAAGTAGGAAGAAAAGCCTACAGCAGCAGTGATTTGGTAATCAAGCGAGAAAGTGGCTCCCACTTGGAGTGGATGTTTAACCAGGCTGCAAATGAGGCAGCCACTTGATTAGACCCAGTTCTTGAAGCTGCGGGGGTTGGAAGTCTAATCGCATTCCCTCCAAGTCTACAAAGCTTCCACTTGCCTGAACTTTTCAGCTTTTGCTTGGCTTTACCCTTCTGTTCTGGCCATAGATGAATTGACTCTGAAAAATACAATGAGAGAATGTGGGCATTTAACACATCTGTTTATTGTTTTATAATGTTTGATTTTAAAAAAATAAATGCTAGATCTTACATGACAATTGCCTTAAAGTCACATACGATGCTGCAGTGTTTGACACCCTGGGTCACTGAGCTGAAAAAAGAAAGAGCAGGAAGAGATCGGTATTCAATTTGGGATTGTGTGTCTTTTCTCAAGTGAGTACGGCGCCTTCTTCCTTGATGTGAACGATTATTGATTACCACGCTCTCAGAATCACAACTGTGTGAGCAATTTGTAGGGTACGGTGAAAAAAATTAAAACTCAGTGTCCCTGCCTAAAAAAATAAATAAATAAGACTTTTTAAAGAGGCTGTAAAAGGGCATTAAATCAAGCTTGCTGCCTCCCTAACCACAGGTGCCCATGTGATTGTGTCAGTGACATGGGGAGGAAGCCAGCTTGGCTAGAATTCTTTCAGGAGTTAACAACCACTGGGAGGGGGGGAGGGACTAGATCTGATTAACGTGGCCTTGTTCCTCCATTCCTAAGGCAAGCGCAGCTTGTTTCCCGGGAAACCGGAGGACTTCAGTTAATGTGTAACCAGGGGCTAAATGCCAGTCCTGACTCCAGTGACCTGCTGAGTACTGACCTCTGCTTCAGGACTTGCTTTAGACAGCCAGCACCTACTGTGTGACACCTGCAGGCTGGCCTCCAGGGTAGGGACAGACGGAAGAGCGCTTGAACAATTCTTGCTGGGATCCCTTCCACTACATTCTCAAAGAAATCTAGACAGCATAAAATAAACAAGAAGAAAGGAGGCTTGTTTAGGGAGGCCTCTTTAGATACTTGATAAACAAAAGGAAATTAAATCAGCCCTGTGTGATGAACATTCTGCTGTTATCTTTGTGGGAAGATTGACACCATGGGAATCACGTCTAAGATTTGTCTTGGTTACTCCCACGTGTCCTCCGTGATTTAATTGATTCAGGGATCTTCATCTAGCTGAAGAAGTTCATTAAAAGAAAGCTACTTCGATGATGGCCAAGTTTAGTGGGTGAGCAACAGAGAGGCACAGAGGTTTCACCTGCTGAGGGTAACCTATGTGCCGGACCACACAAGGTTTTAAATGGTTTCTATATTCCTATTTCTTAGTCAGAACTCAACTCAAAAGTGGCCATACACCTTCCTCTGGCTAATGAAAGCAACAGAAGACTTTCATTTGGGAATTTAGGAGGCAGAATTTCGTTGTGGCATCCTTCAGTTCTGCTTTCTGTGTCGCTACGGCCTCTCCAAGGGAGTTTCTTATATAGTAACTTGAATGATTCTAGCACAGCTAAGTGCAAGACTTTATTACCCCGATGAAAGAGACTCATGCTGGGATTGAGTCCCAGGGCTCTGACCTGTGTATTTGCCCACTCCTTGGATGCTCTTATGGGATACCTTGCATGTAGTGGGTAAAGCGCAGAGGCATCCTTTAGTATGCAGACTGAGAATGGAAGAGATGTTTCCGAAAGCTGCCTGTTGGTAAAAGGGAAAATGATTCGGCATAGCTGTCGTAACCGACAACTACTGCAAAAGTGTAGTTATTGACGCTGTTGACAGGGAAGTCAGCTGAAGCGGAGGCAAAGGAGTGGGAAGCTGCTTCGCTGTAACTCGGTTGTAGGCGCGAGACTACTCCAAAGATAAAAGAACCACGGAGAGGATTTATACTAGTGCATCCTGCCAAAGAAAACTATTCTGAGCACCCCGAAAAGGAAGATATCTGATAACCACATTTTCTTCAAACGAAATGGGACAGAGATGGCTTTATGTGGATGTCAACACTGGGGAGCTTCATGACGATTCTGGAATGTACATCTCACAATGACTAACATTTTATGTGAACACAGGACTTAAAAACCCATAAACTCTAGACTGAACACTTGAGTATTATGTCTATTTTTCTTTTATCTCCTCAGTCTGACTCAGTGGAGACCGTCAATAATTTTTTTTTACCAAGTTAATGAGGTCAAATGGATGGCAGATAACCCAAATTTACTTTATTTTATAGTGAATTATACAGCCTAAGATACTGCAAAAATATTTTCCATGTTTATCAGTACCAGATAATTTTCTAAAATCTAAAATAGAAAGCAAAAAGCAATTTATATCCTACTTTTTATTATTACTGAGTCCAAAATATGTTCTTCACCATAATTTATCAGCTAATATTACATATTTTTACTTTATCAATGCATAAATGAAGTATCTTTACCAGAAACCGTTTTGAAGATATTGATGATTCATTAAAACCTTTGCTCTCCTAACATACTAGCACATCATAAGAAGAAATTAAGAGGCATATAATTCATCTGAGAACATGCAACCATTTTTCTTTGATATTGCAAATCAGATACTGTGCACACATTTTCTAAACTGCATGGCACTTTGATAGGGCTATGCATTATGGAACTGCTAAAGCAACCTGACTGAACTTTTCAGAGCCGTGATGTCTTTGAGAGACACTGTGATCAAGATACACTTTAGGGTATTTCTTGTGGCTTGGTCTCCAAAGCCTCTCCTCATCCTCTGCTCTTGGAGGATGCAGCCAATAAAGGCAAGGATGCTAACAGTCCTTACACACTAGAAAAGACTATAACCTCTAACATTACATAATCAGTCGGATTGGATATGCTCATTCCTGTCGTGACTTCTTCAAACCCTTAGGATCAGTGACTCACATACTCAGAAGTAGCATCTGGGTACATGTACATGCACACACACAGACATAGACACATACACTCAGACACCCATGGGAGGCAGTAGTAGGGGAGGAAAACTACACATTTTTCTTTAAACTGTAATAACCTCAAAATTCTTTGATTAAGGGTTTTGGTTATATGATATTCCTCTAGTTGTCTACACTGATCAATTTGATGTGTTGCCATTTGAAAGTGAGGAACATCTGTAACCACAATCATCCATTTTCCATTGTAACATAATTGCGTAGCATCTCTAAGAGGTTTCTTATTGCAAATTTTTATTTATATCACCTCTAGAACAAAATATCTCAAAGCATCACCTGGGTTGAGTTAATGAGGCTGGTGAGAGAAGCAGAATTAGTTTGTAGATTACACCTGGAGTATTCAGTACTGTGGGACCGTCATTAAGTTATAGCTTGTTTTAGCAGTGAATTGTAGTCTCAGAATGAACTTACACACTTCTAACATCAAATTCGGATGTTGGATCCTCATAGCCTAGCAACTGTTCAGCAAGCATCAGGTCCCACTGTTCCTGACATCTTTTAGGAGTTATCTCTCTTTTTAAAAATCATTGTACCATTTTATAAACCATGATTTTTTTAAGTCAGAACTTTTGAGAATCTGGTAAGGTTCATAAAATATGAATTGTAAATGTGAATAGGATATTTCATGTCAAATCACTCTTATTTGTAGACTGATAACCAGTGTTAAGGTTTAAGATTTGTAGTATCAATACCTAAATGATTCCTAGTTAAAAAATTCTGCATAGTTCACTTTTACTTAACTTTTCTCATGGACATTTCTCAAACAAATTAAAAAAAACAGCCATCTTATCTGTTGGTGGTAGATAATTATAAGTTCATAGTCACAACTGAGGGTATTTTTGACTTGATATTTTCATCCAGCTTATGAATTATTTTAAGAGCAAGTTTTTTATCTTATTGTTAAATCTTTACTAGTTTTCTCAAATCTAACATTCATGTAATTTGTAAAGCAAAATAATCATATGCATAAAATGTTTACATAACTATGAAGCAATCTGAATTATCTTACCCTAAAGACCATTTTCTGTACTGTTATGCAATACATACTACTGTTATTCAGCATGGCTACAGGATACAAGAACATTTTCACTTTCTATTACTTTGGACCACATAATTTCAATTTTTCCCTATATTTTAAGAACTTCCAAAGAAACACTGCCAAATTATAATTAAAATCATATCAGTATGATTATTCTATAAATGGTATCCATGCCTGAAATAAAACAGTTTATTTATGTTTTTCATTAATGTTTCCTGTTAAACTGTCCATTGTAATGGGAGTGAGATATTTTACCCTATCTTACCTCAAAATCATAGATCAAATGTTTATTGTTCAGGACTAGTGACTTTATGCTATAATGGTAGCTGATCATTTCTACTAAGACTTCCTCAGATAATGAAATCAATACAGGTTAAATGTTAGCAAAATGGTAGCAGGAGTATCATTTCATAATGCTAGCTTGGAGAAATAAGGAACGTTTTTTAATGACTGAACTTCATAATTTCTATTGTATTTCAAGAGTATATACTTGACTCACATATTCTTTTACAGATTCATTCATAATTGTGCACATATGTGAGTGCGGGTGCCTGACTCCTACTTTTGTCTTTACACGAATGTATATCCTTCCTGAACAGCTTTGATTGTACACGAGGCAAAATGAGAGCTTGCCAGATTTTCCTTTTAGGTGTATCTATTCTCAATCTAAACATACGGGATTAGACATAAATTCAATGTGTTCTAAATAGTAATCGCTTAACATGTAATCTATTTGAAGACTGGGCGCTTGTGTTAAGAATCCTTCAGGAAGTATTCTGAAAGAACCTCCTTGCCTCTCTCCCTTCCAGATCGGGGCACCGTGCAGAAGGTGGTGGTCCTGCCAAGCAACAGCTCTGCCAGTGGGGAGCTCATTCTGGAGGAGCTACAAGTCTTTAAGGTTTGTCCATGACTTCCCTCTGTTCATCTCAACACATGCGCGATGACATCATTCCTTTACTCCTCTAGCCAGCAAAAATATCCAATGAAAGATTAAATAAACAAATGCAGTAATTTTTTACGAGCAGAAAAGCATCAGATAAAAGGAGAAATAGAGAACAAATATTTTTGTGAAGTATTTTCTCATACTTCAAGTTGTCTTAACATAAAAGGCTATCATTTTTTCTTCCAACTGTCATCACAAGTCAAGGAAATTTGGTCGTCAATTATTTTTAATAGATGAGCTTCTATGGCCAAGGTCTTGAAGAGTTGTCATGTACGGGTTTTTGTCATTCCCGTCACAAACTACTGTAACCCGAATGCCTTCAGATTACTGATTGTAGATAAGCTTCCTCATATTTTTGCAACCAGTCATAAAAATAAAAATAAAATAAAAAAACTGCTGTTGTTTGATTGCTTTCCATTCAGATGCCACTCTGGTTAAATCAAACCAGTGTTCCTTCTTGGCACTTGAAGCTTTCTATCCTTACTTGAGATTTCACTATATTGTTCTTGTTGAATTGGGGTTAAAAAAAAAAAAAAGAAAGAAACAAAGAAAGAAAAAGAAAAACAAGAAAACAAAAGCAAAAGTACACACAGAATCTCCCTCTAAGGTCTCTGTCAGTCAGGACACAGGCCCAGAGTCCCTTTCCTCCTTCCTCCTTTTAGCTTGAGCCTGTTATGCTCTCTCCAGTCTGGTCTCCAGCTTGGGACCTTCCTACCTCAGTTTCCCAGTGCTCTGATTACAGAGCAGGCCACTAAGTTCAGCCACTATCTCCTCTAGTATCTGGGAACCAGCAGAACTGGTTTCCTGCCTTGCGGGTTTCTTAGCGGGGCTACTGCTGTTAAGCAAGTGTCCTTCTTACCTGCATTTGGAAACTGAAGGGATAGACAGCCAAAGAACTGCATGGAAACCTTGGCCTGGATTCAATCCTTTCGTCGACACTATTTACACTGCAGCCAATTAAGACTCCGCGCTCCTGGAACGCAGAGCTGGCCACTCCCTGATTTTACTCAGTGGCACCTCAGACCTCCCAGAACCAGACAGAACATCTCTGTTGCAGTTAGCTGTCTTGCTTAGCTGACCTGACTTGGAATGTATTGACTCATTAATACCATTATTGCGGTTACTAAGACCATTGGTTTCATAAGCATTTAATTGCTTAAGATACAACTCGGTTCGATTTCATTATTAAAATTTTAAATTAAAGAATGTAACAAAGAATGGAATCTAATATAAGTCAGAGGCACACCAGCTCCTTTGCAGTGTGCTATTAAGTTTATCACTTTAAATATTTGATTCTAATTTGCGCTAGGTTCTTTATGACTAGCACATTAAAATTACGCCCATCAGGTAAATGTTTTACATCTTTGGCTTTGTAAAGAAGCTGAAGGCTTCACTGTATTAACTAAAATTGTAGTACACATTATGCCTTTTTTTTCTCATGCAACCAACTAGGAATAGATTGGTAATTCCTGAAGATGACAAAAAGTTACATAGTGCAAACACCTCATTTTTTAATACTGAAGTATCTTTTTGGTTATCGGGCAATGTTTAATGAAGTGAGTTTGACACGAGTCTAAACATGTGTGCTATGGAAGAGCCGTAAAGACATGTACATTATTCTGATCAAGGAAGAACTATGTAGGAGCTGTTATATGATGTCCTCTGTGGTTAGCCTCAAGGGGAGGAAACTCTCCAGGAAAATACACAGACAGTCACAATGCATGTAGGAGACATCACTGTAAAAGGTGTTGGAACTTCCTTACTGATGCCTGTGTGGTTTTCTGATCGAGCAGAGTCAAAAGACGCTCTTGGCACATGCAGGGACTCTCTTTGGCATGTGTTTGTGTCTCATTTCTGAGATGAGGTAAAAGTAATTGAGTGTGCGTGATATATTGCTATGGTCATGAAAGGAAATAATGGATTTATGTAGGAAAAAAGTTCCCTAATTACATAGCATATAGAATGCTGTAGATGTATTAGTGTAACTTTTGAAAGGATAGGCAGCGTTACTACACAGCACAGAAGTGTAACGTCTTTCTTTAATCCTACAGTCATGTATGCTGAGTGTCTAGTTTCTGAAAGCTTACAGTGAACTCAGATACAACTCTACTAGTGGATTTGTCATATCCATCGCCCGTGTACGTGTGTGTGCTAAAAAAGGATAACAAAAATTGTTGCCACTGAGAATTACTGATGTTACCTTTTATTTCATCATAAATGTTTACAAACCTATACAATCCAAGAAAAAAAAAAGCTATAGTGTTGGGAATAATTTAATTTCAGAGTTTGCCTCTGCTTAAATCATCTAAGTCTTCGTGAATCACCATCGGGTCATCAGAAATTTAACTTTAAGTTTAAAACTAATTGATAATAGTTAGGATGTAAAGTTATCGAGTGGCCTTCAGAAAAATTATCTTTGCCGTGTACAAAACATTACCTTCACAGTGCAGAAAATATACCATCTCAGAGACCAGAGATTTTAGATGCTTGAACAACTGATTCTACAATTGCATATTTTATAATTATTATAACTGATTTTATAAATTCACAATAAAGAGGTCTTTCTGTCTGTGTATGAGTTTGTTGTACCAGTGAAAACTCAATAGCATAGTTCAGTCATATACATTTTAAACAATCCTTGTCAGGAGCCGAATTCCAGAAGTCTGTGTTGTGAAGTTTCCCCTATCACTGCCGCCCACCTACACACCCAGATCCAACCCTCAACTCAATGTCCCAAATACTTCTTTCAATTATCTCACTTGGCAGTGCATCTTAAGGCCTTTTGTGTTAAGCGTCTGATAAAGTCATTCCTTCTCTCAGGTTCAAACACCTGTTAGTGTGTTGAAAGTCCAGTCTTAGCCCCAAAGAAGAAAGGAACTTTACAGAGAGATCATGAACTAAGAGAAAAATATGGCATTTTGAATTTTTTTTACGAAACTTGAGTTTTTACATTCAAAATTGCTTTTCAGATCATATGAGCAACTAATATACATTTTCTAATCTTTTAGAACCATGTTCCCATAACAACAATGAAAATTTCATCTAAGAAGGTAAGAACTAGGCCATTTGTTTATGTTCTATGCATGACAAAATGTCTAACTAACAGGAAGATATGTTTTTTAACTTCTGAAAAACTAATTCTATTGATAATTAATCAATAACTATTGATAATCATACAGAATCATTTCTATTTTGATATAGTTCTCATTATCTATTAGTGAAAATGGAATAGGTGTGTTTTGCAAAATTTAATGAAAGAAGACCATATATGCTGAAGGTATTCCAGAGTATTGTATTTGTCATACCCTCAACTATTATGGCATATGAGATTCACTATAATAAAAATTAGCATTCTAAAAATAGAACTTAACATAAAGCTTGGGCTATTTTAGATCAAGGCTTTCCTGCCAGCGAGAAGGAGTGATCTGCCCACTTCTGCTTTCCTGATACCGTCATATCTTTGAAGTAATTATGCAATGCTATATCCTAGGATTTATGCATATATCTACAAAACCCTTAATATAACACTATCTATGCATTTGAGGAAGGACTGAGTGCTGGCAATCAACAAGAGCTAGCTAATCTATGTTTTCCTGAACATGAAAATACTCAAAGATCATGGGCAGTTGACGACAATTTTAGTTTTTCTGTGCCTGTGATGTACCCTGTTCCAATTCCCATAGGTAGTGTCTTAAACCAAAGCCCTAAGAGTGACCTCCCTAGAGTCAGATTGAGTCAGTTTCGCATGCATTTGAATCTCCACTTGACTGTAAATTACTGGCAAGTTGTTTAACTTCCCTGACCTAAGCTTCTACATCTAGAGAGCAATGTCTTTCTCACAAATGGTGGATGTGAGCTGCCTAGGATAAAATGGGACGAGTTCGTGCTGTCTGTAAGAACCTTGGATTCTATTTTTCTTGGAATAGAGACCAAAGACTTTAGATGCTTGAGCAGCTGATTTTCTAATTGCTGTGCTCTTAGCCATAGCCGAAGTTCTAGAGAGACATGATGTGGTACTCGTAGTCAGTCTGGTGCTCTTTGCACTTGGCCAAATTTTATGAGAACAAATAAATATGACATAATGGAGTTAACGATCTCATCTGTGAAAATGTTTGCACGGAGCATAGCAAACATTTTCCCAAGTAGCAAGAAGTCATTCGTCATTTGGCTAATGTCCTATGGAGCTGATCTCAAGTCTGAATTGTCTTTGAAGCCAGCAGGGAGGCCTTTTGTTTACGATGACTTGGTGGAAAGAGGCAATGTAGAAGCGAGATTCAAAATCTTCACAGTCATTTTTGTGTCATAGTAGTCATATATAAAAGGTATCCTTGACATATTTATAGGTCATATGTTACACTGGTGCTCAACATCTCACGCTGCAGATAGGTGAATGTGTTTCAGTGGACAGTGAGCCTCACAGCTGGGGTAGTGACTTGATGTCCTGGAACACTGGCTTCACGGAAAATTTCACTGTACTCTGCGGTGGGAAGATTACAGTTTGTGAAAGAGTTTAAATATCATGAATGTGATACCTTTCCTAGTACTCAAATTGCTCATCCATCTTTAACCTTTTTTTCCTATTAATTTACTCTTGTACCCAATTTCAAAAATATATTGACATTACTAATAATTAAATTATCTGGAGTAGAACTGCCTTTTTACCTTTTTTCTCGAATAAACTAGCATTCTTAAAATACTTTCAATTAAATGGACACTGTCCCTTGCCTGCACGCTTCAGATAGATATTTAGTTATTCAATAAACGCTTCCTGGGACCTGAACCTCAGGGCCTTCTGCACAGCAGCCATGTTCTCCCACTGACTTCCATCCCCAGCCTCCTTTTCCAACTTTCATTTTGTGACAAAGTTTTAGCAAGTGGTCAGTGTGGGCCGGCGAAGTCACTCTAGCCCAGGCAAGCCTTGAGCTTGTCACTCTCCTGCTTTAGCCTCCCAAGAAACTGGATTTACAGATCTGTGCCACAGGGCCTGGTGGCAAGCGTTTACATCCAGTGCTCTTTAGGGAAGGATAACTGACAAAATATAGACCACAACATTGTTTGGAAAGTATTTAAATGTCTATATCGTAATCAATCAATTTCAGATAATTTCTTAAAATTCGATTGACATGAATAAAGTAGCTATATAAGACATAATAGACTGAGATATGATTCATGTTATTGAAACTGAAACTTACAAATTAGTAGTTTTTATTAATATTTTAATCCACTGTTGTAATTAATTCATATTCATTGTCAGTTCTTTTCCTAGTATGTATTCTGGGAATTTTATAGCTTTGGGGCATTTGGGTCTTAGAAGAATAAGACAGCATAAGTTTTACTACGTTATATAAAATTTTCAAATAATTAAAAAGTAATCGATTTTTAAAAGCATCGGAATGATTTACAAATTATGCAGAGGGCGAACTCTATTTTTGACTTTGTAAGGGTAATGAAGATGGGTAGACAATGAAGAAATTTTGAGGCGTGCTTAAATGTAAACAACTCCTACATTTGGGCTGATGAGATGGCCTAGTGACTAAGAATACTTGCCAGTCGACAATGTGGACCTGAGCTTGCATCCCAGCATCCACATTAAATAGAAAGAGGGGTCGTGAGCATTGCTGTAGCACAGAGGGAGGAGGAGGAACACTGGGGCTTGCTAGATGACAGCGCATCTCCGAGTTCAGTAACTTACTCAAAGGAATATGGCAGACGGGGATAGAACAGAATGACCAGTGTCCTCCTTTCCACGTGCACGAACGAGCACACAGGTGCACACAGAGGTGCATATGACACAAGCACACATATACAAGCCTAGATTCACATTTACATAAAAAATAAACATTGGATTATTCATTTTTTTATATACTCTTAACATAGCTTTAATAAGTAATACGTAACTTTCAAAGTCACGTAGTCAACTGCTTTCACTTTCAGTGTGACTGATTAGTACTTTTTCTTCGAAACAAAATGTCTTCTATTTCGAAATTAATGTGTTTTAATGTAAAAAACTTGAAAGCTTGCTATTTGCTAAGGACGGTTTCTTCGAAACAAAATGTCCTCTATTCCAAAACTAATGTGTGCTGCTGTACTTGACAACCATGAAAGCTGGCCGTTTGCTGAGAGACAGAAGTCAAAGGAAAGAGAGAACATCATAATTTAAGTAAGCAATATATTAGCTCAAATCTGAGAGAACAAGGAATCCCAGTGTTTAAAGCGGATTAGCTTCTCTATGGTGCACTGGGAGGTGCGATACTTAGTAGAAAGTGGTGATGTTATAGGCATACTCACGGGAGGAAAGGTCTACTTATTTTAGCTCCATACCCTCTTTGTTTCCTGTTTTGAGTGTTTCTAAATAAATCCATGGGTTTGTGGCCCTATATTATAATGCGCTCCTGCTGAAAGTCTTTAAATTTCCGCATCTGAACTAAATCATCGTAACTCTCCTTATAGCAACAGTTGTATGTGAGCTCCAACGAGGGGGTTTCCCAGTTGTCCCTGCATCGCTGCCACATCTATGGCACAGCCTGTGCCGACTGCTGCCTGGCTAGGGACCCCTACTGTGCCTGGGACGGCCACTCCTGCTCCAGATTCTACCCCACGGGAAAGCGGTGAGTACCAAGCGTCCACGTGAAAACCCAAAGAAACCTCTCAGGGCAGTGCAGATGGGGATCAGTACTGTGGCTGTTTTCATTTACAAAGACAATGCAAAATGCAGCCATGTGGAGCACTACGCACTACAAAAAGCCTTTCAGGAAAGAAGATGTCGTACTTCATGACTTCAGCTTTTGCATTCTTCCTCTTCATGGAGAACTTATGCTCTCGTACCCATCAATGCATTAGGCAGCGTTTAACTCTGTTTTCGTGCTAGCTGATGTGTGTCTCTTTGGTGTCACTATAGGTTGAACCCCACACTGGTAGGTGTGGCTGCATTGCTTCATTATAATAGAGATTTTTGTCGTTCATGTAATTAACCAAAAAAGAGATGAATTTCAAAAGTTAGAATTTTGAATAGAACTACCTGTATCATTCTTGCCACAAGAACATTGTTCTAGGAAAGATATCCACCCGGCTTGCTTTGAAAACCTAGCTGAACATGCTCCTTCCTGTTTGGGCAGTGACAGCATGGTCACTAGATAGGATAAGCAGTCTAAGTAAGGATACCTTTATCCAAGAAAAGTTCAAAGTAAGCGGGAGCACTGGTGAGATAGCGGAGAATCTGCAGAACTTGAATCAAATGAACTCCTAGACATTTCAATAAATACTGAAGTATAGGTTTTGATGGATGAGAGCACCAAAACCTGTTTAGAATTATAATCAGTGGAGAAAGCAAATGACTCCAGTCTTAAGAACCAATGAACTGTCCAGGAAAGCATTGGGTGATTTTTAAAAAATTTTATTGTGTTATATTTGTATCACATAATAAATTTGTATTATATTATTTTTGTAAATTTAATATATTTTGATCATATTCTTCTTCTCTTTCAAGACCTTTCAGATTTTCTCTCCTTCGCTACCCATCCAACTTTAAGTTCTTTCTAAAAACACAAAACCTCAATACAACAACAAAACCAAGAGAAAAAAAAATAACACTCCAAAAGAGAAAACAACATACAAAGAAACAAAACATTGCAACCAAATAAAAGCACACACAGAAATCTTTGGAGTTTTTTATAGATGGATTTTAAAATTTACAAGACCCATGCCATTGCATTTTTGTAAGTCAGTCATGACCCCCTCTGTCTGTTAATTCAAGAAATATTTATCTTGAAACAAAAACTTTTCAGGCATTGTAGAAAATAGGTTAAAAAAAACATGAACAACAACAATAAAAGACAAAAATCTGTGTTCAGGTATAACATGTTCTGAAAAGACAGACAACACAATGAAGCCCATGAACATGGGAAGTCATCATATGGTGTCTGGGTGTGAGAGTGGAAAGGGCGTTACATACATGGGAAACAGCATGTGAAAGCTTGAACAGAGGACCATAGAGGGCCGTGGTGGGGACAGAGAGTGAACCAGGCAAAAAGTGTGAAAAGGGTAGCGCTAAGGTATCCTCTGGGGGAACAGGTGCAGGGGAACACCGAAGAGAAAACACGAAGCTCATGCTTGCTGACACTTGGAAGCCTATGAAAGGAGAAGGAAGGTTAGAAAGAAGGAAGTTTCCAATGCCAGGTGAGGGAGGACTTTATCAGTAATTTATCGCCACTCAATTCCTGTGCTTGTTTAGACTGGAAGTTATCTGACTCTTAGTTCTAAAAGGTCACTAGCTGGATGTTGTTGTTATTGGAGCATTGGCATTGGAAGCAGTTGGAACAAGTAGGAGGGCAAAGGATACAGAGTGGGGTTATAATCTTGGTCATATAAGGGACCTGTCCAATACTCTGTGAAGTATTAAGTGTGGGAGCATGGAGAAGTAGAGGAGGAAAACAATTACCAAGTTCTTAAAACAAAGGCACTAGGAAACATATGAGCATCATTGTCTGAGAGTGATCCCTACAGAAGGAGCCTGTGTGAGGGAGAAAGAAGACATTAAACTTAGCGTGTCCGTGAGACACTCCAGCCAGGGTGTTGAGTGGAGAGAGAAATGTGTGCCTGGAGTAGAGTGGAACGGTCTGAGCTGGACCCCCCTTCTTTACAAACACTAGGTGTGAGGAGGACTCCCAGGCTTTGAACCAGGAGTTTTAGGTCTATGCACAAAGGCTCAATAGTTTCCCACATGTGTCAGAGGAGTTGGGGAGGAGCTCCTTCCCTTCGGTCCATTTCCCTTCACATTTAGATGCTTGTCCCCATGCAATTCTTTGTATTTTCACTGACTGAAGAGTTAAGAACCTGGACACAGAGGGTGAGGGGTGCAAATTTCAACCATGATCTCAAATAAACTTTATTTTTGTAGCTACTATTGGATTTTTCAGAAGTGTTTGTCACATATTTGCAAATGTATTAAAAATAGTGTTTTGAAAGTGTTCCCAACAGCTAAATATTTGCCAAACAATACATTTTCCCCCGTAGAAGCTCTAGAGTTAAGTATGGCGTCTCCAACACCAGGGTTACAGTCTTTGGTCTCTTAACCAGGTCTGGTGCTGAGCAAAGCTGGCTCATGTCACTTTCTACGGAGCAAAGTGAAGTGGGGATTAGAAATTGAACAGCATAACATCCTACAGATAAATCAGTCCTTGTTTGTAATGTGTAAGAATGGAGGAGCAGAACCCCTTCCTTGCAAAGACTTTATCTGAGGCTGATGGAAACTTTTAATTTCACAGAAGCAATGCTTTTCCAGGAAAATATCCCTCCTTGTGTGGAGTACCATTGCATGTTTGAGGTTCAGTTTACATTTTAGAGGTCTTTGAGTACGGTCACATACCACCTCACCTGTTATGCATCCTGTTACATTTTTAAGATTTAGACTGAAACACGGGTTACACAGTGCCATCATTAACACCAGAAACCATGAATTTAGTCATGCTCTTTCTACACAAAGTCTTGACACTACCTTGCATTTGCTCGCTCTTCCAATATCATGTCTCGTATTAAAACATGCGTGCAAGTCGGAAAAGCAGTGTATCAGCTCTTTAAATAACTGCTTTGACTACTATACCAGTGTCTTAATTTTACCATGAGGACTTATAAAATACAGCATACACACACATACATCCCCTCCTTCCCCTACCCCCACACAAAGTGGATGAGCTTACCCATATTTTATTTTGGCTAGGGCAATAGAAGTTTCACTATAAATATCTATACTGTTTAGATATTCCAAATTATTTCCAACTCAGACACACTGTGAAGAATGTAAAATGTGTTTGCAGAATGAATTGATATAGTTTTTCTATTTATTTTCTATAGGGACTGAAGGGTAATGGTGGAAAAGAAAAGATCGTTTGTTTTCAGCATTCACTTTTTTACTAGTACTATCTTATTTGGCTTTATTTTCCTTTAATTACCTGTCTGTAACAAATACAGCATTCGATTAATTCATTGTAATTAAAGCAAAAATATACCCTTTGTATGGAAGCAGAGAGGAAGAGTCACACCCAGAAAACAGTTGAATCCATACACTCACATAACATTAAATACCGAATCAATAGTGCCTTTATTTTTCAACAACTTGGTATAAAGTAAGCAATCTACGCTTTTTCTCACCACTTTGAAGTATCTGAAATGGTTGTGTGTATCAATACCGCAATGCAGCTTCTGATATTACTCATCCTGAATTAAGGCAGATAGTTGGAAAATGGAAGATGGGATAATCAGTTCAAGCTTTCTAAACCCCCTTTCTGTGAAAGTAGAAAATGATTTCATTGTTTATCCAGAAGAACTGAGAATAATGATGAAATGTCAGCGAAGCCAGCCAAGGCTAAATCCTACATGTAATGTAATATCGCGCTGCCCACCAGCATAGCTCTGTTATGCCCCAGGAATGCGTTCAAGGAAACTGACATGTACCAAAGGCTGATCTCATCATTTTTTTTTTTAAAAAAAAAAGCTATAGCAAGGTTTTCTATTTGAATGTCTGCAATTTGATGTGGCAACTTCACTTTGCCTAGCTTGGGAGGTTCTATATTTTGTACAAGTAACACCCCATCATGCTGACTACAGGACAGCAAATTTAGACATTGTAAAGACATTGAGTGTCTAGAAGGCTGAAAGTGACCAGCTCCAGCCTAAGAACACTCACGAAGTGCTGTTTTTATACATTGCCAGGATTAACAGTAGGAAATAGTGCCAATCCATAGCAGTAAAAGTGTGAACCTGGAGCTGGTCTAGAATAGGACACTGATCAGAATTCCTTACACGAGAGTGACTGGTACTTCCTCTGCCTTGTGTATGTGACACTATACGTATATAAAGTCGAATGGCACAATTTATATACCAACATTTCTATAAATGTATTTGGTAACATAAAGTATTAACCACTTCAGATAATTTTTCAATGAAATTAAGTCATGAGTGACTTTGAGATTAATGTTGTTTTGTATGTTTAATAACCACGGTGTGCCTTTTTATTTCTGTTTGTTTTGATCAATATTTCATCATCAGGATAAAATATTAGGACTTAACACTTATTCCAATGAAATAGTATTCTCATTATTTAGCTGTGTGTTTCCAGAATTTAAAGTCAGTGTCCACGTTACTTTTAGTGGTTGCTGCATGTATTCAACTACTCTCTTCTGGGTCACTCCTCTCCATTATGAAGTTAATATTAAGAGAACTGAACCTTCATGAACCTGAGACTCAAGAAGTGAAATCATTAATGAGTAAATACTGTAAAGTTTTATGTAACTAACTTTCAGTTTACAAAGGTTATACATTTTTTGAAATGCTTTTTTCATTACAATATTCCAATTAAGAATCTATTTGACTAGGAGATGAGTATGCCTTTTAAAAATCTTTTAGTAAGTATTGTGGAGGAATGAGAAACTGTTATATCCCATAAACTCAAACTCAATGATGCTATTAAACAAATATCAACATTATCAACACATTAATATTGTTGTCAATAGGGTCAGGCAGCATATCTGTATCTCACTTTCTAAAAGTTTTCTTATATGACTAAATAGCAGTAAATATACTATTATGCATATATTATATACATATACATAAATGAAAGAAAATGTAGTAACTATAGAAAAAAGTACATATAAACATCTTAGAATTCACTGTATGCATATACTCATTATTGAAAACTGAAAATCTTTTAAGTACAGGTTTATTTCCTTTGTATTCAGCAATCCTATTTATGTTTCACAAAAGCTTAAAACATCCGCAGAGTACTTTCTTTTAAACAAAACTTTTAAAAGAAGAAAAAAAGTTGTTGTGTTTACCATTCAGCAGTTTTTGTTTTAGTGCATTTTGGGTCACCATCTATGAAATAAAATTTGGTACAGTTACTTAGACAATCCAGTATCCACGTGGGAGTGATGTATACTAACAACTTTGTGATTGTCCCATCCCAGATGATAGATAGAGGAGGCCCCACTACATCTAGAAAGAGAATGGGTTCCACCTGTCACTCACGCACCGTGCATGGTCAGCGAGCTGTGTGAGATAATGAGACTTCCTCGCTGTGTTCTAAATTAAAGCTTGGGCAATCAAGAGGCCGCAAAGATTAAAACTGGGTGCATTTAATGCAGTATAATTGTCGGTAATGCTCATCCCTTCAACATTTTCCTGCACTTACAGGAGGAGCCGAAGACAAGACGTGAGACACGGGAATCCGCTGACGCAATGCAGAGGGTTCAATCTGAAAGGTATTCGAAGGGGGCAGGTGGTAACCATGGTGAAGGGTAGCGTCATTCTGCCTCCCGTTGAGTAAGGGCCTCCGCTCAAGTCATTCACTTGAGAACACGGCATCAGGAGTGTGTAAAGTGTTTGTGAGTGGTAATCAGGCACAAGTGCAGTCTGTGTCACACCAATAGTCACTCTGGAGAACACACAAAATCAAGTGCTCTGGAGTTCCTGGCAGCCAGGGTCTCTCCCACAACTGGCAAACACAGATTCTCTTAGATACTTACTTCTTTCCGAAGCAAAGGTTTTACTTTTAAAATCGGCTAACAAGTAACACAATAAAGACTATTTTACTGAAGAAAATATACATAAGAAACTATTTATGATTTTAATTAATTTGAACCATAGACCTCCGTACTGTTTAGAACATTCACACTGTGGGACCATCTGCCAGGTGTCTTAGGATGCTTACTGTCTTCCCAAACATAATCAGTGCATTTATTAAATATTTACTAAGCATCCCCTTCCCCTAGTGCCTGCCAGTAGCCATACTACTTTCTTTAGAGTTTGTCGAATCTAGACATTCGATGTGGTGGGATCACACAGGATCTGTGATGATATCTATGCCTAGTTCTTTACATGTTTTCAGAGTCTCTTTACTCCTTAACCTGGATATGATTTTTTTCCTATTTATAAAATTCATTATATATATCATTATAATTCATACATATATATCTATATATCACATTTTGTGTATTTATTCATCCTTTTGTGGAGACATGTACTGCTCCCAGTATTACAGATGCAGAGAGTAATCTTTCACAGATCCAGGTTGAGACTCAGCTGCAGGTCTGCTCCTTTTACAGTTAACCCAAGCCCTTTCTCTTTGTTCTGACAAAGAGATGCCGTGTTGTTAAACTTTATGGAACCCTTCCCTTCTCTCCACTTCAGACAGCTTTCTCCTGACTCACCTGGTGCTGCAGGTTTATTATTTTAAAGATAAAACAGACTGAAATGAAGAGCAACCCCAGCATTCAGGTCTACGAAGCAGCAGGCCCTGAGTTCTATATACCTAGGCTGGAGACTAACCTTACACTTAGCAGCCACCTGAGCCTGGGCCTTCATTTAGTACAGCAGGACATTCCTGTTCCTTATTATGGTAACTCCAAGTTAGGTCATCTAATTTAGAGAATTCACCCACTTTGCCATTTGCTATTCGTGGAGCATTTTCATAAACATTGTGTCAGCTCCTGTTTAACATGCCCCTCGTCACAGAGCTGAGACCAGTCACATGAGCTAACATCGAATATCTGTGCGGATTTTAGGTCTCAGCCTCGGCTCAGGTTCTTTCTTGTGATGACCTCATCCATTTTTCAAAACCTGTAACGACATTGATTTCTCTCACTGATCTCTGAATAAAGCTTTCTGTTCCTGTGTTTAACCTCTGTCTGATTTCACCAGTGTTTCATTTACCATAAATTTTTTATTAAAAGTTTAAACATATTGTAATCTGTGCTTTAGAGACGAATAGAGGAACACAGAGATGGTTTAAGTAACTTGTCTCATGTTACACTGCCGATAATTTACACCATGTTCCTTTTTCTCCAAAGCCTGGCTTTTCAATCATTGTACCATAATGGATATCCCATGCTGTCAGTGTGAGCTTCTTCCATTCCACACTGAGTATGATTTCATGGATGCCATAAACCGAGCTCCCATTTTGTCTGGTTCTTCACACTTCACTTATGGAGTGTTCCTTCATATATTACACATACTATATATGTACAGATAACATACATACTATGGTATGTTTCTTCTTGACTCATGGTCTCACTTTGTGCAATTGAGAAAATCTAATTAAAAAAAGCTGTTTTAATTATTAGATAATTAAAGCTGTTACAATCCTCAGTGCAGACTAATAAATGTGCACCAACACTACCTTAGATGACTTTTAGTGTCTCTTTTACTTTGCATTTAAATAAAATGTCTAGACCCGTAAATTTTACTTACTACTATATGGTGACAGCCATCCTGAACACAATTTTACAGGGGGAAATGTTCACATGGAGGAGTAACCTCTAACGTCTGTTCTCTCATCCCTCTGATTTCTGCTTTTCAGCATACAGAAACGCCGCCGAAATCGTTCAGTACGGAGTCCGAAATAACAGCACTTTCCTTGAGTGTGCCCCAAAGTCTCCGCAGGCATCTGTCAAGTGGCTGCTGCAGAAAGATAAAGACAGGAGGAAGGAGGTGAGTGGCCTGCCCCCACCTCCCCAGCCATCCATCAGAACTCTGGGAGTAGCGCTAATTCAGCATTCCTTAGGGAGGCACAGAGACACTGTGAAGTAAAGACAAAGAAACATCCTTTTACGTCAGGCACATTGCCACTGCCATCTTCCTTCCAGTCCTTTGTCCTTAGATTTGAAGGATTAGTTAGAAATCCCTGCTCCCAGCCACCTCGGTAGTCTCAGAGTTTGTAACATGAACTCAGGAGCTAGGACGGAGTAATGATGTAAGGAGGGACTTGTGTAAGATGTGTGCGATTCCAGAAGCTAAGACGGCATACAACAGCACCTTTGTGTGACTCCCGAGATAAAAGGAGCTTGAAAATGTTCCGTTTTCCTCAGCAAGAAATTATGCTGAACTATGACCCTTTGTAGCAAAGAACATTTTTCTGTGGTGTGATCATGTTTCTATCGTATTAGCATTCATGACCCTTATAAGTCACTCAGGTAATTTATGCAATCATTGTTTATGAAAAACCACTGGTTTATTTATTATTAAGGAAAAGGACCCCTGGACTAGCAAATATGTACACATATATTCTTACTCTAAATCTTTATTGATTAAAAGAACTATTTGAAAAGAATGGCAGATTGGCATTGTCAAGATTGTAAATCTGTACATATTGTAAATACTGAATTCCATGATGTTGATGTCACACTGTCCTGACTCTTGAGTTGAAAAAAAAAATTACACACACATAAATACAGCTCCTAATTCTAAAATGTCATGTTGCTACTCTACCATCAATCTCAATGGAGCCGACCAGAAATTGGCTGCACTCCTGCATGTGTGTGGGTTCTATTGGAGGTGATTTTGTTTCTGTAGTGTTAATCAAGCTACACAAATACACACAACACAGACACATATTGACTGACTCAAGATTACACATTTTTAACCTAAATACAATCTTAGGTTTGGATTTTCTTCACAATGAAATGCGCTTTTGGACAGAACTTTGATAATGTGAAAATATTCACATGCATTATCTTTATTGATTTTGGTCCTATTTTTGTTTTTATTCGAAGAGAGATCATCCAGATTGCAAATGTCAGGAGACTTCCCACTCTTGGATTTGCAATCTCTTCCTTGATAATACAATAATAGCTATGATTGTAAAGCAATTACTAGTAATGCAAATGAATCTCATGTGTGAAGCCAATACACAGCAAGTGGTCATTTCCTATAATAATCCCTACAGTGGATTATAATATTACCACAGTTTTTATTACCTTGTTGAAATAAATTCTCTTGAAAGTCTTATAAGGTAACGACCTCACAACTTAGTTTTAAACATCTCATAGTGTGATAATTATTGTATTTTTAAATCTCATAAAAAGGATATAACCAAAAGTGAGCACATTCGTCTGATGCATTTTTTCCTGTTCATTTATTCTTCTCTCATATGATACATTCTGACTGCACTTTCCCCTCCCTTCACTCCTCCGAGTCACCCCCTCCCTCCTATCTCTCCCAGATCCACAGGGCTCCTGCATGTCTCTTCAGAAAAGACCAGACTTTCCAGGGCTGTCAACTGCACATAGCACAAAAAGATGCAGTAAGAATAGGCACAAATCCTTATATCAACACTGGAGAAGAGAACCCAGTAGGAAGAAAAGGGTTCCAAAAGCAGGGAACAGTATCAGATATACCCCTGCTTACACTGTTAGGAGCTTCACAAAATCCCTAAGAGAGACAAGGACAACGTATATGCAGAGGATCCATGTAGGATCTGTGATTGCCTCGGCCTACTTTCTTACAGCATCCTAGACCACCAGCCCAAGAATGGTTCCACCCACAGTGGGAGGGCTCACCCCTGCCAGTCATAAATTAAGAGAAGGACCTATAGCAGGATCTTATGGAGGCAATTTCTCAATTGAGACATGAGGCATCTTCTGAGACATCTTCTCAAAGTCTCCTTTCAGATAACTTTAGCGTGTGTCAAGTTGATAGAAAGCTGGCCAGCACAGGAACCCCCTTCAGATTTTCTTATGTGGATGATACTTTCAATATCTCTTTTAGTTAGTTCAGGAGACAGTACTGCACATTGTAGACAGAAGGGTGGGTGTAAGCAGTGGAACTAACCATAAATGTGCACTCTGAGACTGAAGAGCCTCAATGCTTTTGCCTAGTTGTGAAAGTCAACTATTTTTTATATCTATGAAGTGTATTGTTTTAGAAATTGTCGTCTTCTCATTGGGACATTCATGGTGTTTCTCTCTTAGGTTAAACTCAATGAGCGCATTATAGCCACTTCCCAAGGCCTGCTGATTCGCTCTGTTCAGGATTCAGACCAAGGGCTGTATCACTGCATCGCCACAGAGAACGGTTTCAAGCAGACCATAGCCAAGATTAACTTCAAAGTCTTAGATTCGGAAATGGTGGCCGTTGTGACAGACAAGTGGTCCCCATGGACTTGGGCAGGCTCCGTGAGGGCTCTCCCCTTCCATCCGAAGGACATCCTGGGGGCATTCAGCCACTCGGAAATGCAGCTCATCAACCAGTACTGCAAAGACACCCGGCAGCAACATCAGCAGCTGGGAGAGGAACCGCAGAAGATGAGGGGGGACTACGGCAAGCTGAAGGCGCTCATCAACAGCAGGAAGAGCAGGAACAGAAGGAATCAGCTTCCAGAGTCATAGACATTCATCGGTGGAGCTGTGCTTTCCATAACAAATGCTCTGTCTTCGTTGGTCAACTACTGAGCAAAGTCTCGAGCTTTCCCCATGAGAAATTACCGACAAAAGCGGGAGACTCGCTCTCGAGTGCGTTCTCTGTGAACTTAAACGAGCATGCATCTTCTTGTATGATACAGACTAGCACTAGACATGTCATGGTCCTCATGGTGCACAGAAATATTTAACTTATCCCAGATTTTATTTATATCTTTATGTGTCTTTTCTTCAACTTCAATGCAGCAACAGAAGCAGAACTGTTACACCCTCGGTTAAGCGAGGGCCATAAATTACCCTGGGCTGTTACTTCCCCGCCCTAGGGGTTCGGCTTTGTTAGTTGTCGGTGGTTTTTATACACAAAAGCGAATTCCAGTTCACAATTTTCACATAGTAAATGTCCTATAAATGCACGTGACAGAATAATCATCCAAAAAAGTCATGTAGGTTAGACAAATGGCGGAGAAGAGAGCATCCAGATGTTATTTAAAAACAAGAGTGACTCATAAAAAGAACATGATGAGTTCATATGCTTCCAGTGGGTTCTGTTCTTGCTTGTCCCTTTGTTTAAGCTTGTAATATGTGCCAGCTGCTGAGATCTTCCATCAGTCTTTGTTCCCTTGGGTCAGGAAGATAAAATGAATAACCTGTGCCATCCAGGCCTTTGATGGGAAACGTATCAGTGAGGCATCAGCATTTCTACTGTTATGTTACCATCTTCCAAACAAAAGCACTTTGGGTTTTCTTTGGAAGTTATTTAAGTTATTATAGACTTGTATATGCTCTTACGTTATTTAACTGATTTACTGCTTGATTTTAATTTCCTCGTCCACTTGGCAAATTAAGCAAAACAAGGAGAAAACATTGTGGAAACATCCGACATCTCCACGCAGAGTGAAGCTATCAGAATGCTTGGATTGTTTTATGAGAAAACGACACTAAAAATATTTTCTCCACTTTAAAAACGAAATGGATAAATTATGGGAAATTTCCTCATACTTCTTTTAATGATAGAACTTATATTTTTCAAAGAAAAATCAATTTTGATACAGGTTTAAATACATGCTTAAATTTCCAGAAAGAAAGAGAAATGATACCAAACACGATTGAAACACACTTCTTATAAACAGTTCATAAAGAAGGTAATAAAAGGGGATCAGCTCTTTTTTGAGTATTGTGAACAAAACATGGGGAAGGAAATCATGTGTAGGGAGGGGTGTAAGTCGGTGGTAGGTTGTAGGTTACACGTTTAGCGTGCACAAGAACCAGGGTTCTAACACAAGGAAATGAAGAAAGGTAGGGAAGAGGAAAATCAGAGCGGTCAGAGGGAAAGACAGACACAAAAGAAGGAAGATCAGAGGGGAAGAAAAAGGAAGGGAAAGATGGAGGGATTGCACTCATTATCAGAAGATAAAGATGCGTTTAGTTAAGAGATGGTAAACTTTGGTGTTCTAAGAGGCACCTCAATGGTGTGAAAAACAGCAGTTTAGAGAGCATAAATGTCATCCAATTCTGTTTTCAAACTGTTGTTCCAAATGCATACTGTGCTACAATAATCTATGGTGTTCCCATCCTTAAATGGTTTGCGTGCCTAAAACGTTCACATTTTATTTTTTCTTATACATGCAAAAATAGCGGTGTGTTTACATGCAATGCTAACACCGTCCTCTGTGTTTGCAATTAATCTAGTGTATGAACAAAGTGAAAGAAAATGACTTCCAAGGCACAGTGCCCTGGCGCTGTACAGCTTCACATGGTTAGATGGTGATGTTTAAGTCTATGCTTTTATTTGTTCTATTTAATACCTCCTGTTTTTTTAAAACCATAATTACATTTTAAATACCCGTGTCTTTTCTTTTAAAGATATAGAAATTACTATTCAACCTAACCCTGCCAAATGTAAAATAAATGTATTTCTCAAAAACATAATTAATACAAGTTGTATATGGGTGACTAGTAGGTTTTTTGTGTACTTGGGCAGTTTGTTGATTTAGCATGTTTTCCATTTGTATTGTATATAAAATTACCTAGAAATGCACTTTTCCCCCCAAAGTGTAGGCTTGTGAATAGACTTAGCATGATGAAGCTGTCATTCAGTGAATGTTCACCATGTGTAGAGAAAGCAAACTAGATGTACTTACCACATGAAAATTGAATTAGATGTCGAAGAAATCATTTGTCTGGCAAAATAAAACATTGAATTCCCTGGAGGATGTCTTTCACTTTTCTTTGTAGCATAGAATGTGTTAATGTGATAGAAACTACTGAATTGCTATTATCATTTAAAGATTTAGTTATCCAGTTTTGTGAAAACAAACCATTAAATACTTCAGAATTTACGAATTCCAGAATATATGTGTGTGTTTGTGTGTGTGTGTGTGTGTGTGTGTGTGTGTGTATCCTATATGGTAGCCTTCATTTAAGTCCAAACTTGAATCCATCCACTAACATCCACCGTCTACAAATATATTAGCATATGCAAATCAATACATTTAACCTCAGCATTTTTGCATTTATTCATGTCTCTGTAAGTTATTCATAATATATCCCGTCCACATGGTATATTTTAAGCAGTTATAGTTTAGAAATATAAAGGTTTAAATCCACTCTACCTACATTTAAGTTCAAGCTCATGATTTTGTTTGGGAAAAGACTTTATATTTTTCTCTACCTCAATATTCCCCATAAGGTCCCTCAATAGTCTGCATAGGACAGAACGCGTCATATACGCACGTGTCCGAAAAGCTATGACAATGCCCAGTTTTTCTAGACTAGGGAGGAGTCTTTCCTTTGTATTGTCTGTCGTGTTCGGTGTCAGTCATCGAGGTAGAAGTCTGCGGTCCAAGGATAAGCTGGTACCGAGCCAAACAGAGAGGCCTTTATAAACACGAGAGGGAGAATCCACAGATGGGCTCCTGTGACCCCTGTGAGTGACAGGACCCCTGCAGCTTTGTCCTGTCTGCTCCTGGGGAATCCCTCTGCATCAGCGTGAGTGCGAAGAAACAGAGACTTGCTGCAACAGCTCATCCAGCAAGATAATTTTGCTTTTTACCTTGATAGCCTTATTACTTCTTGGGACCTTCCTCACATTTAAAGTATAGGTTGTTTTTGTTTTTGTTTTTGTTTTTTTATTCTTTTTTTTATTTTATTAAATTATAAAAGTTTCCATTTCCGCCCCTCCTCCCAACACCGTCCCACTCCCCCCACTCCCTCTCCTCCTCCCTCTCCATCCCTAAGAGCAGTAAGGGTTTCATTCCTTCTCCTCCTCCCTCTCCATCCCTAAGAGCAGTCAGGGTTTCCTGCCCTGTGGGAAGTTCAAGTTCCTGCCCCCTCCCTCCAGGTCCAGGGAAGGTGAGAATCCAAACAGACTGGATCGCCAAAATCCAGTATATGCAGAGGAAGCAAGTCCCAGTGTCATTGTCAATGGCTTTTCAGAAAGACTCCTGGCCAGCCACATTCAGAGAATCCAGCCACATTCAGAGAATCTGGTTGGATCATGAATTCATTCAGTCCCAGTCCAACTGGCCTTGGTGAACTCTCATTATATCAGTCCCCTTGTATCAGAGACTTGATTATATATGGGATCCCAGGTCCAAGGAGAGATCCCCAGATTGTTCTCTGGACAGAGGAGAGGGTGCCTGAACCGGCCTTGGCCCACAACCATACTGATGAATATTTTGCATATCACCATAGAACCCTCATCAGGCGATGGATGGAGATGGAGGCGGAGACCCACGTTGGAACACTGGACCTAGCTCCCTAGGTCCAAAGGAGAAGCAGAAGGAAAGAGAACGTGAGCAAAGAAGGCAAGAGCAGAGGAAACCTTCATCCGACGTTGGATGGCGGTACAGACGGAGACCCACATTGGAACGCCGAACTGAGCACTCCACGGTCCAAATGAGGAGCAGAAGGATGAAGAAAATAAAAAAAAGTAATCAGGACTGAGAGGTTGTTTTTTTAAAAACAAATTTAATGTGCTTTTAAAAACTTTAGTATCCTTCTGATCTTTTTTTCTTCTCATCTATGTGAAAAATTCAGAGAAACGGACAACAGTTTTGACACATTCAGATAGCTAACGTCAGAAGAGGCAGTCAGCTTTGTTGTCCCATGTATTTAAGGCTGTTAAAAAATTGAAGTTTAGACAAAGATATAACCAGACCAAGTAAACCACAGCGTTTATTTAACTGGATATTCAGAGTTAGGCTGAATTCTATGCATGACAATAAAGTGTAGAAGATCACTGTAAAAGTATTTTATTATTTTTTATAAGAGTTTATTCACCATTCTTTCAACTGAGAAGAATTCTGCCCGAGAATCTAAATCCCTTTGTAACAACGAAACCAACCCCAACTGAATGCCAGCTGCTGAATTTCACCACCAATACGTTGTTCACGTAGGTGACCTCTGATGTACTTTACTATTTTCGTGGTTCCAAACGATATTATCTTCAGTATGTGGACAGCGAGAGACAGACAAGCAAGCTTCATGATGTAACAAATGTCGTCTTCCTTCTAGTGACTCTAATGTATTTATCAATTCACCTCATAAAATTCGACTTTCCAAATAGTTAAAATTGTGTTTTTCTCAGGGCTATTACGTTGCCATGCCTGAGTGTTCCTTTCATAAAGCGCTATTAAAGAATGACATTATAATAAACACATTAAAAACTGTTTATTCTATGTAAGGTTACCTCTCCACCCAAAGAACAAAAACAGGGTAAGTTTTTATTCTTCAAGTGTTTTTCTTTCTTTTGAGTTATCCATGAAAAAATGCCTTCTGAAGAGTTTATGAGATCAAAATGAGTTACTTTTGCAAGGCGCCACAGTCATTAGATGAATTGTTATGAAAATAAGTCACTACCATTGCCTCTTGGGATGCTTTCAATGTGCATGGGACCCCACAACTCATGACGTGAAAAGACTTCCGCATTCTCTGGTCTTGTCATAACTTCACCCGTACAATTTGAAATGAGACAAACAAGTTATATCTTCTAATTTTCTTTGCATTTATTTTGTAGATAAATTATAATCTCCTTTATTAATCAGTCTCATCTGAGATGCTGGGCCACAGAATGCCCACTGATGAGGTAATTTGTACTGAGGCAATAAGAGCTGGCAGTTATAGGTATGGTGAGATGCCAACAGTTTGTTTCATGGACAGGGAAAATTGACCACAGAAAATGCAATGTCAGAGAGACCCACAAACCTCAGACAATCCTAGTGATTTCTTTATAGCCTTATATGTATTTATGGATCTATGTATAATATACTAATATTCACAGTCAAGCCAGATTTAATTTATTAACTATTGTAGAATACATTTCCATTTCTGCTTCAAATTTTTATTCCATCCTCTACACTTAGAAATGTTTCACATCCCTCTCAATCAATTAGTGAGTTTTTGAAATCTAATTTTGTTATTATTGTATTTGGATGGTATTTCTCCTGAATGTATATATGTGTAACGTGTGAATCCCTGGCAACCGAGCAGTGTGGTAGAGCGTATTGGATCCCACGGAACTGGAATTACATACAGATGGTTATTAGCCAACCTGTGGGTTCTGGGAATCAAACTCCAGCAACTAAGGATTTTGACTTTCACACAGTTCTGTCCGCCCTTGTATAGCCTCATGAAGGTTTTGTCCTTGTGATCATCCGGGTCTCCTGCAGAATCAGTCTGACTTCACCCAGGGAATGAATCTAAACACCATGATGTAGATCTTACTACAGCCGCATAAGAATTTCCAGTCTTCTTACTAATGTCCCTTTAGGGAGTATTTTCTATGACATTTTCCTTGTAGAGTTCATGCTGTGCATAAGTGCCTATTTCCTTCTCAAGATGTTCTGAAATAGCAATGACTAGTCTGTTCTATAAATGTCAGATTTCTATTTGATGTGTTTAGGTGGGTCTGACATGTTTAGAGGTTTGCCTTTAGTTAAATGACTTTAAAAAAATGTAGAAAACAAAATGTGTGGTTATAAACCTTAAACACCTTCCATCTTTAACAATATTCATTAGAAAACAAACTCATTTACGAGGTTTTGTATATGGAAGACTTTGTAATTTGATTAGCAAGACACTTGAGGAACTAAAAATGCATAGATTATGACTTCCTACTCTTGACTATGAAGATTTATAGTTATCATAACATAAATCACATGGCCCTGTGGTCAAGGTTAATTGACTTTATTCAGATAAAATGGGTAATAATTACCCGAATCACAATTAATAAAAGCTCAGGGTCAGAAATTGGGGTTCAACCTGAAGATTCGAAAAGCAAAACTGGCTCTTACCTCAACCTTAGCCTGAAGCAGAGATCCTGCCTCCTGGAATCTCAGAAAAAGACTGTGTGCCTGTGAACTGTTTCTCCCATTTTATAATCTTGTTTTGGGCTGGGATTAAATGTGTGCACCACCATCATTAAAGGCATGCACTACCCAATTTCTATGGCAACTAGTGTGGCTACTGAGGTTAAATGTAGTCATTATTGCTACTGAGATTAAAGGTGTGTAACCATAATCTGGTCTATAAGGCTGACAAGTGGGACTGTTTTATTCTCAAATATTCAGGCAGTATTTATTTATTAAAAAACACTTGAAATGCCACTACATTTCCCCCCTCTTGTCTAAAAATTAAATAAAAAAGAAGACTACAGCTAATATAAGAACTATAAATGATAAGTGCAATGACTATATATAGTATATACAGGCAATAAATACATCAACAATGTATAGTCCATTTGCATTCGAAAAATCCAGAGAAAATATTTCATATCTATCCTATCTTGCTGAGTATAAAGTTTTATACCTAATTTACTTTCCATCATAACTTATTTTTTGTGTGTGGTAACTATAACTATAGGTTTCTAATTTTCAACTCCCTCAGAAACCCAACAAGAAAATAATATTAACTGAGTAAGCAGGAAGTGCAAGAAAGCAACTTCTAAAAAAAATGTGAATAATGACAGAAACAGATGGCGGCCTGAACAGTCATCTAAAGATTTTCTGCAACATTGGAGCAACCATCTTTGGCCTACAGGCCTAGCATATTCAACAGACTTTTCTGTGAAGCAGGATATTTTGTATTCTGCTTGTCTAGTTAGGACAGCATAATGTTAGTAGTTGAGGCAGGGCTATTTTCTTTCCCAGTGGCTTACTTTTGCCACAAAGAAAGTAAACTTCATGTGGGGTTTCTTCAATACCCATTATTTTCTCTGAAGTAGATTGGCGTCTCATTGTCATTAAAAAAATAATAACCTAGGTTATTAACACATCTTACATGCCATATTTTGTAGATCTCTAAAGTGTTTGAATATGACCTATTTAAATTATATCTCTGTTTGACCTTGAAAACATACCTAATATGACTACAAGTTGATTATAATAGGTGATTAACTCCTAACCTATTTTTCTTTCTTATCCTAAGCAGTTAATAATAATACTTTTCAAGGACTGGAAATTTGCATTACATTGTTAAATGAGTTGTATAGGTACAATCCTTTGAACAAGATTCAAAATATATGTATAATATGTTTTAACAAAATTAATCTCAAATTTGTATCAATGTACAAAATTTGCATACACTATGCAAAAGTAAAACCAATGTAAAACATTTAAAACTAATAGTTGTTTTTAAAAAGTAGATTCAATAGTCTACCGTTTTATCTTATCCTACTTATATCCTCTCTTTTTCATTTCAGAGTAGATTCAATAATCTACCTTTCTATCTTATATTTATATTCCATTTTTTTCTTTTCCTTTTTTTTAGTTTTCCTCTCTCTCTCTCTCTCTCTCTCTCTCTCTCTCTGTTTTTTTTTGAGATAGCATTTCTCAGTAGCTATGGAGCTCATCCTGCAACTCACTCTGTAGACCATGCTGACTTGAACTCACAGAGATCCACCTGCTTTTGCCTCCTGAGTGCTGAGATTGACCACTACCTCCTGGCCTTTTTGTTTTATTTTATTTTTCCAAAACAAGAACCTTGAATTTAATTTCCTTTGTTTAGCTTTTATTCCCTGACCATTATCCATAACAACTTGCAACTAATACATTAAACAAAGATAAACATCCATAATCCATTTGGGAGAAGGGATGTGGGTGTTGTTTTCTAGGCTACTTCCTGCTGATTGGGGGCGCTGATAATCTTCTGGGGAACCTGTAGTAATAAGGAACAGCGGACTGCTTTCGGGCCGGGATCCCGGCTCCCCGGCTAGCTTACCCCCGAAATAATTACATGGAAAATGTATTCATTTAAACACTGCCTGGCCCATTATCTGTAGCCTCTTATTGGCTAACTCTTACATATTGATTAACCCATATCTAATAATCTGTATGCCACCACAAGGTCGTGGCTTACCGGGAGGATTCTAACCCACGTCCATCTTGGGCAGGAAAAGCATGGCATCTAACTCATTGCCTTCTTCCCAGCATTCTGTTCTGTCTACTCTACCCACCTATGTACTGACCTATCAGGCCAAGCAGTTTCTTTATTAATTAATCAATGAAAGCAACAGAAATACAGAAGACCCACCTACATCAGGACCCAAAGAAAATTTAGGATTATGGTTCCAGTCCTGACTGGGGTATTCTGTGATTCTGGATTATTTCAGCCAGCAGTCTTGAAGCTGTCCTGGATGTAGAACTCATAGGAAACTGCAGCAAATGTACTCTGAAACTTTGGATCATCTGGGTAATCTGTTCCCACTGGGGATTTCTCAAGGGGTTTTCCTCCACTAAACCTTACTTTTCTTAGCCAAGAATGAATTCATGGACTCTCAGTTTTTGTGGAAACAAAATCAATGAGACCTTCTCCAAAGTAACATATCCTTTTATTTAAATAAAGTCAAGGCATTTTCAAAATATATAAATTGGATTAACCCTACCAGCATTTATAATCAAATGTCTTTTAGCAGCTGTTGCTCCCTTCCTCAGCAGTCAAACAATTCAACAACAATACAACAGCATATAGTATCCAAATTCTCTGTGTACTTTTTACCTTTACATGGAAGCTAAGACAGGGCATATGGGAGCTGGGAACGCTAGTTTTTCTCAGGAACCCAGGTGCCTAGGTTTGGATCCTAGAGCTGTAATTCCAATCCCAACTCTGACCTGGGCACCAAACAAAGCAAAATTAATAAAAGCTCAGGGTCAGAAATTCTAATTCAACCTGAAGATTCAAAAAGCAAAACAGCCAGTCACTGGCTTTTACCTTGACCTCAGTCTGAGATGGAGATCCTGTCTCCTGGAAGCATTCACCTGATGTGGAAAGAATATTATATCAATTTTGGCCTTTTTTTTCCCCCAAGTCTGCTATTGAAAATACTATTTGTTAGTTTTCTCACCAAATGTTTATGGAGCACTCATTGGGTAGAAAGCATGTGAACATACACAGAGGTCATAGAAGAGAATGCAGTGATAGCACCATTGGTGTGAAACTTTCCATGGTGAAAGTACACGCACAGTCAAGCAAGTATTCCAAAAGTTGGTCTAAGTGCATGAAAGACATTAAAGGGAGGTGCGGGGATCCTGTGTACATCATTCCAAACAGAGGAACAAACTAGCAAGGCTCTAGGTTCGAGACCTTTCAAGGAGATCTAATTTAAATGAACAAACAAACAGCAAGTGTGGCTAGGACACATCCCACAGGTCAGTCAGCCAAGTCGTCAGGGTCAGGTGACCAAAATCAAGCTGCTTATTTTTATGCTTAACATTTCAAAAGTCAAGAAAGCGACAATCAGCGTTTAGACTCTATGGAATATAAAACTGGCTCGGTTTAGAGGCCCTCTGATATGGGGGAAAAAAAAGGAAAGAAAATAGGACATCCAACTAGGAACTAAGACAGCTCGTGCATTCAAGGGCTGTCTTCCATGCACACAAAGACAAAAGATTCTCAAATCCCTTCGGTGATGTGCCTTTGAAATAGAGAGCAGGGGTGAAATCTGCATCCCATGAGAGTTAGGACGTTGCTCTGGGGAAAACACCATCATGAGCAAAAGGTCAAGGGAGCTTTAGCCATGATCGTGGGACTGGGATACGAGAGGCAGGAACTGTCAGGAGATTTATTATCCCATAGTCTCCCGAGGAATAAACAGCTTAGGTTTCACTGTCAAGAACCGAAACAGCAACGGTGCTGTATGGATGTCAATGTCCAAGACCAGCTGTGTCCCATGCACACCAGCACTAAACCTCGAGGGTTGCGGTCCCAGCTCTGGTGACAGGCCACAATAAACATTCGCTGAAGATACCATAGGGAGGACCAATGCATCAGCTCCCTGTAAGGCCATGTGTCTCAATACCCTATTACTTATTCCTTATATTATTTACAGGGAAAAAAACTGCATTTTACTCCAGGATTTGGAAACAAGCTAAGTGACATGACATTAAGACAGCAGAGTTAGTGTGACATATCTTTTTATGGAAGAGCAATGTGCTTTGTTTGGGACTTCACCCTTTAACTAAGAATCAGAGGCTGGCACTGAAGCACAGAACCTGAACCTGCCGTGGCTCAGTTCACCTCTTCCACAGAATGCTACTCTCCTGTGCCACATTAGCGAAAGGGAACAAGTTCTAGAAAATTGGTCTAGAGACTCTCCTGAGATGTTTGCACCAGAAGCTGGCATTGAGGATGAAAATTTGGAGAAAAATCTAGTTTCCTTTTCTGTATTAGAATAATTATGAGCTTTTGAGATGAAAAAACCAAAGGAAGATAAATCTGAGGATGAGAAAGAACAAACAGCAGAATCATGTTGCTGCCTGTCTTTTGGTGTTAGCCTACATTGTCACCAATCCAAAAATGAGGAGTTCGCATCATGAAAGATATTATAGTATACGTATATGCGAATGCATATGCATATATATATACATATATATATATATATATATATATATATATATATAGAGAGAGAGAGAGAGAGAGAGAGAGAGAGTAAAAATGATTTTTTTTTTCTGAGAAAGGTTTACCAGTGTAGGAAATCCTTGACTCATATTTAGAAATAAAGATGAGAGGCAAGTATTTACCATGAATGATTGATTAACTGATTGCTGAACAGGCTGGACTATAAATTTGGAGAAACCAGAATCAATGAGGCCAAGTCAAAGAAGATTAGGCATCACATCACACATTCATTTAATAAAATTACTACAGCACCCACTTTTTGTCTGACAATTTGTCTGAAACCCCCTCGTGCACTATCCCTCGTGGCCTGATAGAAACTTTTTAGTGGTTGGCACCCTGTGGTCTATTTGCACCTTATTTCGCTGTGAAAATCCCCATATTCCACAGACTCAGGCAAGAATACCACCTGATTGTCAACACTAGAGTCATGTAAATAATGCTTCCCTCCTGCACGTGCTTCATGGAAATAAAGCCAGCGTTGCCCAGGGGCTCTATCACTTCCCAGCTGACTAATCTACACACCACGGCGAGGGTACACATGGGTTTCTGTCCACATGCCTGGGAAGCCTGTAAATGGTTTCTATGTTTCAACATGATGAGCTTTGCTGTCTCGTTGGGTCTCACATCAGCAACTCCTCTATGCAGAAATCCTATCTTTCTCTGACCTGGTCTCTCACAAAAAGACTGTGGGATTAAGTAAGAAATTGTTGCACACACTTGAGTTTTACAGAATTTTGACACTTCTTTTATAGAATAGGTTTTAAAAGAAAGAAACTATAAGAAAGCTGATTGATTACTGGGGTTGTGGTATATTCCATGGTCTTATTTATTCTCATGGTCAAACCTAGCACAGAGCTACTATTTGGTTTTCACAAGTGAAGGAACATAAGGATATGAAGAAGGTGCATTAAGAAGAGACTATGCTAAACGTTGGTGATCCATTTCATTATACAGAACTGTTATATGCATTTCCTTGAGACTCTGCCAGTCTTTAATGCTGGAGATAAGACAGAAAATATCAGTGTGATTTTTATAAATGAGGACTTCTGGGTTTTTCTATCTATAGAAATTAAACGTGGTATAAAATGATTTTATTGTTTGATCTTTGAATGTCTACTGCTAATATAGAAAATAACTTCAAGTTTTTCAGAACATGACTTTATCACAAGAAAGCCATTAAATAAGATGAAGTTTACACTTACATATTTACTTGGAAAAATATGTGATCTGTATACATTTTACTTGAGAAAAGTTTTGAAGCAAACATAATGTAAGACTTTAGAGTTCTTTGAAAAACAGCATAAAATCAAAGCAAATACATTATCAAGATGGGATAAAACATCTGGGACCAGGGAACAATTTGATTTTAGTTAAGTTGTTCTCACGGAACAAAATACGCTGCAGTGGAAAGTGTGAGGACAGGTGACAAAACCAAGGTGGTCCCCAGACTTTTCAAAGGTAAGCCATGTGCACATGGGAAAGCTATGGTCTAGAAAGAGGCCATACAGTCTGCAACAAAGCCGGGGCATCAATGCCTCCATGTAGTGCTTTTCCATATACATGAGTGACCCGGAGTCATCATTATGTAGCAGAAAAATACACACACGACCCAACAGTTATTCTTCTGGGCTGTCATCATCAAATTAAGAAAGGGTTCGAATTCCTGGAATTCCGGTTCCTGGCCTGGCAGCTGTTCAGTTGCCCTGAATAACTAGGCCAGAGTTTTTTTCTTTTTATTTTTGACCAGTCTCCTTTGGCTTTGCTCAGAAGAATGTCTTTCACAGATGCACATCTGCTTAGGGAAGAAGTGAAGAGCCTTAGCCTTCAGGTCAGATTGGCAACTTTCTCTAGACCCCTCAACAGTAGCTCAGGATTGTCTTGTCAGCATCCCCTCTGTTTAAACTGCTGCCCAGAGGGAAAGGAGCAATCACAGTTGTTTAGTGGAGAAAAGTCATTTGAAAGTCATCATTTAAAGAGCCATGTGATTCCTAGTGTTTTTCATCTTTGCAGAGAAGGCAGCGTACCAAACACCTGATGGAAGACATTATCTGACACCCCCTTACACTCCCCTGTCTCTTCCTCTACCACCTCCCCTCCCATTCATCTTACTTCTTTTGCTGCTGAACGTTGAATGTAACCATGAATCACCTCTGAGTTTTGTTGAAGGGTAGATTTTCATACAAAAGTTCTGAAAATCTGAAGGAGGTTCTTTATGTCTAACACCATTCTCTGAGATCCTCAGGCTGCTGACCGTTCTGAGATGCTTGGTCACTGAATGCCTTCTGAGATGCTAATATTGCTGACCAGAGGGTCAGGCCACTCTGAAAGGAAATAAATAACTGAATAAAACTACAAAGCACAGAGAATGGCAATGGGTCTCATCGTCTTCAATGGTTATGTCTGTATCAAGGTTGCTATTTTATTTTATTGTCTTAGTAACTTTTAGTTTTTTCCTTCAGACATTAGATCATAGGACTATTTTTAAAATCTTTGGTTCTTTATAGCTATACTCTACCCTATCACAGGCCAAAACAGATTCTTTATTCATGATCCAATGAAAATGACACATATACAGAAGGACTCCCCACACCATCTCCCCTTTTCTGTTTAAATAATAAGGAAGGTTTTAACTTTAACATAGTAAAATTACATAGAATAAGACATGTATCAAGCAAGAATTACAGTTACAGTATTTATATCTACTTTATCTTTTATCATAACTAAGGAAAACTGTAACTATCTATTTTTAACTACATCAAAGACTCCAAAATGATATAATATTACCTAAGTAAACAGAAAGTGCATAGTAATCAACTTCTAAAACTCTAGAATTGACAGAGACATAACACTGCCTGGACAGTCACCCAAAGTTCTTCTGTATTATTGAAACATCCAATATTTAGCCCACAGGCCCATAGTATCCTGCAGACTTTTTCATAATTTCAGGAATTTCAAAGATAGTATTACGTATATTGGTAGTTTGTCAGTCATTTTTTTTCTTTCTCTTGCAGAATGTCTAGCAGACTCTTTTATGAAGCAGGTATCTTGAAAGATCATCTCACCTTTAGGCAAGTTCAGCTTCAGCAGTCATTTTTCTGAGTCCTGCAAGTACAGTTTATACATCATATAATCAAGCAGCTCAGGCAAGAGCAGCTTCTTGCCCAAAAGGCCAACCAACTCCATAAGGAGCCTCTTTGATGCCCATCATTCTCTTGAAGTAATTGATGCTGTCAGGGGCAAATGTGTCTCATTGTCATAAAATGTTCTAAGATCTTAAGACATATTAAATGCCATATTTTGTAGTCTTTGAATGATTTGAAGAATTTGAAATACATTTCTGTATGTCTAGAAAACCTATCTAAATTAACATGACTACAAACTTGATTATTATAGATGATTATTTATTAACCTATATTTTAAAATTATACATTATATTTTTAAGTGAGCTGCACAAACAATACCTTAAACGAGAGCAGAAATATAGCAAAATTGATCTTAAATTTGTGTCAATAAACCAAGATCCATACCAATGCAAATCTCCATAGCATATCCCCCTTTAAATGTAAAGAAACAGTTATAAGCAATAATTTAGGGAATTTGGGCATAGTTTTCTGTAGAAGGCCGCAACCACACTCTCCACCATAGATGGCGCTGCACCGCCAGGTGAGCTAGAAAGCTCACACGTGTTGGTAACTTTCCACTACTCCCAAGGTATCACCTGGGACTGGGAGCAGTTGACCAATCCAAGAGTGACACGTCCGAAGCTAGGACTGTTTCATATATAAGGGATGACTTCCTTCATATCTGGGTCTCCGCCATGTTGGCTGATGCTCGCTCTCCCAAGGGGCATTAAAGATTTCTGCAAAAGTATCCTATGTGTCCCACGTGGTTCTTGCAGGCGAGACGGTAGTGCAGGACATCTGGTGCCGATACCCGGGAAGAAGAAGAACTTTGCACCGCCGGAGACCAGGAGGATTTCAGAACTGCAGGCATGCATGCTTAGAGAGGTACGCTCTAAAGTCCAGAGAGCATATCAGAAACTGAGCAGCAATGGGAGGTTGTGTGTGCACACTCAGATAAGTTAAAAAGGACCCCCCAGTGATTCTAAGAAAGTAAAAATGGGGGAGAAGGCTGATTTACAAGGTCAAAAGCTTTATGTTATGTTGTTTGTGTTGTCTGTTGTGTACTGGATAGGAGAAAGATATTTAAATTTAGAAACTGCTAAGGATATGATGTTTTGGAAAAGAGGTTCTGTTTTCGTCTCCACAGAAAAGGAGAGCCTAAGGGTGTACTTGGGATTTATGTGGTTTGAATCACCGAGACCTCCTGAAATGCTGTAGTGTTTACCCCTAAAATGCAGTGGCCCAATAATAGCAGGAAGCAGCCAGAGAGACTAACGACGCCCAAATTCCCTAAAAGATTAAATGAGGTCCTTTCAATGGTTGCAGAGCAGCAAACCTGCTTCTCTGAGTTCTGCTTTGCTCCGTACACCGGTTTGGGCTCGGAATGGGTGCAGCTGCGGCTGGAGCTGAGCTTTGCTCGATGGCTATGGTGGGGGGCACGTTGCGCCGGCTCAGTTGGTGCCTGGCCTGGAGGGTGTCACAGCAGTACCGAGAATGAGAGCGGTGCCACAAGCTGCCAGGCCAGAATTGTACCTAATTGTACCTTGCAATGTACCTAAAACTGTGAGGGTCTCTGAGGCTAAAATGGCTCTGGTTCCATTTGGCTATGCTAAATGATGCTAACTTCAGGCAGGACTGGTCGTAATTATCATAATAAAAGCGCAATTAAGGTTTAGACGCAGTAAACAGGCAGTACCATATTACATCTACATAGTGCGACTTAAGTTTTTAAGAACTGCTTAGCATTTTAAGAACTCAAGTCCTCCTGAAAGATTGCTGTGTATACGCTTGGCTTGTCTGGTGTTTCAGGTTCCGCAGGGAGATGGATGCGAAGGGCCCTTGGATTTTGGGGTGATTGGGTCGTTGGCTGGACCTGTGAGAGTTTACAGCCGCTTTTGCTGTGGCACAGGTGTTGAGAGTTTGCTAGTAGGGAAGCGGCCCTGTTCGCCGCCTCTCCCATTGGCCCCTTGAGCCGCAGCGGCTCTGGCGCGGACCTTGAGATGTTGCAGGCCTGTGCCACCTCGGTCTGGGTGTCGGCTCCCGCCACACTCCCCCACCAACACAGCCGCGGAGGACTGGGCTGGCCCCGCGGGGAAGGCGGGGGGCGCCTGGGGGTGGAGTCACCACTTCCTGGCCTGGGACATGCGGAGTCGCGCAGCAGCGAGCAGGCCCAGGGCCGCGCACAGCCCTTGGATGGCGGGCGGGCTCTGGAGCCCGAGGCCACTGTACCGGCAAGGAATACAGGAGCCAATAAATCTTAAACCTAATATCAACAAACAGGGCCTGGGTTTTTCCTAGGCGCCACTGGGGCAGCACGGCCTATAACATGAAAAACAGAGACCCTCAATCAGTTATCTACCACAGTGGCTACAGCCCTGGATCAACAGACTACCATAGATACATCTATTAGAGGTAGAATAAAAAACAGGTGGATATCTTATGGCAGCTTGCCCAATTGGGCTGCAAATGAAAAACTTCAGCCTTATGTGTGACCAGTGTACCATATGAGAAAGAACTTTATAAAAATGGCTAACTTGTCCCGAGAATTGTCTTTGTATCTTGCAGGAGAATTTTGATGATTTGCTGTCCTCCTTGAGATGGTCCATCGTGACAATCAACTCCACGCGAGTGGACATAAGCCTGGCCAAAGGATTCCAGTCCTGGGTTGTGTCCTTCATCCCCCTACTTCAAAGAATGGGTGGGGGTGGAAATGTTTTAAAACGGTCCTACGCTATGGAATAGTGTTTCTCCTCTGGATGGTCTGCTGACTCAAATCCCAAAGCCATAGGGACAAAGTGGTATTTACACAGCGCTGGCTGCCCTGGAATAGGGAGCCTCTTTTGATGTGTGGTTATCTATGTTAAAGCAGTAAGGTTTAAGCCAACCAGTTCCTGCACCCCTAGGACTATGGTCCATGGCACAGGATGGAATGCTTGGCTTAGCTAGCCCTAAAGGTTGTGGAGCTGAAAAGCATCGCACAGAGAATGGCCCTCTCTGAGAGATAAGTCACCCTGCATAAGGGTTTCCTGCCATATATTCCCTTTCCCAGAAAAATGGCAGAGGGCAGGCCGGATAAGTTCCAGATGTCATGAGCCTAGGGGCAGATTCCGTGTAAGCCCATTTTAATGTTTCTATTTTGGGAAATGCAACCTCTATCTTTACCTTTTGAGGGAGTTGCCTTTCTGCAAAGAAGTAAAATTAGGGGGAGATGTAGAAAGCCGCAACCACACTCTCCACCATAGATGGCGCTGCACCGCCAGGTGAGCTAGAAAGCTCACACGTGTTGGTAACTTTCCACTACTCCCAAGGTATCACCTGGGACTGGGAGCAGTTGACCAATCCAAGAGTGACACGTCCGAAGCTAGGACTGTTTCATATATAAGGGATGGCTTCCTTCATATCTGGGTCTCCGCCATGTTGGCTGATGCTCGCTCTCCCAAGGGGCATTAAAGCTTTCTACAAAAGTATCCTATGTGTCCCACGTGGTTCTTGCAGGCGAGACGGTAGCGCGGGACAGTTTTCTCCAAACTGCTTCTTGCTTTATGTTATGTGAAGTTTTTTTTTTGGTTGTTGTTGTTGTTTTTGAGGGGGGATGTTCATGGTGACTTTTCAGGGGGTCTTGGTTCATCAAACCACATTAGTCTGGAAGAGATCCATAGGTTCTCATCTTCTATGGAAACAGAAAAGAGTCTCTTTTCCAAAGCAACATATCCTTACTCCCATATTTTGAAGTCAAGAAACCTTTAAGATATGTATGTTGGTTTAGAGAGTCTGGGTAGCTGGGAATAAACAAGCAGCCCCTTACAACACATGCCTTTAATCCCAGTACTAGGGAGGTAGAGACAGGATCAGGGGCCTATTTAGTATGAAGATTCCTAGAGACAGTAGCTCAGCTCTTTCGGCCTGAGGATTCACTAGAAGTAAGAAGTCTCTCCAGTGACTGGCTCCTTTACGTCTTTGATCTTTCAGCATTGACTTTCTGGGTTATTATTACTAAGATCAATTAGAATTCGCACTAATAGAAATATCTACATGTTGAAAGTAATTTTACCTGAAGTGGTAAAATAGTAGAGGAGCAATCTTTAAACTTTTGTTAGGAGGAGAGCTAGAGAGTAGAGATCCTGACAGAACATACAATGGGAAATGACTCTGAGGAATAGGGCAACATCATGTCAAGGATTGGCCAGGGGTCACTGGATTTCTTTTGAAGACTAGGCAGCAGGCTAATGACAGAGTCAATCATGTGTTACCCTTCCCTTTGCTTCTGAGCAGTCTAGCCAGATCAAGGAGTGGCTGTGAGACAGAACTTTGGAGCAAAGTAGCATTTACCTAGGAATCAGCCAGATACCTGCTTGTGGGAATATCCAGATAGTCAGAAAGCTGCTGAAAATCCAGTTTTAAAATTAAGGAACAAAATTTTATATCAATCTTAGCATTTTGAACTGTTAAGTTTTCAGCACTTGGTTTATGGCCCTACCAGAATATTCTCATAATTCTAATTAGTAGCATCTTTGTAAAGCTTTATTTGTTGTCATATATTCATACTGGTAAATTACATATTTTCACTACAGTATTTTTATATGATGATATAATACACTTTGACCATATTCACCTCTATTATCTTCTCTTGTTCTTCACACCCCACTCTGTAAGACCCCTGTTTCTTCCCAAATAGTCTAAATAGATCCCATATGATAGAGCGAACATACAGGATTAATTTTTCTGAGTCTGGTTAACATTTGCATCCAAATTTCATTCTTTGTTTTTCCAGCACAGGGTTTCCCTGTATAACAGTCCTAGATGTCCTAGAACTAGCTTTTGTAGACCAGGTTAGCCTCAAACTCACAGAGATCTGCCTGCCTTTGCCTCTGAAGGGTTGGGAATTTTGATGTTTCCCACCACCACCTGGCCACATTTCATTCTTGATGACAGAATAAAGCTCACTCTGTATTTGTGCACAATTATCTTTATAAATTCTGTGTTAATAGACATGAAAGTTGACTCCATTATTTGGTTACTATGCCTACTGCAGCATTAAATATGGATGTGCATGCATCTCTCTAGTGTAGCTTTGATTCTTATAGGGATAATTCCCATAGTGCTACAACTAGATGAAAAAGTAGTTTTAATACAGATTGTTTTGGAAATTTCTAAGCCAGGCAGTGATGATGACACATGCCTTAAATTCCAGCACTTGGGAGGCAGGTGGATTCTCTGGGAGTTCAAGGCCAACCTGGTCTACAGAGTGAGTTCCAAGACAGACAGGGCTGGACAGAGAAACTCTGTCTCAAAAACCCACATGACACACACACACACAAAGAAATTTCTATATTGATTTACTTAGTGGTGGAACTCATCTATGTTCTCATCAACAATGTTTAAAGGTAAATCTCTTCATGATATGTTGCCAGCACTTGCTGTTGTAGCTTATTATTATTATTATTATTATTATTATTATTATTATTGTAGTGGTAGTAGTAGTATCATTATTATTGATGATGATCATCATTAATCTGGGGTGAAATGGTCTTTCAGTGCAAACTTGATATTTTTTCTTGTTGACTAAAGAAGCTGTGCATTTCTTAGTAAGTTTATTAACCATTTTCACTGTCTTTCAGAAATCAACCTACTCATTTAATTTACCCATTTACTAACAGGATAATTTAAGTTTAGGGTAGTTGACTTTTTGAGTACATTATATATTCTCCATATTATTATCATTAATCTGAATTTCAATGTTTCAGTATTTATACTGATTCATTTGGAGACTAAATTTTGTACAGGGTGAGAGATAAGAAGACACTTGGAGACTGTCTTCTCCAAAGCATATTTCAGTGTCTTATTTGAGGGTTTATTTACACGGATTCTCTTCTATTTCATTTCTTCCAATCATGTGTCTTATTTTTTGTTTCTTGTTTTGGTGTGTGTGTGTGTGTTTTGTGTGAGTCTGTGAGTGTGTGTGTGTGTGTGTCAGTGTGTATATGTATGTGTTGATATATGGCATTATCATATTCAGGTGTTAGGAACCACAAACACTGTTCATTTGAGACTATGTTTTTATAAGTTTTTTTTTTTTTGAAAAATATGTCTTGGAGTTTTGTCAACAGCCCATGACCAGCACTGGCATTTATAATTCTCTAAGAATGAAAATACATAACATTTATCTGTAATATCCTGTATTCTATACTCCACTTGACAGCAGAGGCAAAGCACAATTGAAAAATTCAGGGCCATGAAAGAGAATTGCTTCCTATGTCACCTTTGGATTATACTTACAAATGTACAAACTCATGTACCTCCCATCACTGCTACTTCCTCAGTAACAGTTATCCAGAGATGCAGGCTCACATCTGTCCTGAGATAAGCAAATAAAACATTTTCTTTGTAATGGTTGGCTAACGATGCCACTGGTTTTATCACTTCTTCAACTTCATCTTCAGTCACTGTGTTCAGATTACTTTTAAATGTGCATTTAAGTATCAGATACCACCAAGATGTCACAGGGAGTGAGGACTTAGACTAACCTTAGCAGTCTAGAAGAAAGATGTTGCCAAAGGTCATTAACAGTGTCTGTCAGCACCTCCATTTGGAGGTAATTTGGATGTTTTCAGTGACCCAGTCAGCTCCCATTGGTTGAGCAGTGACCTTGCCAGGGTTAAACCTGTTTGCTGTAGCTCTTACAGGGTACTGTAGGTGGAACACAGGATGGCAGATGGCAGTGGGTCAGCAAAGAGGAACTTGTCCATCACTACTACTAAAGTAGAAACTACTCAAAGTGTAATTCAACAGGCGCAGGGCTTGTGGTTTACAAGGGTTGTAAGAGAGCAGTTCAAGTTCCCTTAATTTTAAAGAGATGTAGTCCTATGATATCAGAGCTCATGAGCTGAAGAATACACAGAAAGAATAGCATACCTACCTGAGTCTAAAAAGCAATTGAAATTTCAGAAATCAATATCCACAGTACATTTGTCTATGTCCTTAGCATATAATACATATGTTCCTGGCCAAAGCCTAATTTCTCTGGCAATTTTACTCCATGCTTATTATCAAATTGAATTGGTTTCCAGATGAGAAAATACCTTAGTATTCTCAAGGACACAGTCCTTCCTGTATCACAGAATCATATGAAATGTTTCTACAGTAGATTATATTATTCTTTTTAACTGATGGGTTAACTAGATTTTGAAAGTAACTCTAATAGTCAGAAAAACACTAACCCCTTTGATGATAAAACCTGTAAATGGAGACCATATTTTTGTTTCCCGGCCAACCAGATTCCAATAATCACATAGAAACTATATTAATTACAACGCTGTTTGGCCAATGGCTTAGGCGTCTTTTTAGCTAGCTCTTATATCCTAAATTAATCCATTTATATTGTTTTATATGTTACCACGAGTCCTTTGGCTTGTTACCTCTTGCTTCTTGGGCTCCTACATGGCATCTTTCACCCATGACAGCTACATGGCCTCTTCCTGACTTTGTGTACTCTACATCTGTTCCAGCCTGGCTATATTCTGCTCTGCCATAGGCCAAAGGATAGTTTCTGTGTGATTATTCAAGTTTCAGCGACTGGGAAACAAACAAGCAGTCTTCGTTTACAAAAGCCTTGTTCTACTTTGCAGGTCTTGAAGTTATATCAATATCCACATATTGATTGTGTGTGTATGTGTGTGTATAATGTATAAATGTATAAAATCATATATATTCACAAATACATATGTGGAATCTTGTATGGCATATAGCAAAGCATTTCAACTCAGAACTTGGAGTCTTAACAGTTCTACAAAAATAGGGTACATTTATAATTGACAAAGTTCCTAATGAAAATGCATATAAGCCCTGATGGGAACATATTAATGTAATGATTAATCAATATAAAAATATAAAAAAGTTTTAGGTGCTACAAGGATTTTTAACTATCACAAAATTTCTAAAAAAATAGAAAATGCTTCCTTAAAATGGTTTTATACCAAATAAGAGGAAAAGGGCAAAATAGAAGGAGAAAAAAAAAGAAATAAGAAGAAAATAAAAATACTAATAATAACTAAATTGCCTTCAATCTACCTTGAATCTATCTTCAATCAAAGAATAGAGAATAACAAGAGAATTTATTTTATTTCCTTCTACAACTTGCAGAAAGTTGTCAGATGACGTAAAAGAATTTAATTGATCCTCTTCTGTAGAGTGTTCTGGGTCCACACTTACTGTTTAGAGAAGCTTCATTTATTCTGAGGACACAGTATAAGTCCTTGATATGAACTCTTGCAACTATGCTTAGTGACTGAGTAGACAAAGGGTGCTTCCCTATTCTTGTTTCGGAAAGTAAATGTACTGCCAACCCCCCCCCCCAAACAAAACAAAACAAAACAAAACCAAAAACACAGCACTTTCCAGATAACCCTATCACATAGGGGTGTGTGTGTGTGTGTGTGTGTGTGTGTGTGTGTGTGTGTGTGTGGTGTTAGAATTATTATTTTTTTTTAATTTGGTCACTTTATCCATAACATATACCATCATTCAAATGGCTTTTAAGATAATGCATCTCATTTGCTGAAACTCTTTGTCTAACTGAATTTGCCGGTACTTCCCACTTAGGGGAAGGAGCTTTTATGAAGATTGCTTAGCACATCGCATTCCTGCACTATTTACAGCACCCCTTGAGCGCCCATATTGTCATGATCAGCAGAGACTACATTAAGTAATTAAGAGACCGCCAACAAAATGTCCTCAGATTGAGTCTGCGATTCCATCAGTGGCGACCCGAAAGGGCTTGGAGAGGCAGCAGGAAGGAACCCCGTTCGGACTCATGGGGGTGGTCCACGTGGGGATGTAAGAGAGAACAAGCGGTGAAAAAAAAATCCAGTCGATTCGGGGCAGGAAAACAAGAATCTTGCTTGTCTTTCTAAGATGTAGTTTATCCCCTGATGAGGAGCTCCAAACGTTCTCTTTTTCACAGTCTGAAAGAAAGAGCCGTTTCTCAAGGGCTAATACCTCTGCAAGCACAAATCATTTTATTTGAGTTTTTATAGTTCCATTGGCAAAGGACTGTACAGCTGTTCCTTGCTAGAGTGTCATTTTCTGAGTTAAAAGTTCATCCTACACAACCAGGGTAGGCCACTGCTCGGGAGTCAGATGGCCACACCAGATCTGCGTGCTGGGTGGATCATATCATTTGTTTTGGATGGCCTTCTTTCCAGATGCTGAATGCTGGGGTATTTGTTAAGAGTTGGCTTAAGCCCGATTCACTCTGGAGTTCAGCTACAACAGGCTAATTAAATGGAATCCATCCCAACACATGTGTCTCCTCCACGCTGAAAGTGATTTAGGCGTTCAGTGTCAGAAAGGGTCCACTGGCTTGGTTTGTACAGTCAGCATGCAGGACTGCCACCACGGCACAGGAAAGTGGGAGCCGAATATCTCCCAGATGGTTCCTTCAGACAGAGTCCTCTTAGAAAAGAATGAAAGAACACTTCAGTAAATTCCAAAGAGCTGTTCATATTTAAGATTTTTTTCCTTTCCCCTTTTCTTAAAAGGACGAATTCAGAGGTCTGTTCAAGCTCCATGGGGTGCTTTTGGAGTATGTTTGGAATGTAAACATTTGCTGGGGTTGCCCAGCTGCCACCTGGGCTAGAATGTGACCTTTGATGGCATTCCCAGTAAAAAGGAATCTTGGTGATCACCGGCCTGGGGTTTATCCCTTACCAAAAGAAAAATTGAGACTAAGGTGGGTTGACCCATGTGCTCCCGTGGATTTGACGTCTGTCGGGCATCCACACCCTCCCACTGTGCAGAGGACTCAGCGCAGGTGCAGCTGAGCCGGGTGGCATTGGTGACCTCTTTCTGCTTTGCTTTTGTATAGACCTCTTCTTTTTTAATTCTATATTGTTTTTTTTGCCTTCTCTCTGAGTTTTTCTCTTGTTCCTCTTTTTTCCAATCTTATTTAAAGAGCCTTCTTTCAATTTTAGCCCTGAAGTTTATAGATAAGGATGGTTTCCAGAAAAAAAAAGCTAGTGAATAATCAGTTTTCTGTAAAACTTCTGGCTTCTCTTCAGTTTCAGAAAAGAATACTTAGTGCCTAGAATATGAATCTGAAAAAAAAATACTATTACCTCTGGATATTTGAGAGGCACTAAATGTTTTGTTATTTATGGGGAAGTGAGTGTCACATCAGGTGACTTTGACATAAGTAAAATGTAATGTGACTTTACAAGGCAAAATACTTAGAGGTCGTTTTCCTGTCTCCATCTTTACAGCCAACAGTTTTTAGTAGAAGATATGACAACTAATCGCTAATTAGTTTAGGCAGGAAAAGAGAAGAAAAAGAAGGATACTGCTCAAATACATACTTGCCTGCTTCCTCAATGGGAAGAGAATTTAAAGATTCTATTTTATAGCTAAGTGAGCCAATTCAGGGATTTCACTGACGCTTTCTGAGACATTAAAAATGTATGGGAATTATGAAGAGATATTGGTTCCCTTCCTTTTTGGTTTATATAAATATTTTTTTAGCTTTTGCTTCCATAACATACACAGGGAAGAACTCACATACAAACACATACACACACACACACACACACACACACACACAGAGAGAGAGAGAGAGAGAGAGAGAGAGATGAGTTGGTATGCAACTGTACTAAAGAAATAATCCCATTTAAATAAAATATTTTATTAATCTTTAGTTGTAAATAATTTAAATATTCACATTTGTAGTTGCAGTTTTGAAGAAGCTGTGATGGAATACAAACATTGATGGTAGTCTTCTTTCATTATCATAGAGTCTCAAAATAAAAATAAAGTAGGAGAGCAAAAGATTCATGAGAAAACAGAAACAAACAAGCAAACACACACACACACACACACAAAGTAAAAAAAAAAAATTAAAAAAAAACCTCTGTAAACCAAAAAACAAATAGATAGTAAGTGTCAGATAGGGGAAATGCGCTGTATGAGCTGAAAGTTTCTCCAGCAAAAAATCCTGATCCCGGTTGGACAGTTCAGGTAGAAGCATCTTGTGGAGCGCCATGAGGAGACACCAGCACAAAGGAAAATGGCTGCACTGGTCCAGTGGCTCAAAGATAAGACAGGGAAGCTGACTAAGCAGGATCAGCAAGCAGCACCACTGACTAACATGGATCATGGGATGTGAACAGTCAGCTCTGGCAAACGGCATAGCACTGTTTGTTTCTTGTAGCTCCAGAAGTATTCAGGTGTAATATTAGAGAGTTCAAACAGGGCACAGTTTGATTTGCATACGCTGTATCTTGGTGTCCCCTGTCACCTGGGAGATTTGAAATGCTAGATTAAAAGGTATATTGCCTTGGAGAAGTCGTTGCTGTCTTTAGTTTTCTGAAAGAAAGTCTGAACTCTTTGAGGAGATCCTGATGAGTCGCGGGAAAAGAAAGGTAGTGGGAGGAAGCAGAACAGGTTTTCTAGACAGTGGAAAGGAAGGAAAATCATTGACCCTCAAACTGCAGAGGCCATCTTGGCTCCTGGGGAAATGATAGGCACCTGGCAAGTGGCAAGCTACTTAAAGCTACAGTTCTGAGTCTCCCAGTCTTGAACAGCATTATCCACAAGGTCCTTCACCCTTACTCTCCATGGCAGTTAAGGCTGCCAGCTAGGACCATCAAAACTGTTCCCGTTGTTCAAAAGAAATAGTTTCTAAAAATTTACGTTATTAAATGAAGTATAAATTGTTTGTGGTGATTTTGAAATTCAGAAATCTGACCTGTACTCCTTAACTTCATCAATGAATTTCTTATTTTATTTTATTTTATTTTGACACTAAACCACAGTCCACAGTTTCAGGCAGATCTCAGTAGAGTGAATTACAACATGCTGTCACATTGAGTTATTTCCAAAATAAGCGAATACAAAGTCTTCTAATTTACTTTTTTCAAACCAGGTTATTGAGAGAGAGGGGAAAGGAGAGAGGGTCGGGGAGGGGAAGAGAGAAGGGGCTTCCCAAGGTTGTGAGAGGAAAGATGGAATTATTTGAAGACTGAAAAGGTGAAGGAAAAATACTTGGAGTTGCTTTAAAATATCAACAGTCTCTGTTCAGTTGCTATGCACACAAAGACCTTTAAATCATCACACAATAGTTCAAAATGATCCTATAACATAAGAACACTCCACTGCACTAATGTCTTTTTTGATATCTAATATGGATACTACCCAAACCACCCATTTAAATATCCATTATAGCAGTTTTCATTATATCCAGTGTTCTACAACAATCATCACAGTCTAGTTTATTCTTGTAACCTCAGCAACACTGTATGCTGTAGGAGTGGATCTATTACTTCATTCCTAATTTTTTAATATTACTGTTGTATGGGTATTTCTCAACTTATTAAGTGATGGACATTTGAGCTCTTCTGTCTATTTATTTATATATACATATATATGTATATATAGTACATGTATTAAGTGTGTATGCATACGTATGTAAATAAATCCCTTAACCATGATCAGATAGCATTTATACTGAATCACTACAGGCTCATGTTGTCTTCATTAACTAAGTGAAGTTTATTTCCTAAATATTTTACTAGAAAGTAGAATTAAATTTTCTCTTACTAATCACATACTAGTTTATACATATTCATAAATTAATACTTAATATTTATGTCTGAGATTTTAATGCACAGCATTATATAAGATCTCTGCCAACATAGTTTAATCGCAGTATTGGTATTGCCACACTTTGCAGTCCTCACACTCCAGCTTCCTCCTTCCTGAGATCTCATAGCCCTTCCACGCACAGAAGAAAGGACTCAGGATTCTCTCAAGCACAGCATTGAAGACTGCTGGACACATCACGTTCTGGCTTCCCCATGCAGCCCTTCCCCTCTGACCACAGCATTACAGTAGAAACTTTTCTCCTTTCTGTGTCTTCCAAGAATGAGTCATTCTTAGCTGTGTCACTGCGAGAAGAGATTTCATCAGATTCTTAACTTGTACTTTTATACTTCCTTAATGTTTTTGTTAAGTGTAGAAACATAAAGAGAAAATCTGGTCACTAGAAAATCAGACCAGCTTTTAATTTTGCAATTTTTCCATTTATATGTGGTCTTGATCATGTCAAGACCAAAAAAAATAGGCTGGTGAAAAAAATAGGTTAACTATGCTTTCAGTCTGGATAAGGAAACTGAATTGAAACTAATATTTGAGTGTTCATTTGATCTACCTGTAACCAAATTAAGTCAATAAAACACAGATTCCTCTGAGTTAAGTCCATGAGGGTATCATACAAAATATGGGCGAGATCATCCTGGACAGACATGTATACTAATGAAAGTTAAATGACCAGCAATTTCAGAGCTTAGAGATATTCCTTAGAGAAATATTTACTAATGGCAGAAGAATCTAGCAGTAAAGTAACATTACAATCTATGATCTCCATGCAGTATACCTCAACGGCAGATGCCAACTCCTCTCTCATTCTTTCTTTGATAAATACCATTAGTTGTCTTTGGACATAGCACTCAAGCCATACGTGGAATTGTTGTGGAATATTCTTTTAACTGGGCAAAGATGTGCTACATTTGTCTATGCTGCAGAATATTACTTTAATTATGTAAAAGTGTGTTACATTTGCTGACGCTACATTTGATTAACTATGTAAAGATGTGTTTCCTTTGTTTCACCTTGCCTGACTAAGGCACCTGATTGGTCTAACAAAAAGCTGAATGTCCAATAGCTAGGCAGAGAAAGGACGGGCAGGAGTGGAAGGAAGAGAGAATAAATAGGAGGAGAAATCTAGGCTCGAGTATGAAGAAGAACAAGAGAAGGAAGGGGAGAGAAGGAACAAGAAACACTCCTGGGCAAGACGCAAGGGAGCCACCAGTTTGTCAGACATGAGAAGTAGTGAAAGTAAGGTAGACAGAAGTAAGAAAAGTAGTAAGCACTGAGACAAAAGGTGGATTAAAAAAAAAAGGTTGATTTAAGTTAAAAGAACTAGCCAGAAACGTGTCTAAATTAGGCCAAGCATTCAAAACTAATAGCAAGTCTCCTTGGAATGATTTGGGAGCTGGTTGGTGACCTAAAAGAAAAAACCTGGTACAGAGAATAATGCCTTTAACAATGTAAATTTTACTAATGGCCAAAGTAAAATAAGCCTTGCTAAATAAGAAAGCTTCTTTATCACCTTAAAACACCTTTACCTTCCTTCTAAATCCCATTAAAAGATGGTTCTTTGAGTTTCATTTCATGTGGCCATCACTGAACAATGGCTAAAGTCAAGAAGAATAAGGGTGTGGCCTTGTGCAACAGAATGAGATAGGAATGAGGCATCCTAAGCTCTGGCTGTGTACAGAATGCTTGGGGATTTGGGAAGTGATTGGCCGTCATCCCTGACACCCTTAGCCTACTGCACTCCTTAGTTCAGCAGAGCTGAAAGGTTTTTCTGTCCAGCACAGATGTTAATCCCTATTGGCAGTAAGAAGTATGCAGGAATTCTGGGCTGGATTTGTAATTCTCCACGTCCCTCAGCCTGATGCAAGGCCACCAGGGACTAGAGAGTGACTCAAGAGGATGACGAAGAGGTTGGCAGGATCCGGATCACATTCAAGCCAGGGAAGAGAGGATTCAGGTGGGTGTGTCTGGTGAGTTGTGTGCTGTGCCGAATGCACTACGGAGAGCTGGAGGAAGCAGAGCCAGAGGATCTCTTGGGACTGGAAGCATCAAGCTGAGTCACGTGTGCACAGAAAGGAGGTCAGTTAGGTCAGGGAGACTTCAACTCTGAGCCAGAGCTGCTTGGTAATAATAAATATAAATTCATAACAGGAACGGCAACAGCATTTATCACACTTTCAGCATTTGGAAATGTTTGCTGTTAGCATGAATATTACAGCTCGGACCAGAAATCCCACTGTGTGCATATGGTACACTCCTGTTGTTACAATGCCTCCCAGAACTCTGTCGTCTTTTTGGCATACAGTTAGAATGTCCCCTGGTTCTAATTCTTCAATGCTATGTAGGCTTTTGGCCATGGAGTCAAAACTGAAATCAGTAAAATGTCACTTTAAAATTACTATGTGCCGGGTAACATAGGTGATAATAATAGAGATCTCTGCCTCAAGAATTTCGACTCAGCAACCTGTAATGTGTGTGTGTGTGTGTGTGTGTGTGTGTGTAACTGATGCCAACTGAGGTGCTAAAGTGATATAGATCATCTAAAAATTATTTTAGTTAAAAATGAGATGTTTAAGGTTGGTAACACATTACGGTGCTATTCAGTAAGTGAATTATCCTCAGGAAGGTCCATTGAAGAACCCTCAGTGACCTTTTGACACAGGTTAGCCTTGATTATGATTATAATTATGATTCTGGACCTCACTGGCTAACATGAGTCAACCTATATTGATATGCATTTTAATAAGATCTTCCTGTTTATCCCAGTTCTTTGCCAATAGTAAAAATCAATCTTCTCTTTGCTTTTATGTGCTTCTCTTTTAAGACAGCAGTTCTGAGTTAAATAACAGTTAGTGGCCCATTCACTTAAGGCCAGGTCTTTCAGGTTCATCCATGATACTTAATATGGCCATATGTCCTTTTGGTAAGACTGCCACATTGTATCATTCAGGTGTATTCAGGTTATTTCTTCATCGTGGTTCTTGTGAGCAACATTGCAATAAACAAAAATACTGTTTATGCTTAATTCAAATTCAATTATTTTAGCTGTATAAAATCGTAATTGGATTTAGTTAATTCTACTGTTTTCCCAATTGTACCATCTTGGCAACAACAGAATTTCCACCTACTTAACAGGAATCATGCAATGTTTTGATCCATGTAATTATTATGTAAAGATTGAAACAGATTAAACATATCTGACTCCTTAAAACTACATGTAGTGTGATGATGATGACTTCATTTGACTGAGAATCCATTGATAATGGCACTGGGACTTGTTTCCTCTGCATGTACTGGCTTTTTGGGATCTTAGTCTGGTTGGATGCTCACCTTCCTAGACATGGAGGGAGAGGGGAGGAATTTGAACTTCCCGCGGGGCAGGAAACCCTGACTGCTCTTAGGACTGGAGAGGGAGGAAGAGAGGGAGTGGGGGGAATGGGAGGGTTTGGGGAGGAGGGGAGGAAGTGGAAATTTTTATAAATAAATAAATAAATAAATGTGAAAAAAAGAAATAAAAAAAGAAAAATAAATAAATAAAGCTTTTCCCTATAACTGTGAAATATAGACTACTACTATGTCATTATGCGATCCACATGCTATCCAATAGCACGCCAAAATGTCTTTCTTCTTTTATTATCATTCATTGATCAACTATTTCTTTAGTCCTAGCCTCGCCATACACTATTTATTCTATTCTCAGCCTCACTGTGATCAAGGTATAAAAATAATATAAGTGATTATGTATCTCTTCTGTACATGTCTTATTTACTTAACACAATGATTTTCAACTCTATCTATACTGTTACAAATGTCAGGACCTCCTCATTTATGGTGAATTAAACTCCATTGTGGATGAGTACCATATTATTTGTTTATCTGTTAATAGAGCTTTTATATGTTTGTATGTCTTATCTTTTAGAATAATATGGGAAATAGAACAACATGAGAGTGCAGATGCTAATTTCCTCTTAGAAGAAACATTTTAATTAACTTGATCTATCTATTCTTTAGTTTGATTTAATGAATGTATATCAAAATATCACACCGTAATTCACAAGTGTATACAAATATTTTAACTTTTTAAAGAACCAATGTGTAAATAGCCTATATGAGTTTGATTAAGAAGAGAGAAGTGTAGATGATTTTTTTAAAGATTTTATTTATTCATTATGTATACAATAGTCTGTCTGTATATCTGCTTGCATGCCAGAAGAGGGCACCACATCTTAGTATGGATGGTTGTGAGCCACCATGTGGTTGCTGGGAATTGAACTCAGGACCTCTAGAAAGCAGCCAGTGCTCTTAACCACTGAGCCATCTCTCCAGCCCCATGTGTAGATGATTTTTTATGTTGATTTATATATTCAACTTTATTGAATACATTGATTAGTTCCAACAAGATGGTGAGGCCTTTAGGATTTTGACATGTAAGACTGTATAATATATTAACTAGGATAATTTTATTTTTTTCTGATTTGGATGCCATTTATCTCTTACCTGGTCTATCTTTTTCCAGAGCTTACCAGAACTATCTTGACAAAGTAGGTAGATTGACATCTTTGCCATTACTAGGTCTTAGAAAAATATTTTCAGGCTTTTCATCATTTGACTATGATGTTAACGGTGGGATTTTCAAAACTGGCTTTTACGTGTTTGAAGATTTTTTTTCTGTAAGTCTTTACTTAAAAAACATTCTTAAATTTTGTCAAATACAATTATATAGGTTTATCTGCTAGTGTAGCATATCATGTTGACTGATTTGCTTTGCATCCAAGGAAAATGCAAATTGTTCATGTTATATGATATTCTAGATGTGTTCGATTTTGTTCGTAGCATTTTATTGGGAACGCCTGGTCTCAAGGTCATCATTGTGATTGGTCTTGTGGTGTCTGTCTGGCTTTGGTATCAGAGTAACTCTAGCTCCACAAGAGGTTGGAAACCTTCCTTCCACTCTATTTTTACTATATACTTTGTGTGAGGCAGAGTATGTGGTTTTATATGCACTGTCCCAGTCTAAGGTTTTGAAACGTTAACTCAATAAATCTTACCCCAGTGGATTAGATTCCATGAATATCAACATGTGAGAGAGGAACAAACTGAAGACAAAACGATTAATCTATTTTTCCAGCGTCACAAATCTAGGAAGGGATGTAGGTTTGAACGCAAGTACTTTGGATCAGATTGCTCTGATATTTGCAAAAAAGATAATAAATATACGCCAAGCCTAGTAACTTAGACATGCCAGAACAACTTCATGTGGTGTCAGGAGCATTCATCCTAGCTTAGCTATAGATTAAATAGCTATAAATTACATGGGGTGTCTATTATAAACGAGTTGAAACTTGATGGCTGAGGAAACTGAGATTCTACACCAACCTCCAGTTCTATTCATACCTGCCCCCCTCCCCCGGCCTTTTTGTTTTGGTTTGGTTTGGTTTTTTCGGTGTATCAGAATTCTGTTATCTCCTAACAGACTGAGGGTTTTGAATAAAGTTTATTGCTTGTAGTCTTTCCCATTACTTCAAACAAACTTTATTGGCAGCCATCTGAGTCTAAATAATATCATCCAAAATAGATTTGCTTCACAGTTTTAGTTTTGTGTGATAGCTTTTGGTAATAGTTTTGGTGATATGCAAAGTTACTATAGTAATGCAGTGTCTTTACGAAATCTAGCAGAGGAAAAGATTTGGGTAGAATACACTGCCAGGGCAGCTCTATGGAGACAGTTATGTGTATTGATGTCAGCACGATAAAAATAAGAATGCAGTCAAACTATCTGGGAAACAAGCCTTGAAAATCACTTAAGAAACAAACAAACAAACTAAAGTATCTTCCTGGAAGAGACTTTCGGAGTACTGAAATGTGAAATATCATAGTAAACAGGATAAGTTGAGGTCAAATTTTGAAAATGGCTCTTAAAGATTCCTGGAGACATTCTTCAAGTCTATATTTTTTCCTGTCTGGTACCAAAAATGAAGCTCTTTCCACTACTTTTCTGAGTAACTTCCGTTCCTCAACAGTAGAAAATGCTGGTCTTTGATCTTGAATGAGGAGAAAAGCAAAGGGTGGACGAGACTAGATCTTATGTGGGTACTCACTGAGGCGTTAATAGGCAACTGAGCTGTATGTGCTTTCTAAAAACGTGTCAAGAGATTTCAGTGGTGTGTGTCACTTAGGCAACCTTTGAAGAATAGCAGTAGAGGAACTGTCACAATCCTAGGTACCTGCATTTAAGCTTTTGAGGGCAAGCACTTGTTAAAGAAAATTCATATTGTATTATTTGTGTGCGTTTGAGAGCATGTGGCATGCGAAGGTCAGAAGACAACCTGGAGGATTCGGTTGCCATGTGGGTTCAAGAAATTAAACTCAATTGCTCAGGCCATGGACAAGAACATTTACCCATTGAGTCATCCCACAGCCCTGATCATTTGGCCTAGTTTATATAATGAGACTTACCTAGGTTCTGGAAAGAATGACACATTTTCTCCTCTACACTTAGTACTTCAATCATTTTTTGGCCAGCACCCCTGCTCACCATTGTCACAGGCCTTTTCAGATCTCCCATAGGGATACCAAACAAACTTGTCATATCAAGTTATAATAAATTTAGGCACATCCTCTCATATTAACGCTGAACAAGGCAACTCAGTAGGAGGAAAGGATCCCCAAAGCAGGCAAAATAGTAAGAAACACCCCTGCTCCCACTGTTAGTAGCCCATCAGGAACACCGACATACACACCCATTATATACATGCGGAGTTGAAATCCCTGGGAGGTCTGCCCATTTCTGAAGGGAAAGGAGGAGGAGTGGATCTTGGGGAGAGGGGATGTGGTGAGGTACGGACTGGGAGGAGAGGAAAGATGGGAAGCTGTGGTGGGGATATAATATATGAGCGTGTGCATATGCATATATATAGATATATATTTACCAAAAAGTAAAAAAATAAAATAAAAGGATCTCCAATAGGATGGAGGCAGTTAACCACCACACCTCCTTTCTACAGGACTGTTTTCTTCCTTGGCTTCCGTGGCTATTCTATCTAGCATTCCTTTCGGTCTCTGTCAGAGTACTTCCTCTTCCAGCCCATCGTTTAAGTCAGTGCTCCTCAGATTTCTGTTTAGACTACTTTATAATTTTACTGATTCTCATGCCTTGGGTAATGTCATTCCAATCCATGGCTTTAATTACCTCTACCCAGTGAGTCATGTGAACATGGCCGTTTCCCTTCACTTCCCTCCTTTCCACTCCTTTCTTCTCACAAATTCTCCACACCTTAGAAATATCATCTCTTCAAAGGACAAGCATAGGCAATCTATATTATTCATTTCCAGTTATTTTTACTTCCAAACTGGCTATGTAAGTGGTTAGCATATCGGTTTATCAATGTATTTACCCAAGGGTCTGCTTTGGAAAAGATCTCTATAAATCTTAATTCAATTCCCTTGGTATTTCTGAACAGAATTTGCCTCAGTTTCACAATTCACTGTCGTAGCTTGCTGGTATTTTACATCACTCATTGAAACATTATCCAGCTATCTACAGTCAAATATTTCTAAAATCTTATCCATGGTGTCAGTCTCTTTTTAAGAATCCTGTTTCTCCATATTGCCCTCAAAAAGTCCAGTAGCCATTAGCCTACAGCTTGGAGCCTTTACTGTTAACCCACGTTTTCTGCTGCCAGCCCAGCCAGCTCTACTCAGTCCCCAATTTGCCTTTTACAGCACAAGAGCTTGGCTTGGCTGCTTCATCCTCTTTGCTTTGTGAACCTTTGTAGGATTTTAATTCCTCCCAGAACTGACCCTGATTTGATTTCATACATAACTATGTTTTCATACTTCTTGGCTTTTCCCATTGCTTGGTCCCATAGGTTTCCAACCTGCCCTTGTCACAGGATGTAACAATATATTGCTACATCCTCTTCCTTTGCTTGCACATCCAAGGAATGAACACTACTTGGACTGATCTTCCTCACCACAGGGTAAGTGAAAGATTCATTGACTTTTATCGATAAGAAAGGAAAACCACAGGATAGGCAGTTGTACAAATGCACTAAACTAATTATTTGCCCTGTCACACTTCCTAGGTCTTCTTCTACTTCTGCAGCTATATTAACTTGCTTTTATTTGAAAGAAAAAAACTTAGGTTTTTTTTTAATCAAACAAAATTACCAAGTTTAGCCTCAGGATAAAAATGAAAAATAATAATTCTCACTCATAATTCACTTGATGGCTAGAATCAAATTTAATATAGCATTTCTGCTATAGATCAATGAAAAAAGTTAAAATTTGGAGCCTTTAAAAACACCAAGGAGCAATATTATACAAATATTTTTTTAATGTAAAGTTGAAAGAGGGAAATCAATAAATAAATATTCTCTGTTAATTCCAATTAAGTTTAATAACATGACGCTTTTGTTCAAATGAGGGAATACTTATTTGTATATAATTGCTATATTACAACATAAAAATAGTCTCTTTTCCTTTCAGGTTGGCATAGTTAATAATGACTGTTAAATCATAAATGTCCAGTTTTTAAGTATTTCCTAATGAATCTTGTTGAAAGCATGCAATACGATTCCACAGAGTACAGGCAGATAGGTAGCAAGCCATACCTTACTGTCTCACATGGCTGACATTTTGTTCATGGCAGGAGCAGCTAAAATTCTAGCAAAAATTTCTTTATATAGCCTTCACTGTAGTTCTCAAATTGCATATTAGGATCTAGATTTAGCCATCATATATAAAAATATTTTAGAGAATAACCTTAATAACTATTTATGTGGATTATTTTCTGTTTTATCATGACCTGCCATAAGGAAGCTATTTATTGCCTCTCCAGAGCTACTCAATTTATCTATGTTTCCTTCTTTCTTTCTTTCTTTCTTTCTTTCTTTCTTTCTTTCTTTCTTTCTTTTTTCTTTCTATCTATGTATCTATGTATGTATGTATGTATGTATGTATCTATCTATCTATCTATCTATCTATCTATCTATCTATCTATCTATCTATCTATCTATTCTGGAGGCAGGGTTTCTACCTGCAGCCTTGGCTATCCTGGAATACACTTTGTAGATCAAGCTGGCCTTGAACTCACAAAGATCCTCTTGCCTCTGTCTCCTGAGTGCTGGCATTAAGGGCCTAAGCCATTATTGCTCAGCATGAAGGTGATTTTGTTCTGTCTCACTGCTTCCTAGAAAGTATTATTATGTGCCTCTTATTTCCTCCATAGCAAATAAGATGAATCCAGACACAGCAAATACTCAATAAATATGCTTTGATTAATTGAGTGCATTTGGAATCTTTCTTCTGTTTAATGTTTACAGTATTAACCACCATCTGTGGCTCTGTTGAATTCTTCTATAATTACATACAAACCAAGCGTGTCTGTGAAACATTCAGATTAATGGAGAGACATCGATGAGTTTTTCTTTGTGTTCTCTCCTGTCATAGTGCTGTCTCTTGCTGACTTCCAATCATGGGGTGATAAATTTGAGGGGCAAACTTTTATTTAGTATAATGTATAGCCCTACCACAAATGTCTGCAAGTCTTTTGCTAACAACGCTTCTCTTTGGGAAGCTATATGAGTTATATGAAGCTATGTAAATTCTTATAGTTTCAGTAGAATTTTAAAAATTAACTTCTAAGGTGTGATGCTTCAGAGATCATTTATACTGAGACCATAATCCAGTATTTCTTTTATTGATCTTGTAATTTTTTACAACCACAGTTTCCCTTCCCTCCTCTCTTCCAGTTCCTTCTTATCACCTCCCTTTTATTCACCTCCAACCACTAGTCCTCCATCTTCTTTCTAAAGGGGAAAGACCTGCCATGAGGATCAACAAAACATGACTTATCCAGTAGAGGCAGGACCAAGCTCCACCCACTTGTATGAAGGCTGGCCAAAGCATCCCACCATAGGGAATAGGCTCCAAAGAGCCAGCTCATGAGGCAGGGACAGGTCCTGGTCCCACTGTCAGGAGTCCCACAAAAGACCAAGCTACACAACTATCACCCACATTCAGTGGGCCTAGTTTGGTCCTGTGCAATTTCCCCCACTGTCAGCCCAGAGTCAGTGAGCTCCCACTATCTTGGGTCAGCTGTTTCAGTGGGTGTTCCCTTTATGATCTTGACACCCCCTTGCTCATTTGATCCCTCCTCCCTGTCTTCCACCGGTCTTCCGGAGCTCAGCGCAGGCTTGGCTGTGGATCTCTGAATCTGCTTCCATCAGTTACTGGATAAATACTCTGTGGTGACAATTAGGGTGGTCATCAATCTGGTTATAGGGGAAGGCCAGTTCGGACACCCTCTCCAATATTGCTAGGAGTCTTAGCTGAGATCATCCTTGTGGGTTCCTCAGAGTTTTCCTGGTACCAGGATTCTCCCTAATCCCATAACGATTCCCTCTATCAAGATATATCTTTCATTGCTCTCTCCCTCCATCCTGCCTCCAACTCGACCATTCTGATTCCTCATGTTCCCCTCTCCCATCCCCCTGTCTTTCCCCTTCCCCCAGTTAACCCAGGAGTTCTCATCTATTTCCTCTTTCCAGGGATATCCATGCATCCCTCTTAGGATCCTCCCTGTTACCTAACTTTTCTGGGTTTTAGGATTGTAGCCTGGTTATCCTTTGCTTTGCATCTAATAGCCACTTAAGAGTGAATAAATGCTGTACTTGTCTTTCTGGGTCTGGGTTACCTCACTCAAGATGAATATTTTTTCTAGTTGTATCCACTTGCCTGCAAATTTCATGATGTCCTTGCCCCCCCCCCACTGAGTTATATTCCATTGTGTAGATGTACCACATTTTCCTAATCCATTCTTTGATAAACCATTATTTTTATGTGATAAATGTTTAATCAAAGCAAAATTAAAGCTTGAGAAGGATAATACAGAAGTAATGTCTGCCTTATATCTCCCTGGAAGAAACGAGGTAGGGCAAGTAGGAAAATTCATTTCTGCAGAAGTTAACAGAAAGCTGAACAGACATTTCTTATCTATCAGAACCCTTGTGTCTAGTGACATGAAGTAGCTATGCACAGATTGGTCAACTATCTTTCAGTGTCCCTAGTTCTTGAGTTGAAACCTTACATTTGTGATGGAACAAAGAGATGGACTTTGGGGAGGAAATTAGGATAATATGAAATGGTAAGGATGGTGGATTTTGTTCTGTTAATGAGAAGAATCTAGGTGTTCCTAGCTTACTCTCTGTCAAGTGAAGCTATCATGAGAAGGTCAATTCCTATGATTCAGGAATCAGTCCTCAGCAGACTGCGACTACGCTGACGTCTTGATCTCAGACTTCCAGCCTTCAGAAGAGGGAATAAATGCAGTTGTTCAAGCGTGGCTGTCTGTGACACTTGATCATGTTCACCCAGGTGTGCTGACTACTTCGTATCTCCACTACACCAGGATGATGGTCGAGACCAGAGCCTTCAGAAAAGGCCCCTTTCACTTGCATGTTGAGGAAGATGAAGAACTCACCTCTTAGCTGGAGAATGGCAGTGGCAGGAATCTACACTCATTTCCCTCTCCATGTTGTCTTTTACACAGTGTAGGCAAGCTGATCTCATGAGGTTTTCATGGGCCAGAATGGCATGTTACAACAGAAAGTCAAAGCCACAGGACAGGATCTGGCAGGGCATAAACATCATCATTTCCATCACATGTCATTAGCTAGACATTAGTCATAGAAGCCAAGTCATACAGAAAGGAGACCAAGGATCCCTTCCCAGATGGCCATAGGAGGAAATGTGTACATCTTTTAGTCACCGCATGTATCCTGTGGGAAACCATCTGCATATGATTGCATGGGGCTAATTGGGTTGAGGGTTCAAGGAAGCTCATCTAATAAGAAACAGAGTGAGGATGACAGAATCACTGAATTGCAGAAAGCCTGGTTGTTGTGTTCCTTTTGTCACCCACTGCATCTTCTGCTTGATTCACTTTGTGCCCGAGTATCAGGAAGAGTCTCTTTTTAAGCTGCTATTTTATCCTCGCTCTCCCTGGTTATGCGTTTGCTTCTGTGTTATGCATTGCAGAAGCTGAAGCCCTCATTGGGGCACGAAGCAGACAACACTGCCATCTTTTCTGAACTTCTGAGGAGTTCTTGTCCCATTCCCCAGGGAGCAGGGTTACGGATGTATATATCCTTTGACCTTCATATTGTTCCATCTATAGAGCCAATCTGCTGCCACTTGTCTAGAACTGTGTAGGCAAAAAAGCTGTCTATCAAAACATGAGCACCGTGTTTTGCAGGACCAGTCATTATCACTCTTAATTTGGGATGTCTCACATAAAAACCCTAGGTTGACCAGTTTTCTTAGGCTAGGACCAAATGCATGACAGAAACGACACAGTTTCAAATATTCATCCTGTAGAAGCTCCGGCAGAGTGGCCAGTGCAGTGGGTGGATGAGCAGAGGAGTTGTTTTATCGCAGTTGTTTTATCGCTGTGGACTGGATGCAGAAACTAGACTTTCTCCCAGAGCCTATGGGATGACGCCATTTACATTGAGGGAATACACCCCACCTTATTGTAAAAGGAACGGAGGACTGCGTTTACACCTGAAATAATTACACGGAAACTGTATTCTTTTAAACATTGCCTGGCCCATTATCTGTAGCCTCTTATTGGCTAACTCTTATATATTGATTAACCCATTTCTAATAATCTGTGTAGCACCACGAGGTCGTGGCTTACTGGTAAGATTCTAACCCACCTTCATCTTGGGTGAGGGGGGCGGGGGGAAGGGGGAGAGTCATGGCGTCTAACTCACTTCCCTTCTTCTCAGCATTCTTTCTGTCTTTCCCCACCTACCTATGTTCTGACCTATCAGGCCAAGCAGTTTTCTTTATTAATTAACCAATGAAACAACAGAAAGATAGAAGACCCACCTATATCACCTTATCTCATCCTCTTAGGTAATACCATCACAGACATATTCAGAGAAGTTCTTGCCTAATCACTTAGATGCTTCCAATCGAGTCCAAATCAACCATCATTAGTTGCTTGGTTTTCCGGATGAAATGCCCTAGTGTGTATAGGATGAAGGTGCCTAGGTGATCTTCATTTGAACTCCAGATGTTCTTGCTCTGGAAGAAGCTTCATTAATAAATGTATGCTGTTCTGCTGGAGTCACCAAAGTCCATTTTCTACATTCGGTTGCCTGTCTCAAGGCAAACCTTTCTGAAAATCATCCATCAATTTGTCTCCATTTATTAAGAAAAGACAAAAATCCTGCGTGTTCTCCCAGATGATTAAAAGACACCAGGGGAACTTAGCTGGACAAAGATTTTTAGGGATTACAAATCATATTAAATGTAATGTGGGAGAGGTGGTATCTGTGTGTAATCGCAGCATTTGGTAGCTAGAGGCAGAAAAATGGCTATAACGTAGAGAGATCATATTCATCAACATAGTGAGTTCTAAGTCAGTCAGGGTATAGGAAGATTCCGTGTCAAAGAAAAAAGGAACAAAAAGAGAGAGAGAGAAAGAAGCGGACGGGGAGAGGAACCATACCAGGACCCAAGTTTCATTCTATTCCTTATCCAGTATGCTGAGTAACTTCCTGCTTTCAGATGTAGGCATGCCATGACATCAACTAAAAGGTGTTTACAAAGTGCTCTATATGAAGGCCATATACATATGTTTTATTAGTGCTAGAATGTATGTAAATAAAGTGAATAATGCATCAATATCAGAAGCCTGTTCTTAAGATTTTTTCCCCTCAATTGCCTTTCTCATCTAGTTAACCTTAGATTTTGTCTGCCACCTAGTGGAACATTAACAAATCACATCCAAAAATTAAAATCGTTCCTGAATTTGAGTATTTGAGTTTCAAACCTATTTGTCTACCCAGTATAGTATGTTTTCATTTTGTTTCAAACTTGTTACACCATTTATATATATATTTAAAATAGTATATAACCTCTGTTTATATCTCTACTCCCACCAATTCCTCCCTCTTCCTTTTCTCTCCTTAGTTTGCTTGCTTGTCTCTTTTATCCAATATTAAGACAACCAACTTGTTCTTCTTCTTCTTCTTCTTCCTCTTCCTCCTCCTCCTCTTTCTTCCCATTCCTCCTCCTCTTTCTTCTTTCTCTTACTCCTTCTCCTCCACCACCTTCTCCTTTTTCATCTTGTTTTATTTCAGATAGGGTTTCTCTCTGCAGCCCTGACTGTCTTGGAACTCACTGTGTAGATCATGGTGGTCTCAAACTCCCTGAGATCCACCTTCCTCTGCCTCCCAAGTGCTGGAATTAAAGGCATGTACCACCACTGCCCTTATCCAATCTTTGTAAAGAACCAAATCTTTGTTTTTTTTCTGCCCTTTTATGTTTCGTTATTTTTTTTCTATGTCTGCTAATTTAAGATTTGTCTTGTTCTTGTTTTTCTAAAACTGTGAGTTGTTTCATCTGGTTATCTGTTTTAATTTTCTGATTTTAAATGTAGGGATTTACAACTATAGATATCCTTCTTTGAACATCTTTTGTTACATTTCATTAACTAATGAGGTATGCTTTCACTTTAATTTAACTGGAGGGTTGTTGTTGTTGCTGTTGGAAGCGTTTTGCTTTTGTTTTAGTTAATTTCAATGTTGACTTCTCCGTTGGCTCACTGATCATTCAGTGGTTCACTGATAAGTCTCCACCGGTCTGGATATTTTCTGTAGTTCTGTGGTGACTGGTTTCTAGTTTATTCCTTTGTATTCAGATAAAATATAGAAATTATTCTAAAGTTATATGTAAAATTTGTTATGTTTTGTAGAGCATTCTGTGGGCTTGGAACATATTGTCTGACACAGCTGAATGAAATATTATGGGATGTTCCTTAAGTCTATTTGATCTCTGGTTTCATGTAACTCTGGTTTATCTTTTCTATGTATTTATGTATGTATGCACATATATGTCTATGTTTGGTGTGTGTGTGCGTGCGTGCGTGCGTGCGTGCGTGAGTGTGTGTGAACACTAGGAACTTCTGCTTAGCCATCCTAAATAATCTTGGATGATCTCTCTGTTATAAGACTTGTATACTATTTACTTCTCTAGCTATTGGCCAAACCATAAGACATAGAAAACTCAAAAGAGGAAAGATACATTTGGATTCATTGTTTCAGAGGATTCCATCTGTTATGAGGAAAAAGGTATGATAGAGAAGTTCATTGTGGAAAAGGAAGTAGAGAAAGAATTTCACAAAGAATGGCAAGAAATTTAAGGAACATTTGGTGGCGATCTTACAAGTAGTAGCTCTGGAGACAAGAAACATGGCATCCAGTGTGAATGAAAACCGTAAAGTAACTTCTGGATTTGGATGAGTGATGTGCAAGTTGAATCTTGAGAAAAAGGAACAAACCAACTGACATTTCAAATATTAGCACTTCATAGGGACCCCTTTACATCATAAATTCATGTACAAGTTAAATAACTAGAATCTTTATTTTTCAGGCTGGTTCTTCATAAGAAAAACATCCCTGATTCCTATTTAGGGGAGCTAAAGTGTGTTTCAATGATGATAAATATCATTCACCATGCACACAAAACTAAGTCAAATGTATTTTTAATATTTAAAAGTCAAACCTCCCATAATATACACTGAACATTAAATTTTGCTTATAACTATTTCTTTGGTGTCCCAGTAGGTTAAGTGAATAATTATAAATATTTGCTCTACTTTCTGGTGCTAATGGTTCAAACTGCACACCATTCTGTGCATCCTGCAATAATCTTTGAAAACATTCCCACTATCTTAGGACTCCAAGATTTTCTTTCATTTCCTGTACATATCTTGCTGTCTCAGTGATTCCCCCTCTCCACACACATTTCAGCATCATCTGCTTATCTTTCTTAACTAACTAAAGTTCTTTCCAAAATCTTACTCAACATTCAAATCTTTGCCTGTATGTGACACTTAAAATTTGCTCAACCTATTGAATTTTCTTTAAATTCTGCATGCTTATTATTCTAAGCAAGGAGAAATTTACCTTAAATCTCAATATGTGCCATAATATTGAGAAGAAAATTAATTTGATCCAATGGCACCTTGCTGATATACAATTAGCCTAGTGTCAGAGGTTTCAGAATAGAATATCTCCAACAAAATATAAAAGCAATGTGTTAATCAACATAAAAGATTCAATGAGTTATTGGGGTGAAGAGAAATAGTTTATAAATGTGAGGCAGAACACAGGCATCCCCTGCCTCCATCTCACTGAGTGTGTGTCTCTTTGTGTTGCGTGTGTGTGTGTTTGTGTGTGTGTGTGTGCATGTAACCGATTGGATTTGTCTTATAATTAAAGAATACAATTAGAATATATAATTGGAGCTTGGGTTTAAGAAAATAATTATAAAATATAAAAAAATGTGTGGCAAAATTTACTGTTGAAGTAAAGAGAACTTGGATCAGGTACATATAGCTTATATCTGAAGAGAATCCAGGGCCAAATATAGTTGGTGTCTGTTTGTAATGTGCATGCTTCCAGCAGGGGGCAATAGTAGCACATCTATGACACCTGTGTGTAAGTGGAAGTTTCTGTTCCACCAGCAGCTCCTAAATAAACACACTGATGTTCATATTTATTACAAATACTCAGCCGATAGCTCAGACTTATTACTAACTAGCTCTTACAATTTAAGTTAACCCATATTCCTTATTTATGCTCCTCCATATGGCAGTACCTTTATTAACATGGCATATTCATCTCTTGCTCCCGCTCCATTCAACTGGCAACTCCTTTCTTTTGACTCTGCCCTTTTTCTTCCCTTAGTTTGATCACCCTGTCTATACTTCCTGTCTGGCTACTGGTCAATCAGTGTTTACTAAACCAATTCAAGTGACCCATCTTTACAGTGTACAAGAGGATTATTTTATAGCACATGTGCATACAAATGTCCTGCATATTTTAGGTCTCAGGTACATTTGCTAGTTCTGCTCCTGGCTATTTACAAAAAAATTGAATTTGATATCTCACATGTTAACTTATGGGTTAATTTAAGTTGTTAAGAGCTAGCTAATAATAATCCTGAGCTAACAGGTCAAGCAGTTTGTAATTCGAATAAGCCTATGTGTATTTTGTTGAGAATGAATGGCCGGAGGACATAAATTTCCATTTACAGTTAATCTAGGTATTTCCTTCCACATCTTCATCTACTATTGTCTCTTCTCCTTATTAATACAGCTAAATATTTTAAATGAAACATAAAAGCTAGATAACAGACCCAAGGAATTATATTCTTGTATTCTGACAAGAGATTATCCATAGGAGAAATTCCTAACATCACTTAGTTTTGCCTCAAATCCCCTTGTGATTTCCAAGATTAGGTTAATAGTTAGCATGGAAAGGCAAGAAAATTATGAAATTGTTAAGTCATATAGACACAGTTGCAGAAACATAAGCTGTAAAACTATTCAGGTGTTTCAGAGCTATCTAGGGGAAAATATGTATTAATTTCAAATAGATTCCAGCAAAGAGAAAGTTTTAAGAATTGTGTTTCCTCGTCTGTACCAAAAGATTTATAAGACTTTCTTTTGTTTCATTCCACTCTGTGACTTCCAGAGAAATCACCAAAAACTAAATTATCTTCTTTACTTAGTAGCAGAGAGAATATGTAGAACTGCCTGCCTTCTGTACCTCTTCCCTCTCCCAGGTTTGCACACCTAGTTTTCCACAAATGCCTTAGTCATCAGTTGTTTAGAATGAAGAAGACGTTAGGACAGAACTCCAGCTTTTACCTCAGCACACCGAGTCATGAGACATATAACCTCAGCTGTATACATTCAAGGTCACATCACTGTGAGCATGTTATTTTTTCCTCCGTCTTCCTGTTCTTCCTGCTCACTGTTCCAGCTAGTGTAGACACACTGTGACTATCCATCCAGCTCACATTTTGCTGACCTTAAAGCTCTCCTAGGTATCAGGATTTCCTGTATGGTCTGAATGGAAATACTGAATCCTTTCAACTTTCGTTTCCAAGTGAACCCTTTCTGTCTTAGCAAATTTCTACGGAACATGGCCTCTCGTCTCCTCCTCATTTGCCCTTTCATTCATGGGCAGCAAATATGACTATTTGTCATGCATATTGTCGAGAAAATCACATAACACATTCTAACCAACCCAGAGAATATAAAGTTAGGACCATTTTACCCGTCATTCTGTCATCTAAATTGGCCTTATTGCTGCCTGCAAGTATCGTTTTACCAGCTGAAAAGAGTAAATGACAAACAGAGGAATATTTATAGTGACATTCCCAATTCTGATGGATTTCCTTTCAGCTCAATATGCTTATCCGGTTTTGATCTCTTAGGTCCCTCTTATCATAAATCAAATTAATATCAGCCACAAGGAAATAAAAGTCTTATAGGGAATCCAGTTCAAGCTGATTTCAACCCTCACTTTTCAAGTCTTTGGCATGTGTGAGTCAGTCATGTACTACATCATACTAATAGTTTGGATTGGTATAGAACCTGTGGGCATCTGCATTTTAGCAAGTTCCCCGAGGATTTGGAGGCTGCTAGGATCCCAGAATTCACCCAATTCAACAACAGTTCACAATATTTATACTTTCCCTGAGTAGACTGTAGTTTCCCTTCATAAGCATGTGGAACAGAAGGTATTAAAAATTGTCTTAGAAGAGTTGGTAAAGAAGTTTAATGGAAATACCACTCGAATAGACAATATATAGTTAAAATAGCAGCCTCAAACTGCATGGAAGTCAAATGCATTTAACAAATAATAACAGGAGAGGACAGACCTGCAGATCCAAACTATAGGATCTCAATGACACAGGGGAATAACAGGATATCCAGAAGAAGTCCCAGTGAGGGCCCAGTGTGAATAGTGTAGCAGAAGCCAGATCAAATCAGACCAATAAATCACTACAGTGAACATAATTACTACAGCTGTATGGACTAAGGGGTAAACTATGACTCACTCGGCCACACTACAGCTTCCACACCGAGATCTGTTTGCTTGTTTTTAAGGTTTTGACTATACTTTTAAATTTTGTTTTGTTTTTTTGAGGGATGTTGAAAGGGCAGAGGGTAGAGGTGAGGGAATGGAGAGATGAACACGATCAGAAATGTATAATGTGAAATATACAAAGAATCAATAATATCTAATAAAAATAATAAAAGGTAAGATCATGTTAAGGGCAAAGTTTTACATTGAAAATTTATGTTAATTTGGAGTCCCACCAAAAACAAAACAAAATAAAACTTCAAAGCCTGACTGCATATAGTTAATACAAATGAGGGTAACTCACTCTTAGGTTGTTAGCGTGGTTCATTCCATAATATATGAATAACAACAACAATAAAGACCAGGGGTGATTTTGTTCACTGAACGACAGAAGCACAATGGACAGTATTTCAGTCCAGAGGCAGGCCACAGAAGAATGGCCTCAGTATCTCAAGAACACAGGACTTCATTCCAGACCACTGATCTGATGGGAACACTCTACAATGAACTCCAGCCAGAAAGAGCATGACAAAGCTCAAACAAGGATCACAGGTTCAAAGACGGACAGCTGGAGCAGTCAATATTTGTACTGATGACAGTCTGCAATTCTAATCCTCCACGTATGTGTAAGCAGCAAGATGCAAGTTACCATTCTCAAAGCTGTTCATTTTCTAAGCCCATTTGCAGGTGGAATTGAGTTTTAGACAACTTGTAGACAGCAGCTTAATGGAGATTTTATTTTAAAATTGACTCTTGAAGGAACGATGCTGTTTTTGTACAGAGTAAAACACAGATTAATTTATGAACAAGCACCATTTTTTTAAATTTATGAACAAACCTCAATATACAAATAACTTCCCTGTATATCATTTACTTTCACTAGGAAAAATAATTTAATATGTTCCAGAAACCTTCTACCTACCAGTACAATAAGTATGTATTATCCAATATGGGCTATTTAAATATTTCTTTTATTTACTTGATCTTTTGAGAAAGACAGTATGTCACTGTTAGTCCAAGCTGGCCTTGTTCTTATAAGTCTCTTGATTCCAACTGTTGAGTACCAAAGAATTCAGGGATATTCCATTTATTCTAAGATATTCACAGAAATATCTCTGTGAATTTTATAGAGAAAGTTACATGTGTGTAATTATGTGAGTATATGTGTACATGTATGCTATTGAGCAGACCTATAGCTCAATCACATTGGTATGTGTGTGAATATGTGAATACATGTGTACATGTATGTTATTGAACAGACCCATATCTCAATCACATAAGAATGTGTGTGGATATGTAAATACATGTGTACATGTTTGCTATTGAACAGACCCATATCTTAATTACATTGGGATGTGTGTGAATATGTGAATATATGTGTACCTGTATGCTCTTGAGCAGACCTATAGCTCAATTACATCTGAATTGTCTCACTGTATTATGTTTTTAACGGAAACATTAGAAAAATGTCAATAGATATTTTTGCCATTCAAAGATAAGTATGTATTGTTTATTCTGTGACTGAAATTTTTCTTTTGTGGAAGATAGTTAATTTTTACATAAATATATGCAGATTATTCCCACTCCCTCTGCTCCTCCCAGTCCCTTGCCTCTGCATCAGCTTTGTTTCTCTCTCTTATTAGGAAAGAACAGACTTCTAAGAGATAAAAAAACAACATGGAAAAAGAAAATAAACTAAGATGAAGGAAAAACTAACATAATATATTGTAATAACTATTATCTCAAATTGGTATCAATGTACAAAATCCTTTAAACAAGAGTAAAGACATATATATATATATAGTATAAAAAATTAACTTTAAATTTTTATCCAAATACCAAAATCTGTGCCAATACAAAATATCTGAGATTAAAAGTTGTCTTTTTATTCTACATTCCCCTAAATACAACACACATCCATGACCCACCAAATAACCAAAGACTACCCACACCCCATTTTCTCTTGGGAATGTGGATTTTGTGTTCTCTAGACAGCTTCTGCTGAATGTGGGCAAAGTATTTTCAGGGTACCAGAGAAAAAATCAGAGAAAATGGCCAACTCCTAGAAAGACCAGTTATAACCTTTGATGATAGATATCACCTGTCAAGTTTCACAAGGTCTCCCCTGAGTAAACCAGATACAAATCAATCTGAAACGAATCCGCAGCCTCTTGTTTCCTGTGGAAACAAAAGCAAAACCTCTTCACTAAAGAATATTCGATTTTCATTTAACAAATAAATTTTTTGACTTTTTTGACGTTAAGGAATTCTTAAAATATGTAGGCTGGTTTATTTCCACAGTTCCTCTTTCAATTCCAAGTCTCTTAGCAGCAGTCTTGATTTTCGACAATCAAAAAATTAAAAATCAACACAATACTACTCTACAGGATCCAGACTCCCTGTGTGTTTCTCATCTCTACGTGGCTTTTTTTCAATTACATAACTTTAACTGTTTATTTTTATCTTTAAAGAACTTATTACTTTTAATCTACTTATTTCTATGACTGCCTTTATTCATTTTCTTTCTTTCCTAAGCCTATGCACATTGTAAACACACTGTTTAGAGGTCTGTTTCTCCATCTGGATCTCTTTTTACTGCATATCTTTTAGCATATTTTGGACTGCGCGAGCAAATTTAGACTATTAAGCTACACCTGGAACCTCCACGTGTTCTAGCAGCTGACGTCACCTACTCTCAGGTTGGGTTGAGAAATTCAGGCCCAAAGCTTGCATCTAGGATGGACATGACCGGGAACTGTGTTCAACCTTACCTGAGCTCTTCACTGCCAATGCTTGTGTTGTGGCAGGCACAAACTCTTAAAGAAGCCACTTTTTTTTTCTTTTCAGCTTTCTCGGGCTCTAGATGGGTATTCAGGCTCCACGATGGAATACCAAAATGTTGTATGATATTCTACTCTTTTGGCTTTTGAGGGGGGCCCACAACCTAGCTCCAAAATAAATCACACACAGAGGCCACACCTCTTTTTTTTTTTTTTAAGTTATGAATGTCTGGCCTTAGCTTGGCTCGTTTCTTGCCAGTTTTTCTTAATTTATTCTGACTACCCTTTGCCTCTGGGTTTTTATTTTTATTTCTGTATACATGTCTTTACTTCTTTCTCCATGACTTGCTGTGTAGCTGGGTGGCTAGAACCTGATGTTTTCCTATCCTTGTTCTCTTGCGGCTCCTTCACCCTCATTTCTTCTCCTATTTATACTCTCTGCCTGCCAGCACATTTACCCTTGCTCCTGCTTCACTATTGTTGGACGTTCATCTCTTTATTAGGACTCTCAGGTGTTGGGGGCAGGCACAGTCACACAGCTTCACAGAGTTGAAAAATTCAGTGTAAACAAAAGTAGTACACCTGAAAATAATATCCTCCAACATCCATCTTACACTGTCTGTCCACATAATGTCTGACTGTGTATCTGTATATGTTCCTATCTGCTGCCAGAGGAAGGCGCTCTGAAAATGACTGAATAAGGCACTGAGTACAGCAGAATGTCTTTAGGAATCATTTTTATTGATTTTTTTTTATCCCCAGTAGTGCTGGTTTTACCGTAGGTCTCTGGGTTGTCTAGTCAATGGTTCTTGAATATGCAGTGTCAACATGACCTGCTTCTTCTTCTGCCTTAGGTTAAATCAGACAGTGATACCCTACTCCCACAAGTTCTGTGAGACCATCACTGTAGCATATTTTGCAGACAGAAGAGATTATAGATCAAAGGTTTTGTGGCTGGGTTGGTAACCATGTTTCTCTTTCTATATCCTGCAGAGTGCCTTTCTGTACCAAGAGACTAGAACATAGGGGATTAGGGCTCCATGTAGGTACCAGCTGACCTCTCCAGGTTCAATGAGCTGTGTGGGTGTTCTCAGAAATGGGCACTGCTGACAGTTTGTGAAGAGTAAACTTTGGCCTTATCTATAGCTTTGGTTATTTGTGAATTTCCTTGGAACCTCTTTGGGCAACAACTCAATTAAATGCAACCTGGTCCTGCTATCATAAGCTTCACCTGGCTACAAGGAATAGTCATTTGAGACTCTGTATCCCCCGTCACTATATGTCCTCATTAAGATAATCTTTGTCAATTCTAGGAAATTTTCAGTGTACTAGGTAAGGCTACACACCACCCCCAAGTGGTCCCCAAGTCCAGTAATCCCTGTGCACATTCTTACTCTATTTTCCCCCACCTAATTCACCCCCCTAACTCTTGTTCCTACTGATTCTCAGTCTGCCTGTAAAATCTATTGTATTTCAACTTCCCCAGGAGATTTGTTATATTCCTTATAGATTCCCTCCTTTTTACCTTACCTTCCTGGGTCTACAAGTTGAAGTATGTTTGTCATTTAATTAATGGCTAATATTCATGTATAAGTAAATATATACCACAACTGTCTTTCTTGATCTGTGTTGTCTCACTCAGGATGATGTTTTTCTAGTTCTATCCATTTGCCTACAAATTTTATTATGCCTTTTCTTCTTTAAACATCGGAACACCATTCCATTGTGTAAATGTAACACTTTACCCATTCTTCTGTTGAGGGATATCTAAGTTGTTCCAGTTTCTAACTATTGTGAATAAATCAGACTATGGTGGAGCAAGTGTCCTTGTGGTGGAACATCCTTGGGTTATTTGACCAAGAGGGGTAGCGCTGGTCTTGGGTTAGATTGACCCCCATCATTTACTATCTATTTATTTATTTGTTTGTTTATTCATTCACCCATTCATGTATTCATTCTGGTTTTTCAAGACAGGATTTGTCCGCCTAGCCCTGGCTGCCCTGGAACTCACTTTGCAGACCGAGAACTGACAGATCCACCTGCCTCTGTCTCCTCAGTGCTGGGATTAAAGCCGTGTGCTGCCACCACCTCGCTGATTCCCATCTTTATGAACTCCCACCATCAATGAATGAGTGTTCCTTGTAGGCAGGGTTTTCTTCTTGGAGTGTAGGCCTCCCAAGAAATGAGCTGGAAACTTATTAATTACAAATACTGGGCTGATAGTTTAGGCTTGTTACTAACTAGCTATTACATCTTAAATTAACTCATATTTCTTATCTATGTTTTACCACATGGTGGTGCCATTTTTTCAGCATGGCAAATTCATCTTGTTTTTCTCCGAGTCCTGGTGACTCCACACTTCATTCCCATACTCTCTTTTTCCCTGTCCTCAAGTCCCACCTAACTTCTTCCTTCCAGCTATTGGCCATTAATTCTTTATTAAATCAGTGAGATTAACATATCTTCACAGTATAGAAAAAGACTATTCCCTAAAAGCTCCCCTAATTTTATATCCTTGCCAGCATGAGCTACAGCTTGTTTTATTGCTCTTACCCATTGTGATAGGTAGAATACAGTTTTGATTTGTATTTCCCTGATTGATAAAAATGTAGAGCATTTCTTTACATGTTTCTCAGGCATCTGAGATTCTTCTATTGAAAATCCACTTATTAGATCTGCTCTCCATTTTTGAAATTGGGTTATTTGATTTTTGGTATCCAATTTCTTGCGTTCTTTACATATTTTAGAAATTAATCCTCTATCTGATGTGAAGTTGCTAAAAAAAAAAAACCTTTTTCCATTCTGTAGATTGCTATTTTGTCCTATTGACAGTATCTTTTGTCTTCCAGAGCTTTTATGTTTCATGAGGTCCCATTTATTAGTTACAGATCTCAGTGTCTATGTTATTGGTATTCTGTGCAGAAAGTCACCTACTGTGCCAATGAGTTCAAGGCCATTCCCACATTTTCTCTTATATCAGATTCAGTTCATTTAGTTTTATGTTGAGGTCTTCTATCCACTTGGTGTGGAGATTCATCCTGGGTGATAAGTTTGGATCATTTGCATTCTTCTACATGCAACTATTCGTCAGCATTTATCGAAGATGCTTTTTTTCTGCATGCTTTTCTGGCTTCTTTATCAAAAATTAGGCCTCCATATGTATGTGGACTCAGGTCTGCAACTTCAACTGGACTGATCATAAGGTCTGTTTTTATGTCAAACAATGCACATGCATGCCACAAGGACATGTGCTCAACTATGTTTATAGCAGCATTATTCATAATAACCAAAACCTGGAACAACCTAGATGCCTCTCAACTGAAAAATGGATAAAGAAAATGTGGTCTATTTATACAACGGAGTACTACTCAGGGTTAAAAATCAATGACATCTTGAAATTTGCTTGCAAATGGATGGAACTAGAAAAAAAAAACATCCCTAGTGAGGTGACTCAGAGCCAGAAAGACAAACATGGTATGTACTCACGCGTAAGTGGCTCTTAGACATAAAGCCAATTATAACAAGCCTATAGCCAAGCTAGGTAACAAGGAGAACCCAAAGAGAGACATACATGGAATCCCCAGGAAAGGGAAACAGACAAGACCTCCTGAGAAAATTAGGAGGGGAATAAGAGAGGGGGGAAGGGGAGGGGAAAGAGAGAGAGGATGAGAATATGAGGGAATGGAATGCTCAAGAAGTGTGAAGGACAGTGAGGGAAAGAAAGAAAAGAGGTATCTTGAGTGAGGGAGCCATTAAAGGGCCATCAAGAAACATAGCACTAGGGAAATTCCCAAGAATCCTCAAGGATGACCCCCAGCTAAGACTCTAAGCAACAGTGGAGAGGACACCTAAAGAGGCCTTCCCCTATGAACAGATTGATGACCTTCTTAATTGTCACCATAGAGCTTTCAAGCAGCAACTGATGGAAGCAGATACAGAGAGCTACCGCAAAGCAGTGGGCAGTGCTATCTGAGACCAGTCCAAGAGAGGGAGGAGTGAGAATATGAGCAAAGCGGTCAAGACTATAATGGTGATACCCACAGCCAGAGCTGAGCAGAGCTAGTGAGAGCTCTCTGACTCTGGACTGATAGTGGGCAAACTTGCAAATTACCAAATTAGGCCCATGGGATGTGTGGGACAATGGAGGCTTGGACAGTCTGTGGTGCCACTGTCAACGGGACCAGGATTTAGCCCTAGAGTCTGATGTAGCAGGTAGGAGCACATTCTTTTTGGAGGAATACCTTGCTCAGACTTTGTTGACTCCCTATGGGAAGCCTTCCCCTTTCTGAGGAGTGGATGGGGGGGTGCAGCTGGGGGAGGGTGGAGGAAGAGAGAGGAGAGGAAGAAGTAGGAATGAGGATAGTTATATAAAATGAGTAAAGACTGTATCAAAACTTCTTAATATAGAAAAGAAAAATTGGATTTTCTGACCTTTATCTAACTTTACTAAGTCGTATGTATTGGGGCAATTTTCCATTTCTTTAAGACTTTTCAATTTTGTGGAATACAGGTTTTTAAAGTTTGTCCTTATGATCCCTGGATTTTCTCACTGTCTGTTATTATGTCTCCCTTTTCATTTCTGATTTTGTTAATTTGGATATTTTCTCTCAACCTTTTAGTAAGTTTGTATAAGGATTTGTCAATCTTACTAATTGTTTCTTGGGTGTGTTGGCTTAGAATATCCTTTTTTCCTCCTTTACCCTGAGTTGATGTCTATCCTTGAGGTTCAGGTGTCTTTGCAAAAGAATGGGTACTGTTTTTTACATCCGTCATGTTAGTCATTATTGTTTTATTGGAGAATATAGGCTATTGATGTTTGGGGTGGTGTTTGTGTGTATGTTTTTGTGTGTGTTTGTGTGTGTGTGTGCTTTCTTTCTTTTGCTGGACTGGGATTATTTACTATGTGTTTTTCTTTACTCTGGTTAATCTTTTAACATTGATGTTTTCTTTCTACAAACTTCTCTAGGTCTTGGTGTGTAGGTAGATCTTGTTTTAATTTGGTTTGATCATGGGGTGTTTTAATTTATTTATCTATTGTGATTTTTCTGGGTAGAGTAATTTGTGTTGACATCTGTCTGTAGAATGTATGTCCAGGCCCCTGTGAGTTTTAGAGTTCCCATTGAGAAGTTTTGTATTATTCTAACAAGTCTGCCTTTATGTGTTGTTACTTTTTCCTTGCTGTTTTAAATTTTCTTTGTTCTGTATGTTTAGTGGTTTGATTATTGTATGCTGTGTGGAGTTTCTTTTCAGGTCCAGTAAATTTGATGTTCTTTGTGCTTCTTCTACCTTGATAGACAAATCATTCTTTAGGATTAGAAAAATTTTTTCTCCTATTTTGTTGAAGATATTTTTTTGTGTCCTTTCCCTGAGGTTTTGCCACTTTCCTCTATTCCTATTATACTCAATTTTAGTCTTTCTATAGTAGTTGCCCAGATTATCTGGATGTTTTGTGCCAGGTGTTTTTTGGTTTAATATTTTCTATGAGAAAAGTATCCATTTTTTTCTATTATGTCTTCAGTGCTTAAGATTCTTTCTTCCATCTCTTATTTTCTCTTGGTGAGGATTGCCTTTGAGGTTTCTATTCGAGTTACTAAAATTTTTTTATTTCCAGATTTCCCTCAACTTGGGCTTCCTTTATTGATCCTACTTTCAGTTTTAGATCTTGAAATGTTCTCTTCATTTCATTCCACTGCTTGTTTGATTTTCACAGATTTCTCCAGGGGATAATTAATGTTTCCTCATTAAGGATCTCTATTTTATTTGTAAAGACTAGTTTAAGATCTTTTCCTTGTGCTTTAACTATGTGGCAATACTCAGGACCTTCTGTGGAAGAGATTCTGGGTTCCACTGGAAACATTTTTTTCCTGGCTGTTATTGTGTTTTTACATGGCATCTTGGTTTGGGAAGTCTGTAATTCTAGGTGCTGCTATCTTGTCTTGTCCTTGCTGAATATGTGTTTTTTTTCCTTGGTTTTGTTGGTCTCTCTGGTTCTTGGAAAGGTGTGGTGGCCAGGTATTAGCTGGTAGGAAGTGCTTCTGCGATCATGATGGGTGTGATCTCTGGGGATTCCAGGTAAAATGTGCTTTTAGGTATAGGTAGCTGACACTCAGGATGGGGATTGGCTTGGAGGTTAGGTTTGGAGGGTGTCTACTGGTGGGAAGAAAACAGGGTGTTCCACCAGGATCTGCTTAGTGCTCTGGGGATGGGAAAGAAAGTGTTAGCTAAAAGTTCTATTACAGATCGAGGGAGGAGACTGGGGATTGAATTTGGAAGAATGGAAGAGAGGTGAGGATCGAAGGCTAGCCTGCCGCTTCCCAGGCCTGAATAGTCTGGAATGTTTTGTTATTGTTTCTTTAAGCAAGTGTACTATCCCTTTAATTTTCTCTGTTTTATTTGACTTGAGCATTTATTTTGTTTTACCTTAAATACCTGAGTTTCCTTCATGTCATTTTATTATTTTCTATTTGTTTAATTAGACTCTAGGGTTCGTCATCTGTGTATAGATCCTGGGACTTCATCTGACATCACATCTGCAGGTGCTCAAATCCATTATATCAATTACATAGCATCTTCCTATATCCTAATCACCTCCTTTCATACACTGCAAGCTACTTTTAGAATACTTATAAGAGACAATTATTGCATTAATTAAGGCTTAGCCATAAAAATCTGTACAGGTCCAATATAGATACTATTTTTCCTTTCATATATTTGATTCACAGAAGTAGAGCCCTTTGATGTAGGAGTTTTGCACTTTCTAGTGGCATGTCACTGAGATTTGACATTTTTTTTAGCTTAGCAAGTCTGATCTTGATATATCTCACTGAAAACTTTTAACAAATTCTATTTTTCTGCTCCAGGAATTTTGAAATATTATTGATATTTCAATCTTTATCAAGTTTGTGTTTATTCACATAGTCTGTTCTTACTGAGTTCAGCTGTTTTCCTACATCTCTAAGTTGCTACAACATCTACAGGGGATATTTTGACTTCTTATCAAACAATCTGTGCGTGTCCCCATCTTTCCACACATTGGTAAGTAATATCCTGATTCCTGCTGGGTTTAAGGTTATGACCATACACCAAGGTCTACACACTGGAGGAAGCATTTTTTCCATTTTTTTATCTTTGAATAAAAATGTGATTCAATGCCATCCCGAGAATTAATGCAGAGCTGACTGCCTCTCTTTGGACTACTTTGACCGTGTTGCAGTAGTACTAAACACTTCCCCAAGTATTGAGACTGGTTAAGGTGACCTAGTATGGGGAATAGGGTCCCCCCAAAAAACAGTGAAAGAGTCAGAGACAGCTCCTGCTCTCACTGTTCGGAACCCTACAAGAGGACCACGCTACGCAGCTGTCACATATATGCAGAGGGCCTAGGTCAGTACCGTGCAGGCTCCTTGGTTGTCAGTTCAATCTCCGTGAGCGCCTATGAGCCCAGGTGCGTTGATTCTGTGAGGTTTCTAGTGGTATCCTTAACCTCTCTGGTTCCTGCAATCCTTTCTCCTCCTCTTCAGCAGGATCCTAAAAACTCAGCCAACGTTTGGCTGTGGTCTCTGCAACTGTTTCCATCAGTTGCTGGATGAAGCGTCTCTGATGGCCACCGGGACAGGCAGCAGTCTGGACACAGGAGATGGCCAGGTTAGACTATGTGCCGTTGCTAGGAATCTGAGCTGGGGCCATATTTGTAGATTCGTGGGATAGTTCCTAGCACCAGGTTTTTTTCTGACTCTGACGTGCCGCCCCCCCTTCCAGTAGTCTCTTTCCTTACTCTCTCCCTCTGACTCCCCATCTGACCACTCCTGCTCCTGTCCCTACCTGTCCTCAGTCCACTCACAGTCTCTTCCTTTTCCCCTTCCCAGGGAGATCTGGATGTCACCCAATGAACTTTGCAGCCATCCCTTGTTTCTAAACTCTGGTGAAGGTAGTTCCGTCAGTGTCTTAAGAGGGATTATTCTCCATCCCAATAAAAAGAAGAGACAGTAGACTTTATGCACTGAGCATCCTCCAAGGGCCAAGGCATTCCTCCTAAGAGGAGCTATCTTAACTGGAGGTTTTCAATAGGATTCTAAAAATTAGCCTGAAAACTTGCATCTAGATGTTGTTATTCTTTTAAAAAAAATCTTTACATTTTACCATTTATTTCTGTAAATTGTTTCTTTCATTTTTGAGGTTTATAGTTCATTCCCCCATTACCATTTCTCCCTTAAAACCGTCTCATATACTCTTTCTTGATCTTTTTCAAATCCATGGGTATGTGTGTGCCTGGGTGTATCTCCAAGATGTCATGTTAATCTTGATGATTCTTGTATACAGGAGAGTTGTCTCCCCTTTCCTTTTATCTTCCTACCCATAAAACAAAGCTGGTTGTTTGTATTTTCTCTTCTGCATTAGAATTTGTTGGGACTAATATTCTGTACTATAGGTCACTTTGCTAAAGAAAGCAGAATAATCTATTTGTATGTCTCCCACTGGAAAGAAATTGGCCTCTAGTCTCACAGTGCTGCTAGAAACAAAACCAAATGTCCTTTCCAATTGGATTAAAACATAGCAGAGTGGTTAAATAATTCAGAAAGATGTATGGCTTTAGACAGAATACTTTCACAGGAAATGAGATTCTGTGATGCAATAGGAACCAGACAAAAATTTAAATATAAGGAACAATGCTTTTTAATATTAGAAACCATTCCTTTCTAGGTGACTACGAAAGGAGATAGTACCACAAATACATTTAAAACACACTCTAGCTTTTATAATATTCCATAAAATAATTCTTTTATTATCATTTACAACTCTTGATACTATAATAGCTCTCTGACGTTACATTAGTTGCAGGCAAGCAGAAAGAGGAAAACCTACTAAGTTTCTGAAGAGCAATGCAGCATGGGATATGACGACATACTTTAAAAACGAGGAGCTATAGTGTGCTAGAAATATCTGTTTCATGACGAGAGACAATACATATAAGCTTAGGGTTAGAGAGTAAAACATCGCTGTGATATCCGACACAGGCCTTGCTGTGCCAAGGACTCTAGCGAGGAATAAACTTAAACAATGTATAATCAATGGCTCACACGCCAATTCTTCATTTTCCATTATTAAAATGTCCTTCAAACTAGTTCATACTTATGAGATTCTATGTGTTAACAGTCCCAAGGTACATTTGCTGTAAATAAAGGTGGCACCCCATACATGACAATGTTTTCCCTCCAATGAGGAAAAGAAAAATTGCTTAGAATGTACACTCTTGAAATTTGCTATCAGAGAACACATCAATAAATCAGAACCAAACAAGAATAACTGTTTCTACAGAAAGTGAAGTCCACTCAGGGTTACAAATGATGGACTTTACAAAGTGCTGGGTTTTATTAAAATATAGACTATAGTGACATATTAATCCCTTTGAAATATGCTTTGGCTTAGTGCATATATATGAAATATATATATATATATATATATATATATATAGAGAGAGAGAGAGAGAGAGAGAGCACATCACCATTTCTTAAACTAAAGATAGGTGTGTTTTGTAAAAAAAAGAAGCATATATTAAGTCTTCATTTGTAGGTTGATTTTATCAAAGATCTTTATGTATCCAGTGAATAAATGTAGGCTTGTTTACTACCTGTAAAGCAGAGAAAAAACATTGCCAGTCAGAAATCAGTGGGGTAAGAAAAAGCTAAAATAATCTTTTCATATATAGTCAAGATACATTTTCAATTATGCAGCTCAATGTCTCAAGCTAAGAGTAACAGGCTCTAAGAGTTTCACCGTCGAGGGACACATGTTCCCATTCAAGAATGACACATTGAAACCTGAACCGTAACTCCCAGGAGCTGAGCGTAATAAGACCAGGGAGGGTAGCTAATTAAATCTGCTGCAGAGCATCACAAAGCACTCGAGACTGTCTTCCACAGAGACGTGCGTGTGTCACTAGATTCAACTGAGCTTCGTGTATTCCCCTCGCAATGTATGCAATAAACCACATTCTCCTTAACACTTTATTCCTTTTTAAATGACTATCTCCTTTTTAAATTGTCCACAGATTTAGCCAGAGACATAAATTTTACAATGTCCTCAAATGATTATTCCAACAAACCTGGCCCTCCTAATTCTAAGTCTAGCACAGCGAAGGAAAAGTCTGTTTTGGGGAAAAATCCTTTCTAAAACACTATTTCCTGCTTTACAACAGTGAAAAGCATTAACAAAACAGGCAGTGATGAAGACATTAGAAGCTTTTAATTCTTTTTATCAGTTTGTTATATATGAACCTAAGAAACCTTACATCCAAGGATCATTTAGCAATGATGAAGTTATTCATGCAAGTAAACAAAATCATAGCTTGTATAAGCATTCTTTTGTACTTGAACAGGGATTCGATCAAACTTAGTAGTCTTTTTAATCTATTATAGACATAAGAATACACATCATAACTCACTGTCGGGCTAATGGGAGATAGTATTTTCATTTTGGAAGGGAGAGTTATTTTTCTCATCTTTTTTAAAAGATAACATTTTTCATGCAATAGATTTAATTGTTTCTATTTCATGTAATTGGGTATTTTGCCTGCATGTATGTCTGTGGATCATTATGAGCTTGCAATGATAGTGCAGTCCAGAAGAGGGCATCAACTACCTGGACCTGGTATTAGCAGCCATCTTCCGGGTCCTCTGGAAGAGCAATGATGCTCTTAGGACCACAACATCTCTCCAGCTACTATTTTAATTATTAAAATGTAAATAGGTTATTAGCATTTTAAACACATGTTATGCAAACAATTTTAGAAAGAGTGGCAGAAATGATCCAGAATTCCCTTCCTCAATAAAAATGCTCAATTTTCCATTAAATAAATATTGGTAACTAACTTCTGCATTATTTTTCAAAACAATAATATTCAAAACTTAGATTTCACCATAGATTATTTGATATTTTTTATGATTTTCTAGAATGTCTCCAGAAGACATACTAATTCAGATTATTGTAAACATAAAATTCAATTATGGATTTAAAATGTTTAGTATGATGAGTGTTTCTTCAATATCAGCTATTGATGTCAAACACAAAATTTTCTACGTAAGACAACTTATGACCAACCTTTAGCTTCGGTAGAATGAAGTGATTTATTTTGAACTTGTGAGTTTTCAAACCAAGTGTTTCCTACTTGTGCTGCATTTGGGGAGGGGAAGTTGGGAAGTTTTCCTTCAAAGTTACATCACTTTTAGGCCCGGGTAAGTACCTTGAGTTTTCATTTTTATTTATGAGAAAAACATGGGCATTAATATCTAGACGACTGTGCCTTGAACACCCTCTGCAATTTTGCCAAGACTCATAAATAAAATGGACAATTACCTACTTTTTCTTTAAACTGGGTGACTCAATTAATTAAATAGCTGATTTTCTTTCTTGTAATTTTATATTCTAATTTTCACATAGTGATTTGTCATCAGAATATCATGCTATTAATCCGTGACTGAAAATAGACTCGGCTGACCTGTACATCTAAGTTTTATGAAGATAGTTTGTTGACCTCTGTGTTTCATGAAAATCTATACATGCCTGTGTCTTCATCTTTTTGTCTTGCTCTTATGGTTTTCAACCTACAGAAATTCTGTAATTGTAATTTCATAAATTATTTGTAATTTTTAATAATAGACATAAAATAAAATAAGTGAGAAGTCTAAATTTGGACAAAAGCTATATTTGCACTAATTTTACAATGGTCATAATTTCAATCATTTGTTTCTTGATTTACAAACTTATCAAAAATTGAGATATTTATTAAGATATTATATTTGGCTGACCATGTCTGAAAATATTTTTGCCCTAATTTATAACCATTTTGATAAGATTAAAATATTTTAAAGCATACACACAGTTCTGGAGCACTTACTTATTTTCCATTCTTGGATCTGCAAGCACAGTATGAAATCATAAAAACAACAAACATCACCGCGCCAACCCCAAGCAAGGCCTTTTCAACCAGGTCAAGAAGATTGATCTTCCCAATCACTTGACGTCTGAACATTGCTGCTTTCTCATCGCCAATAGTTCCAGTCTGCAAGCAAGTTGACAATTAATATTATGGGAGTAAATTTAGGAAACAAAATAAGTCTATGCCATCCTCTTCTTTAAACCCATGCATAGGTATCAGCTGCATCAGCAAGTCAGTAAAATTCACTTTGCATCTATAAGGAGACACACTGCACAAGCCAGTGAACGGTAGAGATGCCCGTCCCGCTTTGATCATGCTGGATAGAACTCAGCAGTGAGCTAGCATTCTTTGAAATATTCCACAGCTTTCCTAATGCTGCTTCCTGGTGTCAGGGAGAAATTGCGAAGGTCAGCCGCTGTACTTGCTGTCAGGGTGTAAGCAAAGCGCTTTCTAATTCTGTGATTAATCACTTCAGCAGTTCACAGGAAATAGTTGATCAGTCAATTGTCAGACTACTCTAATATGTCCTGTTCGGGAATAATTGATTTTTTATTACCACTGTTATATTCAATGAGTCTTGAATTCTGCGGTATTACATGTATGCATGTCTCTTTCTTGACTATGACAAGTAAAATATGCAAAATTACTTGTCTGTCTAAAAAATAAACCATAAAACTTATCAAACACTTCTGTGTAATATAGTTTTTATTCTAATAGATATAACAACGTGTAAGATCATATTTACAGAAAGTGTAAATACATCTTCAAATATTATCATACACATGTCATTTTAAATACCAAAAGTTTTTACAGAAACTTGTTATTAATGGATAATAAAATACTAACCTCATTAAGCCAAAGTATAGGTACAATATAATTTCTCTTCAGATTCTTCAATGCTCTATAATACACAGCAAAAAATCATTGGTATATTTTTACATATGTAAAATATGTTTCAAATTAATAAATTTTTAGAATTCAATTAGTTGTGCGATTGTTCAAGTTCCTTGATTTTGTTCTGTTCAATGAATCAATTTTAACACAGATGTTTTTCAGACTCTCCATTCATATAACCTAATGTAGATTTCTTATTATATTATTGGTTTATAGATATAACTTTTAATCTAAGAAAGTATTTGACCTAGAAGTTACTGTAGTAGTAATAATTGGATATAATGTACGTAAGAGGTGTCCCTAATAACATCCAACTAACAGTAGTTGAAATATCTAGAGGCCATTTAACAAGCACTAGATGTGATTCTTCAAGTAAAAAGTGTCCTGTGTATGTAATAATTGTGTAATGGCATAACCATGAAAAACCAGAAGTCGTCTTTTCCACTTTCACTAACACTAATCTACTCACATTTTTACAAGAGATGCTACTGATTGCTTAAAAACAACAATGTTAAGGAGACTCACTCAATTTTTCTGGCTGGCTTGACCAGTATGTTGACCTGCAGTCGTTTTGCAAATTGTAGAGTGAATCCAGTTATCTGAAAAGGGAAAAGTTAAATAATTACAAGTTTCTAAAACATTCTTTTATAATAGATTTTATTTTTTCTGTGACACAAAGAGTCCTTTTAAATTTAAAATGGAAGAATTCTTAAGACTGGGGAATTAGATTCTATAAAACCTTTTGCGTAAGTACATGTAATCATGTTCAACATGCATATGTATGAACACACTGACTTACATACATAATATATGTATGTATATATACATACACATATATGGAAAAAGACATAACATATGCTTGTATATATATACATATATACACACATATATGCATACATACATGCATAGATTTGGAGAGAGAGAAAGAATTTTCTTAACTTAGCTAACATTCAAGTTTTGTTTAAATTATTAAATCTACATAATTTGGCATTGAAGAAATCAACAACATTAGTAAAGCAGTATAAAAAGGCAAACTCAGTTATTTAATTTAGTTCCTGAACTATGTGTTCAAATTTTTGTTTTGCTACAGTCCGCATATCAGTAAAAAGCAATATTACAAACTTCCATTATTTTAGCAGAAATGAGTCTCCTGCAGTTACTAGATGCTGAGAGCTACTCCCAGAGCTTGCTGCCCTGGTAAATGTTAGACTACTGAGCTGCAAACATAAAAAAGAATCAAGATAAATTAAATGTTAATAGTAGTTCTATAGCAGCTTTTCACATTTCTCTTCTTATAGATTTTGTCTGAAACTCACACATAATCATCATATCTTAAGTCCCTGCTAGCAGTGATTCCTCAAAAAACAATACCAGTTAAGTAAAATAATGATGATGATATGTATACAATTGTAGGTAATTACAGTAAATTTTACAATTGTAATTTCTGTATCTGAGGGTCAGTAAAGGTCTTATGAGATATTATGTGTTAAAATCAAAATTGATTTCCAGGCCATTTATACATTCAAACAGGAGGAAATACGTCCTAGTCGCACTGGCAGTTCCAGTGATCTTACGGATATGATTCAAGATTATGAAACAATTTATTTTCTAAATTTTTAGATTATTATCCAAATCAGATCAATAAGACAATGGCTTACAGGTTCCACATCCAAGTATGTCCTATGCTCTTCTTCATTTGGATTTAAGCCTTCGATAGGTTCTGAAATATCAGGACTTGCATGCAGGAAATGTGGAAGGGAAATGTACACAGGTTTTCCTGAAGACACATTTTAAGAGACAATTAGAAATAGATTACTTTATTTCATATATTGTTTAAAATATTTGCTAGAGCATAGAACTTTTGTAGGTTACTATATCATTTGTTTTTGAAATGCTGAGGCAAGAACATCACATCTGGTGATTATTATGCAAAACAACATAAAATCTGTGGTATCTCATTAAGTAGCCAGTTGATGTCTGTTTCTTCACAAACTAAATTCCAGAATTCAAATGTTCATCATTAAACCAAATTAGGCCGACATTCATATGGGCTTGATCCATGTTCTCAGACTTCAGTGCTGTGGCAGCGCTGCCTGTCTCTTTTGTTTGTTCTCTCTTTCTTCTCGCTGTACTACAGAGTGTGTAAACAAGACAAGCCTGACTTTGCTTTTCCCTTCTTTCTTTAAGGACATTCTGAAAGCATATTTAATTTTATTCTCTATTTTCCAAGGGCAAAAAGCTACAACCATCGCAAGTGATTAGGAGGCTTGTTGTATCCTGGGAATTTTCTTTTTTCCCTAACCATGAAAACAACATGGTATAATAGCAGTGTGGTTTTCCTAATAGCCAATTTTGCAATACTGAAACATTCCAGAAGCCTCAGAATAACATATAAAGGCACAAAATCCACTGCCACCGAAGGTTACCTTCTGTTACCGTTGTTTCATTTTAAATCTTCAATAAAAAGCGAACTATGGGTGTTTGTCAGGATACACATTCTTATTCATCCATCTCCTGCCCCTGGGATTCTTCTGCCCTCCTAGCAGCCCTCATTCAAGCTTTCTTATCCCAGGAATTTCTTTCTGTCTTTCCCGCCTTCTCTAGTGTGGTGTGCATTACACTTTCAAAACCGCACACACACAATGCACAGACAGAGACACACAGAGACACACACACGATGTACAGCCACACACACACACACAGAGACACACACGATGCACAGACACAGACACACACACACGATGCATACACACACAATGCACAGACACACACACGTACAGCCATACACACACACACAGAGACACACACGATGCACAGGCACAGACACACACACAGAGACACACACACGATGTATAGCCACACACACACATACACACACACACATGATGCATACATACACAATGCACAGACACACACAGAGACACACACACGATGTACAGCCACACACACACACACACGATGCATACACACACAATGCACAGATACACACAGAGACACACACACAATGTACAGCCACACACACATACACACACAGCCACAACACAATGCATACACACATGATGCACAGACACACACACACAGACACAAGCACACACACAGACACACACACACATGATGCACAGACACACACAGACACAAGCACACACACACAAACACACACACATGATGCACAGACACAAGCACACACACAAACACACACACATGATGCACAGACACACACACAGACACAGACACAAACACACACACACAGACTCACACACATGATGCACAGACACAGTCATACACAGACACAGACACAAGCGCACACACACACACACACACACACACACACACACACACACGATGCACAGACACAGCAATACACAGACGATGCACATCCAGAGACACAAATACACACACACAGGAGAAGGGGAGATTTTACTCTATATTCTGCATATAAGAGAAAGTGTGTGATATATAAATTCCGGAATATGGCTGATTTTCATAATACAATGTATTATGTATTAGCTCTATCTAATTTTATGTTACAACTTATGAATAAAAGTTCCAAACATTAATAAATAAAAAATTTGCAGGAGCTTTGGTGATGAGCATATCTTTATACCTTCTTTGCATTTGCCAATGTCGAGCACACCATATGATGTACAGTTGTTTGAGACGACGGTTTCAGTGCAGAAGCAGTGGTTGTCTGGATTCTGGAGGGGTGATGCAAAGGCCTTGGCTGGCAGAACAAATCTGTACACGGGGATTCCTTTAAGGTCAATGTCAGACCCAAACACGGCATAGATGGACCTACATGGATATTTGAAGAAAGAGTGTCACAATAGGAGCCTGAATTCCATTCTGCAGATCTGATTCTATTTCTTAAATCTACTTTATATTCTTGATTTAACTTAGAAAACAGTCACACATTCCTGAATTATTCTTAGAAAAAATTATTGATGTTATTGTTGTTTTTATAATTTACAACATACCATGTTTAAAATCAGGAGTATAAAACAAGAATTCTTTAGTTCTTAAAAATCTTCTAGGGTCAGGTTTACATGTGAACTGCTACAGGGAATAAATATCAGAGATGCTTCTCATAGTTAAATTCATCTGTGCAACAAATATGTATATGACTTATTCAAATTCTTTATTTGTGCTCAATTTAAATGAAATTTCCATTGTTCAAAAAGAGCTTAGAGGAAGAGCTGCTCACCTGGTGGGGTGTGTGCATGGAACAGATCTCTACCGTTCAGCCCATGCCCTCCATGTCTTGTTCAGTGTGTCACAACTCTATTGAGAATCTCTCTGACCCCCAGCTAAGCTTTTGCGATGCAGTCCTTTTCTCAGAAGCTTTATACATTCTATAGTGTCTAAAGATTGCCTGTAGTCTCATCTTCAGGGAAAGGACTGAGGAGCCGGGGTAGTTGTGTGGGGTCCAGTACTCATGGGTATATATATCCTAAAACCCTCAAGGTTAAAAACAATTTTGTTTTGTGAATCATTAACACAGCCTTGTAACAAATACATCTTAAAAAAAATCAAGAGAAATATTTGTCCATCTTTTTCAAATAATGTAAATAACAAAGCCATCCATTCTTTCCTTTACGACTGGAATGGAAAAGTCTAATGCTTGCCTTCCAGAAACTTACCTGCAAATGTCAGAGGAGAAAAACTGCAGCACCCGAGACCTCTCAACAAAAGGTGGGAAAGAGGCTGCGTCTGTTAGAGATCAAGCCAATGACAAGTGTTTTTAATGTGATGTGAACCCTCGCACAGTCTAGAAATCTCTCTTTCCAGTGGAGTCATGAAAAATAAAACATGAATTGTATGTACGATTTTAAAGTTACCAATGGGTTAGCTGTCTTCAGAAAATAAAAAGGTTATATTTCATTTATTCAAGCATATACATCTTATTGTTTTATACACATAATCAAAGATCTTTCATTGTCAAGGTAACGCATATTTACAGCGCATTTCAATCACAACGGATATGTCAGTTATCTTTGTCAATTCGATGAAGCCTAGAGTGGCATGAGTGGGAAATCTCCATTGAAGAGTTGCCTAGATCATATTGGCCCTTGAGTCTGTCTGCAAGGAGTGTGTGGTTTGAATGCGAATGGCCCATAGCTGGGTAGTAGTGATGCATACCTTTAATCCCAGCATTCACAGAAATATCTCTATGAATTGAAGTCCAGCCTGGTTTAAAGAGTGAGTTGGAGGACAGGCAAAGCTACACAGAGAAACCCTATCTCAAACAAACACCAATCATAACCGCGAACAAACAAACAAAGGCCTCTATATGCTTAAATTTGAATGCTTAGTCATCAGGGAATGGCTCTACATGGGAGGAATCAGGTAGGGTCTTGTTGGAGTAAAGGTGGCATTGCTGGAGGAAATATACCACCGAGGGTGGGTTTTCAGATTTCAAGAACCAAAATCAGGCTCAGTGGCTCACTCTTATGGATCCCTGTAGTTCAGAATGTAGAATTCTAATTTTTTTTCAATATCATGTTTGCCTGCATGGAGTCATGTGTCCCTCCATGGTGACACTGGACTAAACCTCTGAAATCCTAAGCCAGCCCCACATTAATGGTTTCCTTTATAAGAGTTGGCATGGTCGTGCTGTCTATTTATTCACAGCAGTAGAATAATGACTAAGACAGAGTTGGTATTAGGAATTGGTATTGCGTCGACAGACCTGACTGTGCTGTTTCTTGGCAGAATGTATGAGTTTGAGACTTTTGGCCTAGAAAAACAGTGGAATACTTTAAGTAGAGCTGAATGGGATATATTGGTAGGAGCATGGGAGAGTTGATATGAACTGTGGGGCTTGCCTCAAGAGGGTGAAAGGAAGCAGAATATTAGTAAGTCGCTTAGAGACCATTCCTATGATATTTTGGCATCCTCATTGTTGAACCAAGGTCTCTTACTGGGACCTGAAGCTTACTGTACAGGTTGGGCATGCCAGCCAATGAGCTCCAGGGATCCACTCATCTCAACTTTCCCAGACGTAGAATTACAAGTACAGCTCACCATTGCGCATGTGTTCCTATGTTTGATTGTTTGTTTTCCCATGGTCTCTGAGGACCTCTCAGGTTCTTGGACTAGAGAGTTGCTTTTCTGAGGAGAAACTTTCTCAGTGTGCATCCACCCTGTGAAAGGATGTGTTCCAAACTGCAGGAGGATGCAGCTTTACATCATGATAGGCACACGCTGGCATCTTGGTTCCAGTGGCCATTTTCTCCCTCCTGGACCCATATCAAGTGTTCTGCTCGCATGAATCTTTCCCGATCTACTCATCTCTATTTATACCCATTTTTACTCCCATAGTCTGCTTCTATATTCTCAGCTTCATGCCTGATGTTCTTATCAGCACCATGGCTAAATGCTGTGCCTTCATTATTTTAGTTTCAAGCAGAGTCCTTAGTGATTTTTCTCCCATACACAGAGCATTCCTGACTGTTTAAGAAGAGCATAGTATATTTCTCTTTGTCTAAAGATTATTAGGTTTATAAAACTATGAAAGTGTTGAAATACTTGAAAATTTATTTGGAGAAGTGCCTTGGAAAACATTAATGCCTTTATTCTACCTTTTCCATCCAATGAGACAGGACAAAATTAAATAAACTTGCAAACCTCAATTATGCCTTGGAAAAGGTAAACAGCCCCTGTGTTTCCTTTATTTAACGTTCATTATCTTCATTATGTCGTTTCTCCATTAAGTATTTCCTCATCTACTTCGTAAACATTAGGCATGTGCTTCATAGTGATTAAAAGCTTATCTCTGACTTGAATTACTTCATGATATTTGATTACCATTGTGTTGTACAATCATTTTTCTTTCACGAATGGACAGTGGGTATGGTGCTTTTCTTTGAGGACAATGATAAGCCCAACCTACCTATATCTCTTAAATCAAAGATTTTATCTGTTTCTTTGCATGTCAAATCTAATTTAGAGAACACATTTCCACATATATTCTTCACAGATAATAGACATCTAATTTTGCTTCTTTTTTTTGCTTTTTGCCCATTCTAACCAACTTGTCCAAATTAGGTTGCATCTGTTCGACAATCTTACCGCCTCAATCTCACTTCTTCATTGGTATTGTATTTTCCTTTTTGAAAGGATATCTTTTCACATTTAAGTTATCAATCTAATATTGAGACAAAACTGACTAGCAATTATACCTCTATATTTGTTTTTAACTACCTGTTAGACACCAGCTTACTAAGTGAGATATTTTTACAAAGCAGTGTTTTTACAAAACGCTTCTAGCAATGAAACAAGACTGATCTTCTGTGGTTAATCTAAAAGTCCTATCATTTTAGGAAGATAACCCCTTCCTGAGTCTACCCAAAGATTAATACTCCCAAATATGGTGCTTGATAAACACAGTCTTTGAACCATCAGAATCCCTTTGGCTGGGAGTGAGGTAGACTTGTGGGAGAAGGTGAGATTTTTCTCATTTTGATTATTACAGCAAAGGTTCTTACCTGTGCCATTAATCATGTCGCAATAACTTGGCCAATAGGACAAATTCCTTAGGAATAAAAGAAATAAGATGAGCAAACACTCCCATTTCAAGAACACCATGTTCGCACCATGCTTTCTTCTTTGAAACACTACTTTTATCAACGTAATGAAGAATAGAGGTGATGACAGCTAGGATTTAATAAACACTCCACATCATTCAACCCACGACTGTTTGATCCTCTAATCTTATTGCAACAAAGGAAGCACTGGGAACCTTAACAGGTCAGATCTAAAACACAAGCTGCTAAGTGCCAAGTTCAATAGAAACCACTTGGATAGACATAGTTCTGCAAGAAAATGAGAGGAGTGTAGTTCTCTACTCAGGAATTTAGTTCCCTGGAAGAAATGCACTATGTGGTAGTTTGTCTGCTTGTTCATACCAATTGAATCAAATTGTTGAGGAGGTTCCTGACATAAGCTCACCCTGATATAGAAGGGGGAGAAAAAAAGGGAGAAAGCGGAGTAGCACCTGTTTGGATGCATATAGTTCAAAATATGTAAAAATTTCATGCTTTCCTTTTCTGCATTGCGCTTTTGGCAGGTTTTACATTCTCCCCACTTTGGCATTATCAGGTACCAGTATTAGAGAGGTATAGAGCCCATTTATCTTTTATTATCTAATTCATCTAAATATATACAAATGTGTGTGTGTGTGTGTGTGTGTGTGTGTGTGTGTGTGTGTGTGTGTGTGATTAACAGGAATAGAATTAAATCTCCATGAACCTTCTTAAGCCATTTTGAGTAAGAGAAAAGCTAGTGCTGCTCATTCCTCAAACACAGCAAGATACACCGTGGCTTACGTTTTCAAAGGAAGCGCTGCCAATCATACTCAGCCTGGCACAAGGGGTTAAACAATTGAGTAATCTGACATATTCATGAATCAACCACTTTTAGTTATAACCCCCCTATAATTGACAACACATTTCAAACCCACTCTGCAGTCTGAAACCCAGGGAGTACAAGCAGTGTTCAACACGAAAGCTTTAATATGATGAACCCAGAAGGGAACACATAGAATTGTTTTTCTCCGCTATAACCATGTGAGGGTGAACTTCTTCTTCTTCTTCTTTTTTTTTTCTTGAAGCAAAAGCATACAGCAGCAAAAACTTCCTCATTGGATGTTAGAACTATGTAAGGGAGCAGGTGGATGTAATAGTTACGTCTGTTAAGAAAATCATTTATACTTTTAATCTACTTCTAGTGGTCTTCACGGAATTATGGCATAAATAGAAAAGAAAGAAGTTTTTTTCTCTCCTGGGCCTTATTTGGCTTCTTCATATTTTACAGACATAAGTAGTTAGGAATCTTTCAAATGAACTGTCAGGAGCTGTGACAAAGAACGGTATGGCATCGTGAACCCACTTTGTTCTTTCCCTTTTCCAAAGGTGACACATTGTGAGATTTATTACTGTACTGAAATGTGAATTACATTTTCTATCAGTAGAAAAAAATTGGTGTGGCAGGGAAATTGTAAAAGTGCTTGGATTCATTAAGCATTTTCTTGTTTGGATTCATTTAGAACATAACACCGCAGTGTAAAAAAAAAAAAAATTTATGTGCTCATTTTAAAAGTCATGGTAAGATCTATTTGCCTACCTCATAGATTGTATTGATGTTTTAATTTGTTATTACTTAATTGTATGGGTTCACAGTAATGTTAGATATACTAAAGAGATAAAAATTAACACTGTATTTCTTTGTCTAAGAGAAGGAATGAATAAAAGCAAGCTTTTCGTGTGTTGGTGTTGCTGAATGTCAATCAGACTGTAAGAACAAGAAAGTGGCAGGAAGAATGATTAAATTCCTATATCACAATTGCCAAGAACGCTCAGTAGCCACGTCTGTTTTATAGACTGATTCTGGTGACATAGCAGCAGTAGTAAAATAATACTAATAGACTAATAGTTCTGTAGAATAGCCTAGTCTCTCTCTCTCTCTCTCTCTCTCTCTCTCTCTCTCTCACACACACACACACACACACACACACACACACACACACACACACACATACACACACAAACACATATAATAAAAACACAGACTTACTACCTTTTTCCTTTGTAGGACTCAATTATGGCAACTTTGCTTACGTTGTCTTTCCCATTGAAAACTTTGTAAACTCCATCTACAGTATCATTGTACTGAAAAATATAAGCAAAACAATTACTCATAGATCAAGTCTATTTAATGTGTCACAACATGTGCATCTAACTTGCTTTCCCATTTCTCATTTAGGGGCCATTCACCATCATTCTGTATTGTTAAATATTTTAATGGTAGAATATAAAAGTTACCTAGCAATAACTGCTAGGTGCTGAGACAAAATATAAGAAAAGAATTAACAAACACTGAGGGGCACCAGTGCTGACACAGCCATGGAGCAAGAGTCAGTGATCTTCACTGTCCCTAGCATGTCCTGGTGAGGACACGTTGATCTAAACTCATGAGAATAACAACAGATTTCTAAAAGTATTCTAAATTTTCAAATTGTTAATAGTGGTCACTAAAAGGAAGAAGATTATTCAAGCAAAATGAATGATTCTGCTAGCCAAAGAAGGAGCTGTGATCATTTGATTCAAATAATAATTGACAATAATTCCTTCAGGTTTCCCAATTAATATTTAACCAGTATATATCTGTATAATCTGAAACACTAACAATAAGGAAATGGAAAACCCAAGGAATATTTCTATACAGCGTCCGATGATATAGCAGTCAAAGCAGACGCTTGGTTGGGATCACACTTGTAACTCAGAACCTAGAGCTGTAACTACATACAACTACGTACAGCAGGAAGGTACACCTTCTTCATCACTAATCACTGTTCTGTGAAACTGAGGCACAAGCTTCAGTAAGTGAAGCTTGCTGAATATCTCAAGTAGAAATTCACAGTAGCTTTTTAATCCTTTAAAATTCTAAAGGTCTAAAAATGAGGAAGGAGGTGATCAATATGTTTGAATTTTAAGACAAAAACATAGTAACCTTGGTTCTTCAGAACCAATAATTAAAATTAAACATAACATGCAAAGATTTACAGATGAATTTTCAGTTGTCTTCAAGAATCAAAATTTGATTAATTTTTAAATTAAAATGAGTTTAGTCAAACTCATTAAAGAATTTTTAACTTACAAACCTTACAGCATATAAGGTCGAGACTTTAAAAATGAATTCATTATATATGCTCAGAATAACTAAGAATTCTAATATGCAAAACTATAAAAATTTCCCCAATGCCATTTTATTTCTATAATTAAAGATAACAATGTCCTCATGTACATTTGGTACTTACAGGATAAAACACTCCAACTGTGGTAGAAATAGGATACGGAACCAAACTCAGAAATGGATCCTTGTAACCCCACAGCAGTTCTTTCAAGGTTCTATTTTGGAACATGGACGACTTGGACTTCTTGATGAGTGAATTGAGCACAGATTGAACAAACGAGTTTGTGTATATATGTGGCGCAGCCTACGAAACATAGATCACTCTTTGAGAAATCAGTATATGCCTTTTCCTAAAGAAGTGGACTAAACATAGATCACTGTTTGAGAAATCAGTATATGCCATTTCTTAAATAGGTGGACTAAAGGTAACAATTAAATTTAATTAAAATACAACTAAGCCTTCAAAAATCTGTCAATTTCTGTCTAGACTAAAGTTATAATTTGTGTCATTTTTCTAATTCCGTCACGACTACATTTTTTTCTGAATAATTTCTAGCCAGAGGAAGACATTCAAATTAAGAGGTGTTATAAAATGATACTTAAGTCGATTAGTGGACAAAATAAAATAAACTCATGGTTTTTATAACTGAAAAGAAAGCTAAAGCCAAGTGATGAAGGTGATTAGATGAATTACGACAGAGTCTGACTGCACTCTTCCACACGGTAGCTATTAATCCACTCACTGCCACAGCCAGATTGAGAACTGTGAAGGTGTCATTCTCGGTTCCGACAGACAGCGAAGGCTCAAAGATTGCTCCGTTGGGCTGTACAAAAGAGACAGTGTTGTCCTCACGGTTCTGAGTTATATTCTCCTTGGCTAGGTAACGAACTCTGAAATAAGGAGAAACCAACAAAATGGGAAGAAATCAATGTACTGTGTGACCACTAGATATCAAATGTCTCGATTCATTCAACAACTATTTTAACCCAGAACAATTTACATCAACTCATAGAATTACAGTGGTAAATAGCTATTTAACACTCCATCTCTGGAAGTCTAATCAGAAAGGGTCTTAAACCTGGGGATAGGAAAATGGAATAGTACTGAGTTAAAATAAATGATGGTCTTGGGAAATCAAAGTGGAATGGGTTGAAGACATTTTGGCAATAATTTCATGTGATGGTCCAAGTGAATAGAAATGAACATAAGAAGTATTAAAAGTAGCAAGTACAAAATACTGAAGATGATGATGATGTGGTTTGAGAAATTCAAGTGTTTGAGTTCTGTTTAATTATAGAGTGAGAGAAAAACAGTTGGTGGTAATAAAAGGCACAAACAAGTTTTTAAAAATTAAAAGGGCTATATAATTAAATAGTGGTCTTTATCCTGAGGGTAAGGAGGTCAGCGAGTATGAGTGTATTTTTCATATTAGAAAGACCTCTCAAAGTGTGTAATCTATCCAACATTCATGCTGTAAGTTCATTTGTGAAACCAACAAGGAGCAACAGAGTCCATTTAAAGGGGTCCAGAACTAATTCTATTCCTTCATTTTATCTCTGGAGTTCTTATTTCTAGTCTTTTGGCTCAACAATTGCAATACTTTTCATGACTGTGTTAAAAGATATTGTTTTGTAAAAAAACACTTTGTTGGTACAAGCTATCAATTAAAGTTAAATAAGGTAGACATCCCTCAGAACACTTTTCTATACCTGGATGCCAAGTGTATGAGGAGAGTTATGACTACTGTATAGATTGAAAAAAGCATGAGCCTACAAGTTTGATATGAAATGTGAATTCCTGTGGAATACAGATTATGGGGACCCATGCACATTGTGACTTTGCGTTTTTTCAGTATTTTTTTTGTACTTCTTGGCATGTTTCAGCTCAGGCTGACCTTGAACTCTGTAGGACAGGAAGGACATAAATTAGCTATATGCCGACCTTTCCAGTGCTGTAGTTACAAAGATAAACCGTCACACCTGACTCTAACTTCTCCATGCATAAGCAAGGTAATGGCCATATTACTTCAAAACATGGTTTAAATAAAAATAAGAACTTTTATTGTTTAATGAAAAGTATCTGTTGAGTGAGATACTTTCACAACCTAAGAAAATCTGAAACATCTCAAGGCACTAATTCTTAATAATGATTTTGTGATAAAATAACTATTTTGAAATTAAGGTACCTATTAATAATAACTCAAGTAAGCCTACAGCAACTTCAGAAACTTTGATGCAGTTATGACTAAGTGAAAGAAAACCTAAATAATTTTGGATATTTTTTTCCCTTAAATAATACTTACAACCTTAAACCAGTAGATGGCACTCAGTAAGAGAAAAATCAGTAAAATATGGTCTCCTCTTAAAAAAGTTCTTTTGAAAGAACATAATCACTCTCTTCTTAAAATAAAAAAAGGAAACCTTGGAATGTATTGGTTAATAAGATTAAGGCAAATAAGTTGCCAAAGATGTTTACTTGATGCCTTCGTTAGTATTCTTGTCAAAACAAAGATAAAATTAAAATTTAAAATAACCAAAGGGACTACAGTAATCAGAGTCATGATAGGTTGGGGTATAATTATGATATTAAACCAGGTAATTTTATGCTTTGACCATGTCTTATATTGTTAGTCAATGCTTCACCACGTCATTCTAGCAGTTCTTTACCAAATCAACCAGTGGTTCTGTTTTAAGAGGCATATTTTCCTACAGCCTTAATTTAAATTGAATTCAGAGCCAGGAATGATTTTACCTAGTATATAGAAAACCTTCAAAATAGTAACTTTTTTAAAGCGGTTGATTATCCTCCATTTATTCCAAAGATTCTAAACAAGCTAAGCTAAAGAAATTTCGTCGTTTGTTGATGTCATGAGACAAGATAACTCACACTTCATCAAGGCCAATTTGAAATTGCCATACAAAGGAGAGCTTGCTGTCTGTAAATTGTATCTATAAATCCTACTCCTTGCCAGCTTTCTCTGTTGCCTTGACAAACGAAAAATATGTACCTAATTTGCCGCTTTAAGTTTTATGTGGAGCTAGACTCTAAGTTGTAGGAATGAATCCTATAGGACACACACACATACTTTCTAGAAGAATATAACTAGGCTTAATTGCTATGATTATACTTCTTTAGACCCATAAAATCCTTAAAGGTGAAAATCAGTATTGCTAAACAAATAAAATTTTAAGCAAAAATCCCAAACAGAGAATCATTATCCCTAAATAACAACAACAACAGCAGCAGCAACAAGGGCATGAAAGGTTCTTAAATTCTATTATCTATTCTCTTCTTCTCACACTTGGTCACTTTAGGCATATATTTTATGCTTTGGTCATTTTAGGCATATATTTTAGACTTCATTTTTAGTGTCTTATCATGGATTACAGATTTCATAGATACAAACTTAGATACCATATATACAAACGTAGATACCATCACATTTCTTAGAAATTAGATATTCATAGCTTGCTAATAAGTACAATAATATAAACATATTTTCTTTGCAGTTATAAAAACAGTTTTCCTTGGCCAAATTGTGAATTGGTGATATTTGCACTAAATAGAAAACTGTTAAAGCATGTTAACCCATAGATTGTATGTTGGTATAGTAGGAAGCATGTTAGCCCATAGATTGCATGTTGGTATAGTAGGAAGCATGTTAGCCCATAGATTGCATGTTGGTATAGTAGGCATGACCTACTACATTACAACAACTACTGCTTTGTCTTCATAATTTAGAGTGTCAGATGTTAATCTAGAAACGTGCTTTAAAAGGGATAAAAAATAAACAATGACATAATGTACAAAATTCTTAGGAACTACAACTGTGGATTATAAAGATAATTAGGAATACAATAATGTGAATATAATTTAATTATGTTACATAAGTGACGTGGGAAGTCCTTCTATATATGTGCTGCTTTTATTGGATAATGAATTAAAAAAACTGTTTTGGCCTATAGCAAGACAGAATTTAGCTAGGCAGGGAAAACTAAACCGAATGCTGGGAGAAAGAAGGTGGAGTCAGCGAATAGCCACGAAAATCTGAGACAGATGCTCAGGATGGAACTTTTTTACCCAGTAAGCCACAGCCACATGATGACACGCAGATTAATGGAGATGGGCTAGGTTAGAATATAAGAGTTAGTCAGATATATGCTTAAGCTATTGACCAAACAGTATTGCAAATAATATGACTTTTGTGTGATTATTTCTGGGCTGATCAGCCGGGAACTAACTGGCAGCCTCCTACAACACATAAGTAGTTGTGTTTCTCCTTGAGAGGAAATCACATAAATGCGTGAAGAATGATACAAAATACTCAACAGTGTTCTCATGGGAAATTAAAGTTATTCCTAATTCACAGCCAGCGTAGTTTTACAGTGCGTTTGACAGCTTTGAGAGTTAAAAAAAAAAAGAGGATCTATGGTTTTAATAGAAGAAAATGTATGCAGAAAAATGATTATCAGTCCCTATATCTGTGAATGTGGACAAATATCCTCCCTTTAGACTGTCTGTTTTGTTTTTTTTTTTCTGCATACAGTGGTAGTTCCTGACTGATTATCTCTCCTAGACTCATTCATTTAAGATTCTATTCATAATCTTATTAAATCAACCATCAGAGCACTTAAGATGAAGGTATAGCATAATGAGACAATAGAAGGTTTAAATTGCTATGTAAATCTCCACACCTAGACAACCTCAGCACTTGCCATTAGGCAAAATCATTTTAGCTTGTGGTTCTCAAAGTATCTGAAACACACAGAGGAGTTAAAAACCTACAGGCAGAGGCTTTAACTCCCTTGGCATAGAGGTTGGTGTTGTTGCCATTGTTCCCAGCCTAGAGCCATGCCGTGGCAATCACAGTTGTAAGATTCTTAATTCATTTTACCATGTTCACCATGTACACTTCAAACGTTCAACATGCTCACTGTGGAATTAGGAACACGACAAAAGTGTCAAACAAAACACCCGTAAGTTGTGGAGGGCAGTTATCTGAGAGCTTTAAGTTGATAATAAGTTCTATAGTTCTTTTCTGCACAATCAAAATCTGCTAACAGTTGAATGCCACATATGTATAGCAACACAAGGAGTTGTTAAACCTATAGAGAAAAGATCCATTACAGGCAAGGTAAGAAGTAAGCTAATGGCAAGGAAATAAATACATTTCAATACAATGGAGCTTCCTGGGAGGAATACTTCTCAGAAATGACGTGAGAACACTGCTGAGTCTCAAGAACTCGCTCACCTGTATGTATAAGGTCCTCTCTGTTTCACTTTGATTTTGTCGCTGTTCTTTGCCACATCATCTGGATTTTGCACATCAAAGATCCAAAACTGTCTGTACACAGTGGTGCCTGTTTTAACCCAGTTTTGGTAAGCAGTTGTTCCTTCTTCAAGGACAACTTCCTGTGGAAAATCAAACAAGTTTGGGTTGTGTCTTTACAATGAACACGGACACTTCTAAGACCTTGTTATACTTTGACTAAAAGGAACAACTTGAGAGCACTTGTGTAACTTGGTCACACACTTAAGGCAGAAACGTTGTCCCCGTAAAGCACCCTCTCTTGGTTAAAGTTGATGCAGAGAATCTGTGTGAGAGTGTCAAAGCCATCCTTGTCATGTTCTAAAGGCAGCTTTCACGTGAACTCATGTCAACACTTCCTTAGTCAACAAAACAGGAAATTAAGCTAATTCTAAAAGTTATCGCACCGAAGACACTTTGCCAGGTATAGTCTTCTATCCTTGAGGAGCAGTGTTGGGGAGACACCAAGGACAAATGCTGAGAGAAAACTTAAGTACTATTGAGAGTTTCACCCAGCAACAGCACCAAAACCCATCCTTCTTCCCAAGTTTGGCAATTCAAGGGACTGGGACTGATCTTCGTTAAATGGAGATCATAAATGCTCACGATGAATTACGTAAGTATGGATTTTCCTCTTTGGAATCCCATTCAACATGACCCCTGGAAATCACTGTATTTTTGCAGGAATACCCGATTCTATTTCCAAAAGATATAACTGCTTAATTTATCACTGTACTACTAATTTTCAAAGAAAAAAACAAGATTAAGAAGGAATATTGTCTGTCTGTCTGTCTGTCTGTCTGTCTCTCTCTCTCTCTCTCTCTCTCTCTCTCTGTGTGTGTGTGTGTGTGTGTCTGCATGTGTGCATGCGTGCTTGTCTGTCTGTCTGTGTGCGGCGTGATACACATTAGAAATCATGTAAATGAGTTGTGCTGGAAATACACAAGAAGAAACTATGTAACAAAGGAACTGAACCGTGTTCTGTTACAAGCTGCCTCCTGTTTAGGAGATTTGAGACCAAGTGGGAAGCCACAAAGCCCCTTAGGGCGCAACTCATTGTCTGCTAGGTAAGAGAGTTACCATAGAGACTAGCCCAGCTGCTGTCCAGGGCAGTCACTCTCTGAACAGGAAGTCCACGAAGTCATAGCAGCTAATGCAAAGAAAGAGAGTTTGTAGCTGGTAGAAATTCCCATTAAGTGATTTGAAAAGAATGCCTAAGTCCAAGAGTGTGTAAGGAGAAAAGGAAGGAACCTATTTCACAGAAACTTAGCCTAGTGGAATCGATGAACACAGGGACAACATAGCCTACTTTTCTTTCCTCACCTGGAAATATTAGTTCACCGAATGACGGGGTCAGGAAAGGGTAAGAAGCATTTGAGGTTGAACCTCCGAGAAAGCAAATGGCTGTCGCAAGTGCAGCCCAGTCAAGTAGTATCACAGTGGCTGAGGAAATCCGCCTCACTGACCCTTCCACCAGTCCCCTGTTGCTTCACACTGTTACTAAATTTCCCTGTCACACACACACACACACACCCTGGTCATGTCTACTCTTCGATCGTGGATGTGAAATCAAGTTTCATGTCTTTGGGAATCATGTTGCTTAATGCAGAGCACAATGGGAGTCGAGAGACCAGAAGGAGGCAGCAGGCTAGGATGGGTTTGAAACTGTCGTGGTGTGTCCCAAGGACTCTTGAACGAGGGCTGCTCGGGAGTGGTGTAGGCAGATGCACTGGAACAAGAGCTGCTCATGTGATGTTCAGATTTCTAGTGCTTTTCTGTTAGAGTATCCTTGAAAAAAAGACATGCTGCCAAAATGTAGTCTTCCGCACTAGCCCAGTATTAGGTCACACTTACAAAACTAAGACTACATGCTTTTCTTAAAATAAAGGTGTTTGTGAATGTCAAAGCTGAAATCTGTATTGATTCAACTATGTCAGAAGACTATGAGAAAAGACCCCCCCCACACACACACACACAAGCATCAACAGGTCATAAAATTTATAAGGCCCAACATAATAGCTATTAGGGGTCTTGTGTCATTAAAAGTACAGATTCATTTCAGTCTTCATGAAAATAAGTCACTACACTCTTCTGAACCTGAAATGGTTTCAGACTGTACGTGTTGTTTTGTTCTGTGAACAGAGCAGCCGCTGGACTGGTGGGTGGGGCAGGAAGAGAGCTGTCATTCAAAGACTGAGATGTACACACTAACTTTGAAAGTTATGTGGGTGAGCATTCTTGTAATGTAATAGCAACACCAGGAATGCGTGTGTCATTCACATGACCGTCAAAGTAATAATTAAGATAACTTTATATTTTTCTGTACTGGAGTAGAGGAAGCACAAAAACTGAAAGAAAATGCCTTAATGCCCAAAGAGGTCATAAAAACTGAGAATCATGGGTAGAACGCTCAGTATGCAGTGAAACTAGATACCATACTAGAAACTAGATACTAGAAACCTGTGTGGATTCAGACAGATTATTTCAGTTATTTATATCTTTATTTCCTCCTAATGTAAAGGTTAGATATGTTGAGCCATATGAACTAAGCACATTTAGAAGCAAATAACATATGGATGACATTTGAACACGGTTTGTCTTCACCTCACGAATTATAGTAGCTAAGAAGTGTGGGCTGAGCGGCATGAACACACAGAAGCCATCCGGCAAGTGCTCACTGCTAGTACTGTGGAGACAGACTCCATGTGCTAGAGCGAAACCCACCATCATTTCCTTCCCAGGCTGCCCAAAGTCTGTGGTCAGGTATTCGCTATCTAATGCAGTCATGTGACAGTTACAATACTACATGACATTTCTTTTTCTGTTACTTAATCAGTGATGATTTTTACGTCTTCTGCGTTAAACACTTCCTTCAAAGGCAGATGTTTGTCCTTCCCCCGCACATCCCATCAACCCTGTACTGGTTCTAAGCAGGACAGTATGGTCAGCAGTATGATAGCCATGGTGGGAGTGACCAGCCTCATTCTGTGCAGATTTGAAGCTTCACTTCCCAGGAGGGAATTCTGTTCCCCTACAGTAAATCTGGTCAAATGCTCATGGCTGTGGAAGTTGTAGGCACTAACAACTGTTTTTATTTTGCTGAGTGGACTTGCGCCCTTCCACTGTCTTGTTAATCTTCACCTCCGTGCTCACAGACAAGCCTCAAGCAGTGCTTTGTTCAGAGAAGTTCGTTTTTAGCAGGGGTGGGATGGTTATTGCAGAGATTCCTAACTGGCGAGAGTGGCCAGTGTATGTGAGCACTCAGTGCTGGCTCAGCCTTGAAAGAGGCCCCTCTATCCTACTGCTCTCTTGAAATCTCAGAAACGTCCATGACAAAGGGGCTAAAGGCATGTAGGAACCGGAAGAAGGAAGGAGCATGGTGCCATGCTGTCTCCCAGTCACGGTATGGCTGCTATTCTCAAGAACTCAGACTTCTCAGTGGCTGGCCATTCTGTGCCCAAGGATGGACCCACAGAATTTCATTGGGAATGGGGGGGGAAGAGATCATTGAATCCTACCTGTTCTCATGTGAACAACACAAATTGAACTCATCCTATCACCAGTAATGAAAGAAAATCAGGTAGGCATAGTGTTAGAGAAAAGATATCATTGAGAGGGGACAAATAAGATCATAAGGGGTTACTATGATCAAAATATATTCTACACATGTAGAAAATATCATCAAGAAACTCATTAGTATGCACAATTAAGATAAACTAATAAAATTTCTAATATTTATGTGGTATATCTGCAAAGTTAACGAGAATTCAATAGATTATTGGTGACAGTTATGTTAAAAAGAACAAATGGCTTTAGTGTTAGGATATAATCAATTAAATAGGGAATAAAATGTATTGATGTATATTGGAGCATTAAGAGTCAATATTTCAGAGGTTCGAAAAATTAGCCTTTCATAGTTTATGTAAGAATCTAGAATGAGAGATTTCATCCCGGTTGGAAGTGAACTATATGCTATTGACCATGGAAAGGAAAAGAACCTCACATGTACTGAGTTCTGTTTCTAAATCATTGATGGTGAGCCATTGTTTATATTTCTGTGGAGGGATGTGTGGTATGCATGTTGTTATTTTAACTTAGTTGTTCTACTGTTACTTAATCTCATGCCATTATATGGGAGAATAATCCTTACATATATATTGGTTAAAGACATTTTTACTGGGCTTTTAAGTACCATGAAAGGACATGAATTCTTGCCTAATTTCCAGGAATACTACAACTATATATTATGCAAATATAGACTATTGTCCAAAATTTATCAATTTAATAAATGAGTAGTGGATTCCATTCTCCCCTCCATTTCTAGCTTTGTGCAATCTCCTTTTGACCCTGGTCCTATATTACCCCATTTCCTTTTGTGAAAGATTACACATATATCTCTCATTTCACAATAGTGAGCTCTTGCATGTGGTATCCTGAAATCAATCTCAGTTTTCAGTCTTTAGGAAGTCTCCACTCCTTTGTGAGGCAAAATCCCTCATTGACCGGGAGCTCAGGTTAGACTGCTGGCCAGAACTCCCCAGACATCTGACTCTGTCCCTCCATGGCTGAGGTTACAAGTACAATCTACCATGGCAGGGATTTTACATGGGTTTGAGCATTGAGTTCAGGTTCTCATGTCTGCTTGGCAAATATATCACCAGGACAGCTGTCTGCTCAGTCCCTAGTCGCTGCTGATTTAATGTTCATCAGCCAGGAAACATTTCATTTCGGCTTCCCTTTGTATCAGTTTTCCTCTTAACTTCTAAGAAATTATACTCCCTATTCCTGTTTCATAAAACCCAGATTTTTTTTCTTTTCTGTTTCTCCTCGCTTTTGACAATGCAGAAGTCTGTAGTAAGCAATCCTTCTCCTCTGGACACTCAACCCCTGGAAGGCAATGTGTTTGTTCAGTTTTATCTGTAACCTCACAGCAATCATCAAATCTGTCAGAACTCTGACCTTTGAATACAGACTGATGTTCATGTCAAGCCACTTATAAAACTTCGGTGCCTTTCACTGTATCTATTTCCATCAACAAATTAGGTGGGCATATTCTGGAATGCCACATTTATTCCTCTCTCCCCTGATTTAGTCCCCCTATGGGAAATAACAATGCATCTAGGAATCCATCAATTTTTCTAAAGTATTACCATTTTAGTCCTTTTGCAATATAATGGGCCTGTAACCAAAGACATTTCTATTAGTGTAATTTTAATCTCACTTCTATAGAGGTTCTGTCCCACAATGCTTATTCTTTTGAAGATTTCATGTTTTCGTTTCCCAACCACATTCATTCTAGGATCATAGTATTCAAGGTTATATCATTTAGTCTCTAATTTTTCGTATTTACTACTTAAGATGGAATGCTGGTTTAAGAGATTGTAAAATAGGTCAAATAATATCACATGTTAATGAAAATTAAATCAATTTTATATGGGAAACTCCTAGTAATACTACTAGTTAGTTGATGACATTTATCTCTAAATTTGTGTTTCTTATATTATTCTGAAAATAATATGCCAACTGTTTTTTACATCATCAATTACTCTTTTTCATAGTGTTTAAAACTTCACAAATCTAAGTATATTGCTTTATACCCGACTCTCTTATATTCTAGTAATTCTGCAAAATTCTCTATCTTTCGATGTTATACAATATATTCTGATCGTTTCCCTCTCCTTCCCCAATTCCAACTTCTCTCAGAGCCTTCCCGCTTACATCACCCTATGGATTCTACTTCACAGTCTCTCTCTCTCCCTGTCTCTCTGTCTGTCTCTCTGTAAAAAATTAAAATTAAAGAAACAAACCAAAAACAATAAGACAAACCAAGCAGAAAACCTAAACCAAACCAAACAATGAAACATGGTGTCCATTTTGTCTTGGCCAACTACTTGTTGGCATGGAACCTCTCCTGGTGCATAGTTTAGATACTCAGTGAACTTCATTGAAGAAGAGTGATTTTTATTTTCTTCCCCAGCAGAAATCAACTGTAAATAGCTTTTAGGTAAGGGGTGGGACTTTGCGTCCATTCCTCCTTCTCTGGGCTGCGGTTTTGTCTATTTTGAGCGTTTGCAGGTCTTCTGACGCTGCTAGTCTCTGTGAGCTCATATGTGCCTGTGCCTACAGTGTCCGAAGGCACTGTTTTCTTGTAGCCATCCACTACCTGATTTTCCGGCCTTCCTAACTTGCCTTCCATAGAGATCTTGAGCTGTTCCTTCTTAAGTGCATTCAGCTGCATCCCACAGCTTTCCCTTACTGTTAATCAGTCCTTTTGAAATTTCCAACACATCCTTTACGGGCTTTTCAAATTAAATACTTCTTCAAAAATCAAATAAAATTTCATTGTGTCTTCTTCCATTTGCATGAATAATCTATTTTTCTTCCTACATAACATTGATTTTCATATTATACACAATTTAGCCCTATATTCTAAAAGCTTTGTCCTTGTTCTTGCACAAGACACACGTTTTCTTAGATAGTTCTTATACTTGTTGAAAAAAAAAACTTTTATTTTGCTCGCTCCCAATTATTCATTCTATAAATTAAATAAAACTCTCTTTTTATAAGCTCCCTTTGTGATCTCTGAGAAAGTTATTAAAGATTTAATATAAAATGGTGTTAGCTTTCATGTATCACTCAAGAAAGGTTATGTAATTCAATTGTGCTACATAAAGAAAAGATTAACTATTCAGCCATTGTCCATGTTAGTCATGGGAGATTGTGACTTTTTGTTCACAAGAAAGTTCTGGTCCATGTGTTTACACAGGTAATGCTCTGCAATGATCCAGGTGGAAACCACAAGGGACCAAACAGAAAGGGACCGAGCAGTGGCAGTTCCATTTCCTCTCCCGCCTACACCCTTCTTTGTAATTCTACAATTCTAATACTACCAAGCAAAACTGGAGAAGACATTGAAGGGGCTATGTTTCAAATAAAAATTATGCCTAATCTGTATATAGCATGCATATTTCAATATGTGTACTGCAAAATATAGCATACATTTTATTAAATGTAAACTGCTGGAGAAATGTAAGAAGAGATGATCATTAATTAGTTATCAAGAAACATAGTGTGTGTGTGCGTGCGTGTGTGTGTGTGTGTGCGTGTGTGCGTGCGCGTGTGCGAGTGTGTGCGTGTGTGTGTGCGTGTGTGTGTGCATGTGTGTGTGCGTGTGCGTGTGTGTGCGTGTGTGTGTGCGCGTGTGTGCGTGCGCGTGTGCGAGTGTGTGCGTGTGTGTGTGCATGCGTGCGTGCGTGTGTGTGCGTGCGTGTGTGTGTGTGTGTGTGTGTGTGTGTGTAGGAAGTCTTACTTTCAACACTCTGCATAGTGAGATGGCAATAAAGGAACTCAGTGAGAGAGAATCTTTCACCTTACAGATTTAGCATTTGTAACGAAAAGAAAGCAAAAATCCCAAAGTAGTAACATCTATTTGTGAATAACAATAATGGAAGTTCATTTTTACATTAATTCCATTAAGCCAATGCTCCTGTGAATAGATATGAAATTTGCTTATATCTCAAGGATTGCCATAGTGCCAAAAATTAAAGAATGGATAAGAGACAAAAGGTCTTGGTATTAATGAAAATTCTAGTGAAAATTAATATTAATATGTCTGACTCTCCTCGCTGCAGTACAGTTACTGTCTATCTAGGTTGCTAGGATCAGACCAGTCTAGGAACTGAGGTCATTGCTCCTGGCTATTGCTCTTGGTCACTGTTAGTTGATAGTTTCTCAACTGAACACGGGTGCTTCTGGGCAGGACAGGCGCAACAGCCCTTTCCCTGCCTTTGAGTATGATGTCGAGAGCTTTATTTCATTTGTGACCTCTATTTCCAAACTGCTGACACCGCTTGAATTTCCAGCTCTCCGGCAGGATGACAGGAGATGGGCTTCCCCACATTATATATGGGAAATCTTCCATTCATTTATCTTCCTTTGAATGTGAACCTAATTAAAATGAACTAGGCTGAGAGATGATGATGAATGTATCCATCTTCTTAAATCATTCCAATCTGAGCTAAAACTCCACCTTATTGATGTATGACAAAATGTGCCCTATATAACATGTTCCCTGAACTTTCGAGAGAACCAGATCCTCAGGTGAGTAAACACTTGAGTAAACACTGATTCTATGCATTAGTAATGACTATTATCCCTATTTAAAAAGAGGAGTTTTCCAGGCATCCTAATCAAATGATAAACACTTTTTAACATGTACACCACATAGATACACACATTTTCTCATTGTTATTGAAAATGCAACTTCTATTATTAAAATATCTTTAAAAAATACACTATTTCTATTCAAAAACATGCCAGTGTACTCTCCAAACACTAAGATAATTATTTCTACTACACCACATGACTGTTACCTGAAGTTTTATCAAAATTTTCTATACTTAAACTTAGAAGTACATTCATGTCCAATTTACACTATACTCATAAGAGTATCTGGAGGTTAATTTTGCATTCCGTTGCGATGTTTCACAAGGCATACTTCATCATGTGGGGCTGTGGTGAGTCTCATCACCTTCCTATCCAATGCACAAAATGGCCAGGTCGCACAAAACCAGCATCCAGAGCAACATCCACAGAGACATGATAGAACAAGCCAACACCCAGCAGGTTTTCTCGGCCGCCTGTACCTTTTTGATTGTCTTCTGGATGAGCATGTCCCCTACTGGCATGAGAACGCCCCCAAACACAGCCAGGACCGCACCAATGACAGCTCCGGCGATGAGCCCCCAGTTCCGATTGCAGCCCATCTTCCTCGTGCAGCTGAAGGATCGAGGTGGAGCACTTGTTCCTCACCAACGGCCAGGTACGATTACTGTGTTTTCTGCGTGTCCTGATTCTGCCATTCGAACATGTCATAAAGCAGGAGCTTACGTAGCAGCACAAAAAGATCAAGGTACAAAGAAAGCATGCCACCCGAACAGATAATTCTGCCCATTAACGAGAAACAAGTATTTTTTGTGTGGCTCACCAAGCTGGTTTTCTATGTTCTTCTCCCCCTCTTGCTCCTAAAATCCCACTAGAAGGAGAGAATATCAAAGAGACTGCTTGTTTTTTTCCCCATTCTAATTCTTCTGCTTTACACGTTTTTTTTTTCCCCTGGGTGATTAACATATTATTATCTTATCTAAGCAGAACCTTGTGGACTTCTCATTCTCCTGCTCCCTACCACCCTACCATAGGGTGCTCCTTTATACTCTCCCCCTCCTATCTACAGTCTGCACCCAAACAGAAATGTAAACATTCTGATAAGAATTCTCCTGAAAACCAAATGTGGCTAGCCTGGTATTCTCTGTCTGCCAAAGCATCAAGGCAATGGGAACATACCTTATTCATGAACAAACGGCAGTGGCGATTTGCAAGAAATAGGCTGGTGGGGCTCAGAAAGAATCAGACTTCAAATCATTTGTGAGCTACCTGTCAAAGCGAGAAAGCAGAGGAACAACACATCATCACAAAATTAGTACTACTGTATTTTTAAATGTAGCTGTACGTGTTAAAGAAAATTCCACGTTTCTGGCATTTAAGTTTGTGACAATATTCAATAAACTTTTAAAAGTATATATGACTTATAATTTAATCATTAATGACTTTTGGTAGAACACAGGTTAATGAACTTAATGAGTACACACATATTTTATTTGGGTGTAGATTTAACAATAGGTTTTCCTTTTGTTTTTCTTAAAGATTCTTTTACATAACCAATTGTAGTGCCATCCATTTTTTTCCTATGTAGGGATCCTTGTCAATCCTTTTATATAAGGTACTATTGTTAATATGTATATCATGCAGTCAGTTTATTTTGTGACACCATGTTTTGCGTGCTTATCATGCAAGATTGGAAGAAAGCAATTTATGGAATCACTGGATCCTGCTGCAACAAAATTATTAAAATTATTAAAGTTGTGTCACTTTTTACAATGTTTGAGGAGGAAGCTGGGCTTCACTGACAGTTTTATGATGGTCTTTCACCTTCCTTAGCGTGCTGTCAACTGTGGATTTGTCCTCATAACAGTTTTGTTTCACATCCAAATGTCCATGGCCGAGAGGAACACCGATGTCAACAGAACCGAGAGAAAACCGAGACACACAGAGAAGACTTTGGCAACACCTCATACAGCCATATTTCACAAAGACGGAGAAGAACACACGGTACAGGATCTTTGCTGACAACTTGACAACAACTGTAACCCGCGGGGCTTCCCTTTGCCTAGCCTCACTCCCGACACATCCTTGTAAAGCTGAGACTTTTCCGGAAACACAGCATTTCAACCAAGCAAAGAACTCGTGAGGAGTACCTGCTGCACACCAAGAATCCTAGCTGTGAAGCAGCAGTCACAGCAGAGCGACCCAGCTGGCACGGCAGAGATAAGACTCTGGAGATGAAATAAAACCTGAGCTTTCACCCTCCTTCCAGGTAACAGTGAAGAAAAGATCCAGCTGCTCTTGACTTTTCTAATATTTCAAATACGATCTACAGTGAAAGCAGTAGTTTCCAATATGAGTAGCAGAAGTGGTCCTTCACCGGTGTTTGGTCTTTCTCCAGTTGTTGCCCGGGAGACTAAAGGTCTCACAAGTGGGATTGCGTAGCAGGGTGATAACCCAGTGACCTTTGCTCCTGATAAACTCTGTGCCTGCTTATCACTTCTTAGACTTGTTTAAGAAAAAGTCTTTAAGAACGTGCGCCTCTACCAGTGTGGCACATGATCATAGCACTGGACAGGAAATCTGTGTGCTATAGTGTGAGGACATGGGGAAATTTAAGGAACTTTGCTTAATTGGGAGTTAGTTGAGGCCCTGGGTTCAAAAAACTTTGAGTCATCAAGAGCTAGTAGAAAACAGGAGCCTTTGCAAAAGAGTAAACCACCAAGTGCACCTAGCACCTAGTCACCTGTCGACACCCAACTTTGTGGTCCAGACAGAAGCAGACGTACCTGCTCGGGGGGAGGGCAGGGGGCATGCACAAAAGTAAAAGTAACTGCTTACAGGGAAAAAGGGTGTGCAGAAGGAGTTCATCCCTGTATCTAGCAAAATCAACCCTCTTGACCCTGAGTAAACCTGGCTTGCGGTTAATGTCTATATATGTCAAGCGCAAATGAGGAAAAGGAGCTCTCCCGACTGTCCTGTGTCGTGTGTGGTATCTGAGCTCCCAGCCTGGCTGGAAAGAAGAAACCTTGCTTTTGCATTTTGGACTTGACTGGATCCCAGTGGTCTCTCTGGGGGTCTCAACTTGGGCACAGCAATAGAAGTTCAGCAAATATAAATTAAATCTAAGTAAAAACACACAGTTACTGCTTTTGGAGAGTTATTTAATGCCCCATATGAATATCATTAAAAAGTTCGTTGGGGCAGCAAGAATGCTCAGTGTGTAAGGGCACTATATGCCAAGTTTTACAAGTGAATCCTGGCACCTACAAGGCCAAAACAGGGAATTAAACCCTGCAAGCTTACACACACACACACACACACACACACACACACACACAACTCTCACACACAGTTTTGTAAATAAATGCTAGAAATTATTCAGTGAAAGCATTTCCAGTTCTGACAAGAAGAGCCTAAAATGACCCTGAAGTCCCAGTATTGTTTCTTCTGAACTAGATGTGCCCTTATTCGTCCTTTGTTCAATTCTATGTTAAAATACCGTTGTGAAGATACATTTTCAGAATCCTTTTTGCTTACTGAATTATCCTAATGCATGCTAAGAAAGAGTTTCTATAGAAGATGGAGAGCTAAACAGCACCTGTTGTAGCGTCCAAGTAACCGAGACTTCTCTATAACACCTAGAAATCAATCTTAGGATGTATGCATCAGTAGATTGGGCAATAGAAAGAGTCGGGTACAGTCTGAGTTCTGTCTGCTTCAAACTGAAGTGAGACAGTCCACGCATCCCACTGATGCTGAGTCACCTTTCTCAGGATATAGAAGTATGAAGAAACATATTTTGTTGGATCAAAGTTAAATATTAATGTAACTATTTATTAAACATGCTTTCAGCTATGTGTGACTGTTTTACAGAGTGGAAAACATGAGTTGCCCACCAGTTCACATTTCTGATGACTGATTCATTATCATTGCATTGTGTCATAATATAGTTTCTGAATTTTCCCTAAAAAGGGGGAAGATCCATGTTACTTGAGTTCACTAATTTTCACTTAGTTCCTTTACATATGAGTAATGAGGAATTCATTGTGAAATCATATATTTTTTTCTCATCGTTCCTGAAATTAAACAGAATGTGTTTCACTGATCTGAAGACATAAATGCTCAGGTTAGCAAATTCAAGCCAGCAGCTTGACCATCCATATTTATCTTCAGAGAAAAGCAGTGTTTTTTTTAACAACTTTCTGTAAATATAGCTATAAAGGAACACAAACTTTGGGTCTAATAAAATGACATTTTCGTAATATCAGAGCTGCTCAAGTTTTCCAATAGGCCATTTCATTTCATATCTTAGATTAATTTTCCTAAAGTCCATTCTTTAGTGAAGATTATTATTTGCAATAAGTTATTTATGGCTTAAAGTACTGAAATTTAGAGGGCAAAGGATAACCAGGAACAGAGAATTCTCTGGACTATTCTCAAAGAAGAGGGGCAAAGAGTGCAGGATCTAAAATGTCACTCGTTACATACCTGTCTTGATTCTAAGGTGGATCAGCTTCTATCTCCTATCTGGTGTATAAAATACATACAGATTCCTCTTCCTGGAATTGTGAGTGGATCCTATATTTTACAAGGTCTTTAAAAGAAGCGAGGGAAGTGGTCTTCTTTTTCCTCTTCCTGTTGTCATGAACTTTGAAGCACAATGCCTTTCCACTACATGGGGAAGCAAGTAGAAACTGAGAGACTGTGCAAAGCCTGGGGTAGGATGAGCTATAAGCAGCCTCTCTGGCAAATAGGCTAAACAATGGAGCAAATTCTCCTGAGAATCTCTAATTATTCCCATGTGTGCTTCAAGCTGGGTTCCCTCGGAAACTCCACCCAGAAGAGGCATGGCCTACAGGTAGCACTTTCTGAGATGTGAACAGTGAAATGTGAAAAGGTTTCAGCGTCAGACTGGGACACAGGGTTTTGTTTTTTTTTTTTTTTTTTATTGGTTTCGTCATCTACTGACAGATGAGCATTTCTACTCTACGTGAAAAGCTTCTTCCACTTTCAAATACAGGAAACAAGGCCATGAGACTCTGCAAAACTGCTATTCTCTTCATGGAGAATCTTCTCTACCCATGAAAAGAGTAGCACCTCCCCATGATAACCTTATGTGACAATACGATGAGGGGAGATTTAATGGAAATAGGATTTTCAAAATGTATTATGGCCTTTTCACACGTTTATCTTCCACCCTGTCTACTGGCATTCAGACAGTCACGTCTATAAACACAACATGTGCACTCAAATCAAACCCATACGAAGAAGTTCAGTTATGTGGTCATACTTGATCATGCTGAAACAAAGGGCCTGAGGCCAACTTTCTAAACGTTTGTGTAGAAATAGTACTCTCAGGTTAAACTGCACATATGTTTTGGTATTAAACAAGAGCTCAGAGAAGAACTAAATGGTAGAAGAAGGGAAGAACTATGACCTTTCTTTCAACTATGCCTCACAGGGGTTCTAAACCACCACTGCAGAACTCAAGGATTCTGCAGAAAACTTAGAAATAGCTTGATAAGGTGATCTCTAAGACCTTGTCTCATTGAAGTCAGTAGAATCTTTTGTATTTCTCATATGTCCATTTCCAGCTTAATAGATAATATGCTGGCAAATATTTCAGCAAACATAAACAAAACAGGTGTTTGTAATGTTAAGAAATCATTCCACATAATTGAACTTAGCAAATTACAATAAAAACGTGTCTTGGTGAGAATCTTTCGTAAACAATAAAGAGTTTGTACTATGCACATGATACCCCAAATTTTGCAAAGTAAGTCTGTCTCTTAGAGTCAGAACAAGGGAGAACTACAATCTTCCAATGATTTCTTTAGACACATTGGCTTAAACATAACAGCAGGAAGATCCCTTCAATGAGCAACAAATTCAAAGTTGATGATACAAAAGTATTACCTTCTTTCCTAAGCCTGGAAATCAATTTTTATGGTTTCTATAACCTGAGTTCCTAAATTGTTGACAACGAATAGACACAGCAATGACCTAGGCTCTGTCTGCTTTAACACAGAAATGAAGTAAGACAGGAACTATAAGCTATGGGTAAAAATAGTTTAATAATTTAACCCTAAGTAGGAATGCTATTAGTGTTTCCTTCCCTACCCTAAGTTCTGTGATAGTTAGAAGATATTCAGGCTTTGAAATCTGAAATTAGGAAATAAATATTTATTTCTAGGTTTTCATAAATTAGCTTTGATTCTGTTTTCTCTGAGTGGTAGTAGATTAAGCAAGATTGCAAGGGCTCAATAAAATCAAACATGTTAAGGTATCAATAATCCCACCATAAGAAATTAAGTTTTACACAAAATGAGTTTGGGGTATTATGCAATATCATTTTAAGCAATTATAATGCAGGGATAGCTGTTACTTCATGTTGCTCAATAGCATGATTTGGAAAATTCCACTAAATATAATCATATAAAATACATAAATATTTTCAAATTTCAACAAAATGAATATGTGAACTAGTCACTCCCTCAAACCATGTTACTTGGAATTTTAGTTAAGTTAACTATAACTTCTTGGATTAAATTACAAAGTAGTAACATAGTTGGTTTCTTCAGAAAATCAAGAGCAAAATAGGCAAATAACACAAATTTATTCAAATTAATTGAAAAAACCCACAATCTTCATTAAAGAGAAGAGAAACAACCAGTACTTTCAAAATGAATTCCCAAGTTTTCAGTACACTCTGTCCAAATACCACTCCCATTGTTAACTTTAACTTTTTCCCCAGGCCAACCTATTATCTGATAATCTGAACTCGGTTTATTGTTCTGCTTTAATAATTATCTTGGTAGAAAGTGTTTGTTTACATTACTTTTCATTTATAGACTCTCAAAGATTCCTGGAGAATCAACTTGTAAAACTTTTTGAAGATTTTGTTCTTATTTATTCACAAAACAATACTTACAACAATGTTTTCTTGAATTTTTAAAAGGCATTACCTACTTAAAATCATCTCACAAAGAACTGAAAAGTCTTGGAACCCTTGCATTTTCATAAACAATTTAAATTAATTGCAAAGAATTTATGCCATTTATAGTTATTTATAACGTTATTTAATTAGTCAACTTACCTAGAATGATTTATCTACTATCTATTCTTTAAACTTAAAATTATGATTTATGGAAATGATTTACTAATATTTGAAACAATTTTTTTGTATTTTTAGAGGTATTGATTTTCCTATTCATTTTACATTTAATATTAAACAGTATACTAATACATACACACTAATTAAACTTTAGGTCATTGTTTGAAGTAACCCAGTCCTTTTTAGCAAATAAAATATCTTTGTTCATTAAAGAAAAGTGCTTGGAAAATGTATATTTAATGCATGTATTGCTCCTAATCATGTGGAGAAAAATCAAGTCCACTAAAAGTTGTGCATTGAAAATTCAACAACAAGCTAATAACACTGAGAAGTAACAGATAACAAATTGCATACAAGACACACTGCATACAAGACACACTGTTGCTATAAGATTAACAAGTCATTTGCAAAAACCTAGCTCATCATATCAATGCTCACTAAGAATGCTCCTCGTCATCATTTAAAGGAAACATATTTAAGTAGACAATTTTAAATAGAACTCAAATTGGATTAAAATAATTTTAAATATTGAAAAACTAATGTTGACAATTACAGATGATATTGAGAATCATAAATTCAAATGTCACTAGCCACTGAACGTACTTTTAATACTATTAAACAAAAATGTAGGAAGGTTGGTAAACAACACATTCATTTTGAAATAAAGTCTAGGAGATAGCACAGACTTTAAGAAGACTCGGTTTCTTTGGTATAAAAGTTGCTTTTTAAATACTGTCATCTCTTACCAATTGAACGACAGAAAAATTTTCCATCTTTTTAATTTTTTTTAAGTTAAAGAAATAAACATCAGACTTACCTTTCCAAGGCTAAGGAACTCTCCACCAATTGCTGCAATCATCTCAGAAAGCAACTGGTCAAAAGCAAAGGTCCTCAGCAGAAAACCCCTAGCCTGAATTCCTCACTACTTATGTGTGTGAGAGTTGAAACAAACTTTAAAAAAACCTCAATGTCAGAGCCCAGTTTGTGGTTTGTTGCCAGCGGAATTGAAAAGAAAAAAAAGGCAAGGCAAACATCACACTGCTATTAAGTTCACAAGGGTCTATTTCTGGTGAAGACCCATCACCTATATTCCTTTTTTTTTTTTGGGCCATGTTTCCACCCAAGTAAGTCAGAGGTCAGAGAACCAGAGAACCAAACGGAACTGATTAAGTGAGCCACCCACCCCTCCTTTACTTTGTTTTCAAATGCAATCATTATTCCAGATGTTGGGCTGAAAGAGAGCAGAAAGTAAATTAGGGAACTCAGTGGCCTGTTACAACTAAGCTTGCAAATCTCAGTTCATAAAATGCAAAGAAGAATTCTTTTCTATACTACATAACAGGAACTGGATGAACATTCAGACTGATAATTTTGAAAACAATCGGAAACTCTGTCAATCAACAAGGATGACAAACAGATTTTACAAAAGGAAATGGCCTATTGTTCTAGCTGGAAGTTCTTAACTATTTATCATTTTTTGTTGTTAATTTTGCCGAAATTTATGATGGTGAAATTCTTCTCAAAAACTAAAAACCAAAACAAAACCTAAATATCTTCATTCAAAATATACTCAAATATATTTATATATACTCAAAAAATCTAAATACTACTGAGCATGGTGTCTCAGTGCAGAAGGTTTATGTACTTCAGTCACCTTGGGTGGAGCTAACAGTATTGGTGCTTAGCCAAACAGAAGACCTTGCACTTTGGGAAAAGCAAGATCCTCAAAATGAGGACTACTTTCACAAGATCCCAGGATCAGACAGGCAACCCCTCCAGAAGGTTACTCTGACCTAGAGCTGGCAAGGTTGCTAGAAATCTGCCTGCAAGTCTCTCCTGAAATTAACAACCTAGGAGGCACAGACAGGGATATATTTAGTTGACAGGCTCAGGTTTAAGACAGTCCTTGGCTTTAGATTGCTCCTGCTGTCTCTTGTAGGCGTGGCTCATTCATTGGGGTGAAATATCATAGGAGAAAAACCTCAGACTCCTTGTTCACATTAAGTTTGGCTGAGTTTTGCAGGGTGACTATACTGATTCATTCGTATAACTCTAAACAAGAGACCACTGAAATACTTCAGGTTTATTGGATTTTCACTTTGATTTCAGACCACTTACTTGGGGAGAAAGATAAAATGATTTTGTGTAACCTCAATATAAATTAATTACCCTATTCATTTCAAAAGAGTTACTTAGAGATTCCAGAAAAGAAAACTATAGGCAATCCTCTTATAACTGTGACCATTTTGTCTCCATTGCATGAAATGACAAGGGAGGATGAAGAATATCTTAATAAATATTTTGATTGAGATTGTATATTTTATAAATATCTGTTATGGACTTCATTCTTTTTGACATAAATACCTTTTCTCAAATTAAATTCTCATGCATATAAATATCAACATGACAGTCTAGAAACAGCTTTTCAACACAAAGGCAAAAAAGGCCAGTCTTAAAGAGAATATTGAACACTAACAGAAGGTCAACACTAACAGAAAAACATATTTCCTGAATATAGATGCTTAAGTGAACACCGCATTCACTTGGATTGTTTTTTAGTCAGCAGTTTAATGTCATCTTCTGGCTCTCTCTGGAGAGCAAAGTGTCACAGACCCCACTGAACAGGCTAAAGAAAGAAACAAAAGAATGGAGTTTACACTCGGAGGGGCCACTGGTGGATGCTCAGCTGCATAGTCAACATAGTCAAAGTGCCCAAGGAACTTGAAGAAGACTCAAAAAGCACACAGAAGAATCAAATGCACAACATGAATGTCAAGAAAACAGAGGCTGAGCAATAAGTCGTTTAAAAATATTATGTCCATTTGAAAGTAAAGATTTGGGCTGTTTTTTGTGTGTCTGTGTATGTGTATGTATGGAGAGAGAGAATATACATATATGTGTACTTGTGCATGCGCAAAACATATTCATACATAGATATGCATACATAAATTCAATGCATATGGAGGGTTCTGTGTATTTATGGAGAAAGAGGGTATGTACATATATGTGTACTCATGTATGTGCAAAACATATGCATACAGAGCTATGCATCCATATATTCAATGCATATGGAGGGTAGAGGGCAACTCTGGGTATGATTGCTCTGTGTGCTGTCCACTTCCTTGTTTGTTGTTTCTTGAGACAAGGCCTTTCACTGGCAGTAGGAACTCAGTGACTATGCTAGGATGATGGGCCATAAATTCCCAGCTCTGCCTGTCTCCATCTCTTCAACACTGGCAGTAGAATGGTCAGGCCTGGGCTTCTTAACACGAATTCTGGTAACGGGGCTCAGATCTTCAAACACTCTGCTTGCTGAGCTATCTCAGTAGGCAGAGGTTTCATTCTTAATGATCATTTAACCGTATTTGTGGTGTTCTGTGTGAAGTACACGTAGCCTTACAGATAGCCATTGCAACAATACACAAACAGATATGCATGGCAGAATAGGAAAGTCAATGGACGTAAGTCATCTTGGGAACGTCTCATTGCTATGAGAACACCAGTCAGTTTTTCATCTTTTTCTTGCTAGATAAGAATTGACTCGAGTATGTATCAGGCATCAAATACCAATCCTTTGGTCTGCTTTTGTCTGCTTTGTTCTGCAGTTTTGTCAAGTTATACAAGAGATTCCAAAGCTATAGATGACAGAGAAGCAGAAAATCTTTTGACATTTGATATTGTTAAAAAATTGTTTAACTAAAAACGTTACTATTTAGAAAGTATTTCTTTAAACTACCGAATTTAGTATTGTATTCATTAACTTCCTCTCACTTGCATTTAAAGGTTGTGTCATGGTTACGATGCTTCTCCTTGCTTTGAGACTGAACAAGTAATGTGCCTTACCCAGCAGTTATGGCTTTTTAAAAATCCTTCATGTCAGTGCTTTAGATGGCTGATTCATGCACTTCAACTCTCGTGAAAAGAGGAAGTGCAACACGTTGTGAAACATAAGCATTGGGACATACTCAAGAGACAGATGACAGAGGACAGGACCTCTGCAGAGACTTCTACATGACTCATATCTGGCTCCCACTTTACTCACAACAGGATCTGAAACCAAGCAAGAGGGAGTCACTGTGTCACTTATGTCTTTCTGCAGTAGGAGAGGAAGTCCATACACCTACAACTTCAAGCTGAATGAAAAATCCTATGGTGACTATCACATTGTGATGTATGCTTAAATCAAAATCTAGGCTGTTTGGGGTTCAGAATCGTTGACAACTGTTTATGGAATTTGAGGGTTTTTTTTCTCTGACATTTCAGCAAATGAAAAGTAACATCCCCGTATAAATTGGAAAATTCTTGTAGACTGTATAAGGTAAGAGAAATTCTTAAAATAAAGTGAGTTATAAAGTGATAGTGTTGTCACATTAGGCATTTCTTATCTTCTCGACATTGATCTATTTCATTTATTTTCCTTCAGTTGCCCACCATGTCCCCTCAGACTAGACTCTTATGAAAACTCTAAGGTCCTCATGGTGATGCTTGCCAAAACAGAGATTAAATCCATTTTCTGGGGAAGGAAGGATAAATAGGCCAGCTAGATGCCTTAGGGGGAAAAACGTTTACAATGCAAACCCAAGAACATGAGTTTAATCCCTGGAAATGATGGTGGAAGCTGGAAACAGACAGTCAACATCTGCCTCTGACATCCACATGTAAGCCATGGCACATATGCACCACCCCCATCACATACAATAATAATACATTAAATGGAATAAATGATAAATACATTCTTAATACCTAATTTTATATGTTCTATTAAAATTATATATTTAGAAATTGAATAAAATCAAAGTGATATGATATCATATGAGGAGGAAAATTATGCATGTAGATGACTAACAATGAACAGGGAGTAATTAGCACTCATATAAGATAAAGCTGCATTTTAATACCCTATAAATTATATCAAAACATTAATTAACAAAGCAATGCTAAGGAAATCAATTATCAATTATTACTTAATATTCAAAGAACAATAAAGCTACTTCATGAAGACATGTTTTGCACATGTGTTTCAAGTTATATGTAGAATTTTAACATAGATATGTGTTTCAATTTTAGCTTGTTTACCTAACAGAAGTATTAAAGACTGATTCACTACTATTGAACACTTTTATATTAATAGACAAACATTAATATGTTGCAGAGTTGTAGTATTCTGATAAAATGTTGGAAACACAAATGAGATTACAAATATTGCTTTCAAAAGATTAATAATATTACCTTCAAATACCAAATGGGAAATATTGAAACACACAGTAGACTTACACCACACCACCCAAGTGAATCACAAGCGAGTGTGGCAGAGCACATTAACAACACAAAATCACCTTACTTACATGCTTGATCGGAGCCGCAGGAGTAGCTGTGTAGAAACCAGAAAGAATGAACAGATAACACTTCTGCATTTGGAGAAACTTCTCATGTGGGCATGGCTAGGTCAATATGCAAATCTCATGAAACAGAAAAGTATTGGCAGACCCAATTCTTACGTGAGCAGTTTGCTAACCATTAACTCTCTCTGGAGAGGGAAAGGAAAGTCAATGCTTGAGTTATGGGTTAAAGCAATGAAGGAAAAGCTAATTTCAACCCAATCTGTCAGGATGCCATTTTTGTTCATGTTCTACATGGAAGACCATAAGGAGAAAAGAGAAAAATAGGCAGGAAGAGCAACTATTTCAAAGCCCAAAGTGTTGAAACAGCAGGACACGTCCCCAATTAACAGCTAAGCAGAGCATTAAGCATGCAATGAATGAAGGGAAGAAAGATTTCATTCAGTTGGTTAGCATGAAGGATTACATGGCAGAAAGTCAAAGCATTTATTATCATTGAGGACATACAAATGTTCTTGCTGAGGGATTTTGTAGCAGACCCAGGCTACAGCAGAGTTCCTGAAAGTGAGTTGATAAAAAGGATGTTAATAAAAAATACATTAGTAAAGAATTAATGGTTTCCTCTGCAGTAGCCCTTGGGCTGTACAAAATAACATGCTTTGTGATTCTAAAATAACATTTTAATTTTTTTTTAACATTTTAATTTTTGTGCTGTTTGAACAGTAATGGAATAGACGCACATAATTAATGCATTCACACAGAAGAATCTGCTTTTCTGATTAAACATCAGGCTTGGCGCCTTTGTTCCATTTACTAAATATTAATGAGACTGAAAAGTCTGTGTTACGAATGCATAAATGACATAGATATTTGTGTCTTCTGTTAGAAGACTAGAGAACAGCATTCGGTTTCTGAAAGAGTTAAGCACATGTACAGGAACACAAGCAAAGTCACTGACTGTTCCCAAGACCTTGGATGGAAACTTAATTAGCTTTTCTTGTAAAGCCAAGGGAGATGCATTCCAAGAAGGATCTGACATAACAATGGCTTATTTCACATTTCACCACATAGGAAACAGTCCGTCTTTGACGCTTCTTGTTGTCGAGGGAAGAAGTATGATCCTCCTGCCCTGACTTTTAAAGAACCACCTGGCATGAACCTTGCCTCTGCGTGACAGGGAAGTTTCAGGTAGAAACTTTTATGTAGAAAGCAGTCTCCAATGAAATACAGCCTCATTTCTCCAGACTGGCTCTCGAAGATTGATTCTTGAAAATAACAGTATCTTATGTCTTGTAAGAAACTTGTACTTCTTAATCCAAACCCTGGAGATCTTTAAATAGTATGCTTAGGGGACTAGGGGGTTGATTCAGCAGTTAAGAGCACCTGCTGCTCTTGCAGAGGCTCCAGGTTTCTTTCCAAGCACCTATGTGGTAGTCCACAACCATCGCAAATTCTAGTTCCAAGACCTCTGATATCTTCCTCCATGCGTACCATGTACACACCTGGTGCAACATACACCAAGAAAGTAGCAAAAGCAAAATGGTCATAACACACAAAATAAATAAATCATAGAAAAATAGTGTCCTTCGGAGTTTTAGTCATCCACCCCATTAAAAACTGGGAATATCTTCAACTGGACTCTTGGAGCTTGGCCTGGTGCTTAGCTGATGGATCTCTTCCATCAGTTACTGGATGAAGGGTCTGTGATGACAGTTAGGGTTATAATCCAATCTGATTATAGGAGAAGGCCAGTTCAGGGACTTTCTCCATTATTTACAGGGTCTCAGCTGGGGTCAATCTTGTGGATTCCTGAGAATTTCCTCCAGCCTTGATGGAGGGGTGAGGGGCTTAATCCTGCCTCAACTTTATTTGCCAGGCTTTGTTGATTCCCCATGGGAGGCCTTACCCTTTCATAAGAGTAGATGGAGGGTAGGTTGTGGGGAGTTGGGGAGAAGCAGGAGAAGGGGAGGGAGAATGGTGGTTGGTATGTAAAATTAAAAAAAATTTAAAATAAAAAATAGGAATATCTTATACTCTAAGAATTTTTTTCAGTTTCCACAAAGTATAATCAAATACTTTGCAAACAATATAGACTTATATATTATATTGATATAATGTTGTTGTATAACTTTTAAAATATATAGTATGCTTATCACATATGTTACAAAACATTCAGAAAAAAATGTTTTTCTTGGAATGCTATGAATCATTTACATGTCTTGGTTTCATCTTAGACTCCAGAAGACTGAGAAGAGGCAGGCTACCAGGACATGAGGCACCTGGCATGTAGTTTCTAAATTCAGAAACAGCCTGCGTGGTATTTGCAATGCATGTACTGACCTGCTTGGATAAAAGAATTTCAAACACTGTGGAGTAGAAGAGAAAATGTTCCCTTAGAAATCGCGCCCACTAAACTGTGAATAACGGAAGTCCCACTAACTCATTCATTCTTGTTTCAGCCCTGACTTCATAGCAGCGACATTCGTGTTTGCTTCCCATTTTTGAACACTGACAGTGATTTGGACATTTCATTTTGTGGGTTACAAAAAGAGAACCATCTTTCTCTTTGGAGTAGGTATAGATATTGTGCCCCTGATTTTATATCATTGTCTACCAGTCCCATTGTGTTCCATACTCTTGCATGAAACTTTCCTCTTTTGTTCCTGGCTATAACTTAAGGAAACAATAGTGGGCTATGGAATTTTATGAGTTGTGCAATATTACCTTCAAATGAGTCTACCTGGGGTGCAAGTTCTGTGACTTTTGCACTACTTGAGGAGAACAAAATTTATGCTAGACTTTCAGGACACAGCCCTGTTTTCTGGCTCTGGAAGCCTGCAGTCTCTTAGCTGTAGTTAGCTTCCCACCCTAATAACCCCATTCTATTGTTTAATGCCTCCAGTCCATTGGTAAATAAGGTAAGAAGCTCATGGAACCGAAGTATACTTTGTGATGCTCTAGATTACTGTCTTCGTTAGTAATGTACTGCTTTGGTGTTCAAAATGGTGTTCAAAATGTTAAGGATGTCGAATGTCTTTCCAAGCTCTATGTATATGGCTGGTAGCATGATTCTCCATGTGTTCTAAGAACTAAAAATAATTTCTGGATGTCATCTAAGATCATTGCTGCATTGCTGGGATGTTTTCCTCTCATTTTCAATAACTCCTTGGGGAAATTTTTATAATGACACTAGTTGAAGGGAAAAAAATGAGAGTAAGAAAATTTGAAGTCAGAAACATGATAGCCACGTTTTATGCTAACCTAAATAAAAGCCGTGAAGACGAGCATACCAGAAGACAGATTCCATAGATAACTTCCAGAATGGTCTTAGGTCCTTCCTATCTTTTTGTCCTAACTGCCTTACATTCACTGTTCTTGTTTATTTTTGACTCTTTGACATCTTGTTTTGAACTTAATTTTCTTTCCCCATGACATCTGCTTCTAAGTATGTGAATTTGGGAGTGCATCCAAAACTATGTATTACTAGTCCACATACATGAGTACAAGCTCCTAAGTTAGCGGAAACCGTAAGTTCCTGTAGTCCTTGATTCCGTTTATAGACAAGCTCACTTTATCCACTTTACAGATGTTTCTGCTTTACGGCTCTCTGGCTTCCAGGGCCAGCTCACCCCATCTAAATGGTGTGAAGCATGTTTTAGCCAAGACTGCAGCTTATTTTGCTGCTTCTTGTATTGAGCTCATACATGTCACTTTATTCGGAAGCAAAATTAAAAATTGAACATGGGATTAAAATTGTGTTATTCTCTGGTTTACCTGGTTTGTCATTTGGGTGAAAAAAAAAAAAAGCTGTGTCCATATCTTTTGATGTATTTTGGTTCAAATTATTGGTATGAAAAACTTGCCTTTCTGTTTATAAAATGACTCTCCATGACTACATTGCACCTTCCAATTTCATCTAATCCTATGTAAATAAAATTAGAATGTAATAATGACATAAAATCTACTTTAGAAGGATCTAATGCCTGAATGTGTTCTGAAGATTTGCTTTTATATATAATGATGGAGTTTAATCAATACATTTGACCAGATTAAACCACCACAGTTCTGTAAGTCATGACCTCTAAAAATGACTTCAATATTTTCAGATTTTTTTTTCTGGATAAAAGAAAGATAGGAACATTTCTTCCAGATTAATAACGTCAGATCTTTCATAACATAATGAGAGCTTTCTGCTCTAATAGTCATACACCACTGGTTACCTTGCAGAGATGACCTTTGACACTGCACGGAGAATCAGTATTAAAAATTTACTTTTTTCGGGAGTGGTGGCACACACCATTATCACAGCTTTTGGGAGGCAGTGTCAGACAGTTCTTACAAATTCAAGGTCAGCCTGATCTGTGGAGCAAATTCCAGAATAGCCCAAGCTACACAAAGAAACAAAATCAAACAAAACCAAACCATTAGTTTTTAAAAAATAAGCATGTGTATATATGCATGTGTGCATGAGATAGCCCTTTATGTCGTAGTAAGCCAGAGGCTGATGCTGTGTGCCCTCACCAATCGCTCTTCACATCATTTTTGGGAAATAAATTCTCTTATTGATCACCAAACTCATGGTTTCTGCTAGTCTGGCTGGACAGAAAGATGCAAGGATCCGCCTGTCTCTTATTTCTAGTGCTGGGATTAGACATGTGAATTGCTGTTCTGGCTTTTGCTTGGGTGCTGGGGACCTGAAGCCCCAGTCTTAATGCTTGCACAGAACTTACAGAACCTAGCCTGATCATGTATATTTAAAATAAACAAACAAAAACAACTAATGTATAAACAACCACTTAATTCCCCTTGTGTCATCAAGAAGTGTGCTTGAAATAATAGTTTTCTTTTTTTAAAAAACGGAAGAAAAAAAGAAAAATAATTGTATACATAACAAATTCTATAATTTACACAATCTGTAGGCAACAATATACAGTAAGATCCCACATTATTATATTTCAAAATTGTGTGGTTTTTTTTTCAGAGTACATTAGTGTTGCTACCGCAGAAATTGTACACCCCAAAATTCAATGTATGAGTATCAAGGTAGAAAGACACACAACAAATCCCTTCAACATATTCACTGGTGATTGCTCCTCTAATCTGTATCATATATCCCAGAGTTTAAACAGTAACTAGAATATAATTTTATCCAAAGATTTATTGAATGGATACCAAATGGCCTAAGTGTCAAGGTATGCATTTAGAAAGGCATGATTGTGCTAAATACTTGCCTTTTTCAGTTATTGCACACGAAATTGAAAATTTTACACTTATCAGGTTTTTTTACTTAGTAAACATTAAGCATACAATGTGATCAGTTACAGGTATTGTTTGTCTTAAACAGAAACTGAATATGTTCAATATATATCATATGATTACCCTATATTAGGAAATACTTATATGCATAGCTTGAATTATTCTGCTCGATAAGATATTTGTTATATAATTACAATGCTCAAATAAATGACAAGTTTCTCCTAAATATTTTAAATGATTCTGCGTGCAAATTCTGTTTATGTATCTATCATATCTTGATTTAAGGATAGTTTCTAAAACTTGTTAAAGCAGTTAACTGTGTGAGCCTTAAATGAATATCATTAAAAAGTTGCATACATGCGTTGCTTTGTTTTGGCTTATTGCAAGTCCTTTGTGTCCTGATTCTGCAAGCCAAACTCCTGTCTCCATATAGACTGGCATACATTTGGATGACCTTGTCAGGATAGATGGAATCTTTTACAGTGGCAAGCGCTCTGAAATAACCCTGATTCTTTCGAAAAACAACAAGATATTAGCTACCAAATACTCCTCTGTGAAGGGGAAGCATCACCACAGCCTGTTCATTGGAATCTTAAAAGTAAGACGTTGAATCTTTTATTTGTTATAGAAATTATATTCAATACACTCTTCAAAAACTGGTATAGAAAATAAGGCTACAAAGATGAGTAAACGTGAGTTCGAAGATGTCAGGAAGAAACAAACATGACTAACACACAGTCTTCTGAAACTTTCGATGGCTTGTCCAAAGGTGGCAACTCTATCAGTTCTTAAGACTTCGTTGTAACCTGTTCCCCATGTACAGACGTCAAACCATGTAGACTGTCAAGGGAGCGGGAGGGAAGTTTGGGAGGAACTAGGAGGAGTAGAGGGAGGGAAAACTATGATCAAGATATATCACATGAGTTGTATGAGAAAAGAATCTTTTATTTTGGTTTGTTTGTTTTCTGTTTGAGATAGGATTTTTCTGTGTAGCCCTGGGTGTCCTAGAACCCACTCTGTAGACCAGGATGGTCTCAAACTTGGTGATCTACCTGCCTCTGCTTCCCAAGTGCTGGGATTAAGTGTGTGAGCCACTACTGCCCAACTAGGAAACTATTTTTACTATAAAGGGAAAGAACTTATGCAGTGTATGATCTGCTTAGCGAAAGTTCATCGGGATCTTAAAATGCCCTGGGTTAGGCTTTCAAGCACGGTTCACTCCAGGAAAGCAGCCCACAGTTCTATGTTTTTGCTTGCTTCCACCTGTGAGTTGTGGCTTATTACCATCTACAGAGGCACCATCTAGCTGAGCTAATACCCTCAGCAATTCACAGAGGCTATTTGAGGAGTCATTGAATACAAAATAGGTATAAATATAATGAATGTGTTAATTGTGACATCTTTCTGAAAAACCCGAGTCAAGCTGCTGCTGCTTCTCTCAAGAGAAATATTAACCGGGTGAGATTTTAAATATCAAAACAAAAATGCATAAATGATAATGCCCAGGAGAAAAGAACAGTAAATAGAGCCTTTGGTGTCTGGTCTCAGGAGAGCCTTTGCCTCTGCCTGTGCTATTGATAGGGATAAACACAAGGCTGGAGTTAAGACAGAGATAAGAGGAGCACAGCATTCATATAGGAAGAGGTGCAAGGAAGAGCACAGCTTCTGAATGGTATAAATTTGGATAAGAGTAAGGCTACTCCTTGTACCTGATAGCAGAGCTAGCCACAGGAAGACACAGGCATGAAGGGCTACACACACTGAAACACACTGCCTCGAGGAACTACACAATGAAGAGAAGCAGTCTCCCTAGTGCCTTTGCAATGACCTCCAAAATGTGTTCTGCATATTCCATTGTTACTAAAATAAAGTCTTAGGGAGACATTATACATAAATATACATAGATATGGTCTGCAAATGAGTTAGTAATGTAAAGCAAAATTAACAAGTAAGTTGTAATATATGTAGAATATTTAAATAGAACTATTGAGTCAAATTTATAAAACACTTGACATAGCATCTAAGTAATATACTGCACTAACTTTACTCTCTCTCAGTTTTAATGCACCATGCTTACTTCTCTCTATATCCCTATCTACATATATCTACACCTATCTTACCATCGTTTATCTATCTATCTATCTATCTATCTATCTATCTATCTATCTATCTAACCTATAACTCTATATATGTATTTAGAGAGAGAGAAGACAATAAAATAACAAAGAAGAGACTATATATTTGAAATCAAACAGGATTAAAAATCAACTTGATAAGCGTACTCTATTATAAATAGTTATTGTCAAAATTTAGCCCATTTATTCTGATTGTATAAATAATGAATATCCTGAGACTTATAGGAGGAATTATCTGAGTATTCTTGCCTACAAAGTATGGAGATTTAGCAGAATGCCAGCTAAGGTTGCATTCACTGATAACTTGGGTTGCCATAGCAAGCCCATAGTCACTGAGTTCCTAAGCAACCCAAGGCTCCACAGACTGCGTATACTTAGGACTCCACTGGTCTTTCATCATCTCTGCACAACAAATAGCACTGTTGTGCTACCAAACTCAGTGAAAGATTCCTTGATTATCCACTAGAACAGCAATCCTCACAGGTCACCTGTTTGGATGGTCTTGCAGTTTATGAAACAGTATTTGCACTGAGAATTCTTTGAATATTTACAGTGTTAAGTGCATAAAATTAAGTATAGAAAATGATCAGTTTCTTGTATGCATTGGGCAGATAAGTACTAATGATTCAACAAAAAATACGGAACACAATTTCAAACTCTTCAGAGACGCTCATTTGGATAATGTTGGAATTAGTGATTTATTGCCCTTTAATAGAAACATGCTTTGTAGCATTACTATACACTGAAACATTTCAATTTGTATACAATAATTATGGTTTTAGGTAAGCTTGTTCATTTAAAGCAGAAATTATCTGGTATTGAGCACTCTAGATTGTCAATAGTATGTAAGCAGTGTTATTAGTTGCCTAAGGGACAAACTATGCTTATCACTGGAAATATTCAAAGATTTAGATGCAAGCAGAGCTTTGGTTTTTGAAAGGTAATGGTATGTTTTTTCTCCTTCAGTCTGCAAACACGTTCAGCCCTACATTCCCCCAGTGCCCACTGAGGCTAATTATTCCTGCTGCCCTCTATTCTAATTCCCTAGGTCATATTGCCAACCATTTAATATAACCACAGTAAATCTGTGCAAATATTGCTATAGAGCATTGCATCACAATGAAAGTCATAACATGAAGCATTAAGTTAGCCAAATGATGGTATGTGACCAATAAAACAACTGTGCCAGGAATTTTGCCTGATTCCAATACTGGATTTGATTTCATATGCTTCCTATTATCAGCAAATTATTAGAAAATTATTACCAGGAAAATATCGCAGTAGTGATTTGCAAATTGAGAAACATTTCTAACTTAAGCTTAATATTTTAGTATGACTCAGGTAGACTATTGACTATTTCATCAATGGTTAAGCAGCTTATGTTAAATGAATTACATTGCAGTGAAGAAACATCTAACTTGAGACACCAAAAAAGTTGCTAAATCACCTCTCAAATAGTTCACAGAGATGACCTGTTGACTTGCACCATGCCAGGAACGTCAGCGGCAGAGAGAGCGCTGTGACCTCTACTTATGACTGTCGGTCACCAGAAGCAAGGACGGATATGTTCTTCTTTCTGAAAGATTCCAAAGACAACCGCTCTGCTGTGGAATCTTAACAGGCTAAAGCCTCCTTTATAGTATTTATACCTTCTTTAGAAAGGGAAGGGGCATCTACATTTGTCTTCTTAAGACAGATGTATGGCTAGGTGATAGACAGACAGACAGACAAATATGTTATATATAATACAGATTACATATATGATCGGTGGCAGATAGAGGATAGATATATGATAGAGAGCTGTGCATAAATTTGCCCCCTGAACCCCATTTAAATGTCCCTCTAATTAAATACATATATATATATATGAAGGACTTAAATAATTTTAGATATTTCAGAATCATCCTTTCTCACTTAGTAACAGACATCACTGGCAAGATTACAGTAAACACAGAAGAGTTCACCAAGTATCGACTTTTTTTTTCTTAAATAAAAGTTTAATCAGAATGCCAGAATGCACATACTACTTCCCACTATTCCCCTCTCTGTGACAAGAGAAAAGCCCAATTATACTCTAAGCTGTACAAGAACAAAGAACATAATCCATCAAAGCAAAAGATTTTAGTTTTGTAGCCATAATTTTTGATCATTAAATCTTTATGCTGGGTATTTTTTACTTATTACACATAAGTAGTTACCAGTTAGAAGTCTGATGATAGAGTCCAAGGCCACAAGAAGAGCTGTCGAAATGCAGTAGCAACGTTACAGTGTTACATGAATAACTCCGGTTCTGTTTGTCCCAAGTGCCTGGTCAAATTACTGCTGCTTGCATATAGCCCCACCTCCAAGTATCAAAGAATGGCTGTGGAAGTTTGATTGACACTCCAGGGAAGCAGTGGAGTTTGTAAACCAAAGAAAGCTGGACACCCTGAGTTTGTTAACCTGTCCAGCTTGAAAATGAGCTACTCTTTGAAATGAGAGAGAGAGAGAGAGGGAGGGAAGGAAGGAAGGAAGGGAAGAAAAAGAAAGAAGGGAGGGAGAAAGAAAGAGAGAGAGAGAGGAAGAAAGAAAGAAAGAAAGGAAGGAAGGAAGGAAGAAAGAAAGAAAAAAAAGAAAGGAAGGAAGAAAGAGTTACTCAATAATGTTTAAAAGAGCAGAGGAGCTACTAGCAGATCCCTCTCCAGGGAAACCCCACTTACATCCTCAAAGGAATTCCTTTGACTGCATCCTGTGTCTTATGTAGGAAATTATAATCATAACAGTTATCTCAGAAACACATGAGCACTTATCTTTAAGAAGAACACTACATTCAAGGACAGTATTGTTTGTGAGGACAGCATTGGAGAAATTCCTGCAAAACGACCAAGCTCAGACTGCCAATAATTTTGATCCTTTTTTGTCACATGTAAGACTGAAGATGATAATATTTGGTGAGTCTAATTTGCATGCATATACCTGTATCAAATAATATATTTGATAAATAGCAAATAAATATGAAAAATAAAGATACTCTAAAGCCATGAGATCATTATAATGTATGCGAAATAAGACCAAGTATTGATGATTTTTCTCCCTAATCAGTTAAGGTTTTGAATCTCCAAGGATCAGTACTGATAATATTCTTCCATGAGTTAATTTGCTTTGTGCTCAGAACACTGCCACAAAGAGGAAGAAAGCAGATATCTGTTTTGCAAGTTGTTCTTTAAGAAGTTCACTACAATTTTCCAGGAACCATAGGAGAATCCCGTGTGACCTCATGATGTGGCATTTTCCCCAACTTAGAGCTGTCAGTCTGGAGCTGGTTAACTGGCACCGAATACTTCACAACTTCCCTTCATCTCCTCATAAGACAGATACTAAAATATCGAGCAAGAAAATTTCGATGGCAAAATGATTCCAAAGCTTTATTAATTGAATAGAAATAGTACTAAACCACTCCTTCACATGACAGGCTGTGAAGAGCTCGACCTAGTGGAGGTTGTCAAAAAGCCTGGCAGGAGCTTTGCTTGTTATCTGGTTGCTGATTTTATGACAGTTATGGCTGCCCGTGCTTAGAAGATCGGTTAGCCACAGTTAGCACATTAAACACAAGCCTTAAAGAAACTGCATTTGTTGAATCTGCTAACACTGCCAAACCAATGTATAATATCTTCTGTCAGTAGCTCACTTTTTAGAGATGACTCTGAGGCTTAGAAGACTTTGTTCCTAAAGACTTGCTGGATATGGGGCCAGTGGATGAGGCCCAACAGGTTGTATTCTTGCTTACCAAACATCAAGGCCTGGGTTAGACACCTAGCATGAAATAACATGGGCATGGTGGTGTACATTAGTAGTCTCAGCACTGTGGGGGTGGAGGCAGGATGATCAGAATTAGAAGCTCAAGGTAACTCACTGCTACATAGTGAAATCGGTGACAGGATGGAGTTTGTTGTGCCATCACAAACAAACAGACAACACTGACGAAATGAAAAACACGAAGTATTAAAGAATACGAGGGGTCTCAGTGTCAAGAAGTCCACACGTATGCAGACAGGACTGCTTGCTCCTCCAGCCCGCAGCCTTTCTCATCTACACTGCCTGTGAGGCACTTCCCTTCTGCCCATTCTTTTCCCTTTATCCTCATATTACACGAGGTGATGGAGATGTGGGAACCCATTGTTTAATCCTGAGCATCTAACAAAGGAGGTTTTAGAGGTTCAAGGATTAAGAAACACTTCCAGTCTGGCACCTTAGGATCTTGAGCAAGACGGGGAAAACCACAGGGACGGCTGACCTGAGTTAGTGAGAGCTTGCGGACCTGATAGCTGGGGAAGCTGCACGGGACTGAACTAGACCCTCTGAATGTGGGTAAGTTACGTGGCTTGATCTGTTGGGGAGTCCCTGGCAGACACACCAGGACACATGCTGGGTTCATGAACTGGCTTTTTGGAGTCCATTCCCTATAGTGGGATACTTTTCTCTGCCTTGACGCGGGAGAGGAACTTGGTCCTGACACATGTTGGAATACCAGACCTTGTTGACTCCAAGCAAGGCCTTATCTCCTCTGAGGAGTGGATAGGGGATGGGAAGGGGAAGAGGGGGGAAGAGGGGGGAGCAGAAGAAGAGGAGGGAGGGCAACTTAAGATGGTATGTAAAATGAAAGGCAATTATTTTTAAATAAAAATGTGAAAAAAAGAAAATACAGAAATAGAAAAGAAAGAAAGAAAGAAAGAAAGAAAGAAAAAAGGAAGGAAGGAAGGAAGGAAGGAAGGAAGGAAGGAAGGAAGGAAGGAAGAAAGACCGAAAGTAAGTAGCCTCATGATGCTAAAAAGAAAGAAAGAAAGAAAGACCGAAAGTAAGTAGCCTCATGATGCTAAAAGCCCTGAAAGCCCACAAGCAGAGTACGCTGTCTTGTTTCCACGGTGCCATGTTCTCCTCTTGTTCTCTCTCACATCTTCTTGTATCCACGTTTCTGCCCCAAGCTTTGCTAAGCTTTGTTAAAGCATTGTTCTCATTTTCTGCCATGTCGTTATTGGGTTCTGGTGACACAGATCACTGATCCACACCTCCAGGATAATTTGGATCTCTCCAGAATTTCTAGACTTTGCCAGTTGTACTTTCTTGCTTAAACTTTCTTGGTTAAGTGGGTTTTAAAATTATTTTTAATTTAGAAATTTCTTCTAAATATTTGAAATTAAGCTGCCTCAGTTGACATATCCTGTGTCATCCTCCTCATATAAGACAATTGGAATTCTAGAAAAATTAGAAAACTTAGGAGAGATAGTACACAGGGCAGAGCAGTGGTCACATGACCTTTCAGAGTTTGGGTTCAGCTAGTTTTCATCTGCCAGTGATAGGAAGGAGGGAGGAAGACGGCACTTAGTCATCTCTAGAGGGATTTAGAAATTGCGTGCAGAAGTTCCCAAGAAGGAAATCATTTGTTTCTGTGACTCCAGAATATATGAGAGACCAGTCATTACAAATTAGTTGAACACCCCAATCACATGCTGTTAGAAATTGCATGCATACTTCACCTTAGAATTTGAAAGTTCAATTGAGATGCTAAATATGCTAACTTCCTATAAAAAAACCTTGTGCAAAATTCATTGTTAAGGGTAAATGGTGAACACACTGAATACATTTACAAACCTTTCATTTTGATGCTTGGTATATTGAAAACTATAAGGAAAGTCCATTTGAATTTAGGGAAAATATATTGTATTGTTATAAAAATTATGCCAATTTTTAATAAAAATGATGAGGGCAAAATTAAAGAGGAATATAAATAACTGGGAGCACCTTATTTTTTATTTTTTTCGCGACAGGGTTTCTCTGTAGTTTTGAAGCCTGCCTTGGAACTAGTGCTTGTAGACCAGGCTGGTCTCGAACTCACAGAGATCTGCCTGCCTCTGCCTCCCAGTGCTGGGAATAAAGGTGTGCACCATCACTGCCAGCCTGCACGTTACTAAAACATTTTAGATAGGTGTTTAAGAAGCTTCAGGACTGTGCAGTTTCTTAGGTAATGATCTTAGCATACTTCTATATGCCTTACTTTAGATAGACCCGAGCTTCTCACAGTGAGTGGCAAAATGATAGAGAGCCAACACTCACTATCAGGCCTATGGAAACAAACAAACAAAACTGAAGGTAACTGAAAGCAAATAAAACAAAGAATAATTATTACACCTTAAAAACATTGAACGTCACAGAGGACTTTCTGTAAATATTTTAAATCTCAGAAGGAAAAAGTTATTCTAACAAAAGTCCTGTTTTTTTCACCAACTGCACCCATAATCTGAGGGTAACTTTTGTTCTAGGTCTCTGCAGTGATCATTCAAACATACTCTTTTGGATTTCCCACCCCTTTCTTCATAATACCTTTCTTGTCCCCACGGTTTCCTCATTTTTAAATTCCCCAGACGCACTGTCTGAACAGAAGTCTCTTCTGTTATAAGACATTCATGAGCTCAAGTGGCCTTCTCAGAAGTCAGGCTAGCATGGGGCAGTGTGAGGCCAGAGTATATTCTCATGTGGAAACCACTTCCTGGCCTTTGTCCCTAGTTTGCCCTGAAGCCTTTCCTCCTATTGCCCAACTCAATTAGGCAACAAGAGAAAGCAGGTGGCTCACCCAGTCATAGAAGGGATGCTTATCGTCCCAGCACAAGCACTGGGCTCCTTTACCTCAAACTTAATTGAGCGGTACCTTACACCAATTATTTTAATATCTGAGTAAAATTTCAGAATAAGACCAGCAGGGAAATAACACTGTAAACAAGACAGCAAATTACACGGGTTTTAAAAGTCTCTGTGCACAGAGACAGAATCTGATTGAAAAATGGGTGTCACAGTCATGAAGAGAGCTGATATTTAAATTACTGCCTCAGTCTTACGCCTCTATGCCTAACTATTTGAAAAATGGTAATAACCCTTCAGGAAGCACGTTTGTTAAAAGACCTAAGCTGTGTTATGTTGGACTAATGTTTAGTAAAGAGAGTGCATTCCCATGTTAGCGAGCATCCCAGAAACAAAGGCACCATGCTATCAACATTGGGAGGTAACATTATTTTCCCAGTAATACTCATGGTGAGAGTGAACCTGTGAGGTTGGGAAATTTAGTGAAGTGAAAGTGGAGTTGAGTGACAAATGAAAGGTTTGGTGTTTGTTCTATGAATAAGTATCTAACGCAGATGCCTCCCTCTTTACCAAGCCAATGCTACTTCAACGTTCTGTACTCTGAAAAACACTTCTGCTTTGAGATCCTCTGGATGAAACGCAAGGGTAACTAATCCTCAGCGGGATCATAAGGACTCTTTTTAAAAATGAAATAGTAGCATAAGGTCAGTTTCTTGCCTCTTCCCCCAAATCCTTTCCATAATTTTCAGATTCATAAATATTCAGTCCAAAAATAGAACGAAGAGTAGGAAAGACCAGTTTTTCAATTAATACCACACAATAGCATGCTTGAAATTGCAGGAAGTAGCCATGGGACTCAGAAGTGAGCAGAGAGAGCAGCCAGGACTCCAATAAGATTAATACATCCAGAGAAGCATGGGAGCCTTAATCTGTCTGAGAAGATTAGTTGGACCCAAGTATAAGGGAGTCAAATTATCAGTAAATAAAATAAAACCTTATGTGATTGTATTAGCATAGCAGTTGATGGGACTGAAAAATGAAGGTGAACTTGTTTGACTTAAAAGCACACATCTGTGGGCACAGGGTAGCACACTGAAATTCATATATATTGGTATAGGAAAATGGATGAGATATTCAGAGGACACTTGGATGCCTGGCTATAACCCAGCATGGATCATGTACTGAAAAAAAAAAGGTGATGATTGGGTGATTCCAAAATTGGAAATTGCGACCAAGACTTCTGATTAACACGGCCTTCTTATAAAGTACTTATTTTCATCTTTGCCTGAAGTTCTCACCAAAATGCAATTAATACAGTTAAAAAAGACGTACGTACATTTGCCCAAAAATGTAGATGAAAATCAGGACAAAAACTGAGAAATGGTTTAGAAAGCAGATGGACTAATGGTTAGCTCAACAGACCCCCCCAAAGTATCAGATGTTAAGCTCTTCACCTAGAGAGATGCCAAATAATGTGTCAAGTAAGCTTACGAAAGACAATGGACTAACAATAAGAGGAGGCAGGTAGACCAGGGTCTAAGTTAGTACTCTTTAGGAAGTCTGAAACTCCAGATCACTCACTGCCAGCGTGGCCTTGTCTGTTTTCCTGCTGGGATTTCTCTTTTGAACCAGAGAGGGACATGAGAACAGGAGGCTCAGCTAGATAGTGTTATGGGATCGTGTCAGAAAGGAATACAAGAACACTTCTACACACGGACTCCTTCTCCAGCGCTGGTTCCTGGGTCCTAACAAAACGCTCATGATAGGATCGCTTTGTAGTGAAATGGAGTGGTACAAGAGAAAACAATGCTTGTTGCATTTCTATTTTAAGAAACATATAACAATATTTTTAATTATCTGAGAAGTCCATATATACACATAATATATGTTAATCATATTCACCCCACTCATCTGCTCATTCTTATATGATCAGTGACCTACATATAGCCTTTTCACAACTTCCCAAAGTTTATGTCTTATTGTCTATTTATTTTTTGTAATCTACTTATTCCAATTTCTATTAGCCACACACTTGTGTTGTGTAGCCATCCACTGGAGTATGATAGACCCTTAAAGAGAACTGATTCTTCCTTTCCCAGATACCATCAAGCGTCACTAGCTCTACTGTAGTTGCTTAAAAAAAAAAAGAAGTTCTTTTTTTTTAAGGGTCTGATACCCAGTTCCCAAATAAACACATGCACATGGAATATTCTTTCTTATGAATGCCTGATCTTAACTTGGCTTGTTTCTTGTCATCATTTCTTAAATTATCCCACCTACCTTTTTTCTCCAGACTTCTATCTTTATTCTATAATCCTTTCCTTCTTTCTTCCTCCATGGCTGTTTATGCATCTGGGTGGCTGACCCCTGTGTCCTCCTCTCCTTCCCCTTCTCCTTCTCCTGTCCCCTCTTTTCTCTTATTTATTCCCTCTGCCTGCCAGCCCCACCCATTTCTCTCTCCTGCCTAGATACCATACGTTCAGCTCCTTATGAGACCAATCAGATGTTTTAGACAGGCAAAGTAACACAGCTTCACAGAGTTAAACAAACACAACATAAAGGAATGCAAAACATCTTTGCCTTATTAAACATTTATTCCATAGCACAAATATATGTAAAACATCTTAAATTAATATCCCACAGCACTCCTCAGCTAGGGGTAATAATTCATATGTCGCTTCTCCATCCACTCTGGGAAGTTAACTGACTGCTGTCTGTTGTGAGTGCGGAAGTCCTGTCTTGCTCAGAAGACATCCTTTTGCTCAAGGCCTTCTTGGTATCGAGTTCCTTCAATCTTTTCCTTCTTTATTCTTTAAGTGTTCCCTAAGCTTTGGGGAGTTTAGCATGATACAGAGGTCTCATTTGTGACTGAGTATTCTTTAAGTTGATACTATTATTAGTGGTGGTGGGAAGGATGGGAAAATGCAAGAGAAATGACTGGGACGGCCTCAGATCATAGTACATTACAGAGTGCTATCCTAGGGGATAAATACCAAACATGCAAACACTTTGAAAACTCCAATAGCTATATTAAACACTAGAAATAAACAGGTTATATTAGTAATAATATGCTACTTGATCCAGTATAAATATGATACCATTTCAACATATATTCAATATAAAAATTAATCAATGGATAATTCAAATCTTTCATGCAATGCTTTGGATAGCATGAAATGTTATCCAATGTTCCTTTTATTAGCATTTTTTTTTGTTTTTTTTAAAATGTAGTTCACAGTTTATTTAGGTCCTTCTGCCAGATATAAATTTATAAATTTAATATACCCTGATTCCCAAGGTCTTTGCTGGCTCAGGTTAGTTTTAAGTAACAGGAACTGAGACGCTGCATTCTTAGCACAAGTATCAACCACTGAGACACATCATTTTTGTAACCAAATCATATATTCAGAGCATTGTACTTAACACAGACCTTTAGGGGCAAGGAACGTTTAACAATGTAAGAAAACAAATAAACCTCCATCATTATTGAACAGGACTATGGTAGCACAGCACAGCCCTTGTACAAATAACCACAGAAGTGATGAGACTAAAAATAGGGGTTTCTACCTCCATCCACTCAGACCAATACAGTTCAGGCGATGTTCTGTTCTACACTCCGACAGCATAAGACAGAAACTGGTCCCAGTGACTCGGCATTGCCAATCAGAGTAAGTTTCTAGTACAGAACAAACAGAGGTCACCACACAAGCCAGACCTCTTGCTGCCACTTCATCCACGGTGCGGCCGCAACAACCATTCTGATTTCATCTTGCAATAAACAGATTTCCTGAGTCTCCGACATGATCTCAAAAAGTAATCCAGAAAACTCAGAAGTCAATGTGGTTTTAAACTCTGACTTCCGTCTTTCCTAAGTAGCCTGGCAGGTCTGCTTCCTCTGGTGCTCCAGATAACACTGCGCGTTTTTTGTTTTTTTTGTTTGTTTGTTTTTTTTTTAGAAGCACAGCTTTATTTTCTTCAGCAGCAAACATTAAAGCACCAGACTAAACAAGTGGCCTCTAAGGACCTGAAGACCAAGGCAGGCTAAAAATATTCGGCCCCGCATTGAAGTAGCAGCTACTGTTTCAGGAATCTCTTGCTTGTACTGCTTAGGAGAGACCGGACATAAGGTCAAACCTGAGCGCCTTCTCTCAGCCAGGCTTAACGAGAAACTGGGGGCCCAAAGCGCTGTATGGTGTTCACCACTAGGGAAAGCTGGTCCAGAAAGTTCATGATGGAAATGCGGAGGAGGCGAGAGTCTTCCGAGATCCAGCACGCAGCCGCTCACTTTAAGCTCTTTCCCCAACAGTCTTCGGTGCGGTTCAGCATCAGGAGCTAGGGACCCACAGGCGATTTCTGCCTCCAAAGAGGTCGGGGAAGGCACTGTAAGAGTGAATCTGTGATGTCGGATCCCCGGCCTTTGGGTTAAAGGCATGGTGTTTTTGCTCGAACCGAAGACTTCCGGTGCTCGTGCAACAGGGTGAGCTCCGCTGGGAATAACTGCCGCTGTGCCTGCATCGCCTGGACATCAGCGGCTAGTCAGTGAATCCGCGCCATGTTCAGTGTGGCTTAACCCTCTACGTGCTCCCCGCATGTCTACCGCTGCTCCACTTTCCAGCACATCCTCTCTACTGTCATGAGCGCGTGAAGACCACCACAGTGGTCTTTGCACTACAGCCCTGACGTGAAAACTCATAGTCATTTCCTACAATGTTAAATATAAAGGCAAAAACATCAGTCACCTGACAAACATTTGTCAGATAAATTTTACAAACAAATAACTAAGAAAGCTTAAAATAAAAAAAAATATTTTAAAGAATGAAATGCTTTATGACTAATGTCTTCAGAAAACCAACCACGAAACAAAATACACATTCTAGTTGTTGAACTGCTGAATTAGAAACCTATGATGCCATAAAAGACGCAAATAAAGCTAGTGATTGTGAAACTAATCCAGCAGAGATAAAATGAAATCTTGGGATAGCAGTAAGCTAGTTGAGAAAAGCCAGTTTTGCAAGATGGGTTGCTATTGGTGAGGTGCAGGGGGAATTCCTTTTTGTCTAAGGTCAACCTCTTCCACTGTGATTTTGCTGCTTCTGGGCACTGTGATGGCTTTGGTCTGGGATCTTGTTGAGTCTACCTTCTAATGACTTCGGCTGCTCATGGTCATATTTTATTAACCTGCGACAAACATTCACTGTATTGGAGCCTGTTTCTGTGCCTCATCAGTTTTTGAATTTCCTTCTACTTTGGCAGAAACATAATAACATTCAGGTGTTGAGTAGCTGGGGATACTGTCTGGCAGTTACAGAAGAGGCTACTTTGCAAGTTCCATTCCAAATGGTTAACCTTCAGCAACTTTCCCACAGGTCCAAATTGAATAAATTCATCATGTATTATTAGGGTAAAATTAACTTTTTTTGCAATGCTAGAATATAAAATTACCTGGGACTGTATTTTAGAAAAGTAAATTTATAAAACTCTACATAAAAACCCTGTCTCAAAAACAAAACGAAAAAGAAAAGTAAGAATAAACCTTATCAGATTAACTGATAAATCACATTGCCAAGTACTACATATTATACAGATAAAAGCTACCCACACAAACATGGCTTTCTCTGTAACAAAGATTATAAAATATTGTTCTTGCCAATGATTATGATATCAATGGATTATCTAACAAGTATTCTCTTAAGAAGACAGTTTCTAAATTCCTTTTACAGCCTATTTTGAAATTCAACTAACTTTCTTTGTTAACATAATTCAGTATAATTTTCATACTTCAGAGAATAAACTTTTTATAATTGATAAAAGAATGTGAAGTCATGAAGCTCAGCACTCCTGAAAGAATAAAGGTTTTAACACGAATCATTTGGAAAACTTAAAGGTAAAGAGAAGAGAGTGTGAGATTTATTGCTCTCAGATGAGTAGGACACATTGATCGTTTTATGGTGTATTAATTCTGATACAACAGAATTGCAGAGAAGTGTGACTCCTTGTACTGTACTGAGAATACTTCTCTGATTGTACAAGATTGAACAAGGTTCTGGATCCTCAGAAAAAAGAAACAATATGCCCTACATCCTTAGAATTCTTAACTATAAATTTTTACACTTAATGTACAAGATCAAATTTTGTCTTGAGTAGAAAATTGGCTGAAATTATTTTATATATCATTCTTCCTTACCTTTAATGTCCACTGGACAATAAATATTATTAAAAGTTATATATTTGCTGTATAATATATTGATATATTTACATATAATTTCTTCATTTCTTATATAATTTTCATTTTGTGTATTTTTACTATTTCCCAGTTATCATCATTGCAAGTCTAGATAGTTTTCTCTTTTTAAAGTTATCTTTGTTGATAACATTAAAAACCAAACTAGTGTTGATAGATCACCCCACGGGACTTAGGAAACATCACAGTAGAGGGTCTAGAATGAATGGAAGAGTCCAACGTTTAGGAGCAGTTCTGTGAAAGATCTTCTGGACATAGAGAATCTTTGCACACACAAGCTTACAGTAGCTATGAATACTTGCATGAGATCAAGGCAATTAAAACATCCATCACGTGGCAATGACGACTTCACGGGACCTATCCCTAGTCAATGAACTACTAACTGCTGCTGACTTCAGAACCAGGAAGCCCTCATTCAAAGAATGGATAGAGAAAATGTGGTACATTTACACAATGGCGTATTACTCAGTAGTTGAAAAAAATGGTAACATCATGAAGCTTGCAGGTAAATGAGTGAAACTAGAAAAAAATAATCTTGAGTGAGGTAACTCCAACCCCGGAAGACAAACATGGCATGTACTCACTCATCAGCTGATAGAAGATATAAAGCAAAGAATAACTAGGCTATAATCCACAGTCCCAGAGAAACTCGCTAACAAGGAAGATACTAAGAAGGAAACACATGAATCACCCTAGGAAGGGGAAATAAGTAAGATCGCTTGGGTAAACTGGGGGTAGACAGAAGAAGAATTTAAAAAATGAGAAAAGAATGAGACTTAAGCTTATGGCTCCTGACTCTATAATATGAGAGGTACTGAAAGTCACCACGCTAAGGTCTAACTATTGACGAGCTTTCGTCTGTTTTCATACTACAATGAGTGCTGACATAAGATTTTATAACTGATTTTCCCACACACAAGTACACAAGTAATTCAGCCACAGGCCACAATCTGCTATCACCTGGTTAAGTGTGGCTCTGACGCTACTGAAAGTGAAGAAAATCTCAAGTAAATCTGGATTTACCTTGGGTCAATTGATTCAGGTGATAAAGGTCAGTTCTGGAGGTCTTAGAACTAAGCAATGTCTTATTCTTCCACTGGCTCCAATGGAGTTGACACTTTGACACACCAGCCACAATGGACATGCTTGCCTAAGCTGCATCTTAGTATCTTGTGGGCAGCCTTTGTCTGTTTCAAGTGACTGACCCTACACTGGGGTCTGAGAAGGTATCAGACAGACCTGTGTCTCTTTGTTGTATCTTAAATTCTTCGAGCTTGCTAAAGCTTCCACATTCTGAGTGTGTTCACAGTGGAAGCCATGAAGTTTGCTTATATGCACAGATATACACTACGTGATTTCTTCCAAACTTTTAAAACCATACCATCATCATCTTCTTCATCATCATCATCTTCATCATTCATGCCCCAACAATGCTTAAGCATGCATGGGCAGCCCACAAATGGCGGTTCTCCAGTTGTTTCTGTCCTAGGCAGTCCTAGATGCTTATGTTATTGTCATACCCAGGTTTCACAGTCTTCCAGTATGCTGTCTATCCAGTGTTTTGGGGGCCTTCCTCTTTGTTTTTTTCCCCATGTACTCCTCTAAGAGGTGTTATCTTTGTGTATCTACTGTCATTCATTTTAATAACATGGCTGAAGTATCTCAAAGGCAATAGCCATATCCTGTAGTTTACATCATGTTTCTGAGGGTCATCATTGCACAGCCTATTTCTTCGTGTGACACCTAGAATCCTCCTGAGAGATGTAGAAGTTACATTTTTTTTTAGGTAATAAAGTGCATGTGATGCAGAAATACTGTTTGAATTCAAAGACCGCCCACGACACATACTGGAATGCTCTATTAGGGAACCTCCAAGAATTTCCCTAAGGCGATTTCATAAAGCCATTACAGGAGAAACCACAAAAAGAAAAGAAAATGTCTAACTTCTAATTAAGAAGAAGGGAATTTCTTAAGAATCTGGTACTAGGATGCAAAGAAAAAAGTCTTTAAAATATACTGGGTTTAGCGAGAGGAGCAGGACTATATAAAATAATGAACTTGTGTCAACAGAAGAACACACATTTTCTTGTAGTGCAAGACAAAGAAAAGACATTAGTGGTAGAATGTGTAATTCAGAGGCAGGAAGGGAGTGATATGTTTGGAAAATTGACAGGAAGCAAGCAAACTGAATGCTGTCCAGAATTGTGTGTCTTTTGTGTAATACTCTAAGAAGTTTGAACTTTATGCTGAGAGCAGACTCGTGCCATTAAGTAATTCTAAGCAAAGGAAACCAACAGGGTAAGAGTCTGCATTTCTAAGAGACTGCGTGGAAAGGGATGAATTGGTTCGGTTGTTCCACTAGCAGGCCCTGACCTGACATGCATGCAGTAGAAGAAAGATGCTTTGTGCACAGTCTCAACAGCGCGTGGTTACCTGGGAATGTTCCTGAGGTTCGACATGGCAGCAGAGAGAGCTGTACAATCAAAAAGCGAACTGCCAGAGTCATTAGAGATGTGTTCTCACTAACCACTTCTGGTGACTCTTGGGGACATAACAACGGTAGAAAAAAGGAGCAATGGGAACTGAATAAGGAAAGAAGGAGCCGTTTCAGTAATAGCCGACAAAGCACTAAAGGTCTATTTGAAATGACAGCCAGTGTAGATCTAACATGCAGCAGAGGTGACAAAAGATAACTTAATATCGTCAATTAGTGTTATCAAATGAATAACACCTTAATTTTCCATTTTCTTATTTTTGGGTAACAGGTTAGAGTCCAGGGATAGGAGATTTAGCTGCAAAGTTTAACTTCAATGAGTTGTAGAACAGAGATAGCAGTTTAGTGTCTAAAATATAGCATTAGGGGTGGGAGTTTTGAATGGGAGAGAGGTAAGAGTCTGGAGCAAAGGTCAAGAAGAAGAACTCTTCCCCAAGGTCAAAGATAAATAAACAGGAGATATAAATAATTTTATCTAAATCATCTGATATCTGGAAAGAGACTAAACCTTTAAATTCATAAAGGGAAATAGTAAATGGTATTATTCATAAGCCTTCTGTCTTGGGAGTAAGTGTATACACCATCTTATTGGACAAATGAATATGACATAATTATAATATATAAATATTATACCATGATTACTTAAACTTTAATATGAAGGCGAAAAAAGTATAGGAGAAGGAGAACAAACAATGAATCCAAATACAAAACAAGTAGATTCTCCAAGAAATGACCAGGATAACTTTACAGTTAAAAACTGTCACTATGTTTGAAGAAAAAGGCTGCTAAGACACCAGGGAAAATAAGAGTATATATAAACAAAGAAATTACCCTAGCATAACTTTTATAGCTATTTTAAAATATCTGTGATGCTAAAGTATTACATATTCCACTATAGAATATTTTTGTTAAGGAAATTAGTGTTGTATTTTTTCCAATTCAAGTAAAAATCTATTGCAAAACTAGGCATACAGAATAAACTTTGGCAACCTGGAAACTTAGTAATACATTTGCCATTATATCAACATTACAGATAATAATATTAGTCAATGTAACTATCCAACTCATGTTAACTATATGCAAGTCTGATGCTGAAGTAAAAGGACTTTAAGAAAAATTTTTATTTTCTCAAATAACGGATGAATATTTACATTCATTTACAAATATGCTTTATATAACAACAAAATATCAACTCAATAATCAATACATTAGAGTAAAGGGTTAAAAAATTAACCAAGGATTATGTTGGAAATGAATAAACGCAAGGCTTAAGCCTCTAACACTTAAAAGTATTTCATCTGTACATGCTATATCCAAACCGAACAGAAATGTCTGCAGCACAATTCTGTACCTACATATTATGGGGCCTCCTATTTAGTATAGGCAACTAATGATTCCTAGGAGAACAAGAATTCACTTTCCCCAAGGATGAACCATTGAATTTTTTGTCCTACCAAATGGAATTCCCTGAAATCATACATATACTGGGAACACTAAGAGTGTTCAGCAGGTTGTATTTATTTTATTTAACATGTGTGTGTGTGTGCGTGTGTGTGTGTGTGTGTGTGTGTGAGAGAGAGAGAGAGAGAGAGAGAGAGAGAGTGAAAATAGCAATAAAACAAAAAGAAGCCATAATTTGAGTCAGTGGGAGAACTTGGGGGGAGAGGACATGAGGGGAATTGGAAGAAGGAAGGGGGAATGATGTAAATATTTTTTTTTATTTTTAAGTTACAATAAAAAGTAATATTTTAATATCACAACTCCCATTCTGTATTCTGTAAATGGTTATTTATGGTTGCATGAAGTAGATTCAAGTGTTTATCTTGAAAACAGAAATGATAAAATATCACCCTGTGAAACAATAAAACTTGAAAAGTAAAAATAAGCAGTCTTTGTTTAGATGTTAATTCATAAGCAAACAATGAATCTCAATCAATATATCTTTTTATACAGCACAATAAATGCAAAAATAGAAAACAAAATACTATTCCTTTTATACCACTTTTATTATGTTGCTAAACATTGTGTTCAAATTAGAGTTATATAGCAGTAGATCATTTCTTGTGCATTTTACTGGTGAAACTAGTAGCAAAACAGTGGAATTTCCTCTCTAAGTACTCCTTGTGTTTTGCCTATATTGTGGGTTCGGGAAGAGTGTACAAAATGAACCTTGTTAGAATTCCATTCCGATGTTATGTTTTAGGTATAGAATTCATAAGGTAAGTTTGCATGAGATGTGGAAAACAGCCCAACTTGGGGGAGCTGATCAGTTGACACTGCCTGACTGTCTCAGCTGGACTACCCTGCTTTTCTTTAGATAATAGTCTTTCGAGATCATGCTGAATAAAGACAAAAGAAGACCACTCTAAAATCACATGAGAAAACAGGAGAATTGTGGACAGTGTCGAAGCCACGGAAACCACAATTCCTTTCCCATCTAGTGTGTAACTCCGTCCTTATCAATGACAGTTCTCGTGTCATTCTAGTCTTCCCTCTGCCTGGAGCAGATGAAGACAGCCATAAAACTGACTTATCTCACCCTCTGCCTCAGCTCCCCTTAACTTCATAACCCTTCCAAATCTACGAGCCAAATTCTATCACTTTTTTATTGCAGAGCTTTTGTTATCGTTTGGATATTTATAAGACCCAAAGTTCATGTGCTGAAAATATCATCTTAGTAATGTTCCAGTTGGGACATTTGAGAGGTGACTGGGGTGTGAGGGCCTTACATTCAAGAATGGATTAGTTCATTCATGCATTCATAATTCCAAGGAATACTGTGGAGTCACAGAAACTTTAGAAGATGGAGTTGGAAAGAAACAGGGAACTACTTCTTCTTCTCCTGTTACTATGCCTCTTTTATTTTCCACCTTTTCTCTATCAAATAAATTCTTATATAAGATTCTGCCTTACCACAAGTCCAGAAATATGGATCTAAATGACATTGAGCCAAAGTTTTTGAAAGGATTGTTCAAAGAAACTATTGCCTCTTCTGCCTGATATACTCAAGTATCTTCTCGCAGTGTTGAAAACCATTCAAAACAGCTTCTTACTAGATCAGCCTCTGATCCCCGTAGAATAGGTTACCTCTCTGCAATAAATAGCAAGTCTGTCCACAGGTATTTCTTTTGGTCACTGACTGAAGACAGGGACAATAACCTGAGAATACTTGATTCCAAATGCACTCACAGGTTTAGAAGCACAAGCTCTGAGAATTTACAGGAAGTCTAAATAGACTTTTAGGGATTGAAAATGACAAGAGAAAACACGAGGTTGAGATAAATGGCGGAGACAGAGTCAGAGGAAAAAGCCTTCCTACCCAGGGGCCATGCAGCTCCTTAGAGCTTTGTCATAGTTCTGTTTCTGAAGAAAGTCAGGACCTGTGCGTCCATATCAGCAGGACACTACTCACGGGAAGGAAGTCTAGCCACAATACTAAATATTCTGTTATCCTTATAGGAGAGTCCATCAGAAAGGGTAATGTGATTTGAGAACTAAAATTCCTCCCAAATAATAACTAGTAAAATGATAATAGATAATTTTTAATAGCGTTTTAAGAAGTAGATACTGTATTTAGAAGAAATCAAAATCTTAAGTAACCTGTATCATAGCAAAGACAGGCACACATCTATGTTTAAAATGTAAGAATAAACATAACATGTGTTATTACAACAGTATAAATATACTGAACTTTTTAAATCAGGCATCAAGGCGCCAAGTTCAGCACTCTAATGTTCATTGATTTTTTGACAGCTAAGCCTAGCCTGGTTTAATCTGCTAAACCAAGCTGTGTATTCTCACTGCCTGATTTCCTATGCTTGTTTGTTGGTCTTTAATTTCTTGAAGCATTTAAAGCTCACTCCGACTCTTTGAGCATGGCTGTCCCTGTCTGGAGCATGTCCTTCCCTAATCTTATCTTGCCCTCAACCCTTTGCCTACATGGCCAAGCACCCGTTAGCCAGTCATGCCTGCAACCCAAAACAAATTCTGATACGTCTCCCTTCTTTTAATCTCCCTGGCAGATTAACAACAAGCACACAGACAAGTTCCCTTTCAAACCTTTTTAATCTTATTTTTATTTCATGATTCTAAGGCTTTTGTATTCCTTTCAAATTATTTTTTGTTTAAATTGGCAATATATATGTGTACTTACTCTCATATCCTATACTTGACATTATTTTTTTTTTAAAAAATTGCTTACTTATTTAGTATTTTGAGTAGGAGGGGCTTGGCTATGTGAATCAGTGCACTATGTGCATGCATGGTGCCCCCACAGACCAGAAAAGGACATTGTAGCCCCTGAAATTGGAGCAACAGAAAGCTGTGAACCAACCTGTACATACTGGTGATTAATCCCAGGCGCTCGGGAAGAACAAGTACTCTAAAAACAATCATTCATCTCTTCAACCCCTGGACTATTTTTTTTTACAAGATACAGTCTTATTCTGTAGTTTACACTGGAAGAACTTGGCGATCTACCAGTCTTAGCCTTTCCAGGGCCGGGATTGCAGTAACGGGAGATTGCACTCAGGTGACTGTGGACTCTGAATTTGTGTACAACTAGCTTCAACATGGGTATCTGCCTCAAATAGATCATAGGTAAACAGGAGGACAAAGTCTTAAACCGTTGACTGTACTAGAATGTAACAGCTACTCCCCGGTGCTGAGAATGAGTGCCAGAGGAAGAGAAGGGAGGGACTGTGTACTGTTGGTGGAGGAAGACAGAATGTACTTGAGGACCGTCAAAAGCAAGATCAGGTAGAGGATGGAGTGAAGTTCGGCAGGAGGCAAAAATAATTATCAGATAGATGCATAATAAAACATACACTGGAAGACAAGATAACTGGATGGAAACACAGGTTTTTGGTAAGGTCTTGGTGTGTCGTATGAGTTCTAGAGGGATAAATAACTAAGAAAGTAGGCATAACGTGTCTGAAGCCTTACATTAGCATACAACACAGCAAATTTCTTTCAATAAATAGATATTCATGTTCTATGTTTCAGTTGAAGGAGAAGACCAGGCATTGAGGGGAAACAGCTGCAGGTTCGTGCAGAGGAAGCTACTAAAGGATCTAGGAAGGAAATGCATAGCTCACTTAGCCAGAGGGTACAGGAAGAAGACAATACGAAAGATTTCAGAAATATGGGTAGGTCAGGGGACACTGAGACAGTAAAGAGACAACTGGTTCATGGTAGGTCATTATCAAGAATGAGCCCCAGGATTTGGGACTGACTAACAAGATGAGAGAAGGTACCACTGACAGAGAGAGGAAAAGTAGGGAGACAGGTTAGTCTCATCTGAATTTAAGATGAACACTTCTTTTCTTGCTGCAGAATCCTGGGTCAGTCACTTAATTAATTACTCTGTTTAGCCATTTTAAAACAGTAAAAGTGCATGGTACTTTTTAATCAGTGTAAAATTTTGTATTTATGCTATTAAAATCACGTATCACATGAAAGTCACTGGCATAAGCATATTACATATGTTAATTTACTTATTAATTTTCTAGAACCACCTTGTGAAAGATAGACATTTATTGCCCATATTTTACTGTGGAAAAAAAAAACCAGAGACAGTACAGATTTTACTATATGGCCAAAATCACAGACCTGGGACTTTGGAAGATCTCAGCTTAAACGTATATGAGATGGAAATTAAAAAAAAGATACCTTAATGAATAATTAATAATGATTTCCATTCAATACTAATCATTTCAATAACGGTTAGCAGAGTCTTATGGGGTTATCTAATGTGGGCAAATAAGTATATTTTACCTATTTATTTGAATAAAAGAATTTAAAGAATACAACTTATATGCAGAAATTTTGCTAAAACCTAGGACAGATTTAAGTAAAATAAGTCACACAGATTTTGGGAGGAGCATTTCTCATGTTTTTTAATGAAACCATGGTCACCATGAAATAGCAGAGAGGCAAGCACGTATGTTGAAAGAGTTTAGATAGTTTTAAGTCAGTGTGTGGAGTATTAGCATCTGCAATTCGAGCACTAGACATAGAGATACACGAGGCCAACATTAGATTATAGCTACAAGATGCAGATCAAACAATGAACATGGAGAAGGTCCCTTAGAAGATAATAGGTATAAAGGGGTAGACCCAGAAAATCTGAAAATTAGAAAGGGAATGGCGCTATCTCCTCAACAAATCTGTACAAGCATTTTGAATGTCTATTAGTCTGTGTCCTTTGCATAGGTCAGTAGACCTTGATTTAAAATTCTTTGAAGAACCATCTCCACTTCTAATGTTTGATGACTTTGCAGTAAAATAAAATGTGAATGTTAAGGAACTAGCCAAAAGTAGATTTCTATCAAAATATCACAAAACAAACCCAGATTTCTTGCTGTGCCCTGGAAAATGAACACTAAGCATTCTTCTCCTTTAATGAAAGACCATTCAAGTTGATTCAGTTGCTTTTGTTTACTCTACAGAACTCCACCTTCAGAAATGCTCCCCCTGTTACTATGTACAGACGCTGTGTGTGGCAGAATTGAGAAGAAGGCAAAATGTCATCCTGGACACTCAAGAGGAATATTAATGGCCTGGAGAAGGTAATGAGACACTTGTGGTCAACTATTTTGTGTTTTGTTTGTCTTTCAATGCAAAGATTTTCTTTTCCCTTGTTTATGCTTGTATTTCCTGGTGTTTGTTGATAAAACAGAATATTTTGCACTCCATTGTCATAGACGACAGGGCAAGGTTGTCCCACACAGAAGCAGAGAAGACACAAGGGTAAACTTTCCCTTCTCTTCCAATAGAGTGACACAAAACCAAGAAAGGAAATAAACAGGTAATAGCTGGAGCTCTTTGATTAGTCAGATACATCCACTACATCGAGGAAAATGTGGTCACGCCTGAAAGAGCATTGACTGTATGAATTGTGGTCATTCCTAAAATAAACGCATGAAAAATCACAAAGAGGCAGGAGGAAATTTAATAACTCCTCAAGAAGATCTTTGGACAAGCAATGGGAAGTAAAGTGTTCAGGGTTTCCATTGATTTTATCCTAAGAAAGGTGCATGTAGTAAAAGGAGTCGAGGAAGCTGCACAGAGAAGACTGTCTATGTCTTGACTGCAAGTGGAGAAAAAGAGTCAGACATCATTCCTGGGCAAAAGGAATGAGCGTTGTGGACTCAATCACTGAAGAATTTCCAGTAACTGGGTTTCCAGTAAGAATCACAGAAAAAAAAAAACCATAAAACATAGAGCCGTCTTCTCGTCTATCTTAGAACTAATTTTGTGAGGGGATGATCTGTTTCATTTTGAGAAGCAAAACTGGGAGCAGATGGATAAACGTCAACAAAAGAAACAACCAAATTAGGAAAACACGGTGGATGAGGGTACTGACGTAGGCGACAATAATCTCTAACAACATCTAAGCCCGTATTTTATTAAACGTATTTCACAAATCTCTGTGCTTTAGAGATCACGTGCGTGGATAGTTCTCAGGCTGCTGTGAGACACGAGGTGAAAGAAGCTAATTATTAAATTATTGTTAAATTATTCAAATGATTCTTCTGCAGTCATAGTCCTTGGTGGACGTTTGAGATAAAAAACGTTTAGTTATAATATTTTTTAAATGATTAGGAATCCATTTAAAGGGCACTTGCCACTGGAACACCGCTCATTCTTACAAGTGAGACTTCAAAGGACCTTGCCTTTATCGGCCTTTTATTTCAGCCAACAACTCTGAGCGATACTACACATTCTTGTACGTGTTACCATGCAATTCTGAAGCACAAAGCAATCTTGCTCTACGAAGTTGACTATCATGGTAAGAATAAGAAATACATCTGAACAGGCAGGGAAGCAAGCAATTCTGCCTCCTTTTCTTTCATTTATTTCTCCCCTTCTTTTATTACTTTCCTTACTATCTCTATTACCCGTTTGATCCTTTTTTTTTTCCTTTCAGCAGACTGCTCCACTGTCTATGCGAGCCGTAGGAGAAATCCCTGCAAACGCTTCCTAAGTATTCATTATTAATGCTCTGGTTTTATTTATTAATTACATCAGAAGGGTTTATTCTATATGAACAAAACTGAAAACTTCTAAAAAGATACTGCTTCCTTGTAAGGGGACAATATAGTCTAATAGTGTTCCCTGCTGTCTAAATTAGACACCTACCTGGTTCTCATTTAATGAATGGACGAATCTCAAAACCAATTATCCCACCAAGTATTGCTGTTTTATGTTTCTCTCATGTCACGTCTTAGAAAGCCAGTTTTATTCATTTAGTGCTTGAGGTTCTACGCCATGGAGCTACTGAACCAAATAAGCTGTTTTTGTTACATCATTTCTCAACTTTCCAGGATGAGATGAAGCAAGTGCACCTTGGGATGGCATCGACTACCATCCATACTGCGTGGAACTAACTTTCCCCAAAGGACAAAACTGATCTCTAAGAGAATTGCAATCAAATTGAATGACCTTCATTAAATCACATCTTAAACATGACAAGATAACTAAGAGTCAATTTTGTGGTGATGATAGCTTTCTTTCTTTCTTTTTTCTTTCCTTCCTTCCTTCCTTCCTTCCTTCCTTCCTTCCTTCCTTCCTTCCTTCTTTCTTTCTTTCTTTCTTTCTTTCTTTCTTTCTTTCTTTCTTTCTTTCTTTCTTTCCTTCTGACAGTTTCACTGTTTAGTCCAGGATGTGACCTGTAATAGTGATCCTCCTGCCCGAGTCTCCTGATGAAAGTTCAAAGAACAACTTGTCCACTATGTCCCAATATCTTTTTGAACTTGCTACAAAAATCTGACAGGACCATAAAATTTATACTTGACACATTTGAAGGAAAGACATATCAAGGACAGAAATAATGATAACAGTTGTCCTTATTTCACGTTTAAACCTTAGAAGCACTGAATGACAAAGCAGCCTCTTCCTAGTAGATGAGGCCCTAGTCTTTGGTGTTTGCAGCGAAGAGGTCTCATAAGTCCCTTCCATCATCTTCGCTATTTCCAGTCATTTCTTCTTTTGTATACCAGTGCTTCTGTGTCAAAGGTCTCTGGGTACATCACAAACCATCTTCAACTATTTAGTAGAGAATTATGAAGCACCTAAGTAAAACTGCTATTTTCTTGCATATTGTGCATTTTGTAAAAGACACAAAATAGAATTTACCCTGTTCTTCTCCTTACAAGATTACTGGGGATGAAGACCACTTGATAGATTGATCATGTGACATTCATTCATGAAGTCCTGAGTTTGACCACCAGGACCACATAAAGGGTCTTACTAGCACATACATGTAATTTCAGCAGTTGGGAGACAGAGAAGAGGATCATAAATTTAAGGTCATCCTACCCTACCTACACAATGAGTTTAAGGCCGTGCTTGGATATTTGAGATTCGGTCTCCAAACAAACAAACAGAGTTGTCAGCAATCTCTAGCAGACTGCTAGCCCTTTGCACATGCTTCAGTGTCTCACGCTCTGTTCTGCACAAAAGAAATGAAATAGTAGAACTGTTTCCTGAACTTACAATTCCTTCTACGTTCCCTGTGCACTTAGAGTTCGTGACTATTTCCTGTTTTCATAGACTGCTTGCAGGACCGATTTCAAGGACTAAACACTCTTTAGGACTCAGATGTAAAGACTAATGCACAGTAAAGCTTCTCTCCTCACAATCTTCAACGTGAAAACACAGGAACCCACAAACATCTTTTCCTATTTCAATTTACAGGAATTTTTTTTTCTTAACATTTTTTTTCCTTTTTTGGAAACAGACCCTTTTTCTCCCATAATGAATCCTGATTTCAGTTTCCACTCCTTCTACTTCTCCCTACTTCCCCTCCCATCAAGATCTAATCCCTTTCTCACGCTCAAGAGAAAACAAACAAGATACTAAGGAATGATAACTAAAATATAATTAATTTATTACAGTATAAAGATAAAACAAAAAAGTAACACATCAGAATTGGAAAAAAAACAACAAACAGGTGAAAAGAGAAGGCACAGGAAACAGGTCCACTCATTCACATACTCATGAACCTCGTATAAACACGAAATTGGAAGTCGTCGAAGCCGTAATATATACACGGAGGACCTGGTGCAGACCTGTGTAGGCCCTCGATTTTCAAGAGTTCTTAACTTTAAATAGTGTAACTTTTCTAAGCCAACAGAAGTAACTATGAAGGTAAATTCTCTGATACAAAGGATTTCTGATTAAATTTCTAAGTTGTCATCGTAAAGAAGAATTGGCTTGAGAAGGGCAGTGAAGCACAGTTACACCGATCCTCTGATAGTATTTGTTTCTCTGTCACTCCCAGGGCGGCCCTACCCTTACCTTTGGCGCTAATTTTACAGCGCTTGAGACACCTTTCCCCTCTCACAGCCATCTTCTGGGTCCTAGATCTCGTCACTTTGCTTTTTCCGAGGTGAAATTGTTTTCCTCTCCTCAGGCACTTGATTTCTTTGCTAAACTCTCACACTATCCCATTGCAAAGTGGTCCCTGCCTTCTATGAGTGGATCCAGTTTCATATAATTAGTGCTTAGGAAGTACATCCTTCGGATCTATTTCTCCTTCCTCCTCTCAGGCTCATAAAGTCTCGCTGATCCACAAATCCACTCTGATTCTTTAGGTATACCTGAGAAGAAAGCAGGTGGCCTGTTTGTCTTCATTTGAGATGTCTGTATCCCTCCCTGGGAGTTCTCTCCCAGAGTTCTCTCCCAGAGAGGGATACGGACATCTCCACCTGTGTAAGAATCAGTCAGACTTCCTTACACAGAAGTAAGCCACATCCCAAACAGCCATTCTCCAGGACAAAAGTCAATGACAGGACGTTTCCCAGTAAAGACGTGCATCTAATTCAGTTCTAAATTTTTCAAAATAGACCAGAAAATCAGAATCAATTACCATGTCAGCATTCGCCGATATTTAACCAATTAAACACCCGGTTAGTTTTACGTTATGAAAAGTTGCTACTCTAGAATTATTTGCATTGGTGTATATAAAGCACTCCATTAGAAAAGTATCGGCCATGCAATCAAATCTTGCACTGACCCACAAAAAACATATCTTGGGAATACTGGTCAATGTTACTTGATCACCAATGATCCGTACTTTCATGCGTAGAAACACTTCTTTCCTACGCTTCTAGCTTCACCAAGTGTGAAGGTTTCCATTCCTTTTGTGCATTAAGTCCGTAGTGACTGGAAGCCAGAAAACAGCTCAGAGCATCTCCACAAAGCTCCTTCAGTTTTCACTCTGAGTCTTAAAAACCATTCTGGTGACCTTTAAGCAAAAAACTCTAATTCATTGATGTAGAGTAATGTGATCAAAAGATCATATTCTAAAAGGCCTAAAACATGAACATATTTCATTGTGGTATGAAATAAGATTTAGGCATGAGAAGTAAATTTTGAAAATACACAGGAATAAAAATTTCAACGAAAATTGGTAAGAACTTTGCTTCCTCATATAACCAAAAAAATGAGATATGAAATTCTAAAGGGGAAGTCTCATAGAATAAATTGGGAGATTTGTTAATCTAAAATTTAAGGGTTCAAAATTAATTGTCCTTATCTTCTTAGTTGCAGGCAAATAAACTTTTTAACAGAAACATTACAGATTAAATTATTATTTCAGGTAGCATACACCTTCTCAGAGCGTTCACGTAGTTGTTTCATAGGTAACAGTACATCGACTAGAAAGACACAGACAGTTACACTCTTAAATAAAAATAGTTCTGCTCACCAGCTTCTAGAGGAGCTTGCTTGCCGTCAGAGCATTTTAAGATTTGCTTCACGGAGACGGTTGAAGGAGGCACAGAAAGTAAACATACCAGACCCACAGCCCAGCAGCTGAGAACTCCAGGAGGAGACACAGGCTCTCAACCGTTCGTTTGTCCTCGAGGCTGTCCTGACATCTGACAGCCACTGACATCCCGAGCATTCCAGCACTTCAGAGACAGGCCGAAGGGGAGATAAATATAGGACGCTGACACCTGAGCCAAATGAAATGAACACGAATGTGAAAAAGCACCCTCATTTCGGGACTCAGTTTTGGTAAATAAAACCCTTAATCCTCTTCCCGCTGAAACCTTTCTATGTCCTGCAAGAAATAGTTGCTGAGCTTATAAAAACACAGACATTCAAAATGACCGGGATTACTGGTAGGTTTGTTTCTCATGATTCTCATTTGCTCTGACAGAGATAGTCTTGGGTGTTTTTCCTGATTGAGTGTAAAACAGAATTTCACCGTGGTTTAATCAACAAACAAAGTTTTGCTCCAGTCACTAGTGGATGTTATTTCATATTACGTATCATTCCCTATGATGAGAATATCTGTGTGGTAAGCTTTCTTAGTATGTTTTCCCATATTTTTACTTATAGTTTGGTCATTCTTGTTTAACGTAATTAATGAATCAGAGTGTACCACACATTACTGCGGTGTTTCGGTTTGAAATATTGTTATTTAAAAACTCGTGGTGGTTTCCTGCAGTCGGTTTAAAGTGAGTTTTCCTTAATATTGCTGGTAAGCACATGAATAAAGTATGGCCCTCAATCTGAATAAATCCTGTGATTAAAGTCAGACTCGGATAATATAGTGGCATGTCTTTACCAACACATCACCAGTTTATTAAAGAATCCATTCATTAAGAATTTCTCCCTAGTTAATCAGAAAGGCCAGGAAAGAACAACAAAGTCAGGTAGTGCAATGCTCTGTTTCTTTTCAGATGCTAAGTATTTTCATTTAGTAACTATTCTAGAAAGGTCTAGGAAGATACTAAAGGAAAGACAGGGCGTAGAGTTCCATGTTTTATGGGAAACTCTCCAGTAACAAATAGTAGCATTTTGTTCCTTATCCCAAATGAGCCTTTCCAATCAACTTAATAGTTATAAGCCCATTCTACAGAAAATAAAGTATAAATATATAAATATTGATAGTGCTAAAAAGGAGTTCATCTAAGTGTCTAACCTATGCAGTTTTGACTGTACCATAGTTACAGGTCAAACATTAATTTCACCTGCTCTTCACTTGTATCAGAGTAGCCATCCTATGAACAATAACAAGGATTGATTATTTGTACTAATTAATTTATTTCTTTACTTATTCTTGTTTAGGCACAGTTAGGAAAAGCACAGACATGTCTCCCAGGAAGAACTGCTTGGATACCAGGGACTCATCTGGTATATATGTATAAAGCATTATATCTGAAAAAACACAAAAAGACAGACTGCAGTCCCCAATTGTAGGAGGTCTCTGTCATCTTTCATGTATGTGTCCTCCTCATGACGGCTTGTGTAAGACTCTGACCTAAGACCTGGAAGGGCAGTTCTGGAAACAGCACCCCAGATGCAACCTGAGTTATGATAGGTGAACGATGGGAGGGGTAACCAAGTGGTAATGACTGCAGGGGCTCACTTTTTGCATGATAGTAGAAAGAATCATCTATGTGAGGTTTGAACGTCATATTCCCAAATATAACACAGTATGACTCTTACATTACTAAGAAAGCATGATTTTGCATATAAAATTGTTGACTGTTTTCTGTCCTGCCTGGTTCCTGAAGTCATTAAGTCCCAAAGAAATCACACAGAGGTTTACGTTAATTATAAACTGATTGGCCTAATAGCTCAGTCTTCTGATTGACTTTTACAACTTACATTAGCTTATAATTTTTTTCTGTGTTAGATGCAGAAAGACATTTGATGGCTAATTTACAACTAGATATATCAGTAAATTCCTCCTGGGATTATCTGTAGCTTTATTTTCCTTGTTAGCATGGAATGGATGGTGTCACTCAAAGCTGTCACTCTTAAGGAACATCTTCCTGATAGAGAATGGGGACAACTGTTCTGCTTTACATTTCACTGCCAAACTCATTCTCAAATCTACCACATGTAATGTCTTTTTCTAAACATCAAATGAAGCCAAAGGTTTTGTTATGACTCCCTCTCCAAACTTAATTCTTTTCTTGGTGGTGGAGGGTCATATTTTGGAAACAATATCTCATGCTGTAGCTCACATTGGCCCAGAACTCACGATGTAAACCAGGTTTGTCTCAAACTCGCAGAAATTCTCCTATCTCAATGTATGCCATAAAACTGACTTTAAAGTATTTCCCCCTTGAAAAATGTTAAAAGAGAAGTTAAACACTTTTATTACACATGGGTAGCACGTAAGGAAGGACCTATATTAGCTAGGTAGATTTAGTTATTGTACAAAATACATGTACTGTAAATCTCACAGTGTCATTGCATGTACATTTAAAGATTACAGTAACATGTTTGTACAGTATTGGATTTAGAAGAAATTGGTTTCTATTTGCTCACTATTAAGAATGGAGCCTGAAGGAAATCCATACTATCAAGATAAATTTCTATTAAGATCTCTTAAGTATTTCCCCACAGCTTAAAAATGTCAATAACCTTAATATTCCACTTAATCTTTTCTTCCTTTATCATCTGCATTGACTACAAAAGCCTCACCAACAACTAGCGTAACACAGTGAAGCCCGAAGAAACATTTTTCTTTTTCTAAATGGGTGGTCCTTTATTTATTGACATAGTAGCAAGCTATATTAAGATTCTGTACACATGAATATTATTTTATGTGATAAATTAGGTGCTAAGGCTTGTGCATGTTTTTTTTTTACTATTCAGTGAATACACATTTATAAACAGGTATCTTGTATTTGTTTACACAGGAATGAAATGAGCTGACGTATAAAAGTAAATAGGTCATAATGAGCAAACAATTAGGAAAGTATTTAAAAATAAAGGTCAGTAAAGACAGTGAACCATGAAGAGGAAAGAGGATGAAAGATGCAAACATTAAAGGCAGAAGGAAAATTAGAATGGGAGAAAGCAAGAAGGAGTAAGAAGAGAAGACACAGGATCTGTAGGGATTATTTCTACCATAGGAACAAGAAAAAGGCTTGAAATAACTTAGGCATTTGAAGTACTCTGATAAATACATAATGAAATCTGAGTTTCATTGATAAAGCCTATAAGAGCAATGATGGTGGATACAGAGAGGAAGAAATAGATGGGGAAAAGACAGAAAAGCAGCTACTGATGAATGGAGGGTAACTTGATTAAAACTAGATTCAAGAATGGATTTTATTCTTTAAAAATGAATTTTGAAGGTGCGGTAGGTTTTTGCTTGTGCAATGGCATGAGAGAAAGTATTAGGTTAATTACAAAGTCTTATATGGAATTGTAGAAATCTCTTTGGGTAACCATGAGCGTACATTGAGCTATGTTGGCTAGCACAGATCAAATGTTGAAATACTATTTTATGAATGGAAATGAGAATAAATGAACAAGAAAATAAATTGAATTTAGTCAGATAAGAACACAAGTGAACAGTAATGTTGAAACATGAGGTTATCAGTCTTTGGTGACTTCAGTTTTTCAACTGCAGGCCAAGCCAACATCACATGAACATGATTTGAGTAAAATTTTAATCTGTATTAAAATATACAGACATTTTCTTTTTATTATATCTATAAATAATTTAGGAGTTTATATTTTGTTTGTATTACAGTATCACAAGTAATCTAGAGATAATTTTAAGTCCATGAGAGGATATTTGTAGCCTATAGACAAATATTTTTAGCACGGGCTCTTGGCTGTAGAATACTTAGCTATGAAATAATATCTATAAATATATTAATATACATAAAATATATAATAAACTTATATACATGCGTATGTATATATCCCTTGATCAGTACTGAGGAGGATTGTGGAACTGTTTAGTTTTGTCCTCATAGGAAGACTTCACAATACTATACAGCAAGATAAAGGCCACCTTTAAAGACAGAACAAAGAAGATAGTTCTTGTAGTCCAGAAACCAGAGGGAAGTCAAGAATCCCAGTACTTGAAAAACACCAATAATAAATTTTTAAAAAATGTTGCAAGAGCTTTACACACATTTGGATGCGTGTGTAGAGCTTGTAATCTAATGGAAACTTAGGTCCCCCTGGACTAAGAGCAAATAATATCCACAGGACATAAGGTCCCTCTTCTAGCAAAACAACAGGCTGGTAGCCAATTATGGTATCAGCCAAGCAGATGTCCCACTGGCTTTTAAATAAAACACAGGGCCTGGGTTTGTAACACTGATTGCGTTCATTCTTTAAGATCTTTCTGTTTACAAGATTATTTTGATGAGTTCAGGTAATTTATCAGCAACAATAATAATCAAACACTTCTGATGTATTTGCTTGCTGGGCAATAATACAAAGCACTGTTCTCTTTTCTTTCAGAGAAACCCAGGGAGGTGACGTAGGACAGACTTAAAATTCACAATTAAGCTCTAGAATTGAGGTGTGCAGTTGTTACAGTGCATTTTATATATTGCTCTTCTTGTAAAGTGCACTGCGGTTTCTTAGCTGTTCTTTCTCAGTCCACTCTTGGGACTTTTTTTCCTTATGTGCATTCTAAATGTAGATGTTTAGTCTATTAATTTCTAGGCTTACACTATCCTTTTTCTTTCTGTATTTTCCCTTCTTTAACATTCTTTCCCAGTTTCTGTTTGTATTTCCGAATTGATCCAAAGTTTATTTCTTGATCTACGAATTCTATTCTATTGGTAAAAAAATTGTTGCCGAAAATTTTTATAGCCTGATACATTGCATATTTTTTAATCTCTTCTGAAAATATAAATATGAGCCGGGTGGTGGTGGCGCACCTCTTTAATCCCAGCACTTGGGAGGCAGAGGCAGGAGGATCTCTGTGAGTTCAAGGCCAGCCTGGGCTACAAGAGCTAGTTCCAGGACAGGCTCCTAAAGCTACAGAGAAACCCTGAGTCAATATATATATATGTTGAGCTGGGATTTCCCCAGCTTGTTCAGTGGGCAGCAGAGGAGAGGGTGCCTGAACTGGCCTTCTCCCATAGACACACTGATGAATATCTTGCATATCACCATAGAACCTTCATCTGGCGAGGGATGGAGATAGAGACAGAGACCCACATTGGAGTACTGGACTGAGCTTCCAAAGCCCAGATGAAGACCAGAAGGAGAGAGAATATAATAAAGGGAGGCAGGACCACGACGGGTGCGTCCACCCACGGAGACTGTGGAACTGATCTAGTGGGACCTCATCAAGGCCAGCTGGACTGGGACTGACCATGCATGTGATCAAACCAGACTCTCTGAATGTGGCTGACAATGAGGGCTGACTGAGAAGCCAATGATAATGGCACTGCATTTTGATTCTACTGCATGTGCTGGCTTTGTGGGAGCCTAGTCTGTTTGGATGCATACCTTCCTAGAATGGAGGGAGGGGGCTTGGACTTTCCACAAGACAGGGCACCCTGACTTCTCTTAGGACTGGAGAGCAAGGCGGAGGGGGAGTGGGGAGAGTGGGAGGGAAATGAGAGGATGGGAGGAGGTGGAAATTTTAAATAAATAAATAATTTTTTTTAAAAAACTAATGTATGTATGTATGTATACCATTTTAAAAATTAAGAAAAGAATCCAGGCATGGGAACACACAAATATAATTCAAGTATGAGTGATTGCAGTAAGTTTAGAGTCAACTGGGGCTACAACAAAATGACTGTCTCAAAAGAAAACAAAAGTTAAGTGACTGATTTTATTGACTCAATATTCATCGGGGGCAGACTTGGACTAAATGCCCCAGATTCAGGCTATAACTATTCAGCATTCTTCTGGGATGACATTGCATATTAACCTAGTCTCAAGAGTATAAATAGTAACAAACTAGGTATGGAAGAGGAAAAAGGGAAGCACATCCACTACTGGTGAGAATGTTAACTAACATAGATACTATAGAAATCTATAAGGTATTTGAGGTTCTCCCAAAACTAAGAATAAATCTACGACCATCTAGTTCTCCCTGTACTGGGCATATTACCAAAAGACCCATGTCCTACTACAGTGATACCTACTCACCTGGGCTGATTGCTCCTCTCTTTACAGTAATGCCTATAGCATCAGCCCACTGTTCAGATATCTCCATAATCTAGATTTTTAAATTTTCGGCTGCTTGCTGTCGAACAGTCTTTATACACTCTAAATATGTATTACTCTCATTGTAAATAAAAAGCGGATTGGCCTATGACTAGGCAGGATAAAGTTAGGAGGGAGAACCAGGAAAAGAGAATTCTGGAAAAGGGAAGAGGAATGTTGGAGGAGATGCCATAAGATACAGAACAAGCAGAATGGGAAGTACATACCAGATGCAGATAATCCTCAGAGCAGCACATAGAGTAACAGAAGTGGTTAATTTACGTTGTAAGAGCTTAAGGTATTGACTAAACATTTATAAATAATAAGTCTCGGTGCTGATGGGTCAGAAAAGTCTGCTTATAAATAATGCACAAATGTCCAACACCTATATCCACATGGAATCCGTGAGAACTTACAAAAAGTTCTAAGCACGCAAAAACAGATTTAAATGCATCTTGACACTAGTGGTCAACAGAGACACACACAGTTCATGACACTCTCAGAAATAGTTCAGTACAAGTGTAGAACCTCAAAGGCTCAGAACGGATGACCCCACTTCAGAAGCTCACGTCATCTCTCATGATTTTTTGGCTTCCTGGAGAATGCAAGACTACATTCTACCTCAGTCCTCTTCCTGACAGTTCTCACCTCAGTAACCTCCTCATATGTTTGCTTCTTAGTTTTTCTCCATCTCTTATTCAGCATCTCAACTCAAACATCTTATCTCCAGGGACTGTTGTACACAACAGCAATCTCACATCACCATCATCTTGATCCCTATCACCAAACAGCACAATGGTGCACAGCTCTAACCCTTGAGCTTTAGAAGTAGAGGGAGGATCAGAAGCTCAAGTTCATCTTTATGAGACTTAGAGGCCAGTCAGGGATACGTGAGGTCTTGTCACAAAAGAACAATCGCAATCAAAAAATTGAAGAACCATGTGTGTGTGCACGCGCATGCACGTGCGCACGTGTGTGCGTTTCTGTGCATTTGTACATACATGTACATACATAAAATGAATGGCTAACTCCTTAGTAGGGAAATGTATTGACAAATATCAAATGATACTAGGAAATGAAGCAATTAATTCTATACAAATTACACAGTGAGGTTGAAAGATGAATCCACTTCCAGGATTTAATGTGAATTCTTCTGTGTGAAAATATATCTTCATCTCCAACATTTCAACACAGTCTGCAGCTACATGTGTATCACATACAGTTAAAGCTGAACTTAACATAGCAGGATATATAAACTTAGTAACATACAGCTAAGCATGTTAGAAATGTTATTGCATGGAGTATTTTAACAGCAGTAGGCTCTAGCATTAAACCTTTTTGTGCCTAATATTTATTTGACTAAGTACTTTATAACCAATCTTAAAACTTGTATGTAATGGAATCAGTATTAAAATTAAGCAGTTTTAATTTTGCTGAAAATTTCTCATCAAATGAATATTGTTACTCGAGCCTCTTACTGCATGTATTTATAGATTCATCTTTAATTTTATCTATGTTTCTGTGTCCATGTGAATGTTTTCTATGTGTGTGAGAATGTTGAGGATGTCACTTGAAGGAGAAGAAGGCGTCTGTTCACCTTCAACTATAGCTTTGGGCAAGTTTCAGATTTAGGTTTAGACAAATAATCTCTGTCCAAGCAATGAGATGGAGAGCATCTGACATCTAAAGTCCTTCTCTAGACTTGACAGCCATACACATCGGGGTAGTACATTTATCCATTGTACACACCTCACATATACACATATACACTCATTCTCAAACACACACACACACACACAAACACCAAATAACTATAGACAAAATTGTATTTGTCCTTAACATTGTGTAAATGTTAAATTAATTCATAATAATCATGCACATAAGGCTAGTCTCAATAGAGAACCAATTTTGTTTTTTAATCCAACAAGGAAATAAAGTGCTAAAATATTTTTGGAGAAGTGTATAGTCAAACTTTAATCATAATTTATTGCTAAATGTATACTGAAAAATAAACTGAAATTGAGCTTTTGATATT